>NC_054474.1:149676050-150356883 GCF_017639515.1 Carcharodon carcharias | reverse complement strand
ATGGAGGAAGCCTTGATCTTGGACAATAAATATACAGAGCACAGCACAGTCGGATTGGCACAGCAATGGGACCAGTTGGATCAATTAGGAATGAGAATGCAACATAACCTGGAACAACAGATACAGGCCAGGTAATCACTAATAGCTGGACATCTGTGCACAAGTTGAACATTTTTCATTTAGTGCTCAGGTGACAAAACCAGATGTCATGGCAGGTCATCCACTAGGTTTTACACCCTCCGGTCTCTTGCTCCTTTCATTGTGGGTTGTTGTTTCAATAGAATAGTCATAGAATGATTACAGCATAGAAGGAAGCCATTTAGCCTGTGTTGGCTCTCTGTAAGAGCAATTCACCCAGTCCCCTGGTCTTTTTCCCTGTAGCCTTGCAAGTTTTTCTCTTCTCTTTTAAAAGCCATAATCTGCCTCCACCACACTCGCAGGCAGTGCATTCCAAATCCTAATCAATGACTGCATAACATATTTTTTTCCTCATGTCACTCTTTTGTCAATCACCTTTAGATCTGTGCCCCTAGCTCTCTATCTTTCTGCCAATGGGAACTATTTCTCCCTATCTAATCTTGCCCAGACCCCTCATAATTTTGAACACAAAATTAATAAGTTTGCAAACAACACTAAGGTTGGAGGAGTTGCAGATAGTGAAGAGGATTGTCAAAGGATACAATGGGATATAGATCGGTTGGAGACTTGGGCAAAGAAATGGCAGATGGAGTTTAATCCAGACAAATGCGAGGTAATGCATTTTGGAAGGTCTAATACAGGCAGGAATTATACAGTAAATGGCAGAACCCTTAAGTGCATCGACGGGCAGAGAGATCTGGGTGTACAGGTCCACAGGTCACTGAAAGTGGCAATGCAGGTGGATAAGGTAGTCAGGGAGGCATATGGCATGCTTGCCTTCATCGGCAGGGGTATTGAGTATAAAAGCTGGGAAGTTATGCTGCAGCTGTATAGGACCTTGGTTAGGCCACACTTGGAATATTGTGTGCAATTCTGGTCACCACATTACCAGAAGGATATGGAGGTGATGGAGAGGGTGCAGAGGAGGTTTACCACGATGCTGCCTGGTCTGGAGGTTATTAGCTATGAGGAGAACCTAGTTGGAGAAACCCGGATTGTTCTCACTGGGGGGACGGAGATTGAGAGGCGACTTGATAGAAGTTTACAAAATTATGAGTGGCTTGGACGGAGTAGATGGTCAGAAGCTTTTTCCCAGGGTGGAAGAGTCAATTACTAGGGGACATAGATTTAGGGTGAGAGGAGAAAACTATAAAGGAGATGTGCGGGGCAAGTTTTTTACGCAGAGGGTAGTGAGTGTCTGGAATTAGCTGCCAGAGGAGGTGGTGGAAGCAGGTACCATAGTGGTGTTTAAGAGGCAGCTTGACAAATCCATGAATAGGATGGAAATAGAGGGATACGGACTCCAAAAGTGCAAAATGTTTTAGTTGACAGGCATTATGATCCGCGCAGGCTTGGAGGGCTGAAGGGCCTGTTCCTGTGCTGTACTTTTCTTTTTTCTTTGTTCAATCAAATCTCTCAACCTTCTGTAAGGAGACAAGCCCCACCTTCTCTCATCTATCCACATAACTAAGTTCCTCACCCTGGAACCGTCATGAATCTTTTCTGCATCATCCCTAATGACTTCACACCCTTATAAAAGTGCAGTTCCAAGAACTGGACACCAATACTCCAATTGAGGTCAAGCTTTATACAGGTTTATAATAAATGTCTTGCTTTTTAGCTCTGTGCCCTTATTTGTAAAGCTCAGAATCCCATATGTTTTTATTAATCGCTTTCTTAAACTGGCCTGCAACTTTCAATGGTTTGTGCACATATACCCCCCCAAACAAAGGTCCCTCCGCTCCTTCACCTACTTAAGAATTGTACCATTTAATTTTATATCGCCTCTCCCTGTTCTTCCTACTAAAACAAATCACTTCACACTTCTCCGCATTGAATTTCATTTGCCTCTTGTCCACCCATTCCACCAGCCTGCCTATGTCCTCTTGGAGTTTAACACTGTCCTCCCCACAGTTCATAATATTTCCAAGTTTTGTCATTGTCCAATTTTGAAATTGTGCCCTTACATTAAAGTGCAGGTCATTACTATATATCAAGAAAAGTAGGGATCTTAAAACCGACCCTGCAGAACTCCACTATAAATCATCCTCCAGTCTGAAAAACAACTACAGAATTACCTGGAAAAACTCAGCAGGTCTGGCAGCATCGGCGGAGAAGAAAAGAGTTGACGTTTCGAGTCCTCATGACCCTTCGACAGAACTTGAGTTCGAGTCCTGGACTCGAACTCAAGTTCTGTCGAAGGGTCATGAGGACTCGAAACGTCAACTCTTTTCTTCTCCGCCGATGCTGCCAGACCTGCTGAGTTTTTCCAGGTAATTCTGTTTTTGTTTTGGATTTCCAGCATCCGCAGTTTTTTTGTTTTTATCTCTGTGAAAAACAACTGTTCACCTTCCAAAACAGCACTTCTGACATGTCTTCCATTTTCCTTAACCAAGGTGTCTGTCCCCCCCACTCTCCCCCTCCCCAACATCTCCCAACAGTGGTTGACAGGGCCCTCAACTGTGTCCAGTCCATCTCCTGCATCTCTGCCCTCATCCCTTCCCCTCCCTCCGATAGGGTCCACCTTGTTCACACTTTTCACCCCACCAGCCTCCACATCTATAGGATCATCCTCCACCATCTTACACCAACTCCAGTATGATGCCACCACCAAACACATCTTCACCTCACCACCCCACCCCCATCAACATTCTGTATGAAGTGTTCCCTGCATGACACCCTGCTCCACTCCTCTATCATCCCCTACTCATTCCTTTCCCACGGCACCTTCCCATGCAATTGCAGAAGGATTCAACACTTGCCCCTTTACCACTTCCCTCATCGTCCAAGGCCCCAAACAAAGCAGTGCTTCACTTGCACCTCCTTCAATTTGGTCTACTGTATTTGCTGCTCCCAATGCGGTCTCCTCTACATTGGCGAGACTAAACGCAGACTAGGTGACCACTTTGCAACCATTTCGCTCAGTCCACATGCATGACCCAGAACCTCTTGTCACTTGCCATTTCAAGACACCATCCAGCTCTCATGCCACATGTCCATCCTTGGCTTGCTGTAGTGTTCCAGTGAAGCCCAACACAAACTGGAGGAACAGCACCTCAGCTGAATAGCACTTTACAGCTGAACTTGGACTTAACATTGAGTTCAACAACTTCAGACTTCCTCCATCTTGATCAATTTTTAAAAATTTATTTTATTCTTTTATTTGTTCATTTTTATCAATTTTCCCCAAACCGCACCCCCCCTCTCCCCACAGGCCCATTTGTCACTTGTTTTTATGTTTTGTTTTCAAGAGTGCTGACTGATCCTTGTTCTGCTGTTAACATATTCTGCTATCTTACCTTTATGCCAATATCAGCACCTTCTTTACTCCTTACCACTACCATTAACACACCCTTTGACAAAGATGTCATGGGCACAAGACAATCTCTTAGCCCCTAACTATCCCTAACCTCCTATCTTGTTCCACCTGCTCTATAAACAGTATGAAATCCATCACATTTCTACTCTTTAGCTCTGAAGAAGTTACATGGTCTTGAAACATTAACTCCGTTTCCCTCTTGACAGATGCTGCCAGACCTGCTGAGTTTTTCCAGCATTTTCGTGTTTTTAATAACCATTCACCAGTACGCTGTTACCTGTCACTCGGCCAATTTCATATCCATGCTGCTACTGTCCGCTTTGCTCACAAGCCTGTTATGCGGCACTTTATCAAGTGCCTTTGGAAGTCCGTGTACAAGTTGGTTAACACAATACCAGTCTAGGTATACCCATTAAGTTGTTCCCATTTTACAATAAAAAGCAGTGAGAATGGCTGCACATGTTGGAGCTCCAGTGGGTGAGGAGGAAATGCCCATGGGTTGGACTGCCCTCAGCATCCAGCCTCAAATGTGAGCCTAGTGCTCTACAAACAGATGTATCATTCTGGGAAACATGCTAACTTATCTTCTGGTTGGTGTACTATCTTAATTCCTATTTTTTTGTGCCACCTGTACAATTGAGGGTAGATTTTACATATTGTTCTCCATGTAGAATTAACACAGCAGAAGCACATACTGGGAATCTGTACATGGTCAGTTTCTCTTAAAATTGGAGATCAGAGACTCTCACATTTGCACTCAATATTGTGCCCCAAGTTCACATTTGCACTGCTCCAATTTTCTGTTCACATTCATGTCAGGAACAGAGATTTGTAAAATCTATATATATAATTTTATTCATAAGATGTGGGCTTCGCTGCCTGGGCCAGCATTTATTACCCATCCCTAGTTGCCCTTCAGAAGGTGGTGGTGAGCTGCCTTCTTGAACTGCTGCAGTCCATGTGATGTAGGTACATCCAGTGCTGTTAGGGAGGCAGTTCCAGGATTTTAACCCACCACAGTGAAGGAGAGGCAATATATTTGAGTCAGGATGGTGAGTGACTTGGAGGAACTTCCAGGTGGTGGTGTTCCCATGTATCTGCTGCCCTTGTCATTCTAGATGGTAGCGGTTGTAGGTTTGGAAGGTGCTGTCTAGGGAGCCTTGGTAAATTCTTGCAGTGTATCCTGTAGATGGTACATGTTGCTGCCACTGTGCGTCAGTGGTGGAGGGAGTGAATATTTGTGGATGTGGTGCCAATCAAGCGGGCTGTTTTGTCCTGGACAGTGTCAAGCTTCTTGAGTGTTGTGGGAGCTGCACTCATCCAGGCAAGTGGGGAGTGTTCCTTCACACTCATGACGTGTGTCTTGTAGATGGTGGACAGGCTTTGGGGAGTCAGGAGGTCACAGGATTCCTAGACTCTGACCTGCTCTTGTAGCCACGTTATTTATATGGCTAATCCAGTTCAGTTTCTGGTCAATGGTAACCCCCAGGATGTTGTTACTGGAAGATTCAGTAATAGTAATGCAATTGGATGTCATGGGGCACTGATTTGTTGGAGATGGACATTGCCTGGCACTTATGTTGCACAAATGTTACTTGCCACTTGTCAGCCCAAGCCTGGATATTGTCCAGATCTTGCTGCATTTGGACATGGACTGCTTCAGGAGTCGCGAATGGTGCTGAACGTTGCACAATCAGCAGTGAACATCCCCACATCTGACTTTATAATGGAAAGAAGGTCATTGATGAGGTAGCTGAAGATGATTGAGCTGAGGACACGACCCTGAGGAACTCTTGCAGTGATGTCCTAGAGCTGAGATGACTGACCTCCAACAACCACAGCCATCTTCCTTTGTACTGGATATAATTCCAATCGGTGGAGAGTTCTCCCGATTCCCATTGACTCCAGTTTTGATGCCATACTTGGTCAAATGCAGCCTTGATGTTAAAGGCAGTCACTCTCACCTCAAGAGTTCAGCTCTTTTGTCCAGGTTTGAACCCGGGCTGTAATGAGGTCAGGAGCTGAGTGGCCCTGGCTTAACACAAACTGGGCGCCAGTGAGCAGATTATTGTTAAGTGCTGCTTGATAGCACTGTTGACCCCTTCCATTACTTTACTAATGATCGAGAATAGACTGATGCGTTGGTAACTGGCCAAGTTGGATTTGTCCTGCTTTTTGTGTACAGGACATACCTGGGAAATTTTCCACATTTATGAAAATATTCATTTTTTAAATTTTATAGAAACACAACTGGTGTAACAGAGGAAGCTCTTAAAGAATTCAGCATGATGTTCAAGTAAGTGATTTTATTTGATGGAACAATTTGTATAGTACATTGTCACTCTGCTGCCATAGTACAATATTCAACTTTATTCTTTACCCCAAGGCACTTCGACAAAGACAAATCAGGACGCCTGAACCATCAGGAATTCAAATCATGCTTGCGCTCTTTGGGATACGATTTGCCAATGGTAGAGGAAGGGGAACCAGACCCCGAATTTGAGGCCATTCTGGATGCTGTTGATCCCAACCGGTGAGACTAATCTATTATAAAATAAATCCTGGTGTAATGAGATGTTAAACTTGAATGAGCTTGGCTAGCTTGTCCTGTGATTATCTGAGCTATGCAGATAAGGCATTCCCAGCTTTGATCTGCCATAGATTGGGAAGGAAGATTACCTGTGGTTTCTCTCACTCCTGATTTTCACCAGCAATGTATCTGATCTGATGATGCATCCCATGGTAGAATCAATAC
Source organism: Carcharodon carcharias (assembly GCF_017639515.1). Classification (NCBI taxonomy): domain Eukaryota; kingdom Metazoa; phylum Chordata; class Chondrichthyes; order Lamniformes; family Lamnidae; genus Carcharodon; species Carcharodon carcharias. Next base: position 150,350,671 of record NC_054474.1, on the reverse strand, counting down.
TTGATGTCCAGTCTCATGTAAATAATGATAAAGTAGGTGAAGCTCGAGAAAAAGGTCTAAACCTTTTAAAAGCTTGTACACAAGCAGCATGTTTAATGCCTTTATTGGGATGATTGCCTGAAAGAGAATTACTTAACACCTTCAGAGATTATTTATCATTCCCCATTTTTGGATAACAAGGTGGCTAAATCTGTGAAAGTTCCTCTCTTCACTTTCACTCAAGTTTTTTTATAGCTATGTTTTTTTTTAAAAAAACATTGAGGTAGCATTTTGTTTTTCTTGCATGTGTTCATGTTTGCTTCATTTGGTTTGCAGAGATGGATATGTATCATTACAGGAATACATGGCCTTCATGATCAGCAGAGAAACGGAGAATGTTAAGTCTAGTGAGGAGATTGAGAGTGCTTTCCGTGCCCTCAGCTCAGAAGGCAAAGCATTTGTCACACGTGAAGAACTCTATCAGGTAATGCAACGACTGCTTATAAGCTACTCATGAACTTTGCTTTCCTCAAACAAACCAATTAGTGCTTACTGAAGAGTGGAGGTCAGTTGCAGAGTAAAAATTTGCCAACATGTCCTGTGAACTGCAAGGTGCAATGACTGTAGTCTAACTACTAGTGCCTCTTTGACACCACAAACAAATGTCACTGTAAACCAGATCATAAACTAGTCCTGTCAGCTCCTTGTACATATCAGTGATGATCTAATGATTTGGTAAACCAAACTAACATTGAAATTCTTCTGCCTTGTTTCTAGAACCTGTCGCGGGAACAGGCAGATTACTGCCTCTCACACATGAAGCCGTACACGGACGGCAAAGGCAGAGAGATTCCTTCAGCCTTTGACTACGTGGAATTCACACGATCACTATTTGTGAACTAGAAGCTCCTAAAATTAAAGCATTATCTGCTAACATTAGCTCTGCATGTCTATGTCTAATCTTTGTGCAACTATAAATTGGCCTGTCAGACTTGAGTACATTGGCTTGCTTTTGTGCTTTGCTTGGAAATTTTTTTACTACTATAATCGTTAATGCAGTGTGCTCAATAAACACTACTGATTCAAATTGGACTGAGTGTGTTGTACAGTTTGAGGGTGATTCCCATACTGCTGTCATTCCAGGAAGACCCAGTAACTGCTTTGTACCTCTATCTGCATCACACTAGAACAATGTGTATTGCAGCAGAAAAACTGACAAATGCTTCCTAATTTCCACAATTACTTGTTCAAATATTTCAACTTATGTTTATTCAACAATTAAAGCGTGTGATCCTTTAAAATAAACGTCTAAGATGAAGAGAAAAGGACAGTTGTCTGACCCGAGCATTGATTATATCTTGTAACCCTGAAGAGAAAACACACCTACATTTCCAGCAGAACAAGTTACATGGTTTAATGTTAGGATTATGACCTCCGCCCCGACTGCGGGAATGTTACCTTGTTACCGAGTGAGAGGCAAATCTTCCCCAAGCAGCAACTAAGTAATTGTGTTGTAAAAGATTTTGGGTGGGGATTACTCCCATTCAACAAACGTTTTTCTCCTCCAGTGCCTCACCTACATTAGGAGGATGGCCCTCACAAATGTAGATTCAGGGGTCCAGACCACATCTCTGGTCAGAACACTCAAAATGCCCATATCCCTCTTCTCACTGGACATACCTGCTAAGTAGTACTGGGAGACAGAGGTCACAGATTTCCACCATAAAAGGAGTCCCTAACCCACCCCCATCCACATTATTGGCTTGATTAAGGGGTAGGTGTACCTTCAGCTTACAAGGCCAATTTAGAAGTCCAATTTAAGATTTGCCTGGTGCAGTTTCTGCAGGGTCACAGCTCAGAGTACTTCAGCTGAAGTTGGAGCAGAGATGCACCAGTGGGGCTAATGTATTTTGACCCCTTAGTCTTTACATAGGATATATAGCACAAAAATAGACAAATAAGCCCAACAAGTCCATGCCTGCATTTATGCTCCACTCAAGCATCCTCCACTCTATGTATCAGCATAACCCTTTATTTTCCTTCTCCCTCATATACTTATCTAACTTGCCCTTAAATGTATCTTTAGTATTTGCCTCAGCTACTCCTTGTGGTAGCAACTACCATATTCTCTCCACTCTGGGGGTAATATTTAAATATTCTTAAGCAAATAAAAACATTTAGAAATTTTAGCATTAAACTTTCAACAGACGTATTTGAAAAATTAAAAATATTGATGTACACAATCAGCCTATACTGTACAACCTGTAAACACTGAAGGTAGATGGAAAAATCCTCCAGCTACACTTCAAAAATTCACCAGCCGGCCTCCCTAGGTCTTTAGTCAATCTGCTACTTCATTAGCAAGCTGCTCAAGTAGAGTCATTTCCCTTGGTCCTTGGTTTGTCAGTTCAGCACTCAGCCGCCAGATTTTCACACTTCCTTCCGAATTACCAGCTGCAAGAAGCTCAGGTTGCTTTGGGTTAAATGCCAGACAGTAAACTGGTTTCCTTTCTGCAGTCTGCTCAATAGAAACTACAGGACATAGAGAGCTCTGCCCAAGGTCAAAAATTAACACAGTTCCTGTAGGAATAAAAGGAAAGTTCTTTTCAATCTTCAAAATCCCTCCACACAAAATAAATGTTCCATGAACCATTTCAGGTACTAAGAAATTTCAAACAAAAGTTTCATCCTTTTAATATTTCGAACCAGACAATGTAAATTGCCACTGCTGTTAAATGTGAGCTGTTAAGTCTGTGCTATGGGAAAATCTCTATCTAATAAATAAGCACCAATAGTCTGCATTTATATAGTGTATTAAAATATTCCACAGGTGTGTCACCAGACATAATTTGATACCAAGCCACAAGGACAGGGGATTGAAAGCCTGGTCCATGAGTTAGATTTTAATAAGTGTCTCCAAGGAGAGTGAGATGGAGAAGTTTAGGGTGGAATTCTAGAACTGACTGTCAAGGTAGCTGAAGGAAGACAGCCACCAACGACAGAGTAATGAACAACAGGGATGTTCAATAGGCTAGAACTGAAGAAGAGCAGAGATCTGAGAGTTGTAGGGCTAGAGGAGGTCAGAAGGGACAAGAGCATAGAGGGATTTGAAAATAAGCTGAACGTTTTAAAATCAAGACATTGCCAGATCAAGAGTTAATATAGGTCAGTGAGCACAGGGGCTAATGGGTAAATAAATAGGGCTTGATTTGAAAGAAAACCATACACTTATATAGCACCAGTCCAGTCCATCATGTGGCACTGGGATTAATCCAGATATGACTAACCTAGAAGTTCTTAATCTGGAGCTCATCTCCTTGAAATTTATCCACTGAACCCAAACCCAGCACCTCAATGTTTGACCCAGTAATACAGCTTACCGTCTCCCGTAGCTGCAGCAAAGACTAGAGGTCGGATGGAAGACCAGTTAACACTGAAGAGGTAACTTTGAGATAACTGAAGAGAAAGAACTGGCTTGGCCTGCAACATGGAGTAAAGGTGGACATGCCCATCAGTGCTGGCAGTGAGGAAGAGGTTCCTGTGAGAAGAGTTACATTTACAATTTATGCAGTGGACAATACATGTTCTTGTTCATAGCTTTGTGATCCTGCTGCAAGAGAAGTAGGATTGGCCCTGTTTACAAAAGACTTGCATTTCTATCGTGTCTTTCACAACTCAGATGCCCCAAAGTCCTTTACAGCCAATGAAGTATTTTTGAAGAGCAGTCATTGATCAATTAGGAAGCCAATTTGCACACACCAAGATCCCACAAACAGCAATGGGGTACTGACCAGAAAATCTGTCTGTAGTGTTAGCTGAGGGATAAATATAGGCCCACGACACCAGGAAGAACTCCGCAGTTCTTAAAAATAATGCTGTTTCATCTTTTACATCCACCCGACAGGAACAAAGGACAGCACAAACAGAACAGCACTCCTCAGTGCTGTACTGGAGTTCTCCCATCTTAATGAAAAGCACTACAGAATTTCTGCAAAGGCAATCTTCTGGAGAATGAATTCACAAAAACAAAAGTACACTACTGTCTGAATAATTTGAGGACCAGGGTTTACAACTAAGTTATATAAAGCCAGATCTAAGTTAGATGTGGTGAGGTGGTTCCCTCATTCTGTCGCCCCAAGGGAACAGTGGACCTCTAGAACAGGCCAGCTCAGACAGTGGATGCTGTTTTGTTGAATTCCTTCAAGGAACAGCTGGATCTGTTTCTGGCTGGGGCAGAGATCATCTCCTTAAAAAGGTAGGTACTGTAAAGAATTCAGGGTCGTGAGATCTCCTGGACTAGTTTTGATCACCTAAGGGGAATCCTTTGAGTAATTTCCCATTTCCTCCCCGCCCCAGCTCTTTTCCGGTCTTTCATTGTGTACTGACCTGTGGAATGGCGAGCAATCAACAGCATGGACAGGACCACAGTGTGGGGAGAAGGTGAACTGAGCTGGAGCCTTCAATGGAACAGAGCCAGAGCTCAGTGCTGCACGAGTCAGAACTTCAGTTGAACATTTCAACACATAACCGCCTTCCACACCAGCAATGAACATGGTCTTATCCAGGTGAGAGAAAGAGAGAGACGTCACACCAAACAGAGTGTCCTCACGAGCCTGTGAATGATTTAAGATACATAAAAAGGATGGAACAGAAAAAGATACAGTGTGCAACTGACAGGCTCCCGTTCATACAAGATGTAGGAACATGGGAACAGGAGGAAGTTACTTTAGTACCTCAAGCTTGCTTCCCCACCATTCAATGAGATCACAACTAATCTGTGACCTAACTCCATATACCCACCTTTTCCTAATACTTCTTAATACCTTTAGCTAACAAAAATCTATCAATCGCAAGCTTAAAATTAACAATTCATCTAGTATCAATTGCTGCTTGCAAAAAAGTTACCAACTTTTATCACCCTTCACTCCTGAAAGACTTGGCTCTTATTAGATTATGCCACCTAATCCTAGACCCCGCAACCAGTGAAAATAGTTTCTCACTTTCTATTCTATCTGTTCCCCTTATCATGAAAACTTTGATCAAATCACCCTCCAGCCTTCTAAATTCCAAGGAATACAATCCTAGTTTGTGTAATCTCTGTAATTTAGCCTGTGGTATCCAGCTATCATACCCGTATCAATACACTCCCAGCAAGGCCAATATATCCTTCCCACGAACTGCTTACAGTACTCCAAGTGTAATCTAAGCAGGAAAAACAATTCCGAAGAGGAGTTATATTGGACTCGAAACATTAACTGTTTCTCTCTCCACAGATGCTGCCAGACCTGTTTTTCCAGCACTTTATGTTATGTCCCTTTGGGGCACCACTGTTTCTAGCTTTTTACCATTCAGAAAGTACCTTGTTCTACCTTTTAGGTCCTAGGTGGATGACCTCACATTTGACTACATTAAAATCCATTTGCTGCAGTTTTACCCATTCATTTTATCTATCAATAATCTTTGTAATTTTATGCTTCCATTTACATTGCTCACAATACAGCCTAAGTCATCAGCAAACTTAGATAATGGGATAGATAGCCAGCTATCCAAGTCATTCATAAATATTTATTTTGTGGACATTGCTGGCAAAGCCAACATTGGTTGCGCATTCCTAGCTGCCCTTGAACCAAGTAGCTTGCTCAGCCATTTCGGAGGGCAGTTAAAATTCAACCACATTGCTGTGGATCTGGAGTCACATGTAGACCAGCTAAGGATGGCAGATTTCCTTCTGCTAAAGGACATGGAGTGAACAATTTACAATTGATAATAGCTGTTACGGTCACCGTTACTAAGATTAGCTTTATATTCCAGATTTTATTAAATTTAGATTCCACCTGCTAATGTGGTGGGATTTGAATCCAAGGCCCCACAGCATTAGCCTGGGCCACTGGATTACTAGTCCAGTGACATACGAACATACAAATTAGCAGGAGTAGGCTACTCAGCCCCTTGATCCTGCTCCACCATTCAATAAGATCATAGCTGATTTGAATGTAACCTCAACCCCATATTCCTGCCTACTCCTGATAATGATGGGCCGAAGGGCCTGTTTCGGCTGTAAAACTCTATGACTCCAACCTTTCACCCCCTTGTTAATCAAGGATTTATCTAGCTCTGTCTTAAAAATATTCAAAGACTCTGCTTTCACTGCCTTTTGAGGAAGAGAGTTCCAAAGACTCTCAACCCTCAGAGAAAAAAATTTCATCTGTTTTAAATGAGTGACCCCTTATCTTTAAACAGTGACTCCTAGTTCTAGATTCTCTCACAAGAGGAAACATCCTCTCCACATCCACTCTATCAAGACCCCTCAGGATCCTATGTTTCAATCAATTCACCTCTTACTCTTCTAAATTCCAGTGGATACAAGCATAACCTGTTCAGCCTTTCCTCATAGGACAACCTGCCCATTACTGGTATTAGTCTAGTAAACCTTTTCTGAACTGCTTCTAACATATCTTTCTTTAAATAAGGAGACTAGTACTATACACGATACTACAGGTGTGATCTCACAAATGTCCTGTACAACTGAAGCATAACCTCCCTACTTTTGTAATCAATTCCCCTCACAGTAAATGATAACATTCTATTAGCTTTCCTAATTAATTGCTGTACCTACATACTAACCTTTTGTGATTCATGCACTAGGAAACCCAGATCCCTGAATCTCAGAGCTCTGCAATCTCTCACCATTTAGATAATAAGCTTCCTTTTTATTCTTCCTGCCAAAATGAACAGCTTCACATTTGCTCACATTATACTCCATCAGCCAGATCTTTGCCCACTCACTTACCCTATCCATGTCACTTCGTAACCCTCTTACATCCTCTTCAGAATTTACTTTCTTACCTATCTTTGTGTCATCCGCAAATTTAGGAACCATTCCTTCGGTCCCTTCATCCACGTCATTTATATAAATTGTAAAAAGTTGAGGCCCCAGCACTGATCCCTGGGGAACACCACTCTTCACATCCTGCCAACCAGAAAAAGACCCATTTATGCCAACTATCTACTTCCTGTTAGCTAGCCAATCTTCTATCCATGCCAATATGTTATCCTGTACACCATAAGCTTTTATTTTCTGCGATAACCTTTGATGTGGCGCTTTATCAAATGCCTTCTGGAAATCTAAGTACAGTACATTCACTGGTTCCTTTTTATCCACAGCACGTGACTCCTTCAAAGAACTCCAATAAGTTGGTTAAACATGATTTTCCTTTTACAAAACCATGTTGACTCTACTTGATTGCTTTGAATTTTTCTAAGTGCTCTGCTTTAACATCTTTAATAACAGCTTCTAACATTTTCTCTATGGCAGATGTTAGATCTAGTATGGTCTGCTCTCTGGTTGGCTGCAGAACACTGTTCTAAGAAACTATCCCAAGAACATTCTATGAACTCCTCACCTATGCTACCTTTGCCCATCTGATTTTTCCAGTCTATATGTAGACTAAAATTCCCCATGATTATTGCTGTACCTTTACCACTACACCACCAACTCCCCCTAATGAATATGATGAACAGTTGAAGCCCCAACACAGATCCTTGTGGGACATCACTAGTCACACCCTGCCAATTAGGGTACCTACCCATTATCCCTACACTCTGTATCCTGCTGTTCAGCCAATTTCCTGAACAGGTCAATAATTTGCGTTCGATTCCATGAGCTTCAATTTAGCTAAGTCTCTTAAGCAGAACTTTATCAAATGCCTTCTAAAGGTCTATATATTAAATTCCATAGACATCCCCCCGTCCACTACTTCAATCAAGTTGGTCAGCCATGACCCTTTATAAATTCATGCTGGCTCTTTCCGATCAGTGAAAATGATCAAGGTGTTCAGTTATTTTATCCTTAATTATAAGCTCTAGTAATTTCCCGGCAACATACTTAGTCCATAATTCCCTGGCTAAGTGCAACACGGGCTCAGATGCAGAAATGGTGGTTAGTGGCGCTACTTCAGCAGATGAGTTATAATCCACTCTGCAGTTTGGATTGGGGACAATTTTAGAATGAATTCAAACTTTATACTAAGACCAGGGGAGCAATTAGTTCCTTCTTGGACAGTCAGTTGTTAGTATTCACAGAAACCCACTGCCTCACTGGACAGTCTCCGAACAAGCTACAGATAAATCTACTAAAAGTAGGCTGTCAGATATGGGAGACATCCCACTTATCAGTGACAGAATTTGAGAATCACAGACCATCCCCTTTGTTCTTTCACCCAACAATACATGTCCTTGGGTTTGTACATGCTTAAAAACTGTTAAATCTCTAAGAGCTTTCTAAGAAAGATCTCTAAGGTCATCAACCATGAAGCATTAACTCTTATTTTTCTCTTCATAAATGCTGCCAGGCCTGCTGAGTGTTTCTCGCATTTTCTGTTTTTCAGATCGGCAGCATCTGCAGTATTTGGTTTTGCTTTTTGGCTTAGCTCTCTCTGATAAATCCAACATGCGATCCACAGACTCTGCCACATGCAGGGCAGGTGATGCTTGAAGGGCTGGGTAGATGAGATGTTGAGAGGTTTGAGAGCTCTCTCTGACTTCACCTCTGCATGTTCCCAACAAAGTATCTCTGTGTTTGGTGCCTACTGTAATTAACCTTCACCATTTTGGTGTCACAAGCCAGGGACTCCCATGAGTCAGCAAAGATGTTTGACCTCATCAGGGATGCTCTGAAGACATCCCTGAAGTGTTTCCACTGTCTTCGTGGAGGTTTCCTGCCACAGCCAAGTTCTGACTAGAGCAGTTGCTTTGGAAGTCTGGTGTCAGGCATACAAACTACTTTTCCTGCCCAGCAGAGCTGGTTTTGAGTAATTAGCGCCTCGATGTTAGGCACGTTGGCTTGGGAGAGAAAATTGCTGTTGGACCACCTTTCTTGTGACCAGATTTGAAAGATCTTGAGAAGGCATTGTTGGTGATACTTCTTGTGCTTTGAGGTGCCTGCTGTAGGTTGTCTAAGTTTCCAAAGCACATAGGAGCGTGAGGATCACTGCTGACCAGTGTACCATGATCTGAGTCTCGGGTTTGAGATCCTGGTCATCAAATACTCTTTTCCTCAGTTGGCCAGAAGCTAAACTGGAACACTGGAGGGGATGACCTTGGTTTTCCGGGTGTTTAATGAAAGGCCCATTTTCTCATATGCTTCAGAGAAGCAGTCAACAATGTCCTGGAGTTCAGTTTCTGAGTGACACACACACACACATCATCTGCATACTGAGCTCAACGACTAACATTGGGAGTGCTTTTGGTTTTGGATTGAAGGCAATGTAGACTGAACAGTTTCCCATCTGTTCTGTAAATTATCTCCATACCTGTGGGTAACTTGCAAGAGGTGAGGTGCAGTATTGCAGCGAGGAAGATGGAGAAGAGGGTTAATGCAATGACACAGCCTTGTTTGACCCAAGTCTTCACTGAGATTTGCTTTGGTTTGCAGAGTTCAACCATCTGAAGCTGTGCAGCTTTACCAAAACAAACTTATCATTGCTTGCCCAGTTAGGTTCTGGCTTCTAGGGTTATCTGGAATTGAGTGTGTAACATCTCAGCCCCCAGTGACAAATCTACACCTCCAGTTCTCATTAATGAGCCAGGATGACTGCTTAATCATCAGTTGTGTCCTGGATTGCTGCACACCAGCTTGGTTCAAATTTCCTCATTGGTCAGGGAGGTTGTCTTCAGTCTCCATGTATATCATCTTGGGGGAGATTTGATCCCATTTGCACCCGCCCTTTCTCTTAGGAAAATAATCAATAACCAACTGACAAGTATTGGCTTGAACACTTACTAGATAAATAGCAGATACCAAGAGATTCTCATGAACAGTATAAAGTGTGCGACAATGCTGCCACCTTAACCAACACATGGAAACACACCATACCCCAATGAGGTGGGCAACAAGTCACCAGCTGCTGGTTTTTCTGCAATCCAATAATGACAGATGCCAAGCCTTAGATATAACGAGCACTAATACCTACCAGCAACTGCAGTCTCAACTCTCATCAGTTATACAACAGACATCCTCCATCATGATGGTGCATGGGCCTATAGCCTTAATAAATGTCGAGGTAAGACACTAAATATTCAAAAGTTCAAGCTTCTATGTAGCTGTGGAGTTCAGACATCTCATCAACATCAATAAGATACTTTTAACTGCCTTACAAGAGTGTCTGAATCTCCATTAGATAAGCCAACATGTTTACAGAGCTGTTCACCTTGTGTAGTTTGACATTGCGCGGCATCTGCTGTATGACCAGGGCAAACCCATCGTGCAGTACCAGCCGGCCTCTCCCATCCATCTGCCAAATCAGAATCTTCCCATCAGTGCTTGCGCTCAGAACATGAATTCGGTTACTGCGGCTCAAACTCTGGATCCAATGCACCTGTTTTGAAAAAAACATGGTTTTGTTTTAAAACTTCAATACTTAGAGAAAAAGTTTAACTTGTTCCTTCCTTCTCCTGAAGTTCACAATATGCCCCGCTGCTGAGTGTTCTCCAGCCGAGACAGCGAGGGCTGGCAGGGTCTCCCTCTGTGACAAAAGTCGACAGGGTGGAAATTACTGGCTGTGCTGGGCGGAAGGTGGAATAATCAGTGTGTTAAAAATGATAAAAACAAAAAATGCTGAAAATACTGGAAGCAGAGAAACTTTGATAAAAAGGTCACAACCCTGAAATGTCAACTCTGTTTCTCTTTCCACAGATGCTGCCTAACTTCCTGAGAGAAAATGCTTTTTCTGTTTTCTATTTCAGGTTTCCAGCATCTGTAATATTTAGCTTTTCTGTTAAAAATGATCACTGGTCTCCACTGTGCCCCAGCCCATCTGCTCCTGAAACCATCCATACCTTTGTTACCGCCAGACACAGACTATTCCAAAGCCTCCCTGTATGTTGCACCCTCCATAAACCTGAACACGCAATTTGCTGCCCATCTCCTAACTTGTACCACATCCCGTTCACCCATCACCCCTATGCTCCATGACCTATAAAGGCTCGTGATCTGACAAAGCCTCAATTTTAAAATTCTCATCTGGTTTTCAAATCCCTCCATGGCCTTGTCCATCCTATCTCCATAACCTTCTCCAGCCCCACAATTTTGCCTGGTCCCTGCGCTCTCCTCTTCTGGATTCTTGCACTTTCCCTAAATCCTCAATCCCACCACTGGCAGCCATTAAGATTGTGGGAGGGGTGTGGGAAAATAATAATCAGCTAAGTGGTGTGTCCACAATGTGTGACTGGATAATAGGTGAGGCTAGGAATTGAATAATGGGCCAGTCCCAGGATCACCATTTCAGTGAAGTGGCAAAGATCTGCCCATGAAACCATACCCCAGCTTGGGCCATTCCTCCAAGTTCCCTCCCATTAAAAGGAATGGTCAGAGATCTGTACAAAAGCATAAAGTACTGCAAGAAATCATAGATAAAAACAGAAAATTCTGGAAAGCACTCAGAAGGTCGAGCAGTATCTGTGGGTGGGAAGCAGAGTTAAATTTCAAGCCAATGGCCTATAATCAGATCTGGGAGCAGTTAGAGATGTAAGAGTTTTAAGCAAATATACAGCTGCGGTAAAGGAGGGAGGGGGAAGGAAAGAACAAAGGGAGATCTGTAACAAAAATAAAAATACCTGGAAAAACTCAGCAGGTCTGACTGCCTCTGCGGAGAGTCCATATGACTCTTCAACAGAACTAAGGAAAAATAGAAAAGGAGGTGAAATATAAGCTGGTTTAAGGAGGAGTAGGACAGGTAGAGCTGGATACAGGGCCAGTGATAGGTGGAGATAACCAAAAGATGTCATAGACAAAAGGACAAAGAGGTGTTGAAGGTGGTGATATTATCTAAGGAATGTGATAATAGGTGATATTAAGGATAGAAAGCAGGACCAGCAAGGTACAGATAGCCCTACTGGGGGTGGTGTGGGGGGGAAGGGATCGAAATAGGCTAAAAGGTAGAGATAAAACAATACATGGAAATACATTTAAAAATAATGGAAATAGATGGGAAAAATATATATATATAAATTATTGGGGAAAAAAGGGGGGGTTCGGAAAGGGGGTGGGGATGGAGGTGAGAGTTCATGATCTAAAATTGTTGAACTCAATATTCAGTCCGGAAGACTGTAAAGTGCCTAGTCGGAAGATGAGATGTTGTTCCTCCAGTTTGCGTTGGACTTCACTGGAACAATGCAGCAAGCCAAGGACAGACATGTGGGCAAGAGAGCAGGGTGGAGTATTAAAATGGCAAGCGACAGGGAGGTTTGGGTCATTCTTATGGACAGACCGCAGGTGTTCTGCAAAGCGGTCGCCCAGTTTAAGTTTGGTCTCTCCAACGTAGAGGAGACCGCATTGGGAGCAACGAATACAGTAGACTAAGTTGGGGGAAATGCAAGTGAAATGCTGCTTCACTTGAAAGGAGTGTTTGGGTCCTTGGACGGTGAGGAGAGAGGAAGTGAAGGGGCAGGTGTTGCATCTTTTGCGTGGGCATGGGGTGGTGCCATAGGAGGGGGTTGAGGAGTAGGGGGTGATGGAGGAGTGGACCAGGGTGTCCCGGAGGGAGCGATCCCTATGGAATGCCGATAAGGGGGGGTGAAGAGATGTGTTTGGTGGCATGCTGGAGTTGGCGGAAATGGCGGAGGATGATCCTTTGAATGCGGAGGCTGGTGGGGTGATAAGTGAGGACAAGGGGGACCCTATCATGTTTCTGGGAGGGAGGAGAAGGCGTGAGGGTGGATGCGCGGGAGATGGGCCGGACACGGTTGAGGGCCCTGTCAACGACCATGGGTGGAAAATCTCAGTTAAGGAAGAAGGTGGACATGTCAGAGGAACTGCTTTTGAAGGTAGCATCATTGGAACAGATGCGACGGAGGTGAAGGAACTGAGAGAATGGGATGGAGTCCTTACAGGAAGCGGGGTGTGAGGAGCTGTAGTCGAGGTAGCTGTGGGAGTCGGTAGGCTTGTACTGGATATTGGTGGACAGTCTATCACCAGAGATGGAGACAGAGAGGTCAAGGAAGGGAAGGGAAGTGTCAAAGATGGACCACGTGAAAATGATGGAGGGGTGGAGACTGGAAGCAAAATTAATAAATTTTTCCAAGTCCCGACAAGAGCATGAAGCAGCACCGAAGTAATCATCGATGTACCGGAGAAAGAGTTGTGGAAGGGGGCCGGAGTAGGACTGGAACAAGGAATGTTCCACATACCCCATAAAGAGACAGGCAGGCAGATCTGTGATAAGGTGGAGGACAGGAGAGGTAAAATGGCAAAAGGAATGATTGTGCAAGGCAAAAGGGAGCACTAACCAGACAGGGAAAGAAACAAAAGATGGGCCTAGCGGAGTCAAAAATCACAAACGCAGAATCATTATCAGTAGCTGCTGTTCAAAAATTCCACGGCAGAGATCATGATCTAAAATTGTTGATCAATATCGATCCCAAAAGGCTATGAAGTGCCTACTTGAAAGATGAGATACTGTTTCTTGAACTTCCATTGGCCTTCATTAGAGCAGTGTAGAAGGTTGAGGACAGAGATGTCAAAAGTGAGATTGGAGGTGGAGAATTAAAATGACAAGTCATGGAACTGTAAGGCAGTGAACAGAATGAGTGGGAAATCCCCAGTCAACATGTTCATGAAAGTGGGGAGAGGTTACGGCACCCAGTACTATTCTCAAATACCAGGGAGGATACTGGCTGTAGGACAGAATTTCAGAATGCATTCCACAGAACAAGTAAAAATGAAATCTCAAAATCCCATTTGACCCTTTCAGTCACTCTGATCAAGATGTTATCTCAAGATTAGGACAATAGGCCCCCAGGAGGCCATTCAGCCCATCAGGCCTTCTGGTACTCAATTGGATCATGGTTGATCTCCATCTTAACTATCCACCCACAAACTTGGCCTGAACACCTCTTCTGTAAGATATTTGTCTCAATTATCTGGGGTCAGCATCTGTTCAGTTCGCAATTGGGCAGTCTGAGTTATTTTTAAATAAAAACAAAGGTGCTTTCATTTTGGTTTAGTCTGTAGGCTGGGTTTTTCCCTCATTGGCAGAGTTACTAATGGAAGTAAACTCGACCCAAACTTCAACCAGCCATTGTTACACTGCAGGAAACTTGCCAGATTTTCCCCTGGTTCACACTTACTATATGTTGATGATTGAAGAGAAACTCAATTAGTTGAATGGGGCCCTCCTGTCCCAAATACCTGAATAAATTATAATATAACTGAGTCCCTTCAAAATAGCCTTCCAATAGCCACACAGAGTGATGACAGCATAAATGGGGATTGGAGGTGGAAGAGGGAGAACACATGATACACAGAGCCTCAATCTCCCTTCAGATTCCACAAGGTGAAAAGGATGTTAAACCAGGTGAGGAAAGGAGAGAAGGATCAGAATAATCCAAACAAGGCTTTTACCTGATAAACAGGCTCACGGTGGGTATCCTCAGACATTCCTGATCTAGCAATTAAAGGGTCATCGGTTTTACTGCTGTTCCACACTAAAACTTCTCCATTGTAAAGACCACCTATAGAGGACAGCACATATATTAACGGTAGAAAGCAAATCTTTATGTTTTCCACCCAGAGCTCATTCATAAATAGAGGGTAACCTAGGTGCTAAAAAGAGGAAATTAAGCAAACTAATATCAGCAGAGAAAAATTACCAGAAAAACTTAGGCGACTAAAATCTGACAAATTCCCGGGATCTGGTGGCCTTTATTCATTAGAGTTTAGGAGAATGAGGGATGATCTTATTGAAACGTACAAGATTCTGAGGGGGCTTAACAGGGTAGATGTTGAGAAGATGTTTCCACTAGTGGGGGAAATCTCAAATTAGGGAACATAGTTACAGAATAAAGGGGCACTTATTTAAAACTGAGATGCGAAGGAACTTCTTCCTTCAGAGGGTAGTGAATGTCTGGAATTCTCCACCCCAGAGAGTTGTGGAGGCTAGATCACTCGAAGTAATTAAAGAGGAGGTAGATAGATTTTTTAAATACTGGGGAGTTGAGGGCTATGAGGAACTGACATGAAAGAGGAGTTGAGGCCTGGGACAGATCAGTTATGATCTTATTGAATGGCAGGGCAGGCTTGAGGGGCCGAATGGCCTACTGCTGCTCCAATTTCTTATTTCTTTAGAACGCTAGGATGTAAGAACATAAGTGCAGAGATAGTGGATGCTCTGGCTATGATTTTCCAAAATTCCCTTGATTCTGGAACAGTCCCAGCAGATTTGAGGTTAGCACATTTAACATCGCTATTCAAGAAAGGAGGGAGGGGGAAAACGGGGAAGCTCAGACCAATTAGCCTGAAATGAGTTATTGGGAAAGTGCTGGAATCTATTATTAAGGAAGTCTTTTAACAGTGCACTTGGAAAGTCCTGGTATGATCAGGCAAAGTCAACTTGATTTTACGAAAGCAAAGTTGTGTTTTTTGAGGATGTAACTAGTAGGGTAGATAAAGGGAACCAGTAGACGTAGCACAAAAGACATTTGATAAGGTGTCAAACGAAAGGTTAAAATAGGCAACATAAGGACTCATGAAGTTAGAGGTAATATATTAGCTTGATAGAGGATCAGTTAACAGACAGGAAACAAAGAATAGGCATAAAAGGGATATTCTAAAGTTGGCAAGCTGTGACTAGTGGAGTGTCGCAAGGATCAGTGCTAGGACCTAAGCTATTTATAATCTATATTAATGACTTAGACAAAAAGACAGAGAGTAATGTATCCAAGTTTGCTGACAATAAAAAGTTAGATGGAAATGTAAGCTGTGAGAAGGGCAAAAAAGGTTACAAAGAGGTATAGACAGGTTAAGTGAGTGGGCAACAATATGCAGATGGAACATAATGTGGGGAAGTGAGAGGTTATTCAGCTTGGTCGTAAGAAAACAATATTTTTTAAAATGGTGTGAAACTTGTGAATGTTGATGTTCAGAAATACTTGGGTGTGCTCATATGAGGAACTCATGCAGGTACAGTACCGGAAGCAATTAGGAAGGCAAATGACATACCAGCCTTTATTGCAAGGGGAACTGGAGTACAGGAATAAAGAAGTCTTCAATTGCTACAATTGTTCAGGGCTTTGGTGAGACAACACTTGGTGCAGTTTTGGTCTCCATATTTAGGGAAGGATATACTTGAATCGGGGGCAATCCAGCAAAGGTTCACCAGATTGGTCCTTGGGATGAGAGGCTGAGTAAATTCGGCCTATATTCTCTGGAGTTTAGAAGACTGAGAAGTGATCTCATTCTTGACAGGGTAGACACAGAGTTTAAAAACAAAAGTGTTCTGTCGAAGGGTCATGAGGACTCGAAACGTCAACTCTTTTCTTCTCTGCCGATGCTGCCAGACCTGCTGAGTTTTTCCAGGTAATTCTGTTTTTGTTTTAGACACAGAGGTTGTTTCCGCTGGCTGGGGAGTCTAGAACACAGGGAGCAGTCTCAGGATAATGGGTTGATCATTTAGGACTGAGATGAGGAGAAATTACTTCACTCAAAAAGTTGTGAATCTTAGGAATACTCTTCCCCATTGGGTTGTGGATGCTCCAATGTTGACCATATTTAAGGCTGGGATAGACAGAGTTTTGGTCTCTCAGGGAATCAAAGGATTTGGGGAATGGACAGGAAAGTGGAGTTGAAGCTCAAGATCAGCCATGATTGTACTGAATGGTGGAGTAGGTTCCATATGATCCATATGGTGTACTCCTGCTCCTATCTCATATTCTTGTGTATTCCTGATTTACTAAGGATTTACAAACCGTCCATCGACACTACTGTGTCACCGATGAGTTGGAGGCAGAGGAGGTCTTACAGAAGGACACACAGCAAATATCTACTTTACAGAAAAGTCTATTGACTTAGCAAAAAGCAAACAACAGCCAATAGGACATATCTGGAAAATTAAATTTAAAAAAAAATCAGTCTCAGGATGTAGGCATGCTGGTAAGGCCACGTTCATTTTCCTTCCCTGGTCGCCCCTTGAAAAGGTGGAGATGAGGTGCCTTCTTGAACTGCTCCAAGTCCCTGTAGTGATGGTAATCCCCACAGTGCTATCGCAAAGGGTCCCATAATGGTTATGTTACTGCACTAGTAATGCAGAGACCTGGACAAAGAGTGCCTTACTTCCATCAAATCATTCCATAACCTTCTAAATTTCAGGGAATGTAACTCTAGTTTGTTGGATCACTGCTCGTAATTTAATGCTCGGAGTCCAGGTATCCGTCTGGTAAATCTATGCTGCACTCCAAGACCTATATATCCTTCCTAAGGTGTGGTGTCAGAGGTGCTCATAGTACCCAGGTATGGTCTCACTAGGGCTTTGTGTCACTGAAGCATGACTTCTACCCCTTTGTATTCTAGTCTTCTAGATATAAAGGCTAACATTCCATTTTGAATTTTTGATTATTTTCTGTACCTGTTCATGGCATTTTAATGATAATTTGTGTACCTAGACCTCCAAGTCTCTTTGGAGTTCCACTGTTTTTTGTTTTCACCATTCAGAAAGTACACAGTTCTATCTTTCTTAGATCCAAGGTGGATGACTTCACATTTGCCTAAATTAAAACTCATTTGCCAGTTTTTCTCATTCACTTGATCTATCGTTTAGAAGTGTATTTTTTACTTCTCCAAGTAATATGTCATTAATCCCGGTAGTTGATGATTGTGGTAGTAATAACTTGATAGGCGGGTAAGCGGGAAACGAGAATGAAAATGAATAATGCCACAAATTTGTAACGAGTACAAAGCTGGAAGATCCTCGGGTCTGTGCTGAACCAGGTGATCTAAATCCCAGCAATAGTGGAGATGCTACATGTCATATTGTCTTGTTTTACAAGTGTGTGCTTCTTCAGCTTATTTATTTTTCTCATTATCGTACTAGATAAATCTTATTAATGAGGCAAATCAAACATATCAAAAGGCATAAAAATAAATGTCTATAGTGAATTAAAACAATAATAAGACATGGGACAAATAAAATGATTTACCAGAAGAATGACGGGCTATTTCTACGGCTCCACTGAGTTTGCAAGATTAGGTCCTTTCTGTCCTCAGCAACACTTCACAATAACCTGGACTCAGCTTCACCAGATTCAGAGCTGAGAGATTATAGCCTCACCAGCTGCATACAAATAGAACCTGAAACTTGAGCATGAATGTTCCTGGAAACATTTAAGAGCATAACAAGCAGATTGTAGAGGTTGGGGTTGAGTATGGAGGAATCTACTTTCTGCAGCATTTCAGTATTGCATCATCATCTGAGGTTTAAGTATTCCTCAGATGGTTCTCTTTCTCCTACAGAACCAGCAAGTAGCACCACACAAAATTGCTCTCAGAAAACACCCAAAGATAGAATATAGGTTCTGATTGAAAATGACAAATATCAATGCAAAAGGGCAAAAAGGCTAAAACAAAATCTAGTTCGAGCTACAAAAACAAGCTACCTGTGCAAGTCTTCTTTGGAAAATCAATACTGCAAGTAACTAAAGGTGTTTCCCAGCCAATGGACATTGAAAAATAGCAGTGCTTCCGGACATTAAATATTATTTCAATCCGAAACCAGGGAAACAGATGCTGTTTGTACTGTCCTCCCCTGTTGCTTTCTCAACAGATTTCACCAGTTAGCACTTCAGGCATACTAAGGACCTACAAATAGTGTGCCCATTTTGCAGATCTCACACACAATTAGCACTAAACATTACAAAATTGACATCAATAATCATGGAAATGCTAACAAGGGAATCAAGGGTAGGCAGGACAGTGGCACTGAGGCCACAGTCAGGTCAGCCATGTTCTTACTGAATGGCGAAGCAGATTTGGGGCCTACTCCTGCTCCTAATTCATATGTTTGTATTAATATTTCTTTGTAATTTTACATCTCCACTCCCCACTGCTTGCAATGCCGCCTATCTTTGTGTCATCGGCAAACTGCCTATCCCATCCTCCTCTAAGTTGTAAATAAAAAGTGATTAGTTGAAGCCCCAACAGGACACCACTAATTACATCCTACCAATTAGATTACCTCCGCATTGTCCTTAGTCTGTATCCTGTTGCTCAACCAATTTCCTAACTAGGTCAATAACTTACCTTCAATTCCACAAGCTTCAACTTTAGTTAACAGTCTCTTATGAGGGACTTCATCAATGTCTTTTGCAAGTCCATATAATTATCCTCCATAGACAACCCCCCTCCACTAGTTTAGTCACCTTCTCAAAATCCATGCTGGCTTTCTCTGATTGGCTGAAAATATTCAAGGTGTTTTTTAGTCATTTTATTCTTAATTATAGGCTATATTAATTTCCTGCTAATAGATGTTAGGCCAACTAGTCACACAAATTGATTGCCACACTTTCTATATTAATTACTACATTTGAGAGTCCTTGAGGTAGAGAAAAATGCTAAATAAATGCAAGTCTTTCTTTTACAATCATTGTCTCACCCAGAATGAGTGCATTAATCTTCAACCTTTGAAGTACACAAAAAAATTCTCAGTATTTGCCCCATTCTTTCAGACTGCATTCATACTGCATGGTTACTTTTTTTCAATGATGCGTGCTGAAATTTCGTTACTGACACAAATGTTTAGAACTCCAAGTGGTCCCTCATCCCCTAAAAGAGACAAACACTAGGAAACGTCAACTCTTTTCTTCTCCGCCGATGCTGCCAGACCTGCTGAGTTTTTCCAGGTAATTCTGTTTTTGTTTTGGATTTCCAGCATCCGCAGTTTTTTTGTTTTTAAACACTAGGATGACTGGATAAAACCTTCTTCACTACCACCACAGAATTGAGGGTTGCAGGCTAGATGCAAAGCCTATTTCAGATTTATAGAGACAAGTGAATGACAACAGTGCTACAAATCTAAGTAAATGGGAAAATACTGGAAATGCACAGGCTCAAGGAGTTGAATGGCCTACTCCTACAGTTCGTAGTTTCTCTCTTTTATCATTACCACTATGGTAATTTCACATCAGATCTTTCCTCCTAAACTCCAATATACCAACCAATTTGTTCTTTACACCTCTCTCATCCTTAATGTATTGAAAGCAAGAATGCACTGACTCCAATTCTTAAATTTATTCTCATGACAAAATACATTGCAACTCCTCACTTTCCCTGGAACCTCCTTGCATACAGCCTTTTTTTTAAGCTTGGTTTATCAATTTTTTTCCCCAATCTATGTAGTGTCTTGCACCAGGTCTCACAATAAAAAAATTGGAGCATTTTTATTTGGGAGTTCCAAATTTATTGATCAGTTGACAAAGCAAAACACTTTGGACTTTTATCTCATGCATTAAGGATTTTCTGCCACTAGCACCCTCCGGTGGTAGTAATAATATACTGCAAGGACTTTAACTCAAACCACTCCACCATGGACAGGAATAGAGAAACCTCCACCTTGAGTCTTCAACCCTTCCAAATCAAAATATATATTATACACGTTACTTAATCTCATTCCCTCAATTTGCTAATGTTTAAATAGGTGGAGGAGTTAATGATTTTAATTGATTTAATTCCTAGATTACAACAGTGACAACATTTCAAAAGGTACTTCATTGGCTGAGCTTCTGAAAGGCACTACAGATTTGCAAGTTCTTTCTTGTATTTAGTAGGGAGCTATTCACTTTACCTTTCATTAATTAACTATCCTGACGTATCTTAAGGTAAAGGTATCCTCTGTTTAAAACGTGTTTTAATAGCACGGCTTTGTTTTAGCACAGTTTGTAAACTAGGGAACTTTCCCCAAATAGCGCTGCTTCCACTTTCATTTTAGCGTAGTTACCACGCATGCACTAAGAAGCACATTGTAACTGCACATGCTCAGTCACTTTTTTTTAAACAAACCGCCAGCTCACCACTTCCTGAGCCCCTCACTTCCCCTGCTCACCGTTTCCCTCTCCATTCCACTCTATGAGCAAGGACTCGGGCGAGGGAAGCAGCAACGAGAGGGTCAGGCGAGGGAAGCGGCGAACCGCCCCTTTAAATTACCTTGCATGCGTGGCCATGCAAAACAAAAATTAAAGGGAGCACACACTCCAGAAAAAAACTAGAGGGATGATTGATTGATACAGTTTAAATTAAGTTTTGGTACAGCATGCGAGACTGTGTCACAGACTGCTGCAGTAGAGCTCAGGTTGCTTACTGTGGCAGGACATAGAAGTTTTACTGGCCAATTCCAAAATAGGAGAATCCTCCTTAACTCAATATCATTCCCTCAACATTAACACCCCTACCCAAACACTGATGGCCATTGATGTGCTTTACTGAATCCTGCTGGCAATTTGTACTGTCTAGCTTTTGCATTGCTTCTTTCTTTTGGATGAAATGTTAAACTGAGACTCCATTTGCCCTCTCAGATCAAGAATCCAGGGCATATCCACCGGTTTCCAGCCTAATATTTATTCCTCAACCAACATCACCAAAATAGGGTAACTGGTCAGTACCTCACTGCTGTTTGTGGGAGCTTGTTATGTGCAAATGACTGAAGTGGTTCAACTCATCGCCGTCCCCCGCCACTCCACATTGTGATGGCAGATACAAGTTTTAAGTTCAAAGCCTAAATTCATACCAGCAATCAAAGAGGGTTCTACTGGGTGGAATGCCAGGGACATGACAGCACTAGAAACATCAATCACAGTATTTGGTCGCGCTGGGTTCAACCCTCTCCGATCCAGATTCCAGGAGCACACATAGGACTTCTCTGTGCTCCAGTCACCATCCTCCAGCCTGAAATCAAATTTGATAAGAATCATTATTAATTATTGTGGATGCACTAAAACAAACTTCCATACTGAAAAATAGACCAAAGAGTTACTCAACAGCCAAACACTATTCAATATATTTGATGGGATGATTTAATGGCAATTGATGACTTGGACTCACAAAGACTGTGACTTAAATAAGAAAAATATCAATTGAATTGTACATAATGTTGTACAAGGGAGATGTTTTTGTAGATTTATTGATGCTCTCCATCACTCCTTGTTACTCTGCTTTATGTCATTGAATTGTTAGTCAGAGGCTATCTGGAAGCATACACACGTTTGCAAAGGATGCTTGTGACATCACAGAATTTTTCAACAGTAACATCATGAACAGGAATGCAGGTAGAAATCACTGCTCCCCTTCAGATTATCAACTCCAGAAGAAAATCCACAAAAAATCATCCAGCAAAAGTGTCTACTTTGGCCTAGCAGTTCCAAAGCAGAAAGCAAAATGACAGGAGATACAGGATCTATACAAAGCGGATATCATAACGGTAGTGACATAATACAATGCTTAAACTGAGTGGGCTAAATCAAATGGAGATATGTCTGATTATGACCAACACTATCGCCGGTGTAATGTATACAATATTTTTAGAAGCATTTCTTGCTTTTTAAAGCTGAGACAATCTTGATATCAAAAACAATAAAGACATGCAGAAAAACACCTTGCCTGCTTAGGTATTTTTAATCCTTTGTCAGTTTGCAATTAGCACTGAATTAAACCCAAACGCTCAACCATAGTGCCTTTTTATATCTTCAGAATGTCCCAAAGTGCTACACAGCCAAGAGTGTCCCAAAGTGCTACACAGCCAACAAATCACTCTCGCAATGTGCTCATTATTGTAATGGAAACAAACACAACAGCCAATTTGTGCATAGCAGCAAGATAAACGACCAGCTAATCTTTTAATGATGCTGGTTGAAGCATATGAGGCAGCCAGGATAATAAGAGCACTCCACTCTTCCCCAAATATTGCAATGAGATCTTTTACACCCACCTGAACAGGCAGACCGTTTAATGTTTCATCTGAGAGACAGCATCTCTGACTCTAAGGGCTGCACTTAAGTGTCAACCTGGATTACATTCTCAGATTCTTCAGGGGATGATCAACTGGGAATGGATCAGATCACACAGCAGGAAAGCAACTGTGCACTGTGACTCTGTCCTCAATACAATAAAGAGAGAGTGCAAGGTACAAACTGAGCAGGCAGAAACATCCTTCTGACACCGCTTCAAGAGCAGGGTGTTCCCCCATTATCTGTGCCAACATCACTCCTTCAACCAAAACCACCAGAAATAAGACTGGTTATTCATCTCACTACTATTTGAGAGATGCAACTTGTTGCTGTGTTTTCCCATAAAACAAGTGAATACATTTCAAAGGCAATTTGCCAGAACATTCCAAGGACATAATAAGGTATGATATAAATGTAAACTTGTTTCCCCAATGAAAATCTGCAAAAACTGGATCTATTTTGTTTTTGAGATATAGTTTCAGAGCAAGAAATAATTCAGAAACTCTAGAAATTATTTATCAAAGTGTAAACTTAAAACCATATTGCCATAGAACTTAAAATAAACACATTAGTTAATGTGACAAGATAATCACAAGCAAACATCCTTTATTGATAAGGTGACTACCTCAGTGAACATAGCCTAAAAATACATAAAGGAAACAGTTTTGAAAAGTACTCACTGACCATCTATTAGGTGAGGTACTTTATGGACTAAAAGCTTTGGGACTTCCTGAGGTCATGAAAGGTGCTAAATAAAAGCATGTCTTTCTTTTGTTGTAAAGCTTTGCTTAAAATCCAACAAAGTATTCAGCCAAATTTTTGATGGCTGCAGAGGCATTTACAAGTATGTGTTTCAGGTAATGCAAACCTCAGATGAAAGTCAAGCTTATTAAATAATCTACAATAAGTGTAACTGGCGTAATAAATTAAAAAAACAGAGGGGGCAATAATGTTGTGAGAACGTAGAAGCATTGAATTCCGGTGTATCCATGTTGCATTGAACTATAAATCAGTCAGCTCATTTAAATAACTTTCCAGCATTCAAAGTTACGTTATCTCATGCCAGCAGGTTACATCCTTTAAAGGGAAACAGGCTCCAAACTTAGAAGTGAAAGTGGCACGGTACAGAAGAACAGCACTGTGCCAAGGTGCTGCTTTGGAAGCACCAATGGAGGAGATACTATAAGGGAGGGGAGGCGATGTCATTGTATTGTCTCTGGACTAGTAATCCAGAGCCCCAGGGTAATGCTCTGGGGACCCAGGTTCAAATCCTGCCATGGCAGATGGTGGAATTTGAATTCTATAAAAATCTGGAATTAAAAGTCTAATGATGACCAGGTCGATTGTTGTAAAAACCCATCTGGTTCACTAATCCCCTTTAGGAAAGGAAATCTGCTGTCCTTACCTGGTCTGGCCTACATGTGACTCGAGGCCCACAGCAATGTGCTTGACTATTCAATGCCCTCTGAAATGGCCTAGCAAGCCACTCAGTTGTATCAAGCCACTATTAAGTCTCAAAAAAGTAATGCAATGTGTCAGACTACCTTGCATTGACCTAGGCACCAGAAATGACAACAGCAAACTCAGCCCTCAGAGAAGAAATTTATTCTGTAACTATACCCCCTAGTTCATGATTCCCCCCACCATAGTAGAATCATCTTCTCAACATCTACCCTGTCAAGTTCCATCAGAATCTTGCACGTTTCAATAAGATCACCCTTCATTCTTCTAAACTCTAATGGATAAAGGTTTAGACATTCTTGATAAGTCAACCCTTTCATCCCAGGAATCAGCCTAGTGAATCTCTTTTGAATTGCCTCCAATGCCAGTGTATCCTTTCTTAAATAAGGGGACCAAAACTATACACAGTACTCTAGGTGGGCCTCAACAACACCCTGTATCGTTTTAACAAGATTTCCCTATTTTTAAACTCCAGCCCCCTAGGAATATAGGCCAAAATTCTATTTGCCTTCTTAATTACTTGCTGCACCTGCATGCTAATGTTTTGTGTTTCATGCACAAGAACCCCCAGATCCCTCTCTGCTGCACTCTTTTGGAGTGTCTCTCCAGTTAAATAATAGTCTGCCTTTTGATTCTTTCTACCAAAGTGCATGATCTCACACTTTCCTACATTAAACTCCATCTGCCAAGTTTTTGCCCACTCACTCAACCTATCGATATCCCCTTGCAGATTCCTCATGTCCTCATCACAAATCAGCAAATTTGGATATATTACACTCTGCCCCCTTGCCCAAGTTATTAATATAAATAGTAAATAATTGAGGGCCTAGGACTGAACCTTGTGGCACTCCATTAGTTATGTCTTTCCGAAAAAGACTCATTAATCCCGGCTCTCTGTCTTGTATGTGTTAACCAATCCTCAATCCATGCTAATACATTACCCCCAACAACGTGAGCTCCTATTTTGTGCAATAACCTTTTATGTGGCACCTTATCGAATGCAATCAAAATACACTGCATCTACCAGTTTCCCTTTATCAACTCTGCTTGATATATCCTCAAAGAAGTCCAGCAAATTTGTCAAACATAATGTCCCTTTCACAAAACCATGCTGACTCTGTTTGATAGCATTAAGCTTTTCTAAATGTCCTATTTCTTCCCTAATAATAGACTCTAGCAGGCCTCAGCTATGCCTGTCTCTTTATGGGGTACGTGGAACATTCCTTGTTCCAGTCCTACTCCGGCCCCCTCCCACAACTCTATCTCCGGTACATCGATGATTACTTCGGTACTGCTTCATGTTCTCGTCGGGACCTGGAAAAATTTATTAATTTTGCTTCCAATCTCCACCCCTCCATCATTTTCACATGGTCCATCTCTGACACTTCCCTTCCCTTCCTTGACCTCTTTATCTCAATTTTTGGTGATGGACTGTCCACCAATATCCATTACAAGCCTAGCGACACCCACAGCTACCTCGACTACAGCTCCTCACACCCAGTTTCCTGTAAGGACTCCATCCCATTCTCTCAGTTCCTTCGCCTCCATCGTATCTGTTCTGATGATGCTACCTTCAAAAACAGTTCCTCTGACATGTCCTCCTTCTTCCTTAACCGAGGTTTTCCACCCATGGTCGTTGACAGGGCCCTCAACCGTGTCCGGCCCATCTCCCGTGCATCCGCCCTCACGCCTTGTCCTCCCTCCCAGAAAAATGATAGGCTCCCCCTTGTCCTCACTTATCACCCCACCAGCCTCCGCATTCAAAGGATCACCCTCCGTCATTTCCGTCAACTCCAGCATGATGCCACCACCAAACACATCTTCCCTTCACCCTCCCCCAGCGGCATTCCGTAAGGATCGTTCCCTCCGAGACACCCTGGTCCAGTCCTCCATCAACCCCTACTCCTCAACCCCCACCTATGGCACCTCCCCATGCAAACGCAAAAGATGCAACACCTGCTCCTTCATTTCCTCTCTCCTCACCGTCCAAGGGCCCAAACACTTCTTTCAAGTGAAACAGCATTTCACTTGCATTTCCCCTAACTTAGTCTACTGCATTTGTTACTCCCAATGCGGTCTCCTCCACATTGGAGACCAAATGCAAACCGGGCGACCGATTTGCAGAACACCTGCGGTCTGTCCGCAAGAAAGACCCAAACCTCCCTGTCGCTTGCCATTTTAACACTCCACCCTGCTCTCTTGCCCACATGTCTGTCCTTGGCTTGCTGCATTGTTCCAGTGAAGCCCAACGCAAACTTGAGGAACAGCATCTCATCTTCCGACTAGGCACTTTACAGCCTTCCAGACTGAATATTGAATTCAACAACTTTAGATCTTGAACTCCCTCCTCCAACCCCACCACTTTCCGTTTCTTCCCCCTTCCTTTTGATTTTTTCCAATAATTTATATAGATTTTTCTTTTCCCACTTATTTACATTATTTTTAAATCTATACCTTTTATGCCCTGTTAGTCTTTCCACCCCACCCCCACTAGAGCTGTACCTTGTGTGTCCTGCCATCCATTCTTAATTAGCACGTTTGTTTAGATAATATCACCACCTTCAACACCTCTTTGTTCTTTTGTCTGTGACATCTTTTGATTATCTGCTCCTATCACTGCTTGCTTGTCCCTACACACCCCCCCACCCTCACCTTAAACCAGCTTATATTTCACCCCTCTCCTAATATTACTCAGTTCTGCTGAAGGGTCATGAGGACTCGAAACGTCAACTCTTTTCTTCTCCGCTAATGCTGGCAGACCTGCTTAGTTTTTCCAGGTAATTCTGTTTTTATTTTGGATTTCCAGCATCCGCAGTTGTTTGTTTTTATCTCTAGCATTTTCCCAACAACAGATGTTAGGTTGACTGGCCTACAGTGTTCTGTCCTACCAGCAGGACAGACCCAGCAGAGGTGGCGGCACAATGGTATACAGTTGGGAGGGAGTTGCCCTGGGAGTCCTCAACATAGACTCCGGACCCTATGAAGTCTCATGGCATTAGGTCAAACATGGGCAAGGAAACCTCCTGCTTATTACTACATACCACCACTGAGGGTGGCAAGGGTGCAGAATGTACACTGGGTGGGGGGCTTCAATGTCCTGCTACTGACCGAGCTAACTGAATCCTAAAGGACACAGCTGCTATACTGGGTCTGCGGCAGGTGCTGAGGGAGCCAACAAGAGCGAAAAACATACTTGACCTCATCCTTACCACCTGCCCGCCGCAGATGCATCTGTCCATGACAGTATCGGTAGGAGTGACCACCGCACAGTCGTAGTGGAGACGAAGACCTGCCTTCACATTGAGGATACCCTGCATCATGTTGTGTGGTACTACCACCATGCTAAATGGGTTGAATTTTGAATAGATCTAGCAACTCAAGACTGGGCATCCATGAGGCACTGTGGGCCATCAGCAGCAGAATAGTATTCGAACACAAGCTATAACCTCATGGCTTGGCATATCCTCCACTCTACCATTAGCATCAAGCCAGGAGATCAATCCTGGTTCAATGAAGAGGGCAGGCGGACATGTCAGGAGCAGCACCAGACATACCTAAAATTGAGGTGTCAACCTGGTGAAGCTATAACACAAGACTACTTGCGTGCCAAACAGCATAATAAACAAGTGATAGACGGAGCTAAGTGATCCCACAACCAATGGATCAGATCTCAGTTCTACCGTCCTGCCACATCCATTTGTAAATGGCAGTGGATAATTAAACAACTCACTAGAGGGGGGGGCTCCACAAATAGCCCCATCCCCAATGATGCGGGAGCCCAGCTGCAAAAGACAAGGCTGAAGCATTTGCTACAATCTCCAGCCAGAAGTGCTGAGTGGATGATCCATCTCAGCCTCCTCCAGAGGACCCCAGCATCACATACACCAGTCTTCAGCCAATTCAATTCACTCCACATGATATCAAGAAATGGCTGAAGGCAGGATACTGCAAAGGCTATGGGGCCTGACAATATTCCAGCAATAGTACCGAAGACTTGTGCTCCAGAACTTGCCATGCCCTTAGCCAAGCTGTTCCAGTACAGCTACAACACTGGCATTCACTCCATTATTTGGAAAATTGCCTTGGCATATCCTGCACACAAAAAGCAGGACAAATCCAACCCGACCAATTACCACCCAATCAGTCTACTCTCCATCATCAGTAAAGGAAGGGGTCATTAACACTGCTATCAAGCAGCACTTGCTTAGCAATAACCTGCTCACTGATGCCCAATTTGTGTTCCGCCAAGGCCACTCAGTTCCCGACCTCATTACAGTCTTAGTTCAAACATGCACAAAAGAGCTGAACTCCCGAGGTGAGGTGAGAATGACTGCCCTTGACAGCAAGGCCACATTTGACCGAGTGTGGCATCAAGGAACCCTAACAAAACTGGAGTCAATGGGAATCAGGAGGAAAACTCTCCACTGGTTGAAGTCACACCTAGCACAAAGGAAGGTGGCTGCGGTTGTTGGAGGTCAATCATCTCAGCTCCAGGACATCACTGCAGGAGATCCTCAGGGTAGCATCCTCGGCCCAACCACCTTCAGCTGCTTCATCAATGACATCCCTTCCCTCATAAGGTCAGAAGTGGAGATGTTCATTGATGATTCCACAATGTTCAGTGCCATTCACTACTCCTCAGATGCTGAAGCATTCCATGTCCAAATGCAGCAAGACCTGGATAACATCCAGGCTTGGGCTGACAAGTGGCAAGTAACATTTGTGCCACACAAGTGCCAGGCAATGACCATCTCCAAAAAGAGAGAATCTAACCATTGCCCCTTGACATTCAATGGCATTACCATAATCAAATCCCCCACTATCAACATCCAGGAGGTTACCATTGACCGGAAACTGAACTGGACCAGTTGCACTGCAGGAATTCACCAAGGCTCCTTAGACAGCACCTTCCAAACTCACAACCATTACCATCTAGAAGGATAAGGGCAGCAGATAGATGGGAACACCAATACCTGGAAGTTCCCCTCCAAGCCACACACCATCATGACTTGGAAATATATTGCTGTTGCTTCACTGTCGCTGGGTTAAAATCCTGGATCTCCCTCCCTAACAGCACTGTGTGTGTAATTGACACCACAGGGACTGCAGTGGTTCAAGAAGGCAGCTCACCATCACCACCTTCTTCTCAAGGGCAATTAGGGATAGGCTGGCCCAGCCAGCGCAGCCAATATCCAGTGAATGAAGAAGAAAAAAGTAAATGGCGGGTCTATTTTGAGTGGTGTATATAAAGGGATTTCTGCTTCAAACTAGCAAAGGATAAATTTAGAGTCATCAGGATGATGTTCTTCAGACAAAAAAATGAACATAGCAAAAACTCAGGGATTATCTAAGAAATAACAAGATGATGCAAATAGGCTATGCCAAATAGCCTCTCTCATTCAGTAATTCTCCTGTGATAATTTGTTACAAGTTGCAAGTTGGCTGTAACAAGTGACTACACTTTAAAAATAATTCATAAGTCGCGAAGTGCTAATAAAGTGTTACATAAATGTATTTTTAAATTTTATTTTAATGCATTCTACACTCTAGTAACTCTATTTTAAAATAATTCTTGTGGTTCTTAGATGATAGTGATAATAGAAATAGGAGTGTTTGTTTCCCTTAAGTTGATTCCAACAGGACAACTCATAGGAGTTTGGGTCAATATATATAACTGATTGAAACAAAGTCAACTTATAAATCCTATTTACTTTAGTATCAAGGGGCAGGATTTTCCCCATGGGTTTCTGGACCCTAACATCAGGGTCAAATGGAGATCAGAAGCTGCAGTCACTTAATTGGCCAATTCGGGGAAAATCACAATTAACAGCCAGAGGGCAAGCTCACCATCCAATTAATGACAACGGACAGGCTCTCAAAACTGGGAGGGCCAATAGGAGGAAACAAGTGTTATTTCAGGTAGGAGAGAGTGTGTCCCAAGTTGGAGATGCCTTCTCTCCAATGTTTTTAAACTTCAAAATAAAAACTGCCTTTATCAGTTGGACCACCATTGTGGAGGAGAAAGGCCTCCACAGGACAGCCTGCATCTGACACCAGGCAGACAGAGAGGGCCACAAAGCCTGCCTAGAGTGTTCGGCACCCCACAGGCTGCCCTGCCCCTATGCCTTGGGAGGCTGGGAGGCCAACTGGAAAATTCCAAATAAAAGCAATACTGTAGATGTAGAAATCAGAAATAAAAACAGAAAATGCTGGAAAAACTCAGCAGGTCTGACAGCAGCTGTGGAAAGAGAAACAGAGTTAACGTTTCGAGTCCGCATGACTCTTCTTCAGAGCGATTCAGACTCGAAACGTTAACTCTATTTCTCTTTCCACAGATGCTGTCAGACCTGCTGAGATTCTCCAGCATTTTCTGTTTTTATTATGGAAAATTCCAGTCAGGCTCTAACAATAGGCCATAGTCGACCCTTAACTAGCTCAAATGGCTACCCGCCACTGGGTAATCAAGCCACCCCTCCCACAGGAAAATGGCTGGGGGCAGGATGGCGGGGAACTTACATGAAATTTTGCACTCTCCCATCTCCATGCTCACCCCCATCAGGAGCAAAGAATCCTCCCCAGGGTGTTAGATTCACTCATTTCTTGGAAATTCATTCTGTATTTGTCATGAAAAAAATACATGGTGATGCCACAGTACAGAAATCTCACATTTCCCTGTGACTGCCATGGTGCTAGTCCATGTATTTTTTCAAATGAACTGTCGTGTCTAGCAACCATCTCACATGTTCCCTGTAGACCACAAACAGGGACTCAGCTTCCTCCTGTCTGTACTTTAATACTCACTATCCAAAATCGCTACTTCCCAATCCATTTTAATTCTCTCCAAATCACTCCAGAAGATGGGATTATCAATACAGATCTGAACTGGTCACAGAATCCAAATTAAATAACTAGCTGTAAAATTTAGAAAGGGCACAACAGTGCATATTGAGGCTTTCAAGAGGGCAATAGATGATTATTTGAATAGAAACAATGTGCAAGGGGATGGGGAAAAAGCAGGAGAATGGCACCAAGTCATGATGCTCCTTTGGAGAGCCAGTGAAGACACGATGGGCCGAAAGGCTTCCTTCTGTGCCGTAACAATTCTGTGCTTCTGTGACATACATTTTGTACAAACGACAACAGTAAATGACTTAAGCTTTTAAAACTATACTCTGCTCCTGACAGCAGTGAATACAGCAATTCTCTTGAACCAACAGTCTACAACAGACTCCAACATTCCATCTTGTTGCAATCCCATCCTGGATTATCTTGGTTCCCGCATATTTGGTGATTCTGTTAGTCAACCATTTCTCTCTCACCTCCCACACCACAGGTTTAAATTATCCACTGGCCTTTGAGCAACCTGGAATTATCTAACATTTCCTCAGACAGCCCTATTTCTGATTTGAATTGATTCACAAGTGTTGGTCATGGCACCCAAACAAACAACATTTTCCAAATTTAATTAACACACTCCATGAAAGTTGAAGACACAAGCCTATCTCTTACAAACTGGACATGTAACTATCTCAGACCTTGGTCTTAGAAGTATACAGTGCACAATAAATTCATATATATATTTATGCACTCAGCTAGTTCTGCTTCTATTCACCTTTACTTAGAAATACCATGGCATTTGTCACAGTAGCTCTGGCAAGAATTGAATCTCCAGCAGCCATAGTCTAAATCAATATGAATGGTTCTGCTTGGTCCTTTCCCACAGCAATATTGCTGGAATTGGAAGTTCAGCCACATGGGGAATTACATCTATGACCATTCCCTGATCAGAGACAGAACCTGGAGGCTTCCTTCCTTTTCTGTTATGATTCAATGCTACATCAAAGCCAAGCATCCATCTTAATTGAGCATGACATACTACTAATAAA
Organism: Carcharodon carcharias; assembly: GCF_017639515.1. Taxonomy (NCBI): domain Eukaryota; kingdom Metazoa; phylum Chordata; class Chondrichthyes; order Lamniformes; family Lamnidae; genus Carcharodon; species Carcharodon carcharias. The sequence goes on along the minus strand of NC_054474.1, from coordinate 150,318,584 downwards.
TGAAAAGAGAGGCTGATGTTGATTATTTGTAGCTACTATACCTGCCATATGCACAAGCAATGACAGAGCCCGTCACATTCCAGGACACGCCAGTAACATGCAGATGTCGCTTCTGAGCTTCTGGATAATAGAGCGCGTGTAAACATGAAACCTACAGCAGTATTTAAACAAAAAAACGTATTAAACAATTAAATAGGACTCAGCTACATTCTTATTTCAGTCATTAAAGTTAATCTCAAAATCAAAGCTTGTAGAATCATGTGGTGCACAATAATTAGTTTGTGAAATTATGGGATTCAACAACACGAGCCTGATATCTATCACTGTTTAACATGATGGACATGAGACATTCCTGTCCATCATTCAACTCTACCTATGTTGCTACTTTTCCTATTGTACAAAACACCTTTTTGCGAGGCATCTTATTGAATATCTTGTGAAAATCCATACAAGCTACATTTACACAAATACAGGAACTCATCAAAAGACCCTTAAAATTAGTCAAGCTTTGTCTGTAAAAATGTCTGTGCTGGCCATTCTTGATTTGCAAAAACCAAAGCAAAATATTTAATATAGCAACCATACCTTCAGGGCCACCTCCACTTGCCCCCTCCCCCATTAGATTCTCTCCATCATCTCCCACCCCATATTAGACTCTCTCCATCACCCACGAGTGGTTTACCCATTGTTCTTTTAATCTTTATATAGCTACACTTAAACCACTGTTAGACCTCTGGATCAAGTTTGGCAAATGAAAATGTGGAGTTTCTACCTCTGCAAGCTCAAGCCCTTTAGGCTTCTACCATCTTAACTTTATTTCCTGAGATTCCCTCTCTAAACCCATATAACTTACTCTCTATTTTCTAAAGCCTCTTTAAAATCTTCAACTATTGTCATGGCCATATCTCCTAATTTTCCCATTATGGTTAGCCCCTGTTCACCTCCGAGCAAATGTCCCAGGACAGTTGATATGTTAAAGGTGCAATGCAAAAGCAAGTTATAGCAATCATGGTAAAAGAACCAATTTTAATCAGTGAAAATATGGGGAAATACTCACCATATCTTCACTCTATTAACCATCCATGACAGCCATTGCCAGCAGAAAAATAAATAGAAGGGAACAGAAGATACATGCAGATCATTCTCCAGAAACAAGAACAGTGGAGCATGGGCACTGTGTTAGCCTTTTCAGGCAATCAGGAAACCCCAATTTCTTATCTATTTAAAAAATCCAAGCAGGAACAGCAGCTCACTTCATCAACTCAGCTTAAAAAGGCTGGGGTGGCTTAATTCCTAAAATCACCATATCACTGGCACCTGCAGCATTCAATTCCATGGTATTCTGCAATGCCCGTTTGTTAATGAACTTAAATTCTCCCTGTACCTTATCATCATTTATTTTATCAATGGCTTGACATCAATAAATTTAATCCACTAGATGATGGAATGCAGTATATTAAATAATTTGCTATCATGCTAGTTACACTAAAAGCATCATCTTGTGGCAAGGTTCTGGACTTTAATTTGCTTCTAACAACATGTGATTATGGATTTATACTTTACATCCATTTAACCAAGGACCATAGCTCTGTTAAGCAGCTGTTGATATCTGGGATTCCCTCAATTTCTTAATCAGAATTTTGTGCATCACGGTGTCATTTTTTTCGTTGGAAATATTTGAAGAGAGCTCCCATGGACTTGTGTTTAATTCACCTGTCAAACCCAAGCAATATTTCCACTGCACTGGAAACAGAAATTCTTGCAAACCCCTCATAATTTTGAGCACCTCTATCAAATCTCCCCATTACACAGAATTTTAAAATTTACTGGACAGAAACAGGCCATTCAGCCCAACAGGTCTATGCTGTTGTTTTTGCTCCAGAGGAGCTTCCTCCTGCCCCTCTTCATCTCACCCTTCTATCCCTTTCTCTTTCATGTATTTATCTAGCTTCCCCTTAAATGCATGCAAGTTATTGTCCTCAACAAATTCTCCAGTCTCAGCACTTTGGGTAACGCAGTTTCTCCTGAATTCTTTACTGGATTTATTAGTGACTATCTGATATTTGTAAACCCTTAGTTTTAGTTTTCCCCACAGATGGAAACATCTTATCAAATCTCTTGGCCATTTTAAATATCTCTATCAGATCATTCCTCAGCCTTCTCTTAGCTAGAGAAAACACCCAACTTGTTCAGCCTTTCCTGATAGTGACACAGATCTGATTTTTTTTTTTAATTCATTCAAGGGATGTGGGTGTTGCTAGGTAGGCTAGCATTTACTGCCCATCCCTAAATTGCCCTTGAGAGGGTGGTGGTGAGCTACCTCCTTAAACTGTTGCAGTCCATGTGACGTAGGTACACTCAGTGCTGTTAGAGAGGGAGTTCCAAGATTTTGACCTAGTGACAATGAAGGAACAGTGATATATTTCCAAGTAAGGATGGTGAGTGACTGGGAGGCGATGGTGTTCCCATGTGTCTGTTGCCCTTGTCCTTCTAGATGGTAGTAGTTGTGGGTTTGGAAGGTGCTGTCTAAGGAGGCTTGGTGAGTTCCTGCAGTGCATCTTGTAGATGGTACACACGTTGCCACTGTGCATCGGTGGTGGAGGTAGTGAATGTTTGTGGATAGGGTGCCAATCAAGCAGGCTGCTTTCTCCTGGATGTCCTGATCATCCTTGCAGATTACACAGAGGGAGGAGAGGTATCAAAAGAGAAGTTATTGTACTCCAATAGCTGATACTCAGCAATAATGAACTCTGAAGGCGAGTCAAAAACAGAATTACCTGGAAAAACTCAGCAGGTCTGGCAGCATCGGCAGAGAAGAAAAAAGTTGACGTTTCGAGTCCTCATGACCCTTCAACAGAACTGAGTAATATTTGAATTATAAGCTGGTTTGGGGGGGGGGGTGCCAGAAGAGGTGTGGTTGTAGGGACAAGCAAGCAGTGATAGGAGCAGATAATCAAAAGACGTCACAGACAAAAGAACAAAGAGGTGTTGAAGGTGGTGATCTAAACGAATGTGCTAATTAAGAATGGATGGCAGGACACACAAGGTACAGCTCTAGTGGGGGTGGGGTGGAAAGACTAACAGGACATAAAAGGTGTAGATTTAAAAGTAATGGAAATAGGTGGGAAAAGAAAAATATATATAAATTATTGGAAAAAACAAAAGGAAGGGGGAAGAAACGGAAAGGGGGTGGGGATGGAGGAGGGAGTTCAAGATCTAAAGTTGTTGAGTTCAATATTCAGTCTGGAAGGCTGTAAAGTACCTAGTCGAAAGATGAGGTGCTGTTCCTCCAGTTTGTGTTAAGCTTCACTGGAACAATGCAGCAAGCCAAGGACAGACATGTGGGCAAGAGAGCAGGGTGGAGTGTTAAAATGGCAAGCGACAGGGAGGTTTGGGTCATTCTTGCGGACACATCGCAGGTGTTCTGCAAAGTGGTTGCCCAATTTGCATTTGGTCTCTCCAATGTAGAGGAGACCGCATTGGGAGCAACGAATGCAGTAGACTAAGTTGGGGGAAATGCAAGTGAACGGCTGCTTCACTCGAAAGGACTGTTTGGGCCCTTGGACAGTGAGGAGAGAAGAAGCAAAGGGGCAGGTGTTACATCTTTTGCGTTTGCATGGGGAGGTGCCATAGGTGGGGGTTGAGGAGTAGGGGGTGATGGAGGAGTGGACCAGGGTGTCTCGGAGGGAACGATCCCTACGGAACGCCGCTGGGGGGTTGAAGGGAAGATGTGTTTGGTGGTGGCATCATGCTGGAGTTGGCGGAAATGGCGGAGGATGATCCTTTGAATGCGGAGGATGGTGGGGTGATAAGTGAGGACAAGGGGGACCCTATCATGTTTCTGGGAGGGAGAAGGCGTGAGGGTGGATGCGCGGGAGATGGGCCGGACACGGTTGAGGGCCCTGTCAACCACCATGGGTGGAAAACCTCGGTTAAGGAAAAAGGAGGACATGTCAGAGGAACTGTTTTTGAAGGTAGCATCATCAGAACAGATGCGACGGAGGTGAAGGAACTGAGAATGGGATGGAGTCCTTACAGGAAGTGGGGTATGGGGAGCTGTAGTTGAGGTAGCTATGGGTGTCGCTAGGCTTGTAATGGATATTGGTGGACAGTCTATCACCAGAAATTGAGACAGAGAGGTCAATGGAGGGAAGGGAAGTGTCAGAGATGGACCACGTGAAAATGATGGAGGGGTGGAGAATGGATGCAAAATTAATAAATTTTTCCAGGTCCCGACGACAGCATGAAGCAGCACCGAAGTAATCATCGATGTACCAGAGAAAGAGTTGTGGGAGGGGGCCGGAGTAGGACTGGAACAAGGAATATTCCACATATGCCATAAAGAGACAGGCAAAGCTGGGGCCCATGCGGGTACCCATAGCCACACCTTTTATTTGGAGTAAGTGAGAGGAGTTAAAGGAGAAATCGTTCAGTGTGAGAACAAGTTCAGCCAGACGGAGGAGAGTAGTGGTGGATGGGGATTGTTCGGGTCTCTGTTCGAGGAAGAAGCTAAGGTCCTTCAGACCATCCTGGTGGGGGATGGAGGTGTAGAGGGATTGGACATCCATGGTGAAGAGGAGGCTGTTGGGGCCAGGGAACTGGAAGTTGTTGATGTGACATAAGGTGTCAGAGGAATCACGGATGTAGGTGGGAAGAGACTGGACAAGGGGAGAGAGAAGGGAGTCAAGATAATGAGAAATGAGTTCCGTGGGGCAGGAACAGGCTGACATGATCGGTCTGCCGGGACAGTACTGTTTGTGGATTTTGGGTAGGAGGTTGAAGCAGGCCGTCCGAGGTTGGGCGACTACCAGGTTGGAAGCTGTAGGAGGAAGATCTCCAGAGGCGATGAGGTCAGTGACAGTCCTGGAAACAATGGCTTGATGTTCAGTGGTGGAGTCATGGTCCAGGGAGAGATAGGAGGAAGTGTCTGCGAGTTGACATTCAGCCTTAGCGAGGTAGAGGTCAGTGCGCCAGACAACAACAGCACCACCCTTGTCAGCAGGTTTGATGACAATGTTGGGGTTGGACCTGAGAGAACGGAGTGCAGTAAGAGGAGCAGAGAAATTGAGATGACTAATGTCACGCCGACAGTTCTCAATGAAAAGATCAAGAGAAGGTAAAAATCCAGAGGGAGCGGTCCAGGTGGAGGGAGAATATTGGAGGTAGGTAAAAGGATCCATTCAACGGGGCGAGCACTCCTGCCCAAAGAGGTGAGCACGGAGACGAAGACGGCGGAAGAAGAGTTCAGCATCGTGCCAAGTCCAAAATTCATTGAGATGAGGGCATAAGGGTATGAAACTAAGATCTTTGCTGAGCACTGAACGTTCAGCATCGGAGAGGGGAAGGTCATGGGGTATAGTGAATACACGGCCAGGGCTGGGATTGGAAGATGGGGTGGGGCGGAGGGATAGGCAGGGGTGGAGGGTCCTAGATGGGTGTTGGTCTAGGACCCTCCACTTATCACCCCACCAGCCTCCGCATTCAACAGATCATCCTCTGCCATTTCCACCAACTCCAGCTTGATGCCACCACCAAACACATCTTCCCTTCATCAGCCCGGCGGCATTCCGTAGGGATCGTTCCCTCTGGGACACCCTGGTCCACTCGTCCATTACCCCCTACTCCTCAACACCCACCTACAGCACCTCCCCATGCAAACGCAAAAGATGCAACACCTGCCCCTTCACTTCCTCTCTCCTCATCGTCCAAGGGCCCAAACAGTCCTTTCAAGTGAAGCAGCCTTTCACTTGCATTTCCCCCAACTTAGTCTACTGCATTCGTTGCTCCCAATGCGGTCTCATCCACATTGGAGAGACCAAACGTAAACTGGGCGACCGCTTTGCAGAACACCTGCGGTCTGTCCGCAAGAAAGACCCAAAACTCCCTGCTGCTTGCCATTTTAACACTCCACCCTGCTCTCTTGCCCACATGTCTGTCCTTGGCTTGCTGCATTGTTCCAGGGAAGCCCAACCTAAACTGGAGGAACAGCACCTCATCTTCCGACTCGGCACTTTACAGCCTTCCAGACTGAATAATGAATTCAACAACTTTAGATCTTGAACTCCCTCCTCCACCCCACCCACCTTCCGTTTCTTCCCTCTTCCTTTTGTTTTTTCCAATAATTTATATAGATTTTTCTTTTCCCACCTATTTACATTATTTTTAAATCTATACCTTTTATGCCCTGTTAGTCTTTCCACCCCACCCCCACTAGAGCTGTACCTTGGGTGTCCTGCCATCCATTCTTAATTAGCACATTCGTTTAGATAATATCACCACCTTCAACACCTCTTTGTTCTTTTGTCTGTGACATCTTTTGATTATCTGCTCCTATCACTGCTTGCTTGTCCCTACAACCACACCTCCCCCCAACAACTTCTCTCCCCCCACCCACCTTAAACCAGCTTATATTTCACCCCTCTCCTAATATTACTCAGTTCTGTTGAAGGGTCATGAGGACTCGAAACATCAACTTTTTTCTTCTCCGCCGATGCTGCCAGGCCTGCTGAGTTTTTCCAGGTAATTCTGTTTTTGTTTTCGATTTCCAACATCCGCAGTTTTTTGTTTTTATCTCTGAAGGCGAGTCATCTGGGCACAAAACATTAACAGTTCCTCTCTCCACAGATGCTGCCAGACCTGCTGAGTTTTACTAACATTTTCTGTTTTTAGTTCAGATTTCCAGCATCCATAGTATTTTGCTTGCTCCAAGTAGTACAATCTCAGCTTCTCTAGTTTCCTACATTCCTGAAGTGCCTCATCCTTGGTATTAATTCTGGCAAATCTCCTCTACACCCTTCTCAAGTCATTGACATCTTTCCTGTGTAGTGCCTAGAACTGGACACAATACTCCACCTGAGCCTTGGCAGTGATTTGGAAACAATTTTTACCTGAATTTTCATAGCTGAATCTGCTCTTTAAAAAAGCACTTCATCTTTACAAAGGAAGAACAAACTACCACAATTCTAATGTGCACATGCACTTATAATGAAAAAAAATACCATACCCTTCAGTATGCCCTGTAGTGGGCATGGAATTTTATGTTACATACAGATTAATTTAATGGTTCCTGAGCTTATAAATGAGAGTTCTTTTTTCCTTAACTCTATATCAGACATTTCACATTCCCACTGCATTCTCCGCAGTGTCCTGATAAATAATTATCCCTCAACAAGGATTTTAAAAACCCAGATGATCTGGGCATTGCCATATTGCTGTCTTTGGGACCTTGCTGTGCATACATATACTGTTGTATTTCCTACATTACAACAGTGACTACCGTTCAAAGGTAAAGTGCTTTGGGACATCCTAAGTTGTGAAAAGCATTATATAAATACAAGCTCTCTTTTTAAATCAACTTGTTAAAAACATTAGCAGGAACCCGAACTTGCTTTGTTATAAGCAAGGCAAACCAGAATAGGCATAATTAAGCTTCAGGCACAAATGAACAAAGCATTGAACACATTATGGATGAAATCATGGAGGTCTTGGTTTTGTCTAATCCCAAGTCGACATAAATGGTAGGCACACTGACAAAAGCAAAACAAACTGCTGCAAGACAAGGCCACTGGGAGATGAAGTGGTGCTTCAGTCAAATAGCTAGCATGGAGTTCAAACGTATCTGGGATTGCTCTGGGCTTCCTTTGGGACTGCCAAAAATAAAAACAGTTCCTAGAAATAAACTGAAAAACCAGATTCATAGAGCTGCTTTCATAGATTTGGCAGAGAGCACTGCATGAGCTTTTGATACCTAGGTGGGATTTCAACATGGGACTAAAAGCATTTTTTGGCAGATGGGGGAGGTGTTTCTAATTTTACAAGGAACACAATTATTCGGAAATTGTTTTTATAAAGTTCACAATAGGCTGAGCAGAAGGATCATAGTACAATATTACATCTGCAGTGTCAGGCCTGCACTGTCAGGCAAGAACTAAAAATACTTTTACTTAGTACAGCAGACCTCCTTTGCTTCAACATTGCTTACTGCTAGTCAAAGTTTACATCGGTGTATAGAAGGGGGGATTAACTTGCACCAATACAGCATATTACCACAACCAGAGCTCTTCTTAACTAATGAACCTTGTCATTATGTAGGTAAATATAGCAGCCAATCTTCATGCAAACAGTAAGACCCCTGAAGCAGCAACAAAGACGAATTTCCAATTGACCCGTTTCTGGTTGTGGGCGAAATGTTGACTAGGACACTGGGTGTGCGGGCTTTTAAAATTTAGCAGTAATAGAGAGAAGAAATTGGGGTGTGTCAGAATTGGGGATAGAATGTGTGATTTGTCTTGCTAGTACATTCCTGATGTCTCCCAGCAATAGTGAGTGGGAAAGGAAATGGGGCAGTTTATATTTGGGGTGATAAGTTTAAGATCTGGCAGCACATATTTGCCAGTTTCCAACATATCTCTAAGCAATGAATTAGGATATTTCTACTTTTGCTTGGATTATGCTTCTGTGACACGCCATGGGAGTTTTCCTATGTTACTGACGTTATATAAATGCAAATATCTGCAAGTCCTGCTCCCCCATCGCCCATGTGCTTGCTAACCTATATTGACTTCCAGTCAGACAAAAGTCTTGATTTTAAAATTCTCATGCTTGTTTTCAAATCCTTCCATGGCCTTGCTTCTTCTTATCTCTGTACATCCGTCAACTCCATAACCCTCCAAGATATCTGTGCTCCTCTTATTCTAGCCTCTTGTGCACTCCCATTTCTAATTGCTCTAACATTAGTGGCCATGTCTTCAGCTCCTGAGGCCCCAAACTCTGGAATTCTCTCCCTACACCTCTTCACCTCTCTACTTTGCAAATCTTTTTCTGCAAAATTGTTTCCTGCAATATAGCTTCAATTTCCTTTTTATGGAATGTGGGTGTCGTTGGATAGGCCAGCATTTGTTGCCTAACCCTAACTGCCTTTAAGAAGGTGGTGGTGAGCTGCCTTCTTGAACCATTGCAGTCCACGTGGCACCAACAGTGCTGTTAGGAAGAGTGTTCCAGGATTTTAACCCAGCAACAGTGAAGGAACGGCGATACATTTCCAAGTCAAGATGGTGTGTGGCTTGAAGAGGAACTTGCAGATGGTGGTGCTCTCATACCTTGTCCATCTAGGCAATAGGGGTCATGGGTTTAGAAGGTGCTGTCTAAGGAGCCTTGGTGAGTTGCTGCAGTGCATTTTGTATATGATACAAACAGCTGCCACTGTGGATCGGTGGCAGTGGAGGGAGTAAATGTTTAAAGGTGGTGGATGGGGTGTCAATCAAGCAGGCTGCTTTGTACTTCTCAAGTGTTGTTGGAGCTGCACTCATCTAGACAAGTAGAGATTATTTCACCATATTATTGACTTGTGCCTTGTAGTTGGTGGATAGACTTTAGGGAGTCAGGAGGTGAGTTATTCGTAGAATTCCAAACCTTTGACCTGCTTTTGTAGACCAAGTATTTTTATGCCTGGTCCAGTTCAGTTTCTGGCCAATGGTAACCCCCAGGATGCTCATTGTGGAGGATTCAGCGATGCTAATGCCACAGACTGTTAAGGGGAGATGGTTATTGCATGGCACTTGTGTGGTATGAAAGTTATTTGCCACTTATCAGCCCAAGCCTGAATTTTGTCCAAGCCTTGCTGCATATGGAGACTGACTGCTTCAGTATCTGAGGAGTTGCAAATGGTACTGAACATTGCACTTATCAGTGAACATCCCCACTTCTGATCTTATGTTGGAGGAATAATGACATTACCAATACGCTATCACTTCCCCTCAAATATACAGGTTCATTGAAAGACTAAATAAACAGATGGCTGTAATAATAAAATGTATCAGTAGTCTCAATAAGCAAAATTCAGTCAATCTTTTCACCCCTTGGAAAGTCAGTGGACAGGTATGGCAAGACTTATAGAAAGAATACAGAAAGTATTTGCCATAACAACTTATATTTATAAAGTACCTTTAATATAATGAAACCTCCCAAGGCACTTTACAGAAACATTCTAAAACAAAGTATGACACTGAGCCACATAAGGAAATATTAGGTCAGATGGCCAAATGCTTGGTCAAAGAGGTAGGTTTTAAGAAGTATGGTAAAGGAGTAAAGTGACAAGGTGTGGGGAGAGAATTCCAGAGCTTGGGGCCTCAGGAGTTGAAGGCATGGCCACCAATGCTGGAGCAATTAGAAATGGGAGTGCACAAGAGGCCAGAGTTAGAGGAGCACAGATATCTTGGAGGGTTGTGGAGTTGACGGAGATTACAGAAATAAGATGATGCAAGGCCATGGAAGGATTTGAAAACAAGCATAAGAATTTTAAAATCAAGACTTTGCCTGACTGGAAGTCAATGTAGGCTAGCGAGCACAGGGGCGATAGGGGAGCAGGACTTGCAGACATGGACAGCAGAGTTTTGGATGGCCTCAATTTTACAAAGGGTAGAATGAGACACACCAGCCTGGAGTGCATTAGAATAATCAAGTCTAGAGGTAACAAATACATTGATGAGGACTTCAGCAGCAAAGTCAAGTGATGTTTTGGAGGTGGAAATAGGCAGTTTTGGTGACTGCGCATATTTGAGGTCAGAAGTTCATCCCAGGGTCGAATGTGACACCAAAGTTGTGAGCAGGCTGTTGTCAGGGAGAAGGATAGAGGTGGGAGTTAGGGAACAGAGTTTCAAACAGGGGCCAGAAAGAATGGCTTCAGTCTTCCCAATATTTAACTGGAGGAAATTTCTGCTCATCCAGTTCTGGATGTCAGATGATTGGCAATAGTGGAGGAGTCAAGAGAGGTAATGCTGAGGTGAAGCTGGGTATTGTCAGTTTACATCTGAAAACTAACGCTGGACCTTTGGATGATTTCACCAGGGGCAGCATGTACATAAGAAAAAGGATTCGGCCAAGGGTAGATCACTGGGGGACACCAGAGGCAACAGTGCAGAAGAGAAGCCATTGCAAGTGATTTGCTGACAACTACTAAACAGAGAAGAATGGAACCAGGTGAGAGCAGTCCCAGCCAGCTAGACAACAGTGAAGAGGTGTTGCAGGAGAATGATGTGATCAAGCATGTCAAAGTCTGTAGACAAGTGAAGGAAAGTGAAGTGAAGACACGGAGGGAAAGTTTACCTTTGTCGCAGTCACATAGGATGTGATGTGATTTTGATGCAAACCATTTCAGTACTGTGGCGGGGATAGAAGTCTGACTAGAGGGAAACATGGAATTCCAGAAAAGATGAGGACAGATTTGGGAAGCGGCAGCATGTTCAGAGGCTTTGGAGAGGAAAGGGAGGTTGGAGATGGGACGGTTGTTTGCAAGGACGGAGGGATCAGAGGTAGGTTTTTTAAGGAGCAAGGTGATGATGGCATAGATATAAAATCTGAAGACAGAGAGCCGTTTACAATATCAGCAAAATGGGGGCCAGGAGAGGATGTTGGGTGATCAGTTTAGAAGAAATTGGATCTTGGGAACAGGAGGTGGGCCTCATGGAGAAGGTGATGAGCCAGATGTGAGTTCAGGGCTAGGGCAGAGGGCATTAAAGAAAGTCTGGCCAGGTGGGCCAGTGGAAGGGACTGATGTGGCAGAGGCAGTTGATCAAATTGTCTCAATCTAAGCGACAAAGAAGTCCATGAGCTCCTCCCATTTGCTGGAGGTGAGGGTGGAGGAGACAGGGGAGAGGGATTTAAGAAGATGGTTTTCAGTAGGGAAAAAATGCTGGGTTATGTTTGCATTTCAGGATGATCCAAGGTGTGTGTAACTACAAATCTGAGCTTTTTTTTGGATTATACACTCAATAGCAAAATAGTAAACACCTTGGAATTTTTATCTACATTAAAGATGCTGTTTTAATGCAAGTTATTATTAGTTTACTGCGTTATCAGGTTATTATACCAAAATTTACCTCAGGCACCTTCCAGGATTTTTCACTTAACAGCAAAAAATTTGCATTTCCCCCACCCACTTCTATTGTAGAATCTTACATACACAGCAAGGGTAACAATCCTTTAGAATGGATGGGTTTGGGTCAGATGAAAAGTTAGAATTTGAAAAATTTCAAAGCCTAGCCAACCCACCTACTCCAATTACAACGTAAATGAGTGACCAGCCAGCTCTCAGGAAGCAGAGCAGGTAATTATATCTGTTAAGGAGGTTGCATCCCTCCATTTTTACCTGCTTTTTATTTTTCACCTATTTCAGCTGGGCTAAGACTCCGGAAACCAAGTAGGTAAAATGAGGCGAGAAGGGCTGGATCCATAAGATAAGTGCCTTTACAGAACTGCTTACAGACGAGGAGGAGCATTAATGTTTCCTCCAGCCCAACAAGCTCCTGGCCACTTCCCTCATCACCCCAACTGCAAACCCATCCCCTCCACCACTTTTTTCTCACTGCTCTAAGCTCCTTGGCAGTTAATTTCTGTAATATGTCAGGGTCTCCCATTCAGAACTCCTACCTCCCAAACAAATTCCCACCACCCCAAACAAATTTCAGTTTTACTTACTATGTTGCAACAGTAACTACACCTCAGGATACTTAATTAACTCCAAAGCGCTTTAGGTCTTCCAGAGGTTGTGAAAGGAAAGTCCTATTTTTTTCAAATTTCTTTCAAATCAAATTTCAAGCTTGGCAATGGTTTAATAACTTAAGAATTTTATTAAAATCCTAATCAAACTTATTGTTCCATTTGTATTTGAATAATTTTCAAAAACAAATTGCTATACGCAGACACAACTATTGCACAGCAATTGAGGTCAAGGGGAAATAATTTTCCAGTTGGGCTAACCAAATACTACTAAATTCAGGCTGGCAAATTCTGCACACATTGCATGTTCAGACTATGGGGTTTGCAAAAACCCAAATTCAGGTTCGAAGAGACCGAGATCTTCAGGAATTAAAAGGTATTCACACACACATAAGACAGAGAAGTCTATTGGTAAGTATCTTCATGTTATTCTAAAAGGTCATTGAGAAATTTGATTAATTCACTTCCCTGCTAAAAAAAAGTGTCAAGCAAAACACTATTACTATATTTGAACCAGGATTATAAAAGATAAACTTGTATTTTTAGAGCACTTTTCACGACCACAGGATATTCCAAAGCACTTTACAGCCAATGAAGTACTTTTGAAGTGTAGTGACTGTGGCGAAGTAGAAAACTCAGCAGCCAATTTGCACACATCAATTTCCCACAAACAGCAATATGACAAAAGGACCAGATAACAAACTGAAATATTAGCCTAGGATACCAGGAACACTGCTCATCTTTGAAGCAGTGTAATGGGATCTTTTGTATTCATATTAGAAAACAGGGACTTGGATTAGCATCTCACCTAAAGCATAGATATTAATTTTGCATATCAGCCAATTAAGAATTCGAAGTAGAGGTGGGACCTGTATGACAAATTTGCCAAATGCAGGAACAGTGCTAGAATGTAACTGAAAACGTGTGTGCTAAACCTAGAGGTAGAAGCTTGTGTGTATCTAGGACATCCTGAGTTCAAGAAATCTGCAATATACAAGTTCTTTCTATCTACATACACACATTATCCACATGCACTATAAGGTGCAGGAATACATCCTTTTTCCAATGAGGTCAAAGAAAATGACACCTAAACATCAAAACGCTGATTATCATTATATCTAGAAATATACTGTAAAACATAGAAAACTGCAGCATGAATGTATATCAAATAAGATATTTCTATGATTTTCCCCAGTGAACCCTTACTTTATTTGAAATATGAACAGAAAATACGCTCAGCTGGTGAGGCAGTATCTATGGAAGCAGAGAAAGGTAGGATTAATATTTAATATCAATGATCCCTGTTCTGCTGAATGATCTTGTGCCCAATGTTGCCTGACCTACTGAGCGCTTCCAACACCTGACTTTATTCGGTGTTTCATCAATCCTGACTTAACAAAACGCGCTTACTTCCCAAAATCTGTTCGTCAGTTAGCGCCACATGACACAGGTTTTGCCACACAAGTAACGACTGCTTGTCTCTCGGGCATGCATTGGGAGAGGGTCCAGCCAACTAATGGCAACGCTGAACCGTGCATAGAACAACGAGATCATGATGTTCAAATTACGACAGAAGTTCGTTTCGCAAATTTTTGAATTGCATGTATTTGCATATTCATCCAGGATCCCATTTTGCAAATAATATTGCAAAAATAGAAATATATCCAGTCTTCCATTTTTGGCAATGCAAACTCACGTTGTGCGGCTGATCTATCCAGTTGACCTCAAATCCATCAAAGGCGTGGCTCTTGATGTTCTTCATTAACTCCTTGCTCACCATCGGTTCCACCTGGCGGAGAAAACGGGCCAGGCGCGGGGAATCGATCGAAGGCTCCGTGTTCCTATCGATAGCCCGCTGCTCTCGGTACTCGAGCGTTTCTGTCTGCGTACTGATCTTGGCGCTACGTCGTATCTGCACTGAGGCTTCGGCGCGTCGAACCTCCGCCGTTTGACAAACTGCGTCACACAGCTCGGGAGCTTTCCTCCAGCGCGACTCGACCGATACGGCCTCCCGCAACTCGTCGGTGAACATGGCCCGTTCGGTTATAAAGCCAAAATCCTCCCACTCAAAACAGACTTTAGCTTATGTGCTTTCAAAAAAAATAGGTTCGAGTATCGAGAACTCATCCGTCTCCCACACACGACAAAACAAAAAATAACTCCCCCCTCACACACCAACGCGCAGCGTGAGCTAATACTCGACGCGACCCAATCAGGACGCCCCGTCGCCATGACGACCCAGTCCGATTGGTGCCCCCGCGCCGCCTGACGTCACCGTCACCCTCGCGCCGATGCCGCCGCCAAGCTGGAGCGGCCAATGGGAGGCGACGCCGGAGAGTATGTTCGGCGCGAGGGCGGTGCACTGCGCACGCGTGCTGGGGGGAGAGGGCCACGAACGCGCGTGCGTGTTACAGCGGCTGAGCTCGAGCGTTTTTTTCTCCCACTGTGGTAGAGGCGCGAGACCCACTGAGCCATCGAGGGGGAAAGAGAGAGGCGAGGGAGTGTGTGAGGGGAGTGAGGAAGGAAAAATAAAGGAAGATTAATAAAAGAAAGCGCGGATCAGGGCTTTTCATCATTTTTTTTCCTCCTTTTTTTATTTCCCCCTTTTTTTCCTTCTTCCAAGATGTCGGTCCCAGCGACAAAGATGAGTAAAAAAGAGGTGAACTCGAACCATGATGGAGCAGACGAGACCTCAGGTAATTTTTGTGCAGCGATTTTTTTTTGTTATGGTTCAATATCTGTATTTGTACATGAGTAGAGGGTTGTGTTTGTGAAGGCCGCTGTGTGTGTGTGTGTATATATATATATAATATATATTGTGAGTGTGTGCGCGGAATGGCGGCCCCACGCTCCCCCTCTCGGTCGGGCTGGAGAGGAGCTGAAAGGCAGCGCGGGAGGGTAACTCCATTCACTCCGGCGCCATGTTTATGAAGCCACATAGAGAGAGAGAGTGTGTGGGGAAAAAAAGAACAGAATCTCTCCACCTCCTCCTCCCTCATTGTGTAAGGCGGCCGCCATGATACCAGGAAAGAGAAATGGAGCCGCCGCGGCCTGCTCGTCCGTCCGAGGTGAGGATGCCCTATTTCTGCCCCCCTTCCCCCCCCCCCCCCCCCCCCCCCCCCAACATCCCCCCCTCCACGTAAAACCTAGAGCGGGCAAAGATAATGTAGAGGGAGGCAGGTCCCAACATGGGCTTCTCGCTATTAGCAGCAACACTTGGGGCGGGCTGGAGGCAGCCGACTTGGAAAGAGAGGCCTAACCACGCGGCCTGGTGTTAAAGGGATTATAGGCATCTTTTTATTTTCCCATTTGCAGGGAATAAGGCGATTTTAAACTGTGCTGGCCGGCAATGTTGTGCACAACCTCTTCCTGTACACAATTTTTTTTTAAAAATTGAACCCACCTTATGTTTTTTGAGTCATTTTGACTATTGCTTTCCTTTTGAGAATCAGCATGTGTGTATGACCGAGACTTGCGGGGGAAAAAGCAGTGCAAAATCTGGAGGAAAAAGTCAAACGCATTTGCAGAATTTTAATTGCAGCATTTGATGTAAAAGAGGGGGAAATGAATGAAAAATGATTGCATTAACTAAAATTGTGAAAATGTTTTAAAATGAAGGCAGATGTAGAACCAGTCTTCATTAGTGCTTAATTTTGAAAAGTTTGTTTTCGATGCAATTCATTTTATTTTGAAATGCCGATAGTAAAACAGCGACTTCCTTTGGGGAGGAACCACGCGGCTCATAATTTAGCAGGGGTTCATTCAACACAAAGGGAAGCGGCACTGAAACGTGGGTTGCAGGCGAGTTGTTGACGTCTCTTGGTTTGAATTCGTTGTAAAAAGTGAGGGGGGGCTCTCTGGCTGCTGTTTGAGAATGGCATGTTCTGACCGTAATTTTCACGGTTCTAAGCAATAGGTGAGCAGAAAGAAATGAGTTGGGTTTTTTTCTCTCAGAGGGTGGTTAGTGACAGATTTCGCTACATCTACTTTTGAAGGTGTGATTGTAAATTTCCCGCAAAATGTTATTCGGAGTATTTATTTTGTTACTTGTGCAAGGTTAACTTGGAGAATGTGACTAGCAATCCCTCCAAGTTTACCCATTGCCTTTAAACATTTAAATGTTTCTTTCCAAGATCCGTAGGGAAATGATGCTAAATAAAGAGTTTACAACTTTGTGTGCCGCCTTCACCAGTTTGAGAAAAGAAAATAGGGAGTATTGAAACTGAACCAACATTTGATCTGCCTGTTTTAATCTTTCAGAATTACCAGAGTGGATTTGATTTAGGGAAAGTGTTCAAGTTGAACGCAATGTTGAAGTTGTCATTTAAAAATCTTAGAAATAGCATATGCACTGGTCAAGTATCTTCAATTTTGTGACTTTTTAAATAACTTTCTTTACAGAAAAAGAGCAACAGGAAGCCATTGAACACATTGATGAAGTACAGAATGAAATAGACAGGTAAAGGAAGTGGTATATGATTTTGCATTTTTAACCCCATGGCGGTTGATTGAATTTCACCCTTGAAAAGTTTTAACCCTAACAACACTTGAAATTTAGTGCAGCAGTAATTTTGATGTTGCAGTAGGCGGAAGTGGTCCTTGGTTTGAAAGTTTCCACTGTTTCACTTGTCTTCTGAGCCATATCCTGATGTCCTGAAACTTGGTGTAATGTACATTCACTCTCAATGTCTGAGAAATTGAAGGTAGATATTGAGTACCAAATAATGAGTTTCTTTAAAATAACTGCTTACAATGCTAGATGAGAGTATAATATTGTCCTGTTAACGCATTTAATTCTGGCTAGCTTTGTCTATTGATAGGTTCTATTTGGTCTTCTCCCAGAGGGTATTTAGTTTTTGGGATTGAAGATAAGTTTTGGAGAAAGCCCAGCTTGCATGATAGTATCAAGAGCCAAAATTATGCTGTCTTTTCCCACCTTTTGAGGCACAGGTACAGTCCCATAGTGGTGCATTAATGCTGTCCTCGGCAACAGCCTGCCCAGATCATATTTCTTTTCTGACTGACCCTTCTATGTCTGGAGGGTGAAAGCCTAGTTTGTGAAAGCTCATGATTTAACCCTTTGGAACTCTGGCAACACTCTGGTGATCTAACTAGGACTTTATATAATGGTAGCAAAATTTCTTCCCCATTGTATTCTAGCCTTCAATAAAAGGCTAACATTTCATTAGCCCTTTTGATTTAGAATGTGCTTATAACTATTTCCCAAGGTGTCTTTTATTGAAGAATTGGAAGCAGCCAGTCTTCCTGCTCTTATCAAGCCACTCCTGTTTGGCTTAGGAGTTTTGGATGTCCAGTGAAAAGATGTTCCAGTTGTACTACAGTTGAATAGCTGCATTGTTGTGACATGTACATTATGCTGTCATGGAAGAGCAACAGGAAGAAGAAGAAAGTCATTGTGGACACTAGGCAGTACATTGATCCTGGAACTAGTGATCAGGTTGTTTTAAATCCCCTTTTGTAACCTTAAGTACAACTGCTGTGCCACTTTTAGTTTGCAGGAGGTTTTTTGGACAATTTAGCTTCTAATGAATAAAATGCATTATCTTTATTTCTCAGTTCTGGCTTCAGCTCTGTTTTCCCTGCCTCTTTCGTGCGTAGATGCTCTTGCCCTGTTTGGTGCATGTCAATGTGACAGCTGAACAGAGTGAAGAATTAAACATGTCTTTGTATGTGCTTCGAGGCTCTTGCTTTTTCTTAAACCCAGAAAGCACTGTTTTACCAGGCTGTGAATGCTTCTTGTGACTTAAAACACTCTTCTGTTTAGACTGAATGAACAGGCAAGTGAGGAAATATTGAAAGTAGAGCAAAAATACAACAAGCTACGCCAGCCATACTTCCAGAAGCGGTCGGAACTCATTGCCAAAATTCCCAACTTTTGGGTGACTACGTTTGTCAACCACCCACAAGGTAAGCAGTGAAATGCAGTAGTTTGGACAAAACATTGCTGACAATAATATTGGATAGGCGTTGAATGGTTATATTAAATAAATTTGGAAAACAAACTTAGGGAAGATGGAATTTTCATGTGAACCTTTCAGGAATTTTTCCAGTGTCACCGGTGTGAAATTTGTTGTGTAACGCATTTTACTGAAAGGGAGCTTGATCTTTGTTTGTAATAGACTCTGATTATATGGAGCACAGTCGACTTCCAAGGAATTGAAGCAATTGTGACTCACTTTTAGATGATCTTTGGCATAGATTTAAAGCCAAAATGTATTGGCTGGATTTCTATGAACTTCTGTGCCATTAATGAGTACTAGTTGCCTTTTTTAACAATGACCCCTAGAGGCACATACTGTTTACTGCAACACCGATCAAAAGTCGGTATGCCTTTACAGCAAGTCACAACCTTGACGATTTTGAAACATTGAGAGCTTGTTTTTTTAATCTTGTGTTGTGCTAGTCTTACTGGGTTATACTCTTTCTACAGCCAAGATTATAGTTACCACTTTAAATGCCATTTTGCTGATAACGTGATTGTTTGCCAAGCTAAGTTATGCTGTATTTGGAACCATCGGCGTACAATAGTTAATAACTCACTGCCAACTTTGAAGCTTCCTTTGCGATATTGGTTTGCAACTCTTTTGGCTTGAGTAGAAAAAAATTATAAAGCCTGATTAAGTTGTGCTCAGCTTTAAATTAGAAGTTGATTTTATCATTGAAACACTTGAAACAGAAATTAAGATGGTTTGTCTATCAATGGTTTAACTCATTGCTCCAAAGAATGTTTTTGCTCCCAAACTTAGCCACGTGGAAAATATCTGAGCAAAAACAAGTTATTTGTTCTCCAGACTTTGGGAAGGGAAACAGAGAGTTAGTTGTTTACTAGATGTAAAGGTTGGTGATTGCGCTTTTAAACATTGGTTATGTATAGTGTCTTGAGACAGGGGAAGAGAATTCATTAGAGTTTTCTTGCCTTTTGTAGAAGCCCAGATTCTTGCTGGGGCAAATTTCTAAAGCAGCTAGTTCCTTTTCTTTCTTTACAAGTACCATACATTAACCTGAATGTCAGGCCGTCTGAAGATGTGAGGAAGTCGCAGCTGTGCTTAATCCTTCCATGGCCTATTGCCCTGACGGTGGGATTGTAGTCTCCTTTCCATTTCCCAAAGGCTTTGGTGGTGCGTTGAGACTGATTTATAGTGCCCACCTCCTCAATTTTGGAAGAAATGTGTTGCAACTTTTTGTGTCTAGAAGCAGTAGTGTATTGAGTGTTTGCATCTATTATGTTCAAAATGGACTTTTTGCAACTTAATTCTATGCAAGTGGTGTAAGACAGTAATTAAGGGGAGTTGCTTTGGATCCTAACTAATAGTTGCAATAGTGTAAATTAAAGAAATAACTTATAGCACCTTTTAGTGAAGTGTGATTTAGCTCTATTGTAATGTAGGGAAATTACAGTAGCCAACTTATGCACAGCATGGTCCCGCAAACAGCAAAGAGACAAATGAAAACATTGGGCATGGCAGTAAGGCTTGGAACATCAGGGCAATAAGCAGTGCTTATGAGTTTGATGTGACTAAGTGAATCTTGCCTACCACGTATATTCTAATTTTTTTCCTTTTGAATGAAGGAATAGTTCAGATATGTAAAATGGAGCAAAGTGGTCAGTGGACATTTCTGTTTACATGTTTTACAAAGACAAACAAGGGAAATTGTAGTCTATATGCCCTACATAAGCCTTTTGATTTCCTTCCTTCCTCCACATGCAACAATCATGGAGTGTCCTACCAGGTTGTCTTGCACGTGGCCCATCTTATTGTAATTTGGGTGTTTTTTGTCTCATTAGTAAACTTGGAGGTCTCACTCGCAATGATCTTGTATTTTAAAGGGCATGAAATCTTCTGTTAATGAGAAGATAAGTGTTTTTACTGTTTTATGCATTTACTGCATTGTTATCTCTGTGACTGATGGAATTCTTGCATTTTTAGTCAATACTGTGAATTTGATGCATCAACATTGGCCTGAAATTACCAAACTTAAAAATATTTTTAGCATGAAATTCAGTTTAGTTAAATGTAATTATTGCTCCTATGTTCCAGTATCTGCGCTTCTGGGAGAGGAGGACGAGGAGGCACTGCATTATCTGACGAGAGTGGAGGTGACAGAATTTGAAGATATCAAATCAGGCTATAGAATAGATTTTGTAAGTGCATTTTTCTTGGGTTTACACATTAGTTTGAGTATTAAAAGCAAATTTGTTTTATAGGGCTGAATTATTGACAGCTCTGTTTCATACTGTCAAATCTTTAAAATACCTTAATCCACGGGAGCGATAACAAATTTCCACTTTTTAGTGTAATGTGATTTTTGGGGGGGGTTGAGTTAATTATTTCCTTTGCTGTGTTTTAAAATCCTGGTTTCAAAATTGTTTTGAGAAATAATATCTAATATAGGAAGTTTTTAAAAACTGCCAGCCTGGTTGAGCTTTTTGTGTACTGACTTGTAAAATGCAACAGCACAGGCACTCGTTTTCACATTTTTAACCCACTCAAAAAATCAAATTCCTAGAGCATTGTATAAAAAAAAAAGTGAATTTTAGTAATTGCAAGTGAGTGGTCTTGGTGCTTGATGCAATTAACTGCACTAAACTAGTGAAGATCTCTGATCAGACCAAAGTTTGCAGATGGAATCTTGGATAGTGTTGGCAGGGTTGCTAGTTTGCTCAATCTCCTTGGGTTTGACTGGGGTGTTCTCCCATGGTCAAATCATCTGTTGATCGTTGTTGTCTCTTGCATTAGGGATGAAACGTCTATTTGGTAGAAATGACCTGTAGCTTGACCAATTGCACTTTGCCTTAAATACTGAATAACACACCGTAATGTGTCAAGGTGGCATTTTGATTTCCCACACTAATAATTGAATAGCTGATATTAGGGGTTGTTTTATAGGCTTATGTCTTGTAATTAACCGCAAACAACTACTCGAGCAATATTAATTTCATCAATCTCAGTTGGATTAAAACCACGTCTGAGACGGTGGGACTTGTTAATCTGTTACATCATTGAGTCACCAAAATGTTTTGTGTTTAATTTTTGTTCTAGTTTTCTATTCATGCCAGATGGGTGAGCAAAACATTGTTTTAAGGAACTTAATATAAAAAAAATTAACCAATTTTTTGGGGGGTGATATTTCATTCATTTGCTTTCAATAGTCTTAAATGCTGGTCTATTTAATGTCAGGGTGCCCCACAGTACCAGACAGCCAAGCTTAAAAATAGCTTTTACAATGATGTTACTGCTCGGATGGCCACCACTTCAGCAATGAGTGTTAGTTATGAATCTTGGACTTGCTCATATCCAGGGAATGAATATAAAAATAAACACAAGGTCCCACAAATAACAAAAGAAATAACCAGTTAAGCCTGTTTAGGTTTTTGTAGACGTTTAAATGTTGACCAAGCAATTGGAAAAACTTGCCTGCTTATATTAAAGCAGGTGGGCCCATAGTTAAAATGCTCATCCAGAAAATGGTATCTGATAGTGCAGCACTCCCTCAGCCAGATTGACTTGACAAGGTCGAAATAAAAAGATCAGAGGAAGAATTAAAAGTGCAGCATTCACCAAGCAATTAACACTTGGTAGTTATCCCAAATTGTTTTTACTTGAACAATACTGTTGGCCATGCGTGTGCAGGGGAAAAAAAACCTGCTCCATGAATACTAATTGCTAAACAGAGAACTGAAAATCATATAGTTACAATATTCAAGGGTAATGTAATGCAAAAGATTTCTGTACATCAAATCTTCTCCAACCTTGCATTATGTGCTGAAATCTCTCGAGAGGGACTTGTCTATAACCTCTGTTTCAAGTAATTGTACTATAATTGAGCCAAGGTTGGAGAAGATTTGATGTACAGAAATCTTTGCATTACATTACCCTTGAATATTGTAACTATATGATTTTCAGTTCTCTGTTTAGCAATTAGTATTCATGGAGCAGGTTTTTTTTTTCCCTGCACACGCATGGCCAACAGTATTGTTCAAGTAAAAACAATTTGGGATAACTACCAAGTGTTAATTGCTTGGTGACTGCTGCACTTTTAATTCGTCCTGTGGTTTTTTAATTTTGACCCTTCATTAAATATGCCACACTTAAAGCAGCCATATAAAAATTTGTGAATCGTAAGTAATTGGAGTATCAAAGATGAGACCACTCATTTTATGTTAGGTGCTTCTATTTCACAGGTAATTACTTAAGTGTATACTCTTGAGTTTTTTGGTTCAGAAATTTTACCGTTTCTTTCCTCTTCCTGGCGCTAATAAAGACAAACTAATGGGTGACCTTTGATTTCAGTATTTTGATGAGAACCCGTACTTTGATAACAAAGTTCTGTCCAAAGAATTTCACCTGAATGAAAATGGAGACCCATCTTCAAAATCAACAGAGATCAAATGGAAACCAGGAAAGGTAAGACCAATCACTAGGTGTGCACTACTAAACTGGTTTTTAATCTCATGGGTTATTCTGTATATTATTTGAAAGACTTATAAACTTACGCTTGTGTTGAGAGAGAACCAATTTACACTTAAAGCAAAGGGTAGCAGAAACCTGGAAATTTTTCCCAGAAATGCTTTGAGACTGGGAATGATTTGAACATTTTAATTCAGGGTAGTAAAATTTTAAGGAACCAAGCAGATGGACAGAATTGAGGTAATCAGCCAAGATCTAATTGATTGGCAGAACAGGCTCAAGGGACTGAATGGCAAACTCCTGTTCCTAAGCTTATCCTGTCTGAAAAGACTGCATGGGTCTTGTGAATTGGAATTTCATTATCTTTCCACTTTGAGGTTGGAGAAGGATAGATGGGTGATATGTTTGTTACAGCTCTTCTTAGAACCTCACCATGAGGAGCTGAGAGCAATGTGTTGTGATGACAACTTCATTTCATTTGGACGAATACTTCATCCATTAGGCTGGAGCTTATTTGACACACTGATTTTAAGCGTTGCTTGACTTTGTTTCCATGATTGTTCTCGTTCAGAATTTGAATTTGTCCGAATTGATATGTTTTGATCTTATTACCCATCTAGCCAATTTGTGAATGATACTGGTCTCAACTTACAAATGAGTTGCATATCTTGCTCAGTTCATTGATAAGTTAGTGTCTGGAAAGTAGTTAGCATTTGAACAAGTATCTCATTGCTATTCACAATAGCCCCATAACAGTATTTGTTTTCTATCTTCAATGTATTTTTACTCTGCATCATTTTAGTTGCTGGATTACTTGTATTTTTTAGATTTAAACAGATGAGCAATCTCCCGTTCCCTTGAATTGCCACATACTGAGCTGTACAGCCCTGAAGTTTCAATCCTGTATCTGCTGAGTTAATTCTCTGCTGCAGCAACACTGGGTTTCTACAATTGATCTAAATGAGATTGCATAGCTGCAGGCTTCCTCTCTTTTCCTCTTCCTTTCCAATTTACAGTTCTTGAGGAATGCCTAGAGGAGGGGTATTTTAACAAATTTGTCTTAACAAAAATTGCTTGAGCAACTTGATACTGTTGCAGTTAGTTTAGAATGGCATTGGTTGCTGTTGAACATAATTCCATAATTCTTCATGCTTTTCTCAGCACTTGAATTTTGTTTCATATGTTTTGTATCTTCTTTACACCCACCTGTGCTGGTGAATTAATCCATTTTATTTTTAAACTGGACTAAATTACTGTAATACAGTTGCTTGTATATCTAAACCTTCTGTTGAATGGTCGTAATAGAATTAAGCATCTTCCTTACACATAACTAAATATTCACATTATTTCAAGGACCTGACAAAGCGCTCCAGCCAGTCACAGACTAAAGTGGGGAGGAAGCGACAGCATGAAGAACCAGAAAGCTTCTTCACCTGGTTCACTGATCACTCGGATGCAGGTGCAGATGAGCTGGGAGAGGTTATCAAGGATGACATCTGGCCGAACCCTCTGCAGTATTACTTAGTGAGTGTTCTCGATTCCTTCTATGAAGTTTAAAGCTGTCTTCGGCGTGCAAACTATTTGATAGGTGCTTAATTATTACTTGGCATAAGGGCTGTGGGTATTCAACTTCACCAGCAGTGATTACATCTCTTTTCGTGGAAGGTTCAACATTTGTTCCTGCACAAAAGAGCGGGCCTGTTGGGTATCTATTATAAATGGCTCCAAGCCATAGAGCAGTCAAGCTGAAATGCCAACAGAGGATGAAATCAATTGCTTGTCTTTTGGGAGTTTTTTAAAATTGCTTTATAATTAGGATGGTTGGGTTGGTGAATGTGTTGATTTTTCTAGGACCAGGTAGCTGATCTACTGTAGTGAGTTAGTATACGTTTGTATATTCAGCTTCTGGTTCTAATGCTTTGGCATAGTGCAACAATTGTTGGGAATGTTAATTTTCTGCATGCAACAGCCTGTTACTATATACTCTTGAGATCCTATGTCACTTAAAGGACTGATGTCCCACTGGTGCTTAAGGATCACCTGTGCCTTCTATACAGAAGCTCAAGCATTGTGATGAGGAGAGCTTTTGCATAAATGTGCCCCTTGACAAAAAGTTTAATTACTGTGATGTGTCGTCAGGTTCCCGATATGGAAGATGAAGAAGGGGATGGTGAGGAGGAAGATGAAGATGAGGAGGAAGAGGAGGGATTGGAGGACATTGATGAAGAAGGAGATGAGGATGAAGAGGGAGAAGAGGAGGATGAAGAGGAGGAAGAAGAAGGGGAAGAAGCGGAGGCAAGTGCTGTCTTTTAACTCCTTGTTCAAGTGTAACAATTGTGTGGAAACTTTAAAATGATGCAGCAGGCTAAATTTGTCTCTGTCTCAGGCATTGAATCAGTCCAAATGGAATCTCCTTTCTTACAAGTCTTTCATTATTCACTCACTTTCCAGCTTGAGATTTGGACCAAATATTTGTAATGAAGTGCATATAATCTGATGATTGATATTCTTTTTTTTTGAAACACCGCAATATCCTCAGAGGAAAGAGGAGCTGGGTTGAGTGCACATTCAGTAGGAAAATTGACACTTTGATTAAATGCCAAATAACTTTTAAGTTTTGTAAAATGGAAGGGTGCTTTAAAGATGTGCTCACTATGCTTAGTTTCCTCCATTAAATTTGAGTATTTCACGAAAAGAAATGCATTTTTAATGCCGAATAAATTGGAACACTTTGGTGCAAATTCTTTAATTTGCTTGAGTTTTACACCTGTGAAATGCACCTATTGTCGATTCTTCTTTTAGAGAAGAGTCTGATGGTTCTGATTTGGGTTTTTTATTTGCATCCAGCTGCCTTGCACTAACTTTTTTTCCATTTCTTTGTAGGAGGAGGAAGGCGAAGACGACTGATCTGGTTGCTGTTGATATTCACCTCTCCTACTTTTTTTTCTTTAGTCCCTGGGAGCAAGTTGCTGTCTTTTTGTGCTCAGTTTTCTTGTTCTCCTGAGGTCCTTAAACCATTATACACAATTGGGATGAGTTACATGCGCAAACTACAGTGGCAATCTCTCTCTGCCATTTTCCATGAACTGATATGAATTCTCCTAGCGCCAGCTGATCAGCACACCATATTCTGTAGTAATGTGATTGTATTTTTTTTACTTTTTATTTTAAACCCCGCCCCCTCCCACCCATCCCTCTGCTGGAAGTCCAGAACTTCTTTCTGCCTTTGTGCTGTGACTATAGATAATTTTGAATAGGCTTTTTTCCTACCTGTTCTGGCCCAGAGATTACACTGTGTTTCCATGTGATGTGGACAATTAGCAGTTACCATCAAGTCCTTGTTTCCTTCTCTCTTGTAACAAATTGGGGTGTCACTGAGTGCGGCACCTGGGGTAGATGCAGATGGTTGGGTTCTAATGGGTGGGTTTGTTGGGTATTTTGAGGATGTGGCTGTACTTAGCATGTTGATGCATTGTATATTTTTACAACGTCCATGCAACCAAAGCCAACACTTTTAAATATTAATCGATTTGAACCCCACAGCAGATGGAGGAGTGACGACCTGTAGAATCTTATTGGAATCTACATTCTCTAATGTAATTTTTTGTTTCACTGGAAAGGAAAATTGCTCCGTTTTAAACGTTTAAAGTGTACAAGTTGCTTTGTTACAATAAAACTAAATGTGTACACGAAAAGTGTGTGGTGAGTTTGCTTTTAATCTGGAATGTTTTGAGGACTTGACTTCGATCAGTCTTGAGTGGTTAGTTTTGGTAAATACTTGGGGGGGAAATTGTACGGGCCAGAGGTAAATGCTAATGTCAAAATTGATTTCAAAATGGTCACTCCAAATTAAGTTTCCATTATTTTCTACTTAAAAGACTAAATTATAACAACCCTAGTATACATACATGCAAAGATGAAAGGTGCTGCAAGTATCAGGTTAAGGAACAAGTCATTGGGTCTTTTTTCCGCATCCTCCACTAGGTATAATTTGAGGATTGAGCAGATTAGCACCTGTGAAATTAATTGATTTAATTTGGCTTGTTGTGGTCTATCTCTTATTGGAACATGGGTGCAACAAGGCTCAGTCAGTGCTTCCAATCTTATATTCCAATATGTAGTGTTTCTAGCCTGTTATCTGTCTGCGATGTGCAAGAAGCCTACATGTTTGTAATAATTAGATATCCAATCTGTATTTATTGGAAATGAGATTGTAATTTCAAAGGGAAAATTGCAACTCTTGAGAACTTGGTGTTCTCTTTCAATCAGTTGGGTCCAGGTCCAGTGCTGCATTGTAAGTGCTTCAGGTTTATTTTTGAATACCACACATTTTGTTTGTGGACAGTTTGTTACCTTGTAGGCTTGCTTTAACTACCAAAATTGCACTTGATTTTTTTTTGCCTCTAGTAGCTAAATTCTGTAAGTTGGTATATAATGTATATATTGTCCTCGCACTAGTTGCAATACATCCATTGGATTCATGACTCCATTTTCTTGCAACCAGAGACTGCCATGAAAGCTACACCATTTAGCACCAAAATGTAGTTGTGATATGTGTGTGTGTATATAATCAATTGAAATTTTTTAAAACCTGGCACAGAAGTTTGCTGCAGAAAGTTAGACTCTTGTGTAATTATTACATTTTAATTATTGGTATGCAATGTACAATGGATTTGACGCAACTCTTGCAAATTCATTCATATTTCTGGTAGTGCAGAAGAGTTTTTGTGCTGTTTGATTCCATTCTGGCTCCTATTTGATTAGGAATGCAGTTGTGGCATAACTAGCTTATCACTACTAGTTTTGGATATATGGGAGCTGTTGCCTCACCTTTTTCAAAAGTTGGGATGTAATTATCCCAAGTCAATGCTACTTGGTTATTTAACCCAATTCTGTTCCTATTTCATTGTTTAATTGGTCAATTTTCTCATCTTTCCAGAATTTGTATTGATTGTACTAAACTGTGACCTTGTTTGAATTGCTATTGTACAATGAAAAAAGTTGACCTGATTACAACTTTTCACTTTGATTTATGAACTTCTCCCAATTCCATTAACCCTTACTTGATAATGCTATTTAAGAACTTGAGTTAGATACTTCATTGTGACATTTTGCTTTAACCCTTTGCTACTTAGATGTTTTCAGTTACTTTTGATTGGAATTTTGGAGTTGCTGTGGATGGGAAATGGTGCCATTTTACTTGTGTTACCAGTGACAAAGTAGGCCATTATGATGTATCACTACAACATATGTGACCTCTTGTTCCTGAGCCTTGCCAGAATAGTGTCCTAAATTGACTTAGTATACTTGCTCTCCTAATTAACTCTGGTGATTGAATTGCAGCAGACTTCATAAATTTTTCTATCTAATTTCCCCCACCCCTTCCCCAGTATTCAATTAGACTGCAATATAACCTGAGCAGCTAATGAATACAATTGTTTCACAAATCCAATCTCCAATTTCTCCTGGTGTTTTTAGTGAGTCTTCGTGAGAGGGAATTGTACGTTTTGCATGTTTTTCATTTGGAGAAATAGATTCTCTTGAGCAGGTTCTCCCTGTCTATCAATGCATTCTTGCCACTCCGGTAGAGACAAAGAAACTGAGTTGAGTTGTAGATGGGAAAACTCTCAGAATGCAAAAAAGCTTACTGGTACCTACTATGCCACTTTTCCTTTGGCAAGTAGATGGAATGACTAATAATTCTACCACCAGCAATGCAAGCATAAGGCATGTGATTCCTTAAACTAGTAATAATGGACCTGAACACTTTCGTCTAAGAAATGATGGCATACAAGAAGCCTAATGAGTATAACCAGAGCTGTAGTTAGTTTTTATTTCTTGTTTTTGCTTACATAATTGTCCTGATAATGGGACCTGACTAAGCCATCGCTTTGCTTAGCAATGTTCTGGAGAGCATGATGTCTATAAACCACATTTCAGAATGTTCCACTGGATTATAGACACCTGATCTTTAAATGTGTACTGGGATTTGTTTGATATGGCAGCCTAAGGTGTCCTGACTTCATCTTAAACTTGTTTTTTTTTTTAATTAAATTGGTTCTCATCAATCTGTCTTTACTGTTATCTACAATAAAGTTTGTATACATGTTTTGCCATAGTGCTGTGTATTGTCTTTACTGCGCATTGTGTACATCTGGAAATATATTACCAATACAAACAGCACTGTTCTAATCTTATCCAATGAAATAGAACAATTAACAAAGTTAACATTGGCCTTTTGATATTGCTAGAAGCTACAAATGTACTGTAACCTAAAAAGCAAACTGTCCATTATAAATGGCGATTACCAAAGGAGTCTTTTGCTGTGCCTTTGGTTATCCTCGTGTATCTGACTAATACTTGTGGTTTATTAGAGAAGCGAGTTAACCATTCAAACCAGTGGATAGATAGCATTTAAGAAATCAGATATCGTTAAGTCATTTCAGAACAGCCACTCCTTTAGCAAAACTTAGCATGTAGTTTCTCAGGAAATATATGGAGTTTACCATTGTTGGTATAGACATCTACCTAGAATCATAGTCATTTATGGTACAGAAGAAGGCATTTCAGCCCATTGTACCTTTCCTGGCTCTTTGAAGCCAGTCATGCTTGGTCTCAAGCCCTCTTTTTGTCTGTAACCCTGTAAGCACCTATGAAAATTATTTATGGATTATTATTTATTTGGAGCTCACAAGGATAGCTTCTTGTTCGGTTACAGGATTCTCCTATCCAGAAAGCAGTGGAGGCTAGGTTATTGAATATATTCAAGGCTGAGTTAGAGATATTTTTGACAGGAGAGTCGAAGGTTATGGGGGCAAAAATTAAAGTGGGGTTGAGGCCACAATCAAATCAGCCATGATCTTATCAAATGGCAGTACAGGCTCAAATGGCCTACTGTTCCTAAGTCCTACATTAATATTTTTGCCTCGGGAATAGATTCTCAGATGTGGAAAAAATTTAGGATCTAAATTATAGTAATTCAATTTCTGCAATTCCAGTTTGAAAATAAGGATAGGGGATTTGCATGCTACCACTTTTTTTGATCAAACTTAATACTTAGTGTAGACTCCACTCAGGTGAGAAACTTCTGACCTATTCCAATGCAACTCCATTAAGTGTAGACATGGGTAAAAGTTCATCACAATTTTTTTCTCAAGGATACACTTTCCCCAATAAGGTTGTAAGCTGAGTACCCAGACTGCTGCTCCTTTTATCTAAGTAAGGCACAAGGAAATTAAATACCTGTATTTGGTATCAAAGTTCATAGTGATCATGGTTATTAGTGGTATTGGGGCTCCTAGAAGTTCTAAGATTAGTCAGTCCAGTTTCTGCAGCATGTTACTGTAGTCTATGTATAATTGGGTCTTAAGTGTGATAAAATCATAGATTTTGAAAAAAACTTTAGTTCAGGGGGACCCACAATAAAAGTGCAGTACCTGAAGCAGGAGGGGCCAATAATTTCCTAACCAGCAACAAAATGAGTGTGCAGATGCCACTGGATTATAGAAGCAGAGAACGCTCCTCCCCTGGATGTAGGCCCAGCAACAACTAACAAAGCTGAAACATTTTTGAGTGAAACAGAATTTTAACCCCTTGTGTACTATCATAGAACCTCAGACCAAGTTTAGATCGGAGGGAAAATAGATCACTTTTTATCACGTCAAAGGTTAATTCCCTTTAGCAGGATTCAAACCTTAGATTGTTCCAGAAATGTTTGCATTCTGAGGATTACCAAGCTCTTCTGCTAGTAAGTAAGTGGTAAGCACTATTTTCTGTCAATTAAACATCCAAATGATGAGTTCCAGGCTATGGGAACCATTTATGTAGCTATTAGGATTGTGTATACAAACGTCTTTCTACTCCAATACCCATCATAATACAAAGAATTGTTAGTTTACTAGAAGACAAGCTTTGTGACATTACTTCTGGGTGAGCTTCTATTAGGTGAGTAATTAGATTTTTAGGATAGCCACCTTGAGAGACTGCTCCCAATCTTGGATACACCTTTCCTTCCCCAAACTAGGTTTTGATGTGTTAGTCTTCCAAATGGGTTTGCTTAGGGAGTTTCCAAGGTCATCAGATTTCCAAACATAATTTACTTGGCACATTTTCTTGTGTACTAATTCAACTTTTTATGTTGTATTAACATTTTTAATTTTTGGATAGCCAACTGTTCATAAGATTGACTTAGGAATCGGCTATTTGTATTTTTCTGTGTGATATTCAGGCTTGGACTAAAGTGGCAAGTAACATTTTTGCTGTGTAAGTGCCAGGTAATGACAATCCATAACAATCTATCTAAAACTCTCCCTTTGACATACACTGGCAATACCATTGCTGAATTCCCTTTCTGGGGGTTATATTTGGCTACACATGGCACTGCTCTTCTATCCTCTCAGGATTGGTCTCCTGGTTTGCTAGTGATGTAGTGAGGGATATATGGGGCCAGGATTGTGATGGAATACAATTCTACTGCTGTTGATGACTATGCATCCATTAAGCACTGTAGGCCAAGCTATTGAATCTGTTCTGAATCATCCCATTTAGCATGGTAGTAGTGCCAAGCACATTGGGCCTCCAAGGACCAAGCAGTGGTCACTCCTACCAACACTGCCCTGGATTGATACAACTGTGACAGATTGGTGAGGATGAGGTCAAATAGGCTTTTCCCTCACTTTGGTTCTCACACCTGCTGCAGACCCAGTCTAGTAGATATGTCTGCATAGCCAGCTTGATCAGTGGAGGTGCTACCAAGCCACAATTTGCACTTTGATGCCCTTGCTAACATCAGTGCTTAAAGTGATGTTCACGAAGGAATACTGATTCATCAGCTGAAGGAAGGGTGATATTCAGGAGGAGGTTTCCTTTTCCATGTTTGACCTGACATCATGAGGTCTGTAGTCCCTCCCAACTGTGTACCACTACCACCACCTCTGTCTATTCTGCTGATAAGTCAGGACATACCCAAGGGTGGTGATGGTTTTGGGGGTTGGGGGAGAAGGAGATTAGGTTGTTGGCTGGCATTCGAGCAAGTCATATTTGCAGACTAGTCTGTGGGACAGCTCCCCCAATCTTGGCATAAGTTCTCAGATGTTCATAAGTATTTTGGTTGTGCTTTTATCATGTATGAATCTGACACCTATGTTAATACTCTATGATCTGTCTAACTGAGTTTTGCATTGTAGCTTTGACAACAGAGGTTGCTAGGCCATTTCAGGGGGCAATTGAGAATCAACCAACTTGCTGTGGATCAAGTCCTTAATAGGCCAGACCGGATATGGTTTCCTTCCCTAAAGGACAGTAGTGAACCAGTTGGCTTATGACAATTTGATGGTTTCATTGTCATTATGATGACAGATACTAGCCTTTTATTCCAGATTTATTTAATTCACAACTTAATTCCCAAAACTGCTAATAGGATTTGAAATCATCTTTGGATTATTGGCCTAGATGTCTGGATTACTATGGGAGATAATTAATAAATACATTTTACTTAATTCTAAGTCATATCCCTAAACATAAAATTATGGCTAATGATATAATATAAATATTTATTTCTTTATGAAGGAGTACAACAAACTGATTTCAACTCCGGTAGGACTTTGGCACCATGAGAAGTGTTGCAGCAAAATTCTCCTGAAGAAGTCTGTCTAGAATCAGTGCAACAAATGTTTCTTCTGATTCTTCAAATTCTTTATCTGGAACACGTTGAGGCCAAATGTTGGGCTGAAATGACCAACCTGTTGAAAAACATGAAAGATCCACATCAAATTTATGGAATATAGACAGAACTAAGCATCAACTCCTTAGGTAACCTGTTATACAACAGTACAACTTGCATTTTTATAGTGCCTTGAAAATCAAAAGGTGCTTCACAAGGAGCTTAATCAGTAAAACTAACTGTACTAAAGGAGGGAAACAGTAGAACAAGTGACTAAATGCTTGGTCAAAGAGGTAGGTTTTAAGCAATTTTAAAGGAGCTCAGAAGTGGAAAGGTTTAGGAAGGGAATTTCCAGAGCTTAGGCCTGGCCTGGAATAGGTTACAGAAATAGGTTGTGGGGGGATTTTAACATTGGGATGGGACTTTTAAAATTTGAGGCACTCCACTGGTGGACTGGAAGCCAACGCTAATAAATCCAATAAGGAATTCAGGGTGAGTAGAACTTGGTGTGTGTCATGGTGCAGGCAAGTTCAGAGGGTGAAAGTTGGAGGTTGGCCAGGAGAGTATTGGAATAATCAAGTCTGGAAGTAAAGGTGAATATGAAAGAAGCCTGCCTTGGTGATGGAAGGGATATGGGATCAGAACTCAGGCTCCAAGTCAATTAGGACAATGAGATCGCAAATAGGGAGGGAATAGAATTGGAGACCAGAAAACAGTTTGTACTGGGAGCTAAAGACAATGTTTGATTTAGGAATAGTAGGCCATTCAGACCTGAAGCATATTCTATTAGATCATGGTGCATTTATATCTCAACTTCATCTGTTTCCCATCAATACCCTTGCCTAATAAAAACATATCAATCTCAGTCTTAAAATTTTCAATGGACTTTAGTTTCAACAGATTTTGGGGTGGGAGGGTTTCAGACTTCAAATACTCCTTGATAATCCTCAAAAGGCCTAACTCTAATTTTAAAAGGTTGTGCCCCCTTGTTCTGGGTCTGGACTCTCCCCACCAGCAGAAACAGTTGCTTCTCTACCTACCTTTTGAAATTCTTTAATCATTTTTAAAATGGAACTTAATAGTAGGATAGGGCAGAGTCAACATGGATTTATGAAAGGAAAATCACGTTTGACAAACTTGGAGTTTTTTTGAGGATGTAACTAGCAGAATAGATAAGGGGAAAACTAGTGGACATGATTGAATTTTCAGATGGCTTTTGAAAAGGTCCCACATAAGCAACTTTAGAACACCTGGGACTGGGAGTATAATACTGGTATGGATTAAGAGTTGGTTAATGGATAGAAAGAGTAGGAACAAATGGGTCATTATCAGGTTGGCAGGCTGTGACTAGTGAGGTACTGCAAGGATCAGTGCTTGGGCCCCAGATATTCACAATCTATATCAATGATTTGGATGTGGGCACCAAATGTTCTATTTCCACATTCGTTGAAGACACACAACTATGTGGGAATAAGTTGTGAGGAGGATGCAAAGAGGCTTCAAGGAGATTTAGGCAGGCTAAATGAGTGGGCAAGAACATGGAATAATGTGGAAATGTGAAATTATCCACTTTGGTAGGAAAAACAAATGCAAAATATTTCTTAAATGGTGAGAGGTTGGGATGTGTTTATGTCCAAAGGGACCTGGGTGCCCTTGTTCATGAGTTGCTGAAAGCTAACATGCAGATGCAACAAACAATTATGAAGGCAAATGGTATGTTGGAATAAAAGCAAACTACTGTGGATTCCAGAAATCTGAAATAAAAACAGAAAATGCTAGAAAAACTCAGCAGGTCTGGCAGCATCAATGGAGAGAAAGTTTAATATTTAGAGTCCAATATGACTTCTTCAGAACTGAAATGGTATGTTGGCCTTTATTGCAAAGGGGTTTGAGTACAGGTGTAAAGAAGTCTTGCTGCAATTATATAGAGCCTTGGTGAGGCTGCATCTGGAGTATTCTGTATAGTTTTGGTCTCCTTAGCTAAGGAAGGATATACTTGCCATGGAGGGAGTACAACAAAGCACCACCAAACTGATTCATGGGATGTTGGGATTGTCCTATGAGGATTTATTGAGGAAACTGGTCCTATATTCTCCAGAATTTAGGAGAATGAGAGGTGATCTCATTGAAACATACAAGGCTCTTACAGGGCTCAGGAGGGTTGACGCAGGAAGGATGATTCCCTTGGCTTAGAACTAGGGGATGGACAGCCTCAAAATAAGAGGCCAGTCAGGACTGAGATGAAGAGGAATTTCTTCACTCAGAGGGTGGTGAATCTTTGGAATTCTCTCCCCCAGAGGGCCTTGGGGGCTCAGTATTGAGAATATTCAAGACAAAGATTGATAGACGTCTAGATATCGAAGACATCAAGGGACATGGGGATAATGCAGGAAAATGGCATTGGGGTAGAAGATCAGCCATGATCCAGTTGAATGGCAGAGCAGACTCATGGGGCCAAATGGCCTTCTCCTGCTCATATTTCCTATGCTCCTACGTAATGGCAATACAATTGACCAGAAGCTTAACTGGACAAAGCAATAAATACTATGGTTAACTACAGGTCAAAGGCCAGGAATTTGGCACCAAGTGACTCATTTCCTGACTTCCCAAAGCCTGTCCACATCCACAAGGCACAAGTCAGAAGCATGATGTAATACTCTCTACTTGCCTGGGTGAGTGCAGCTCCAACAACACTCGAAGCTCAACACCATCCAGAACAAAGCAGCATGCCTGATTGACATCCACCCACCAGCTTAAACATTCACTCCTTCCACCACCGACGCACAGTGGCAATAATGCATACCATCTGCAAGATGTACTGCAGCAACTCACCAAGGCTCCTTCGACAGAACCTTCCAAACCCGCAACCTCTACCATCTAGAAGGACAAGGTCATCAGATGCATGGGATCACCACCTGCAAGTTTTTCCCCAAGTCATACAACATCCTTACTAGGAACTATAATCATCATTCCTTCACTGTTTCTGGGTCGAATTCCTTAAACTCTCTCCCTAACAGTACTATGGGGGGTACCTACACCATGCAGGCTGACGGTTTAAGAAGGTAGTTCACCACCATCTTCTCAAGGCCAATTAAGCTAGACTTGCTAGTGACACGCACACCCCATGAATGAATTGAATCAAAAGATGGCTACAGTACAGGAAACCAATCGCCCCATCGTGGCATTACTAACCCTCTGAAGGAGCAATTCACCTGTCCCCTGCCTTCTCCCCATAATCCTGGAAACAAAAAATGTCAATTATAATCGAGTTTTACGCAAGTGAAGCTCACAACTGATTAAATACTTATGGCATTGAAAGGACTGTCACGCAGCTGTAAATGTTGATAATGAAACTAACACAAACAAACCTAAGTGACTGTGGCACCTGGGACACGTTGCCACTGTCCACGAGTACCCAGGGAACCAGGAGAACTGCTCATCCGCCGGCCAGTGCTTGTGGACTGCGGCTTTCTTGAAAGTGAGCACCTGGAAGCGAAGCCCCTGCGGATTCTGGAAAAGCTGCACCGGGACCCTGAGCTCGCCGATCACCGTGTCGTTCCGCTGAGCTAGAGCCAGGGCGCTGGCCACGAACTTGAGATCCCGGCTGGCGGCCACCTCAAAACCACACGACCGGCAGAGCAAGAGCTCATCTGGGGAGCCTTGACTGGCGTTGTGGCTGCTCACGATAGACACTAATACCAGCAGAAGAGGCACCAACACCCGCCACATCCTCCAGGCCGCTTCCCTTAGCCCCTTAAAAACTTTGTAAAAATTAAAAAGTTATTTGCAGCCCCAAAATAATCGCCAACTGTTCAATGATTTAAAAATAAATATATAAACCCCATTCAGAGAATAAGTTTAATTTGAACTTTTCTCACGTTATTGCACAGAACTTTGCCTCATATATGTACCTTTTTATTTTTCCCTCTTTTAACTGTAGCCGTCTTGCAGCTGATATTTAAATAAGCTACAAAGCGGAGCGAAAGATGGATCTCGTCGCATTCATAAGTTCTTCAGACAATTTCCACCCCCCTGCTGGCTGGAGGATTCCAATTCACTTAATGGTGCTGGAACAGAGCCACGGGGCACAGAAGGAGGCCATTCGGCTCATCTTGCCTCTGCTGGTTCTTTGAAAGAGCTATCCAATTAGTTTCGCTCCCTCTCCCACAGCCCCTGTTCATTACCCAGAGCCTTTGCATGTTTTCCTTTCCAGATCTATATCTCTTGAAAACAAAAATCAATACCTTGCGTTGCTAGAATGCCTTTCTCTACCTCAGGACATCTCTAAGTGTTTTGCAGTCAACAAAGTGCTTTTGAAGTGTATTCGTTATAAAAATGTAGGGAAAATAGCAGCCAGTTTGCGACCAGCAAGCTCTGACATACAATGTGATAATGATAAGATCATCTATTCTGGTGATATTTATTGAGGGATAAATATTGGTCAGGACACCCACCCAGAAGAACTTTCCTGCTCTTCTTTGACATAGTGTCATGGGATTGTTTACCTCCAACTGAGAGTTGGGGACAGATGGAGCCTCGGTTCAGGGTTTCATCTGAAAGACAGCATCTCAAATGGTGCAGCCTTCCCCTCCCTCAGTACTGCACTGGAGTATCACCTTGGTTTTGTGCTCAAGCCTTGGAGTGGAGACTTGAAACCACTACCTCAGAGGTGAATGCTACCACAGGGCAATGGCTAAGACCAAAACTTCTTATTGAATTCACTTCCAGACAGTGCATTTGAGATCACAATTTGCCACAAGTGAAACCTGTAATGGAAATTTGCTGTGAATTAAAAGTAATTTACATTTCTATAAAACTCTTCATGTGCAGAAAGACATCTTGAAGATCTTTACTTTAGGGAGGGAAAATGCTGAATGTCAAGTGGGAGGGAATAAGAGGAAATTGAGGAGTTAGGTTTGGGAGGTGGATGAAGGCGTTCTTAAAAAGGTGTTCAAACATCTTTTGAAAGCAGGAAGTAAAGTAAAGGATATTACTCAGGGAGTTCAAGAAGATATGAACAGAGTAGCTGAATTAACCCTCTAATCAATGGAGGGATTTGAAAGAATTGGTAACTTTAAAGTCAACTTGATGGGACATTGATTACATGGGATATATGGCACAGAAACAGGTCATTTAGCCCAACCAATCCATGCTGGTGCTTATGCTCCACTCAAGCATCCTCCCATCTTTCTTAATCTAAATCTAGCATTGTAACCCTCTATTCTCTTCTCCCTCATGTGCTTGTCAAATTTCCCCTTAAATGTATCTATGCTATTCACTTCAACCACTCTCTGTGGTAGCAAGTTCCACATTCTCACCACCCTTTGGATGAAAAAGTATTTTCCAAATTCCCTATTGAATATTTGGTGACTATTTTATATTGATGGCCTCTAGTTATGCTCTTCCCCACAAGTTGAAACATTCTTTATGTATCTACACTATCAAAATTTTTCATAATTTTAAATATCTCTCTTATAGGCCAACCCTCAAAGTCTACTTTAAGAGAAGAGACCAAGCCTGTTAATCCTGTCCTGATCTGTACACACACACAAACATTTCCGGTATCAACCATGTAAATTTTCTATGCACCCTTTTCTGTGCCCCCCTGTTAGCATATGCACCTTGTTGCATCTCTCCTACCTTGAAAAAACATCCTTAAAACCTGCCTGTACCGCTACACCTTGGGCAGAACATCCATCTCTTGACCAACCAAAGTGTTCCATAAGTGAAAAATTGTTCTGTGGGTCCAAACACATTTTGACTCCATGCTCTAGAAAGAGAGCAATTTGGTGTCTGTCAGTGCATTTAAGAACTTCCGAAACTTGTGGTCACTGCAGGGACAGGAAGGTATACTGAATGCCAGGTGCAATTTTATTATTTAATTTTGCAAGTTTCCATTGATTTTTGATTTAGTTCTCAATTAATAGTGCCCCTCTAAAAAGGGAGATGAGGTCTTGCGGTACAGTGGGTAGTATACCTGCCTCTGCGTCAGAAGCTGAGTTCCAGTTCCACTCCAGAACTTAATGGCCACAGAGGGTGCATTCATAACTAGCCAAACAGGTTGATTGTCAACCTGTAAATCCTTCCAATACACCTATTGCAGACAGTAGCGAGAGGGTCTCCTGGTCAGCCACGCTTGATGCGGAGTGGCGCCCCTCAAGCTTTAGAAACGGGCACTTGCTTTGTCTGCCTCATATGACACGAGGCCTGAGAAGAGAAACGGGGCATTTTTGATAACACCGAAGCAACGCAGGGTTTTATTAAGAAGAAGCATTTTTGATCCTGAAGAATGACGTCAACGCATCAACCTGAGCGGGGTGGTTGGACGATATCAGCGTCAGTTAGATCGATGACATCATCCAGGCGCTGGGCCCCGCCTTTCTCATCCCATTGGTTGGTGGAGAGGTGATTGACAGCGCCCACGTGCCCTCAATTGTCCAATGGACGGTGAGGGAGTGCCGCTCCCGGTTCAAATCAAGGACTGGGCGTGCTCCGAGTTTAAACATTTTTCGAAGAGTGTCAGTTAGTGGCTAACCGGTTTGAGGTGAAGAAATGGAGCAGAAATGACCGGATAGTCGACAGTTCCGCCCTTTGGGAAAAAGAAAGAAATAAAGTAGCTGAGGGATGATGGCGGGTGATTGCCAACAGGTTAGGAAAAGTCACCGGGTGGAAAGCAGATCCTCAGAGCGGCTTCAGCCCCGGGAGAGCCGGCCGGCCTGCCGATGGCGGCGGACGGTCCGTGGGCACCCAGTGCTGCATCCAAACGGATAACAGTCATAGCAGCCTGGGAGTGAGCCCTGGTCAAATAAACTGTTGTTCAATGGGCAATTCTCTAAATTAGGAGGACGTGGGTTCGAGGCGCCACCCCTGACGCTTGGGTATAAAATCCCATGTTGACGCTTCCGAGTGCAGTACTGAGGGAGTGCAGCACTGTTCGGAGGGTCAGTGCTGAGGGGCAGCAGTGCAGTGTCGAGGGAGATCAATGACCTTTCATTAGAAGCAGTGCAAATTTTGTTTTTTTTACCCGGTGGCTTAGCGGGTCTGAGATTTCCAGCATCCGCAGCTTTTTGTTTTTATCTCTGAGAATAATATTCCAGGATGCTTCACAGACAACGAGTGTGGTGCTGTGGCTGTTTAGGTCAAATGCCCAGAGAAGCAAGTGACTTCATGCACCTGTTAATTCCTGTTTGGTGCTCTAGGGAAAATACTAGAGTACTGATTCAATTTGGAAACTGGTTGAAGTAATCAAAGGTGCCAACCCAAGAGTAGAGCAGCTTCACAGGACAAGACAAAAAATTACAGCATTAAATGCAGGCTAACTTATGGGAACAATTTCAATTTTTACATCAAATTTTATAGCGTATAGTAATTGTAACATTCATTGCAACTGAATGATATGATATAGCAGTAATTGGAGTGTTAAGCTTTTAACGTTGGGATAAACGCCAGTAACATATGGAACGTGGGGAACAAGAATAGGACATTCAACTCCTTAATTTGATCTGCCATTCAATGTGATCATGTACGTTACTCAGATTGTAGTGACCAAGATAACTTGAATTTTTGATTCTGTTCAGTTATTAAGTGTAAACTATCATGCTGCGTATCTTTTAAGACATTGACTCTATAATAAATTACTGATCCAGTTGTTGCCAACTTTGGCTCACTTGATAGCACTCATGTCTGGTAAAAAGCCTGTGGTGTAAGAACCACACCAGGGCTTGATCATATAATTTAGCTATAATTCGAATCAGCGCTGAGGTCATTTAGTTGCATTTTCAGAGGTGCTGTTTTTCAGATCAGATGTGATATTAAACCAAGCCCGTTCAGCTAGACGCTAAAAATTTCCTTCTTTCATTTTTATTTTTAGAGGCTCTTCAGTAACTTACTAATATAACAATTTAACTTGCAGTAATGAAAAACCATAACCATTAATTTCATTTTTTTAGAGCAATAATTACCAGCTGTTGATCAGCCAGAGTCTGGACATGGCAGAGGGAACTGACCTCTTGGACCCAGACATGCAGCAGAAACTTGATGGAGTGAAAGATCTGATACGGCGTGAAATACAAAAGGAGCTGAAAATCAAAGAAGGAACAGAGAACTTACGCAAGGTGACGACGGACAAAAAAAATCTGGCACATGTGGAAAACATTTTGAAAACCTCAAATCGCAAGTTGGAGCGACTGCACTGGGAGCTTCAGGAGCTGAATGCACGAATTGTTGTCGCAGACAGGGACAATCGGGGAGGTGAGTGCAACTGAACTCTAAGGCTTGGATAAGAAGATCTAACCCTTTCTATGGAGCTAGGCACTCGGTATATTGCTGTACAAAACTATGATTAAATTAAAATGCATCCCCGTATTGATCTGTGTATTCCTCAAGCTCAGTTCCACTATTAACTAATTCTTTTTTTTTGTTCAATTATTAATTCTTTATTGAATTATTGATTTTCTTGGGAGAATGGGGGAAATAAACGTTAGCCTCTTTCAATAGCCCAGTGGCTGGGTGTATCATCCAGTGTGTTATAAGTGCGATTCCTGTGGTAAGTAAGATGATCCCTGCCGGGGCACTGATGAAGATGCCACAGTTGGTCTCTGAGACCGAACTCGGAAGCAAAATTAAGATAGAAAGGATTCCTGCTCCTGATCACTTGCCTTGCCACTTGTTGAAAAGTGTATACACACATGCAAGTTTGACTATGAAGTCCCACAGATTTTCTGCAAAAAAACTGCTGACTTTAGGATGCCATGGCTCACTTGGGAGTGTGCCTACAATCCATGAAAATGAAACCCAGCACCACTGGGAGAAGAGGAGAAAAAAAGAATAAGGAAACTAATCTGATAGCAAAGCATGTACTGAGGTGAAGCAAATAGATGTTCCTGACGATTGGACATAATTATTGGAAATTAGGCCATCATGAGGGAAAAGAAAAATTTCTCTGGTTTAATCAAGAGATGCTTTTGAAAATCTGCTCCTCGTTCTAACCCTCCCCTTGTTGGCAACATTCCCTGCATAGTTCACACTTCACCCTATCAAAGCTTAATTTATAAAGCTATAACAGTATTACTGAAACATTACAGACCTTGGTTCAAAAGGGAAGGACACAATATCCTTCCAACTTCACTGCTGCCCCAATGATGAGATACTTGGGAGTGCAATAGTGATTTGAAAGTGTAATAGTGTGAGGGCAGCACATGCCATCCAAGGCTCATTCACTATTCCATTATACTGTGTGTTATGACAATAACTTATGACTGTGTTCAATGCAATTACAGTAAGAGTAATAAGTAAGGACTCTACTTGGCTCCTAAAATTCTGCAGCAAAAATTAATATGGAGCTGCTAATAAAAACAATTTTGAGCCTTAGCTAAGATTTATAAATTTAATTTAAATTTTCCGTACTGCATAGTTAAGTTGTGCTGTGGTGATTGGCAGAGTATTTGCGTAGAAGTATAATGAACTATGAAATTTAAAGGGGAATTCTACACAGCATCTGCTCCTGGGACAGTAGCAACGTGGATACAAAATTGGCTGCGGGATAGGAAACAGTAATGGTTAATGGGTGTTTTTCGGGCTGGAAGAAGGTTTGTAGTGGAGTTACATAGAAACATACGTAGAAAATAGAAGCAGGAGTAGGCCATTTGGCCCTTTAAGCCTGCTCCACCATTCCTTATGATCATGGCTGATAATCCAATTCCATAGCCTGCTCCCGCTTTCTCCCATATCTTTTGATCCCATTTTCCCCAAGAGCTATATCTAACTCCTCCTTGAAAACATACAATGTTTTGGACTCAACTGCTTTCTGTGGTCGCGAATTCCACAGGCTCACCACTTTCTGGGTGAAGAAATTTCTCCTTATCTCAGTCCTAAATGGTCTACCCCATAGCCTCAGACTGTCACCCCTGGTTCTGGACTCCCCCACCATTGGAAACATCTTCCTGCATCTACCCTGTCTAGTCCTGTTAGAATTTTATAGGTTTCTATGAGATCCCCCCCTCATTCTTCTGAACTCCAGCGAATATAATCCTAACCAACTCAATCTGTCCTCATATGTCAATCCAGCCATCCCAGAATGAGTCTGGTAAACCTTCGCTGCACTCCCTCTATATCAAGAATATCCTTCCTCAGATAAGGAAACCAAAATTGCACACACTATTCTAGGTGTGGTCTCACCAAGGCCCTGTATAATTCCAGCAATACATCCCTGCTCCTGTACTCAAATCGTCTCGCTATAAAGACCAACATACCATTTGCCTTCTTTACCGCCTGCTGCCTTCCTGTTTTTGCTACCAAAGTGGGTAACCTCACATT
Source organism: Carcharodon carcharias (assembly GCF_017639515.1). Classification (NCBI taxonomy): domain Eukaryota; kingdom Metazoa; phylum Chordata; class Chondrichthyes; order Lamniformes; family Lamnidae; genus Carcharodon; species Carcharodon carcharias. The sequence goes on along the minus strand of NC_054474.1, from coordinate 150,275,684 downwards.
TATCCACATTATACTGCATCTGCCATGCATTTGCCCACTCACTCAGCTTGTCCAAATCACACAGAAGCATCTCTGCATCCTCCTCACAGCTCACCCTCCCACCCAGCTTTGTGTCATCTGCACATTTGGAGATATTACATTTAGTCCCCTCATCTAAATCATTAAAAAAATATTGTGAATAGCTGGGTTCCCAGCACTGATCCCTGCTGTACCCCGCTAGTTCCCCAGGGGTCAGTACTGGGGCCCTTGCTCTTCCTGATATATATAAATGATCTAGATCTTGGTGTGCAGGAGACTATTTCAAAGTTTGTGGATGACACAAAACTTGGGAGAATTGTAAACTCTGAGGACTGTGTAGAACTTCAAAAGGACATTGACAGATTGGTGGAGAGGGCAGATAGGTGGCAGATAAAGTTCAGGTGGCAGATGAAGTTCAATGCGGAGAATGTGAGGTAATAAACTTTGGTACAAAGAATATGGAGAGACAGTATAAAATGAAGGATATTATTCTAAAGGGTGTGCAGGGGCAGTGAGACCTGGGTTTATATGTACATAGGTCATTGAAGGTGGCAGGACAGGTAGAGTGTGCTGTTTCTAAAGCACACAGTATTCTAAGCTTCATTAATAGGGGCATAGAGTACAAGAGCAGGGAGGTTATGATTAACTTATGTAAGACATGGGTTAGACGTCAGCTGGTGTATTGTGTACAGTTCTGGGCGCCACACTATAGGAAGAATGTGAATGTATTGGAGAGAGTGCAGAAGAGGTTTACAAGAATGGTTCTAGGGATGAGGCACTCCTTATGAGGAAATATTAGAGAAGTTGGGACTGTTTTCCTTGGAGAGGAGACTTGATAGAAGTTTTCAAAATAATGAGGGGATAGGGATAAACTGTTTCCACTCGCAAAGAGATAGAAAACCAGAGGGCACAGTTTAAAAATGTTTTGCAAAAGAAGCAAATGTGAAGTGAGAAAAAGCTTTTTCACACAGTGAGTAATTAGGGTTTGGAATGCACTGCCTGGAAGTGTGGTGGAAGCAGCTTCAATTGAGGCATTCAAGAGGGCACTGGATGATTGTTTCTATTTAGATAATGTGCAGGGTTACAGGGAAAAGGCAGGAGATTGGCATTAAGTTAAAATGCTCAGAGAGCTGGTGCAGACATGATGGGCTGAATGGCCTCCTTCTACACTGTAACAATTCTATGATTCTGGGTTACCACCAATGAAGAAAGGAAGGAACACAGTAATGTAAGGATGACTATGATAGCCTGGGGGGTGATTTTGGTGAACAGTCATTAGAAAAGATTTTTACCTACACTCAAGCTGAAATCAGAAAGAAAGAATTTGCATTACATCTTCTGTGTCAGAAACATGTCAAAACATTTCCCATACAATTGGTTACTCTGAAATACAATGAAGTGGAACAAACAGCAATGAAAAGAATGACCAGTCTATCTGTTTTTCATATAGGCTGAAGGGATGACATTAGTCAGGCCTCCAGAATTCCTTGCTCTTTAAAATCTGGCATGGGCTCCCATCCACTTGAGCCACTGCAATAGGCAGACACTGATGCAGTTACTGGCCTTATTGAGGTCAAACACTTCAACGGTACAAAACTCCAAAAAAGTTGTAATTTTAAAGAAACAAAAGCTTTAAAAGTTAGATGCCGTGGCAATGAGCATCAAACAAGATCATCAGTTCAGTAGAGGACAATAAGTTCTTTGGTTTCCTTTAATTCTGAGTCCTGATGAAGGCCTGTCTTTATTGTAAATAAACAAAAAGCACCCAGAGCTTCTATTATTAAATTTCTTCAGATGACGGACTGTCTCCAGACCCCTGTTGCTGGGAGCCATGTCTAACTCCTCTCAACAGTCGAATCACAGCTCTGAAGAAACAGCTAAATATTGAAATGAAGGTAAAACAGGGAGCTGAAAACATGATCCAGATGTACTCAAATGGGCCATCAAAGGTAAGACCTCTGTGTTCCAACCTCAGCAGGCATTACATAATTCTTAATCCCCATCCACCACTACTCTCCTCCGTCTGGCTGAACTTGTTCTCACGCTGAACAATTTCTCCTTCAACTCCTCTCACTTCCTCCAAATAAAAGGTGTGGCTATGGGTACCCGCATCGGCCCCAGCTATGCCTGTCTCTTTATGGGGTATGTGGAACATTCCTTGTTCCAGTCCTACTCTGGCCCCCTTCCACAACTCTTTCTCCGGTACATCGATGATTACTTCGGTGCTGCTTCATGCTCTCGTCGGGACTTGGAAAAATTTATTAATTTTGCTTCCAATCTCCACCCCTCCATCATTTTCACGTGGTCCATCTCTGAAACTTCCCTTCCCTTCCTTGACCTCTCTGTCTCAATCTCTGGTGATAGACTGTCCACCAATATCCATTACAAACCCACCGACTCCCACAGCTACCTCGACTACAGCTCCTCACACCCCGCTTCCTGTAAGGACTCCATCCCATTCTCTCAGTTCCTTCGCCTCCGTCGCATCTGTTCCAATGATGCTACCTTCAAAAACAGTTCCTCTGACATGTCCTCCTTTTTCCTTAACCGAGGTTTTCCACCCACGGTCGTTGACAGGGCCCTCAACCGTGTCCGGCCCATCTCCCGCGCATCCGCCCTCACGCCTTCTCTTCCCTCCCAGAAACATGATAGGGTCCCCCTTGTCCTCACTTATCACCCCACCATCCTCCGCATTCAAAGGATCATCCTCCGCCATTTCCGCCAACTCCAGCATGATGCCACCACCAAACACATCTTCCCTTCACCCCCCCATCGGCATTCCGTAGGGATCGCTCCCTCCGGGACACCCTGGTCCACTCCTCCATCACCCCCTACTCCTCAACCCCCTCCTATGGCACCACCCCATGCCCACGCAAAAGATGCAATACCTGCCCCTTCACTTCCTCTCTCCTCACCGTCCAAGGACCCAAACACTCCTTTCAAGTGAAGCAGCATTTCACTTGCATTTCCCCCAACTTAGTCTACTGCATTCGTTGCTCCCAATGTGGTCTCCTCTACATTGGAGAGACCAAACGTAAACTGGGCGACCACTTTGCAGAACACCTGCGGTCTGTCCGCAAGAATGACCCAAACCTCCCTGTCGCTTGCCATTTTAACACTCCACCCTGCTCTCTTGCCCACATGTCTGTCCTTGGCTTGCTGCATTGTTCCAGTGAAGTCCAATGCAAACTGGAGGAACAACATCTCATCTTCCGACTAGGCACTTTACAGCCATCCAGACTGAATATTGAATTCAACTTTAGGTCGTGAGCTCCCTCCCCCATCCCCACCCCCTTTCTGGTTCCCCCTTTTTCTTTTTTTTCCAATAAATTATATAGATTTTCCTTTTCCCACCTATTTCCATTATAAAAAGAGAAAAAGAAGAAAAAATTATTTATTTATTTATTTATTTACATCTTTTATGCTCTCCCCGCCCCCACTAGAGCTATACCTTGAGTGCCCTACCATCCATTCTTGATTAGCACATTCGTTTAGATAATATCACCAACTTTAACTTTAACACCTATGTGTTCTTTTGTATTATTGTTGTTGACATCTTTTGATGATCTGCTTCTATCACTGCTTGTTTGTCCCTACAACCACACCCCCACTCCACTTCTCTCTCTCTCCACCCCCCACACACACACCTTAAACCAGCTTATATTTCAACTCTTTCATGGACTCGCACTCAAGTTCTGTCGAAGGGTCATGAGGACTCGAAACGTCAACTCTTTTCTTCTCCGCTGATGCTGCCAGACCTGCTGAGTTTTTCCAGGTAATTCTGTTTTTGTTTTTGTATTACATAATTCTTACTGTGTGATGGTATATTATAAATAACATCAACTTGTTCTTGCAGATATGATCACTTAGGCTCTTGCTTAGTTTTGATCTCTCTTTGGTAGCTCTAGATGTTGAGATTTGATGGAAACTTGATAGAGCAAGACTTGAGACTCCAGTAGTGAGGTGGAGTTAGTCAGTGAATTAGAATAAAAGACTGAAAAATGCTGATTTTAAAACAGTGGGAATCGGGAAGGAGGCTAATACGTAAGATTGTTTATTTCGAGCTTAGGAGGAAGACAATTACTGAGAAAATAAAGAACAAAGTTTATGATGTGAGCTTCAAGGTGAACGATGGCCATCTAATTTGATTTTCTTTGCTTGGAATAAGGGAAAGAAATAAGGTTGGTTTTGACGCTAACATATTCCATATTTTATGAACCTTTTGAAAGATTATTAACTTCAAATAATTTTAAGGATGCACAGCTGCAAAACAATATATAATATAGTAATATTGGACAGAATAGACAGGGTAAGTAGTGTGTTTAAAGGTTAGTGGTCCTTAGTGGTGGTTCATAAATGCTGTTAGATTGGCCCACTATTAATGTTTTCTTCTACTGTGAGGAACCACCTAGCCTTTGTTCTGCATATTCCGCAGTGATTCAGCAGTATGGGAAAAAAATCTCAGTTCCATGCCACAAGATATCATTGCTGAAACATTCTGTTGTGAATATATTTTGTTTCTCCTCTTTTCCCTTGGTCATGCTAAGATGAGCAGATCTAATGTCAGAAATGGTGGTTTACTTACCCTATGTTTTTCTTAGATGGCCCTGGGATTACTCTTATCATACTTCCTGTATGATGGAAGAAGTGTCTGCTATCTTTTGCACAGCAGCGGTCAGGAACTTAATGGTTTAGGGGACTGAGCAAAGGTTTTTCATCTTTCTATTTGTATCCAACTTCACTGAAACCTTAAAGAAATACTATTTTCTGCTTTTGCTATAAAAATGAGGCTCCAGGAATTTTTTTTTTGTCTGATTGGAACAGTTTTTAATGTTAATGGAACTTACTTCCTCTTCTCTGTATAAGGTGCTAAAAAACATCTGTTTCCAGGATCGTAAAATGTTAGCGGCAGCACAACAGATGTTACAAGACAGTAAGATAAAGATTGATATAATCCGAATGCAGATCCTTAAAGTAACTCACACCATTGGAGCAGCTGAGGACAGCAATGAAACTATAGGTTGGTGCCAGAAACTAGAAATGTGCCAGAAAATGTACTTATTTCACACAGATTTTCTTTGATCCTTATTTGTAAATGTTTGTAAGGGTGGGGTCTATTTTGTTCTTGTTCCCCTTGGCTGTTAAAACCACGTTAGTGGATGGGCCCCTTGCTCAGAGAGCTTTGCTCGTACCGCTCTGAAGTAGTAGCTAGGAAGCATGCAGCAGTAGCCCAGAACCTTATTCTTTGAAGATGTGACCAATTAATTAATATCTCCTCATGACATGAGGAGCCTTTCAACTCTGAGTCACAGATGACAAAACTTCTGTCACTGCCGCAGGGGCTGTAGCTGCACTGCACCAATGCTGGAGCGTGTGCCTAAGCTCAAATGTCACTTTGTTTTATTTTGTATCTTCTCCTTTTTGAGAGGGTATTCTAGCATCATTACCCAACAGCGAGAATGGAAAAATGACTTTCTCTCAGGGTCTAACCATCGCTGAGACTGTTGATGAGTGGCCTTTAGTATTTTTCCATCCAGCTTTTCTTGTACTCTTGTGGGGAAGTGCCTGACCCCACACCCCCATCGAGCACCTTTCTTCCGTGGCATGGCAAAGTTGTGGACTTCACGGTGTGGGTAATTCCAAGAACAAAAACAGTGCGCTACCATGCCTTCTGTAGTCTTAGTCTTTCTTGCTGCATTCTACTGTATTAATTCAAAAGTATACAAAATTCCAAATTTCTCATAAAATTGCATAAGAATGAGATTCATCAAAAGTCATTTTAGATAATTTAAGTTTAAAAAGAAATGTGGCCATTATATTGTACTAGCTATGCAGTTTGGCTGTGAGCTACCATCCTGAGCAAATATGTTTTGATAATTAGATTTGAAAAAAAGCTTTAGTCACCTCAAGAAACTAATCATCACTGAGACTGATCTTACTTTCTTGCTGTTGTGGGTTGCAACAAAGGAGCCATCAGCCCTCTGGAGCTGCGAATTGAAGAACTGAGGCATCATCTCTGGGTTGAGTCTGCAATAGCAGAAGGTGCAAACAATGCAGTGAAGTTGCTGGAAGGAAGGAAGGTCCAGGACAAGAAAGTTCTGGCTGAGGTATGATGAAGCTGTTCTAGGACAATTGCATGATTTGTGCTAAATGGGTGAGACTCAGGAAATCTACAGAAAGTTACTTCTCACTCAAATTATGGAAAAACTGATTTAATTAGAATGCATTTGGTAAGAAATAAAATACTGCAGATGCTGGAAATTCTGAAATACTCAGCAGATCAGGAAGAACTGGAAGAAGTTAAAGTTTTTAAATAAATGTAGACTCTGAGAAAAAGAGTGGTGGGGGCAAGAAAGAACAAAAGGGAAGATCTGTGATGGGATAGAAGGCAGGAATGAGTAATTGATAAGAGGGATAATTGCGCAAGACAAAAAGGGGATGATAAAGGGACATATAAAGAAGAAAAAAATGGGACTAGAGGAGGTGAACCAGAGAGCAGGTGAGAAAATGGAGGCAGCGGTTATGATCTGAAGTTGTTGAGTCCAGAAGGCTGTAAAGTTCCTGACTGAAACATGAGGTGCTGTTCCTCAAACCTCCCTTGATCTTCATTGAAATAGGAGGCCGAGGCCAGAATGGGAATGAAGTGGAAAATTAAAGTGACAAATGACTGGAATTTCAGGCTTATGTTTAAAGGCTGAACAGGTGTAGAGCAAAGTAATCATCCAATCTGCATTTCATCTCCCCAGTATAGAGACTTCATTGTGAGTATTATATACAGTTTATTGGGAAATGTACAAATAAATCACCGTTTCATCTAGAAGGAATGTTTGGGATCCTGGATGGTGGGAAGAGAGGATGTGAAACCACAGGTGTCTCATCTCCTGCGCTTGCATGGGAGGTTGACATAGGAAGTGGAGCAGGTGATGGAGGAGCAGACCAGGGTATCGCAGAAGGAACAGTTGCTTTCCTTATACATTTTTGTATTCGGGGAAGAAAATCTGGTGTCATTAACATGCAAAAACTAATGATTGTGCAAATATTCTTTTTTATCTCCATTTGAGAGAAATTTCTGTTTGGACTGAATTACAATTTGAATTTTGAAAATTTGTATGCTTGATACGTTTTATAATTTTCTATATAAAGTGGTCAATTTCATAATTGGGTTAAAACTTAACATCTGTATTGCTCTATTGATCTAGATCATGAGTATTTGTGTAGGGAATGTTATGCAAACCTTTGATAAATGCCTTATGGAAATGAAGAATTTGCATTTATACAGCTTATTTCCCAGGACATCTAAAAACCATTAATTACTTTTGCAGTAGAGTTACTACATAGGCAAATGCAGCAGCCAATTTTTGCATAGCAAACTCTGGTAGGCAGCAATCAGATAACTAATTTTGTTTCATTTTACACTGATTGAGGAACACTGGGAGAACTTTCCTGATCATTTGAGTTATGCCATGGGATCTTTAATGTCTGGCTGCATGGGTAGATGGGCCATCAGTTTAATAATAAGGGAAAGACAACTCTGTACTGCTAAAATCCTCATCCCTTTTGTTGCCTTTAGTCTCTTCCTCTTAAGCCCACAAACTCCAACTTGTTCAAATATGTGCCCAGTAAGCAGCCTGTCCTACATCAAGTTCCACATTCCAACCCTTGACTGTATAAACTCTCAGCTCCCCAATGCATCAATTTCAAAATCCTTGCCTTCATTTATAAATCCCTCTTTAGTCTTGCTCCACCTTGCCTTCTCCAGCCATGCATTGAATACTTTGATCCTCCAGCTCTGGCCTGTTGTTCCACCCCTTTGCCCTGCTACTTCAACTAGTGGCAAGCTTTCAGCTGTCTAGGACACATTGTAAGGAATTCCCTTCAACTTCTTGTCACTTATAGCCTTTAAAAGCCTCCTCAAAACATATCTTGGGGACCATGCTTTTTCCCTCTATTTCTCCTCCATGAAATGCCTTAGGATGTCATCTGCACTTGTGGCAAAGCTTATTGACACTTGCTATCCATGCTTAAATGAGCAGAATAATAATGAACTATTCTGCTAATGGAATTGTACCTTGGTATGAATCTGTGTCTTTAGGAAATGAAGAAGGAAAAATTGTGGAGGAAAAGCCTGTTCACTAACCTTGTAAGACTGTAAAAATTGTTACCTTTGAAATTTTGTGCAGCAAGATCTTATTTAAGAAAAAAATTGGTTTGCATTTAACATCAGGCACTGTCACGATTGCAAGAATCAGCCCAGAAAATGGATCTGCTTCGCATCTCACTAGAATGCCGCCTAAGTGAGCTCCCTAGTGGCCACCCCAAGCATGAAGTTATCAAAGAAGAACTGAAAATGGTGAATTCGCCCTCAGTGGCACTAACCCGCATCGGTGCATCGTACCTCTCTGTGGCCTTTATCAAATCAGCGGCACTAACAGGTAGAAGAAGCTCCTGTTTCTTTTTGCCATTTAATCTTTTCCCAACAACCAAAAATTACAACGTGCTAGCTGGTAAGTTAATACAGCAACATTATAAACCTGTGTTAGTGCAGCTTGTTGACCAACTGCTGGGTAACACAAGAAACCAAGCTTTTTAGAAAAAAATTATTAATGGGATGAGAGATTTGCTGGTGAGACTACCATAATTGCTTGAGGAGATGGCTGTGAGCCACTGTTTGAACTACTCTAGTCCATGTCGTGTAGGTACAGCCAAGGTGTTGTTAGGAAGCGTGTCTAGGTTTTTCGGTTTTTGACCCAGCGACGGTAAAGAAATGGCGATTAGAGTTCCAAGCTAGGGTGGTGGTGTTGCAGGTGGTGATGTTCCCATACAGCTGCTGTTATTCTGCTGACCAGGCATCTGCTAAAGGAAGAAGCTGGAGTCAGTCTGTCTTCAACATAGGTTTATTCACAAAATCCAGAATAATAAAGTGTAGGCTACTTCCCCACCCCACCCTGAGAAGGAAATTGGTTTTAATTTGTGTTCTAACCTTTCCCCAGTTAGTATCATCTGCACTTCATCACAACTGGAACATGCGCTCAATTGTCACAGTATTTGCAACATTAACACATGCTGGCCTTATTGTTCTAGGTCGTAGAGGTTGTGAGCTTGGAAGGTGCTGTCAGAGGAGCCTTGAGGATAGCTGCATTGCATCTTGTACTTGGTGTACACAGCTGCCACTGTACACCAGTAGTAGAGAGAGTTAATCTTTAAATGGTGGATGGGATCGTGATCAAGTGGGCTGCTTTATCCTGGATGGTGTTGAGCTCCTTGAGCAATGTTGCTGCTGCACTCATCCCCTATCAGAAGTACTGAGTGAATGATCCGTCTCCGTCCCCTTTGGAAGTCCCCAGCATAGAACCATAGAAAAGTTACAGCACAGAAGGAGGCCATTCGGCCCATCTTGTCCATGCCAGCCCAAGGACACCCAGGTGCCCTTTCTAATCCCACCTTCCTGCACCTAGCCCATAGCCCTGCAGCTTATAGCACTTTAGGTGCCGATTCAGGTACTTTTTAAAAGAGTTTAAAGTTTCTGCCTCTACCACCAACTTACGCAGCAAGTTCCAGACACCCACTACCCTCTGCGTAAAAAAAAAAAGTTCTTCCTCATGTCCCCCTTACACCTTCTGCCACTTATCTTGAATCTATGTCCCCGGCTCTAGAATTCTCCATCAAGGGAAACAATTTTATCCTGTCCACTATCTATTCCCCTCATAATTTTGTACACCTCAATCAAGTCACCTCTCAGCCGCCTTTGTTCTAAGGAAAATAATCCCAACCTAGCCAATCTCTCCTCATAGCTACACTTTTCTAACCCTGGCAACATTCTCGTAAACCTCTTCTGCACTCTCTTCAGAGCTATTATGTCCTTCCTGTAATGTGGTGACCAGAACTGCACACAATACTCCAGATGCCAGTCTTCAGCTAATTTGGTTCACTCCATGTGACATCAAGAAATGGCTGAAGGAACTTGATACTGCAAAAGTTATGAGCCCTGACAATATTCTAGCAATAGTACTGAAGACTTGTGTTCCAGAACTTGCTGTGACCCTAGCCAAGCTGTTCCAGTACAGCTACAACACTGGCATCTACCTGGCAATGCGGAACGTTGCCCGGGAATGTCCTATACACAAAACAGGACAAATCCAATCTGGCCAATTACCACCACATTAGTCTACTCTCCATCAGTAAGGTGATGGAAGGGGTTGTCAACAGTGCTATCAAGTGGCACTTGCTTAGCTATAACCTGCTCACTGATGTTCAATTTGGGTTCAGCCAGGACCACTCAGCTCCTGATCTCATTACAGCTTTGGTTCAAACATGGACAAAAGAGTGAAACTCCAGAGGTGAGGTGACTGCCCTCGTCATCAAGGCAGCATTTGACCGATTATGGCATCAAGGAGCCTGTGTGAAACTGGAGTCAATGGGAACCAGGGGGAAAACTCTCCACTGGTTGGAGTCAAACCTAGCACAAAGGAAGATGGTTGTGGTTATTGGTGGTCCATCATCTCAATTCCAGGACGTCACTGCAGGAGTTCCTCAGGATAGTGTCCTGGACTGCGCCATCATCAGCTGCTTCATCAATGACCTTCCTTCCATCATAAGGTCAGAAATGGGGCTGTTCGCTGATGATTGCGCAATGTTCAGCACCATTCATGATGACCTCAGATGCAGCAAGTCCTGAACAATATCCAGGCTTGAGCTGGCAAGTAACATACCACACAAGTGTCAGGCAATGCCATCTCCAATAAGAGAAGAATCTAACCCTCGTCCCTTGGCATTCAATGGCATTATCAACATCCTGGGGTTACCCTTGACCAGAAACTGAACTGAATTAATCATATAAATACTGTGGCTAAAAGAGCAGGTCAAAGGCTAGGAATCCTGTGGTGAGTAACTCCCCAAAGCCTGTCCACCATTTACAAGGCACAAGTCAGGAGTGTGATGGAATAGTCTCCGCTTGCCTGGATGAGTGCAGCTCCAACAACACTCAAGAAGCTTGACACCATCCAGAACAAAACAGCCTGCTTGATTGGCACCCCATCCACAAACATTCACTCCATCCAACACTGAGACACAGTAGTAGCTGTGTGTACCGTCTACAAGATGCACTGCAGGAACTCACTAAGCTTCCTTAGATAGCACCTTCCAAACTCATAACCACTACCATCAAGGACAAGGGCAGCAGATGCATGGGAACACCATCTGGAAGTACTCCTCCAAGCCACTTGCCATCCTAACTTGGAAATATATTGCAGTTCCTTCACTGTCGCTGGGTCAAAATCCTGGAATTCCCTCCCTAACAGCACTGTGGGTGTACCTACACTCTATGTGGACTGCAGCGGTTCAAGAAGGCAGCTCACCACCACCTTCTCAAGGGCAATTGGGGATAAGTAGTAAATGCTGACCTAGCCAGCAACTCCCACATCCCATGAACGTGTAATTTAAAAAAAACGTGGAAAGTATTCCATCATGCTCCTGACTTGTGCCTTGTGGTTGTTGGTCAGGCTTTGGAGAGTCAGGTGAGTTACTCACTGCAGAATTCCCAGCCTCTGCTTCTTGTAGCCACAGTATTTATATGGCTGGTCCAGTCAGTCTCTGGTCAATGGTAACCCCCAGAATGGTGGGGGAATTTAGCAATTGTGATACCATTGAACATCAAGGGGAGATGGTTAGATTCTCTCTTGGTGGAGATAGTTATTGCTTGGCACTTAACAGCCTAATGTTGTCTATGTCTTGCTGCATGCAGACACAAACTGCTTCATTATCTGATGTATTACAAATGGTACTTACTGAACACTCTGCAATCATCAGTGAACATCCCCACTTCTGACCTTATGGTGGAGGGAAGATCAATGATGAAGCAGCTGAAGGTGGTGACAATGTATATATTGTAAATATACCAGCCCCTGGTGGGAAAGTATCTGATCTTTGCTTAGCATTGCTGTGATTGGCACTGCATTGTGTGGGGCGGACTGCGAGCATGAATTAAACTTTGTCAACAATATTGTCTGTTGCCAATGCAACATATTAATAAAATTTGGCTTGTTAGTCACACGAAAACATATTTTGCGACCTAAATGATCTTTCAAATGGTCTGTGGCTTGCTTTGGTTTTGTTATTGCTAAAGGAATTAATTTGTAGTCCAGAAAGCAGAACCCAAATGTTGAACTATTGCCAAGAAGCTTACATTTTTTTTTGCCAATTTGGCTTGCTGATGTTTGTGACTCAGTTATTTGCCCTGTCAGGAGAAGGATGGTATTAGGTATTGCATGGGAGGAAACTAGAATAGTTTCCCAATCTGGTACTGAAAATAGTTAAGAATTTGTTTCGATCCAAGAAGTCTCAAGTGAGTTGCTTATCTGCTCTGGCTTGCTCAGATAACTGACCTTCTATTGACATTTGCTCTGCAGATTGCTAGGAAAAGAGTTTTATTTGGAGTGTTGAGGAATTGAAGACTAGGGCAGGAATCAATAAGGGACAGGCTCACCGAACCTATCTTGTCATTTTTTTTAAATCTTAAAGTGAATTGGATTTCATCCATTAACTGAATTACTTCAGCAATGTCTTTGGTTCTGTCCAATTTCTCCCTGAAAGCTGGAAGCATATTGTTTTGAAGGATTTTCTTGACATTTTGTCCCGAATGGACAAAGACAATGGTATCCCAGCCTAACATGTATAATGCCTGTGCCTCAAAATATGGTACAAATATTCCCTAATTTCTTAATTCTCCAGGTACACTGGAAGTAAAGTTAATAGGATGCCAGCACCTTCTTGAAAATGTCCCAGGTCGCTCCTGGATGGCAAGTGCATCACCCGGTCCAGGAACTCCTCTATCATCTGTTAAGACATGGACAGGGATGAATATTCACAGGCGAAACACAGCACGCCGATACTTAAAATCAGAGGAGCTAAGTAGTGAGTATTTAATTATCGATGTGCATTTGTATACAAAGCCGTTTCTTGGTTGGTGTGAAATTTATATTCTTATCTTATTTTGGGTCTGCATGTGCGTCTCAAGTGCAGATTGATAACCTGATCCCACACACTTGCCAGTCCTTCCTTTGCCTAACTGATGCGAGGTGCTCAGCACTATCAAAGCAGGCCATTACTTTCCACATTTTTTTTCTCTAGATATATACAATAGGAGGGGGCATGATGTGAAGATAGTGAAAGTTAACTGGAGCTTGTTAATTGTCCGATTCTATTTTTCAGCCGAAGCGAGTGCTGTTCTGAAACTGGACAATCGAATTGTGGGACAAACACACTGGCGTTCAGTGAAGAATCAAACATGGGATCAGACCTTCAGCATTGAACTCGACAGGGTATATTAATGATGCAAACTGTAATTAGTCTTGTTGGTCAGCATGGCTTAAATTCTGAATTTGGGATTCTCAATTTTATAAATGAATAAAGCCCAAAAGCAGGTGTAATGGTAAAACCATACAAGCCATTTGGTTAGACTGCAATTAGAATATTGTAGGCATTTTGGACACTTATTTTCAGAAGGATCTCAAGACCAGGGTGAGGGTACAGAAAAGATTCACCAACAATGAGAACCTTTAGTTATGCGGCCAGATTAAAGGAACTGGTGCTTATTTGACTAAAACAGAAATTCAAGAGGAGAATTGATTGGGGTGGGGCAGGATGGGAGGTGTTCAGAGGGAGGATCTTGAGGTAAATGGGGATGAACCATTTCTGCTGGTCAACACTAGAGTGCATAAACTTAATATCATCACTAAAAGGACAAAAGGAGGGTTCCATTTTTTTTATATAGAGGATTGTTGAATGTGGTGTGCTCCTACTAGGAGTGGTGGAAACGGAACCAGCATAACTTTTTTTTAAAAAATGGATAAATATTTAAAGAAAATGCAGGGGAGTGGGACTAAATGAATAGCCATTTCAGAGAACCAGCAATGACATGATAATCCAAACAGCTCCAAAATTTATAATTATCAAAAATAAACAAAAGAAGCATGGTGAAATATACTTGTGCAAATTTGAATTAATTGCTTTTTCCATCAGCAAATCTAACTGGTACACCAGAGCTTGCTATTGACACTGAAATATTACCAGTCCTTTCATTTGAAATTATGCCACTGAACAGCATCATAATGAGGCAGCACCATGACATAACTAACCTAGACATATTGAATGATACAGGACTGAATGCTGTACACTAAATTGTGAAATCATTGTTAGATAACTTGCATGCATACAGCATCTTGTCATGTGTCTCAAACATCCCAAAGTGCTTCACATAGCCTGAATTAGTGTGCCTGCTGTCGTATAGGTGAATGTAGCAGTCATTTTGTTTGCAGCAAGGTCCCACCGATGACAATGAGATGAATGGTCTTGTTGGTTGAGGGAAGAATGTGAACCAGGACACTTGGCAAACTCCATGCTCTGCTTTCAATAGAGCCACAGGATCCTTAGCATTCATTTGTACAGTCTTGCACTGCAGTGTCAACCTAAATTATGTGCTTAAGTTCTGAAGTGGAGCTTGAATCAGCAACATCTGAATTGAAAGAAAGAGTGCTCCTAACTCAGCCATTTTGACACTTGGATGGTAAATAATAAACACTCTTGCTAGAAAGCATCTTCTCTCCTTGAAGTTCAACAGTACTCAATTTAAAGTCACCATCCCATGCTTTGAATAATAGTGCAGCCGCACCACCATCTGCCATGGTCTTGCTTGAGTGATAATCATAGCTGTTGTTTTACTACGTTGTGCATTTAAAAATAATTCACAGGTGGCTACTAGGTCTAGATTGTCTGTAACACTTGAGTGATAATGTTTTGGCCTGAAAATGAATGTGCAATATAAACATACAATCAATCCATGCACATAATAAAGAATAACTCTGTTTAGCAAGAAGATATCAATTTCCAGTAAAAGTGAACTTGGGCATGCAGCAGTATTCTTGGGATCTGCATACAATTTTCCGACCCTCCTGCCATTACTACTTTTGAAAGAGCTATTGGGCCTGAGACTGTTTGGGCCTCTATCCACTGGGTCACCTCAGTAAAATCTTAGATTCCTTCTGTTGTTAGACCACAAAACTGATATTTGCTGTAGTCTGTCTTTTCCACCTGTACCAATTTAAATACTGTTATAGAACCAGTGAACCTTATCAACATGTTTTTGAGTTTGATTTGCATATACCATCACAAAAATCCACAGGTAGTGTTCACTTCAGTACAAACACTTCACAATGAATGGTTTTGTCTGCACTTGGCTTTGGTACACCTGTACACTTTGGGCAAGTACACTGTGGGAAACTGGCAATGCATAACGATCACTTACTTTGGGTGCTGCAACTAAAAAAACCTAACCTACTTACCAACTGTTAATTAGACCTGCAGCTCAAATGGTTGGTGTAAGAATGAGAGGTGATCTCAATGAAATATTCAAAATTCTTAAGGGTAGATGGTGGGAGGATTTTCTCCTGGTTGTAGATTGTGGAACTTGCAGCCATCGTCTCTGCATAAAGGGTCTGCCATTTAGGAATGAGATGAGAGTTTTCTTCATTTAAAGGGTTGTGAAGCTCTGAAATTCTCAACTCTAAAGGGCTATGGACGTTCAGTCACTGAATACATTAAAGATTTTTGGGCATTAAGGGAATCGCAGGAAAGTGAAGTTGATGTCAAAGATGAGCCATGGTCTTATTGGGTGATTGTATGATTTTATTCAGTTTGCCTGATCAGCAATGTGTGTCCATACTAATTATTAGTTATAGTTTACATTAGTGTAGCATTCAGACTTATTTTGCAGGTTTTGGTTTTCCTCCTATGTAGTCTCGTGAGTTGGAAATTGCTGTTTACTGGCGGGACTGGCGAGAGCTGTGTGCAGTAAAGTTCCTGCGACTTGAGGAATTCCTGGACAACCAGTGCCATGTGATGACTCTGTGCTTGGAGCCACAGGGGGTGCTTTCTGCAGAGGTGAGACTGTTATTCTTCCTCTTTGTGCTTGTATAGCACATCATGTAATCAACCCTGCCCTTTAGGGGAAGGCAGCTAATCCACTTTCGAAGCAATTCATATGCTGCTGCATAGCTTTCCTCAGATGTTTCTGAGAGCAGGTTGGGACACCAATGAATTTCCTCAAGTCCAAAATGGCATGGCTGAGTTTAGGAATTATAGATTTCAACTACAATCCCAGCATTCTATAGAGTGCTGTGCTTGAAACTGAAGTTGCTCTGCCAATGCATGAGCTTTTTTAAAAAAAAAAACAACTTTTTGCATGCATACTCCATCTATTCATGAAAGTGTTGGGGATGTCGCTTGGTAGTAGAGACCTTAAGTATTGTTGAAAAAAAGAGAGACATGCTTTTGAAGCTTTTCGTCTTGCACTCATCAGGACAGACGCAAGAATTCCAAATTTCAAAGGGAGCAACAACTTGTACTGCTTGAAAAAAATAAGCTAATTGGTTGGCAAGCCAATTGTGGTTAAGGCATTGTCCTGGAGAGTGCACCAGGGAACTATTGTCCCCCAGGCTTATTTAATTAAAAAAAAAGCAATGCTTGCACATGTTCCTTTTGCCTGCAGTGGACAAGTCCCTGCATATGAACGTACGTAGCTTCTAGCAGGCATAAGTGAGCCACAATGCAAGCCAGATAATCTTAAATTGGCTCTTGGTGTAATTCTCAGCACATTCGGGTTGTTCAATAAGTGTTGTCCAATCATGGAATCGCATCTAATGTTACACATTATGTTCTGAGTTTTGGAAGCATGGGCTGGTTGGCTATGACCAATACTCTACCTATTGAAAACAGCTGAAGGGATGAGCTGCATGATACAATCCACCAGTTGCTAGATTGGTCCAATTGGTCAGCCCTTGCTGAACAATCTTGAATGTGTGCTAAGAATTACACTAACAACCTATTTAAGATTATCAGTTGGGCTTGCAACGTGGCTCTCTTATGCTTGCTAGAAGCTACATGTATTCATAAGCAAGGATCTGTCCTTTGTAGGCAAAAGTAGCAGGCAAGAGGAATGTGTCCAGCCATTGTGCCTTTATTTTGAATTAAACAAAAGCATGACGACAATAGTTCCCTGGTGCATTCACCATGGCAACGCAATGACCAGGGTCAATTAGCATGCAATCGGCATCCCCTTCTCATGCATAATAAATTGTTCCCTTTGAAATTTGGCGTTCTTTCGTCTGCCCTGGTGAGTGCAAGACGAAAAGCTTCGGCATGTTTGGTGATGTTCTTTCATTCTTATTCTGAATATATTCCATGTAAATGAAGAGTTTAAGACTCAACAATGGTGTAAATCATTCCAGGTAATCTTCTGTAATCCTGCCATTGATCGATACCCAAAGCTACGACGACAGAATCGAATTTTCCCAAAAGAGAGAGGTGGGTTCTATCAAGCTTACCCACTTGATGGCAAAATATCAGAACTTTCAGTGAGCAGAGATTTGCTCTGATACATGCATGACTGTAACCATTTTTTTTGTTAAATAATAGTGCAAAATCTTTTTCTCTTTGGATTTTTATTTTTGTGATTCGAGCCTTTGTGTATGTGTCCGCACGTGGATGTGTTTTATTTTTACTGTACCTTTTAAGTGCTCCGCCTATGCTTAAGCATGAGGGATGGTCACTGAACTTTCTAATTGAAGCACCTTATCTTTTCATAGGGAAAAACTTTTTGAGAGCATCACAGATGAATATTAATATTGCCACCTGGGGGCGTCTAATGATGAGTATGCTGCCTCCTTGTAGCAGCATGACAACAATGAGTCCACCATTGCCTCCATCTGATTCCAATTTCACATCACTATCCGGTGCACCATGCACTTTCAGCACTTTGTCACCAGAACCAAGGCAAGTTGTGTGATCTAAGGCTTTCCTGTTCCTTTATATTTCCAAATGGAAAACTTCTTGTGGCACATTAGTTCAAACGAGTCACTTGGATTCCCGACAAGAAACTAATAAAGTTTGATGCATAGGTCTGTCAGCCCGCTTGTTTTGACTTTAAGTCTGAGCGCTTTTGGACTACTGTAGAGTGTGGGAAGGCTTCAGGACTGCTAAACTGAAAGGATTATATCAAATTGACTGAAGGGCCACCATCCAAATCTAATTTACAATCTGATCTGGCAGGACTGGGGAAAGAAAGAAAACCAACATATCGGAAACTCTCCAAGCTTTTGTAAATTTGAGAAACTTGGGTGAAGTGATGAGACCCAAACTGCAAGGACACTGCCACAGCTGAAGGGAGAAAAGAAAGTGGGATCAATAAAGTAATGGTTAAGTGACTCCAAAATTGGGTAGCAGGAAAGGAATATTGAGGGAGGTAAGAAGTTTTGTTCCTGCTGGTTGTCACCAAATAGCGCTTTCCAATTTTTAATAAACAGGATGGTCTGCACTACTGAATTCACCCTAACTGTTCTTAGCCCTGGGATTATTGGCCAGGAGGCAGGTTCCAGCCAGGTAAGGATAGGAAATATATGTTTTTGGTTACTTCTGAGATGCAGTGCAATAGTTCCATGCCAGTCTTTAGTAGAGTGATTGTGAGCTGACAAAACTCTTCTCAACAGAAGCAAGAATGTGCAAGTGGCTAGCTGTCTTTGTACTTGAGCTCGTGGCATGCTCGGCTCTTATGCACACAACTCCTAATGTACTGCAAAGCAAAATAAATGAGCTAGCAAAACTCAGTTTGGGTCATTGTGTTCTAACTCATGAGATATCAAAGCTGCAAAATATTTTGAACAAATTTAAAAGCTAGAGGTATAGCCTTTTGTTAAGAAGGGTGCATCTCCAAACTGAGAAATTTTCTGCCCATTGCAGAACTGAGCAATATCAACCAGGAACTCACCAAGGCTCCCTAGACAACACCTTCCAAACCCAGAAGTAAAGTTCACCAGAAAGGGCCAAAAAGGAAACAAATTAGTCATGTACACACTCCTAATGGTATCCCCCTGGTGAAAAATTCATGTGAAAATATTGTGAGGACAGATCACACATGACTGATACCTGACTGGGATACAGTGGCATAGTGGCTATGCTACTGAACTAGTAACCTGGAGGCCTGTCCAATGATCTGGAAACATGAGTTTAAATCCTACCACAGGAGTTGGAGAATTTAAATTCAATTAATTAAATAAATCTGAAATAAAAAGATAGTATCAATAAAGGTAAACAAAAAAGATTATCGCTTAAAAACCCAGCTGGTCCACAAGTGTTCTTTAGGAAGCAAATTGCCATCCTTGCCTTGTTTGATCTATGACTCCAAACCCAAAGCAATGTGGCTGACTCTTCACTGCTCTCTGAAATGGCCTGACAAGCCAATCAGTTGTATTCAAAAAGGCAGTTCATCACCACATTCTCAAGGGCAATTGGAGATGGACAATAAATGCTGGCTTTGCCAATGACACCCATATCCTATGAATGAGTTAATAAAAAGTCAATGGTAATTATCCAGATTATTGTAGGAAAGAGGAAATATCAGTATTTATTGCCATTCAAATAAGATGCAGTTACAAGGAACTATAACTACAGTTAGGATGTGAATCTGCTGAAAAGATTAACCAGATGTAATAAATTACATTTGCAGTTTCTGAAATATGCACCCTAGACTCAAATCTTCTAAGCAATCATAATGACACGTACTTCCATGTGAGATCTTGTTTGTCTTGGTCTTTTGTTTTCATTCTTTTAATTGTGTGTGTTTGTATGTATAGGAACTTTACACCTATCAACCTAAACTTCAGCCCAGAGCCTCCTCCCAAGCCACCTCGGCTTTTTATAAATTGTGCCTCAGAGGAAAGGATACTTTCACTTGCTGACTGCCAGGTAAAAAATGCTAGTTATTGGAGAAGGGGCACAGAGGAGGAGCAGAGTAATAATGGTGGTGTAATTGGTTGGCAAAATAAAAAAAAATGCTTATATTTTCTTAGAAGGAAAGAAATGTCTATTAAAATGTTGGGAACTTGTGTGATGTGCGTATTTTGAGATCAACCTGGGAATTTGAGTGGAAGATTTTGATTGCAGCTGCACATTAACTTGGGAGAATCCATTTGGACATTGGCCAGGACATCAAGAAAACTTCCTGCTCAATATTTCTCTATCAACTGACACCACTTAAAAATACATTGACCAATCACTTCATTTCATTGCTGGGTTTGAACTGGCCTACATAAGTGACTCCACTTTAAAGTACTTAATTATTTGTAAGTACTTTGGGATGTTGCTGGTAGATAAGATGCCAAATAACTACCAATGCTTTAAATATTAAGTAACCACTTCTAAAGAAATAAAGTTGTTTAACTACAATGTGCAGTACTGTATGATGGCAGAATGCAAAATCCATAATTTTGTGTAAGACCATGTTTTGTTTATTTACCTCCCGACTGCAATTTTTGCTTGTTCTTCAGGTTAGTTATTCTCTTTTTTTAGAGTGCAATTGGAAGTGGTACAGAGGTGAAAACTCAACAGACTAAACAAGCATCAGAGATACAAAATCAAGCCTGGGTTACACTCAGGTAAGGACTGACTATCAATGTTTTGTATATCTGAACAAGTAAGCAGCTTAAGCTTACAAGAAGATCAAGTTACAAGAAGTTGAACTCCATTTCAGCACTGTAAGTGGGATTTCATTAACTTGGATCTTGATCTTATTTCTTCCTAACCTTAATTTGGTCAATTTTAAATGGTACGTTTTCTTGGGCAGATACAGAATTGCTGCTCTATAATTTATTACTTTTGGTACCTGCATACTAACTTTTTGTGATTCATATACCAGACACCCAGATCCCTCTGTTTCACTTGAGTTCTGCAGTCTCTCTCAATTTAAATAGTATTCTGCTTTCCTGTTCTTCCTGCCAACTCCACATTTTCCCACATTATACTCCACCTGCCAAAGTTTTACCAATTCATTTAACCTGCCTGTATCCCTTTACAGATTCTCTACCTCCTCTTGACAACTTACTTTCCTACCTATCATGATGTTATCAACAAATTTAGCTACCATACACTTAGCCTTTTCATCCAAGTCATTGATATAGATTGTAAATAGTTGAGGTCATAGCATTAATCCCTGTGGCACTCCACTATTTACAGCTTGCCAACCAGGAAATGATTCATTAATCCCTACTCTCTGTTTTCTGTTAACTAACCAATCCTTTATCCCTGCTAAAAATCCCTTTACCATGAACTCTTATTTTGTGCTATTTTGTTTTGTGTATATGTTATTTTGCGATATGGCACCTTAATGAATGCCTTTTGGAAATCTAAGTACACCACATCTGCAGGTTCCCCTAAATCCACCTCGCTTGTTACTTCCTCAAAGAACTCTAATAATAAATTAGTTAAACACAATTTACCTTTCATAAAATCATGTTGACTCCGTCTGATCCAATTATGATTTTCTATGTATCCTGCTATAACATTCTTGGAGAAATTGCTAGAAACCATTACTACGACAAATGTTAGACTTACTGGCTTTTGGTTTCCTGTTTTTTGTCTCCCTGCTTTCTTGTGGAGAAGAAGTGTTACATCTGTTATTTTCCAATCCACTGGGACCCTACCAGATTCTAAGGAATTTTGGAAGATTATTATTAGCACTATTAGTACTCAAGTTGTTTCACTTTGCTGGAGAGAGAAACAAATTCTGAGTGAGATTCTTCATCAAAACTACTGCAGTATTAATCTCCCTCCTTTTCAAATGTTAACTGACTTTTTGTGCATGTCTAGCAGTTTCTGTCAAAACTAGTTAGCTATTGTTGCAGTCCATAAAATGAATATTCTAATATATCTTTGCAGAAAGCAGACCTTGCATATTGATGATTTCTATTGTGTTGCCTTTCTGGGACGAGGTCACTTTGGAAAGGTATGAGGGAGATTTGTGATAAATTGGGAGTTTCGCTCACCTTTCTCAGTCTACATTTTTTTCAGTGTCTTGCTACTTGGCATCCCTTTAAACGCTGCTTTGTTTCTGTAAGTGGCAGATAGTACACAGCACCTTCTGGGATGCAAAATAACTTTTCAAAGGCATGATATGTGAATAGGATTTAATTGCTCATGTTTATGTTCTTGTCATCTATAGTTTTCTTTCATGGAACAGCCAAAGTGTTTTAATTTGCTGATTCCTATTAATTGCAGAGCCTTCGCCCTGTTATGTCAATAGCATATCTTTATAATTTCCTGGTTAAGTTTACAGGCTTTGAAATTTAATGGATTTTCCCTCACCAGCAAATATCTTTATTATTTGACATGGTAATTGTATTTAAAATATCTGATTGGCAACCCCGAGTTGGGCAAATAACATACTGATTTTCGTTTTGCTCTGAAATGCAGTAAGAGCTTTAACTCCGGCTTTATTTTGGAGGTAGACAGCAATAGCACTAACTAGAGATTCCATGTTGGCTGTTGTAGGTTTGTTTCTGGTAAAGATACCTCCTTGAATTCAAGGATATCAGTCCCTCCCATAGTGGACTGAGCATCTTACTTTTATGGGAGCTGGCTCAGAATGCCCTGTATCTACTTGTATTATAACAATCCCATGGTTGCAGCACTGGAAACCCATATGACATGGGGAGCATCTTTTGTATCATTTGCCCTTAATTCCCTTCAAATGTAGATCAATTTAAAACTAAATATGATGAGGCTTGGTTTTGAATTAAATAGTTTTATTCCTCAGTACATTAAACACACTTATTATTAATGGTTACAATGAATCACTTACTAGAAAATGTACAACTTATCTCTCAGATAACATTGGACATGCTATGTGATTTCCCTCATGAGAGGGTTGCCTTGTTTGATATTGACAAACTCCTCTAAACTCTTGTCCTATAACCCAGAAGAACCTTTTTCTTTTTCACTCCCACAATCTCCTGTATTTTAACCATCTTGTTGCATTTTTTGACCATTTGCTTTGTGTTCAGTTTTAAAAGCCCCCCTCTATCAAAAAGCATGTCCATAATCCACTCCTCTGCCTTACAAACCAATGTAAAACGGTGAAAATGTCTTTCTAAAAGCTAGGCAAGCTTGTTGTTAAGACTCTAGGAGAAACAACTTCCATTTGGCACATTAACCACCTTCCCTTATGCCTGTGTGCCTCCTTTTTTCCAAACCCGTAAGATTACACATTGATTTTTCCAAACAAAAATAAAAACATTAAAAGTAACCTTTTTTTTTATTTCCCCTAAAGTTGTTCCTTTGCAAAAAATGGTCAAACAAGTTAAAAAATATGATTGGAAACAACCATATCCTTATAAAGGACAATTTTAAGGCTGAGTTTTATGTTGAGTATTGGTGCAGGAAAAGTGCCTTTGTTGACAGTAGTTGCTCTTTACCTGAGTAGTAGTTTGTTGCCTGAAGTACATTCTAGAAGTCGTTTTTCTTCCACTGTTGAAGTTAAACCGCTTGTTGGTATTTGGCATAAATCCAGTGAGCCAAAACAGTGATCAGGATTCTCTGTTCAGTCCCTGGAGTTGTTACATTAGGCATGGTCTTGTGATGCTGAATCCAAGTAAAATATCTGGTGTGAAAACCCATTCTAAAGCAGAGCAATCTGGCAGGAGAGACGGTGACATAGTGGTAATGTCACTGGACTAGTAATCCAGAAACCCAGGCTAATGCTGTGGGAACATGGCTTAAAATCCCACCATGGCAGCTAGTGGAATTTAAATTCAATTAATATTAAATTCTACTAAACTATCATCGATTTGTCATAAATACCCATATAGTTCACTAATGTCCTTTAGGGAAGGAAATCTGCCATTCTTACTTGGTCTGGCCTAGGTGTGACTCCAGACTCTCAGCAATGTGGATGACTCTTAACTGCCCTCTGAAATGGCCTAGTAAGTCACTCAGCTCAAGGGCAATTAAGGATGGGCAACAAATGCTGGCCTTGCCAGCGCACCCACATCTAATGAAAGAATAAAGAAAAAAGTGTAAAATTAATGTGCACTAAAGTAACATCAAGTCTCTGAACCTCTCTGGTTCAGCCCAGGATAAAGTTGGTTATACAAGACTCAAGTTTACCTTATGAGCTTCTGAATGAGGAGGTCCCATTTTCATTGCCTAGTTTGTGTTGTGTTAGCTGATTTCCATTCACTGGGAGGGAGTGTGGTCATTTAGAAGAACTACAGCTGGCCTCATGTCCATAGATTTAGAAGGGGAAAGTTATTCATGGTTCCTATACCCCCTACTAAATTGAGAGTGCATATGTGAATCTAAAACCATGGTAGGGGCTGAAGTATGATCGTTGGCATCCCGGAATCCTCTAGTACACCTCTGGGTGGGTGGGGGGTCGGATACTGGGGCTTCATTTTCAGAAGCATGGGTTGCTGTACTTCTGTTCTAACTAACTTGCTCTATCCTAGGTGCTGCTAGCAGAACATAAATTGACTAAGAAAATGTTTGCTATTAAAGCCTTGAAGAAAGGAAGTGTAGTTTCTCGAGGTGAAGTAGACAGGTGGGTGTTTGCTACCTCTGTACTAGGGACAGTTTGTTTTTATTCATTTTTACGATCTACATCGAGGGTATTGACCAAAAAAAAAAACTTTCTCCCTGGGGTATGGTACTATAAGCATTAGGCTTTTTTATTCATTTACAGAATGTGGGCCTCGCTGGCTAGGCCAGCATTTATTGCCCATCCCTAATTGCCTTTGAGAAGGTGGTGGTGAGCTGTCATCTTGAAGTACTGCAGTCCATGTGGTGTAGGTACACCCACAGTGCTGTTAGGGAAGGAGTTCCAGGATTTTGACCCAGTGACAGTGAAGGAACAGTGATACATTTCCAAGTCAGGATGGTGAATCACTGGAGGGGAACTTCCAGGTGGTGGTATTCCCATGTATTTGCTGCCCTTGTCCTTCTAGATGGTAGCAGTTGTGGGTTTGGAAGGTGCCACCTAAGGAGCTTTGTTGAGTTTCTGAAATGTATCTCATTGATGGTTCATACTGCTGCCACTGTGCGTCGGTGGTGGAGGGAGTGAATGTTTGTGGATGGGGTACCAATCAAGCATGATGCTTTGTCCTGGATGGTATCAAACTTCTTGTGTTGTTGGAGCTGCACTCATCCAGGCAAATGGAGTGTATTCCATCACACTCCTGACTTGTGCCTTATGGATGTTGGACAGGCTTTGGGGAGCGAGTTACTCGCTGCAGGATTCCTAGCCTCTAACCTGCTTTTATAGCCATAGTATTTATATGGCTATTTTAGTTCAGTTTCTCGTCAATGGCAACCCCCAGGATGTTGATAGTGGGGAATTCAGCAATGGTAACTCCATTGAATGTCAAGGGCCGATGGTTAGATTCTGTCTTGTTGGAGATGGTCATTGCCAGGCACTTGTGTGGCGTGAATGCTACTTGCCTTTGTCAGCTCAAGCCTGGATATTGTCCAGGTCTTGCTGCATTTGGACGTGGACTGCTTCAGTATCTGAGGAGTAGCGAATGGTGTTGAACATTGTGCAATCATCAGTGAACATTTGCACTTCTGACCTTGAGGAAGGAAGGTCATTGATGAAGCAGCTGGTGATGGTTGGGCCTTGGACACTACCCTGAGGAACTCCTGCAGTGATGTCCTGGAAGTGAGATGACTGACCTCCAACAACCACAACCATCTTCCTTTGTGCTAGCTATGACTCCAACCAATGGAGAGTTTTCCCCCTGATTCACATTGACTCCAGTTTTTCTAGGGCTCCTTGATGCCACACTCGGTCAAATGCTGCCTTGATGTCAGGGGCAGTCACTCTCAGCTCACCTCTTGAGTTCAGCTCCTTTGTCCATGTTTGAACCAAGGCTGCTCTGAATGCAATTATGTCCTTTCCTAAAAGACTACCAAAACTGCACACAGTAGTCTAGATGTAGTCTCACCAATGCCCTGTACAACTGTAGCAAAGCATCCCTACTTTTATAATCCATTCCCCTTGCAATAAATGACAACATTCCCTTTGCCTTCCTAATCACTTGCTGTACGTGCAGAGTAACATTTTGTGATTCATGTACCAGGACATCAGATCCCTCTGTATATCAAAGTTCTGCAGTATATCTCCATTTAGCTAATATGCTGCTTTTCTATTCTTCCTGCCAAGATGGAAATGGAATTCACATTTTCCCACAGACCATAAGACGTAGAAGCAGAAGTAGGCCATTTGGCCTGTTGGGTCTGCTCCACCATTCAATGAGATCATGGCTGATCTGATAATCCTCAACTCCACTTTCCTGCCTTTTTCCCATAACCCTTGATTCCCTTACTGATTAAAAATCTGTCTATCTCCGCCTTGAATATACCTAACGACCCAGCTTCTACAGCCCTCTGCGGTAAAGAATTCCACAGATTCACTACCCTCAAAGAAATTCCTCCTCATTTCTGTTTTAAATGAGCGACCCCTTACTCTGAGATTATGCCCTCTGGACCTAGACTCTCCCACAAAGGGAAACAGCCCCTCAGCATCTACCCTGTCAAGCCCCCTAAGAAACTTTTATGTTTCAATAAGGTCACCTCTCGTTCTTCTAAACTCCAGTGAGTACAGACCCAACCTACTCAACCTCTCCTCATAAGAAATCCCTTCATACCCTGAATTAACCTAGTGAACCTACTCTGGACTGCCTCCAATGGCAGTATATCTTTCCATAGATAAGGGGACCAAAACTCTTCACAGTATTCTAGATGTGGTCTAACTAATGTCTTGTATAGCTTTAGCAAGACTTTTCTATTTTTATACTCCATTCTCTTTGAAATAAAGGCCAACATTCCATTTGCCTTCCCTATTACCTGTTGAACTTTGTTAGCTTTTTAGGATTCATGCACAAGACTCCCAAATCCCTCTGCTGCAGCCTTTCTCCATTTAAATAATATTCAGGTTCTTTATTCTTCCTGCCAAAGTATATAACCTCACATTTTCTCACATTATATCTCACCTGCCACCTTTTTGCCCACTCACCTAACCTATATATATATCTCTTTGCAGACCTCATATGTCCTCTTTACAACATGCTTTCCTACCTATCTTGAAAAATTTAGCAACTATACATTCGGACTCTTCATCCAAATTATTAATGTAGATTGTAAAAAGTTGAGGCTCCAGCACTAATCCTTGTGGCACTCCACTAGTTTCATCTTGGTAACCTGAAAATGACCCATTTATGCCTACTCTTGTTTTCTGTTAGATAGCCAATCCTCTATCCATGCTAACATGTTACCCCTGCACCATAAGTTCTTACTTGAAGTAGTAATCTTTGATGTGGCACCTTGTCAAATGCCTTCTGGAAATCTAAGTACACCCCATTCATAGGTTTCCCTTTATCCACCTTGCTAGTTACTTCTTCAAGAACTCTAATAAATTAGTCAAACACAAATTCCCTTTCACAAAACCATATTGATTCTGCCTGATTGCATTGAGATATTCAAAGTGCCCAGCTATAACTTCCTTAATAGATTCCAGCACTTTCTCTATGACAGATGTTAAGCTAACTGGCCTGTAGTTTTCTGCCTTGCTCCTTTTTGAATAGAGGAGTTCCATTCACTATTTTCCAACCTGATGGGACCTTTCCAGAATCTAGGGAATTATGGAAAATTAAAACCAATGCACTTACTATCTCAGCAGCCACTTCGTTTAAGACCCAATATTGTTGCAGTGCATCTTGTAGATGGTGTACACTGCTGCCACTATGACCCGTGGTAGAGGTGGTGGATGGGGTGCTGATCAAATGGACTGCTTTGTGCTGCATGGTGTGGAGCTTCTTGAGTGTTGTTGGAGCTGCACTCATTCAGGCAAATGAGTATTCCATCATACCCCTGACTTGTGCCTTTCAGAATGTGCACAAGTGTGAAGAGTGAGGAGATGAATTACTTGCTGCAGAATTCCCAGCCTCTGGTCTGGACTTGTCACCTCAATATTGATATGGCTGGTCCAGTTAAGTTTCTGTTCGACGATGACCTTCCAGGATGTTGATGGTAGATTCTTCAATGGTAATGCTGTTGAACATCAAGGGGAGATGGTTAGATTCTCTCTCGTTGGATATGGCCATTGCTTGACACTTGTGTGAAGGTGTGAATATTACTTGTAACTTATCAGTCCAAGCCTGAATGTTGTCCAGGTCTTGCTGCGTATGGACAGGGACTGCTTCAATATCTGAGGAACTGTGAATGATACTGAACACTGCAATCTTTCCTACTTTCGACCTTTTGTTTGAGGGAAGATCATTGAAGCAGCTGAGGATTGTTAGGCCTGTGACTCTACTCTGAGGAACTCCTGCAGCAGTGTCCTGGGGTCGAGATGATTGGCCTCAAACAACTACAACCATTTTCCTTTGTGACATGTTTGACTCCAACCAGTGGAGAATTTTCCCCTGTTTCCATTGACTTCAATTTTGCTAGCACTCCTTGATGCCACTCTCGGACAAGTGCTGCCTTGGTGTCAAGACAGTCTCACCTCACATCTGGTATGGACTTTTGTCCCTATTTCAACCAAGACTTTGAAGTATGGAACTGAGTGGCCTGGCATAATCCAAACTGAACATCAGTGAGCAGGTTTTTGCTGAGTAAATGTCACTCTATAGCACTGTCAGTGACATCTTCCATCACTTTTTGGACTGAGAGTAGATTGTGGCAGTAATTGGCTCGATTGCATTTGTCCTGCTTTTTGTGGATAGGATATATCTGGGCAATTTTCCACATTGTTGGTAGATGCAGGTGTTGTAGCAGTACTGGCACAGCTACAAAGGGGGTGAATAAGAATCATGTGAAGAAAACACAAGTTGCAAACTATGTGGAAAGGGGTGAAAAGTGCTTTAACCTTAAAGGTGAAAATTTATAGTATATTATGTAAACAAATATCCTCTGGATGTTCATAAAGTGACCCCTTCATGATAACAGTTTATTATTTCTTGATTAGATTAATTGTTAATTGCTATTTGCTTTGCTGAAATGTGAACCTACATAAATGAAGGGCACTGGACACAACTCAACCCTACTGTATTTTAAGTTTGTCACTGTCTTCTACTTTTAGCTTAATGTGTGAGAAGCGAATCTTTGAAACAGCAAGCTCTGCACAGCATCCTTTCCTTGTGAATCTCTTTGCGTGCTTTCAAACCACAAATCATGTTTGCTTTGTGATGGAGTATGCACCTGGAGGAGACCTAATGATGCACATTCGTTCCAATGTCTTCTCTGAATCCCAAACTCGGTAAGTGGTCCGAGAATTTGGACCTGCTCCTATTTATTGTTTTGTGATGTGGATATTACGAGGCAAGCCATTCATTCGCGGATGGAAAAGGGGTACTGTAGAGCAGTGGTTATGTTACTGGACTTGTAAACCAGAGGCTTGGGCAAATAATCCAGAGAACAGTAGTTCAAATGGGCAGTTTGTATTTGAATTCAGTTTTATTTAAAAATCTTAAAAGCTGATCAATAGAAGTGATCGTGAAGCTGTCATATTGTTGTTAAGACTCTTTTTCAGGGAAGGAAACTGCCTTCTTTACCTGATCTGACCTATATAACTTCAGTCCTACTCCAATGGCATTGATTATTAACTGCCTGCCGAAATGGCCTCCCAAAATACTCAGAACAATGAGGGTGGACAACAAATATAAACCACATCATATCTTGGGTGAATAGTAATTTTAAAAATCGTCAGTTCCAAGGGAGAATAAAACAAGTGACATTAACACAGGTACACAAGGAAAGATGAGAAAAAGCAATGAGGCTTATCCACTAATGTTATAATAGTGTAATCTTGTGCACCTCCCTTCCCAATCACTGGTATTTCTAACTCTAGAGAATAATGTTGAGCAAGATTGGCAAGCTACAGAAGTTAGCAGTGACTCCTTATCTAATGCACACCTTGATACACAGCAATATCTGCTTCTGTCAAGAATGTGCCGAGGCACTTTTTAATGGACTGTTGCACAATCATACTTGTTATAGCTGCCAGTAGTTCTAAAAAATGACAGTTTTCTGATGGGAGCGCTATTTTCTGGTATCTAACTCTTGCTTTTAAGCATGTCTTCCAGTTCTCTTTCGGCCATCTTGATTTATTTTATCTAAATCTACTATATCCAATAATTTTAAAAACCTCTCTGACCTAATGGTTAGTAATCAGGTGATAAGCTTGTCAGCGGTAGCCAGAGTTAGCAAAAATATTGTTGCCCTACAGAGTGAAGAGAATAAACTTCGTGCAAACAATGGGTTGAAATGATTTAACTACTGAGAGACCAAGTACAATTGAGTTATGCCTCACACACTAATGTGTTACATTCCCTCCCTAAGCACTGTTTGTTGTAATAAACATTATATGAACTGTAGTGGTTCAAGGTGGCAGCTCACCACCACCTTTCTTGAGGGCAACTGGGGATGGACAATAAATGCTGGCCTTGCTAGTGATGCTCACATCCCAAGAATGAATTACAAAAAACACATTCAGTGGATTTGTATTTGAAATAATGAAGGGAAATTACGTTAGTGAATGATGATTGCTCTAGTGGGAGAACTTAGAACAAGGGAGCGTTAAATTCAAACTAAAGTGTTCAGATAAAGCTTCTGAAAATTTGGAAATACATCTCTCAAGGTATTGGATGTAGAATAAATTAAAATGTTTAAGAGGGATATAGATAATCACTTGGAAGTAAGGAATATTCAGGGATATGGAAATAGGGTGGGGAACTGGAATTAAACTTTCAAAGTGGCAAAAAGTATTTTATAGATTGACTTTACTCAGGTTATTCACAGAAAAGTCATTGTCTTAATTGTGATAAGGGTAATGAGTTCGGTAAGAATCTGTATTTATTATTGTAATCAAATTGTCTTCAAGTTAGTGAATGATATTTTGTTGTATCTCTCCAGGTTTTATGCAGCCTGTGTTATTCTTGGATTGCAATTTCTACATGAGAAAAATATAGTTTACAGGTAACCGCTGGCTTAAATACATTGGTCTTGTTAACTCTTCACTAGCTCAATTATTTTTTAAAAAGGCTGTACATAAGGGTTATCTTTTACTGCTTCATTAGAATATTAGACTCTTATTCTATAGGATTATATATCCACAGGTCCCTGAAGGTGGCAGGACAGGTGGATAAGGTGGTAAAGAAAGCATATGGAATGCTTTCCTCTATTGGATGAGGTATCAAATATAAAAACAGGGATGTCATAATGGAACTGTATAAAATGCTGGTTAGGCCACAGCTGGAATTTTGTGTACAGTTCTGGTCACCACATTACAGGAAGGACAGAATTGCTCTGGAGAGTAGAGGAGATTTACAAAAATGTTGCCAGAGCTTGAAAATTGCAGCTATGAGGAAAGATTGGATAGGCTGGGGTTGTTTTCCTTGGAGCTGAGGAAGTTGAGGGTTGACCTGACCGAGGTGTACAAGATTGAGTGGCCTACATAGGCTAGACAGGGATGCTCTGTTTCCCTTAGCTGAGAGGTCAATTACCAGGGTGCACAGATTTAAGGTGATTAGTAGAGGGATTAGAGGGGACATGGGGAAAGATTTCTTTACCCAGAGGGCAGAGACTGTTTGGAATTCACTGCCTGGTTTGGTGGTGGAGGAAGATACCCTCAATTAATTTAAAAGGTACCTGGATCTGCACCTAAAGTGCTGTAACCTGCAAGGCTACAGACTGGTTGCTGGAAGGTGGGATTAGAATAGGCTTTTGTTTTTCATCTGGCACAGACATGATGGGCTGAATGGCCTCTTTTTCTGTGCTGTAACTTTTCTATGGTTCTATGGAAGTTCACATCCTTGCCTTGGCTGCTTTGGAAGCTTACTTACAATCATTGAGTGATTCTTCGCAATTCTCATCCCAGTCACTAGATGGAGATTTCTTTGCTGGGCTGGAACTGTGTCTTGAATAAGAAAAGGAGGGAAGAGACTCAGTTCCATGAGTCAGTTTCACAGAGATTTATTGATCTTGGATGTGGGAAGCCCTATCAACCAACTCATTTTATTCTTCTGGCTGAAGTTGAGTGAGATTGAGGGAAACTGCTATTGAAAAGAGAGAAATTTTGAGGAATTGCAGATTTGAATCTGCGTCCTACTTTTACTGCCCATTGTAGTGTGCCTATATTAAGTATAATCGGTATTTATTACAGAGGAAATCACTTATGTTGCCATTTTCAATGATTGCACAACACCACACAGCTGGAAACATTTTCTGAGGAAGGGATTAAAAGACGTGCCAAGAATGTATGTGATTTATGTAACTGATTTCTTTCAATTCTACCTACAGTAAATATGACTGTAGATCTGTAACTGATTTTTGCCTCCATCTCTCGCAGGGATCTGAAATTAGACAACTTGTTGATGGATGCTGAGGGTTATATTAAAATTGGTGACTTTGGTCTCTGCAAAGAAGGTAAACTTCCTTGTTTCCCTTGAAGTAAGCAAACAATGTTATATCATGGGTTGTTTGATTTAGAGTTCTAATGAAAGATGCATACCTGAAACATTATTTTCTCATTACAGATACTGACCTGTTGTAGATTTCCAGCATTTTCTGTTTCTCCTCTGATTGCCTAGTGGGTAGAGGAACTACCCAGTGTAGTACTAAACTACACTAACTGGGAATGT
Organism: Carcharodon carcharias; assembly: GCF_017639515.1. NCBI lineage: Eukaryota > Metazoa > Chordata > Chondrichthyes > Lamniformes > Lamnidae > Carcharodon > Carcharodon carcharias. The sequence goes on along the minus strand of NC_054474.1, from coordinate 150,243,153 downwards.
TCCCAGTTCAATTCTCAATTAGTTGATTGCTACCAAGCTGGCAGTGGGGTATAAATACACCAGCATCTGAAAGCTGGGCTAGTGAAATCAGTCAATGGCCCTATTTCTGTCTGGTGACTCCTGGTGGGTTGATATCTGTGTGTCAATGTTGGATAAGAGAATTGGGCTTAACTGAGATGTTGGTTTTGTTGAATAGTCAGGCACCACTCAGCTGTCCAGGCTCTAAAATGAGGAACGAGTGTGTGAGAGTGAGGTACCAAAGGGTTGCAGGATCATACCCCCAGCCAGAGTCAGAATATTTTGAGAAAGAAAGAAATTTGAAGATATTTTGAGGAAGATAACGAGTATTGCTGAAAACTGACATTGTGGAAGCTTTTGTCTTGCGCTCATCAGGACTATCACAAGAATACCAATGTCATAGGAATCAACAACTTTAACCTGTATGAGAAGACACTGCTGATTGGTTGGCAACACCACTACCAATCAGCACTCCTTTCATATAGTATAAAGTTGTTGCTTTTCCTGACACTGGTATCCTTGCGATTTATCCTGGTGACTGCAAGACGAAAAGCTTCGACAAAATGTCTTTTTTCAGCAATACTCAAGTTCTGTGCTACCAAACTACTAAAGGTAACAAGTATCAGCTAATCTTAGAAAGAATGCACTTGGTTAAGAAGATGTAATAGTTACAGGAGGGATCAAGAAAGTCAAACTTATAAGGATAGAAAAAGATTAAGTCGATTTGGATTCTGACCAAAGACTGACTTTGAATGGCTTTTCCCTGTTCTTAGTTAAACCTCAAGTGGAGCTCTTTACCAGAGGAGGGTTCTCTGGAGCTGAAAGTATGACCTGTGCCAGATGCTCAGCAGGTAGCAACTGTGGTTCATGTTGTATTGTTCATGAAACAGCAAGATCAAACCAAAGAGTGGCTCCAGCAAAAACTGCTGTCCTTTTAATAATACTTCATTGCGGCAGCTCAACACTGCCTGCTGTATACTTTTCTTTTGGTGACTGGTGAAAGCGGGGTCTCCGAGTCATTAGGGCCTCTTGAAGCTTGCTTGGTTTGTCTTTAAGGGTCAGAATTTCAGAATTTGTTTTTCCTTACTTGTAAGTTTAGTTTTGCTTTTCCTGGGAGATCCCTGCATTCCAAATCCTGACTACTACATTGCATAGTTTTTCCACATGCTACCTCTGGCTCTTTTGCCAGTCATGTTAATGATGTGTTGCAGCCCAAAATATATACATATACTGAGCTGTTGCCTTGTATACATGTGAGTTACAAGTTCCCTTTAATACATTTAATTGAAATGTGTGTGTTGCAGGAATGGGTTTTGGTGATCACACAAACACGTTTTGTGGAACCCCTGAGTTCTTGGCTCCGGAGGTGCTGACTGAGACCTCGTACACACGAGCGATTGACTGGTGGGGTCTAGGTGTCCTTATTTTTGAAATGCTGGTGGGAGAGGTGAGATCTTTGCTTCTTAGAGCAGTGTGCTATGCAGGTTAATGCCTATGATGGCCTCTTTTCCTATGGCAGGTTTTTGATTTCAACAATGGGGAGTGCTGAGTAAAGCATTGACACTGTAGGGAAGGTGGCAGTAAGTCGAGAGTGTTAATCTAGTGCCTTTCTCGCACACCTACAGTTTGCTTGCGAAATGGAGGGATGAGAGAAAATTTCCTGTGTTTCCCTGGGAATATAAATTAATTCCAGACAATATAATAATGTTAGATGTGGTAGCATAATGATTGTTACTGGACTAGTAATCCAGAGACTTGAACTAATAATGCAGAGACAAAAGTTCAAATTCCACCACAGTAGCTGGGGAATTTAAATTTAGTGAAATTAAATAAATTTGGAATTTAAAAGTTTGTATCAGAAGCGGTCGTAAATGAAACTACTCTACTGGATTGTTGTAAAAACCCATCTGCTTTACTAATATCCATTAGGGAAGAAAACCTGCTGCCCTTGCATGATCCAGCTGATAAGTAACTCCAGACCTACAGCACTGCAGTTGACTCCAGACTGCCCTCTGAAATTGCCTAGCAAACTATTAATTTCTATGAAAAACAGCTCTGATAGACTGCACTGGTTCAAGAAGATGGCTTGCCATCCTCTTTGCAAGGACAATTGTACAGTAAACACTGACCTCGCCAGTGATGCCCACATCCCATGAATATTTTTTAAAATTGCTTCATAAAAACATTAACATTGAGAAGGAAGGTTGATGATCTGCTCCAGCTCTCTATTGCGATTCTTGAGCCACCTACAATAAAGTTGACTTGCTCTCAATTTTAAAATGAATTATTTTGATTCCCTTTGGCACATTTGTGAATGAAACTCATCAGCAATTAAACATACAGTAACGAAAATGGAAGAATTAAAAAGTTTATATTTCAGTTGCGTTAATTAGTTTACACCATTGAGCTTTGTCCATCCACTTTATTTCAATATAATATGGAAAGTAATTGTGTGTGATGGGTTACTTGCAGTGCCCTTTTCCGGGAGATGATGATGACGAAATATTTGATAGTATTGTCAATGATGAAGTGCGCTACCCACGATTCCTTTCAACAGAGGCTATTTCAGCCGTAAGAAAGGTAAGTCTGCCACGATTACAACTCTATCTGTGTACAGCCTATCAGAAGAGGAGTTGGTTAACAGAAACATAAGTAAACAAGGAGTTTCATGTCACATATTTATCCCCCTTATTGTTCAGCTTCTGAGAAAGAATCCAGAATGTCGGCTGGGAGCTGGTGATCAGGATGCAGAAGAGGTGAAAAAGGAGATGTTTTTCCAAGTGAGTAAGAAGTACATGTACCATTGATGTATGTTGAGTGTAATTTGATGCCTTTATTTGTGTAGTTTTCATTTTTTATTTAAAATTTTCCACCTAAAACCTAGACATTCTCATCTGTAACTTTGTTTCACAGGAAGTGGACTGGGAAGCCCTGTTAGCTCGAAGAGCAAAGCCACCATTTGTCCCAAAAATAAGCAGCCCATCTGATGTCCAGAACTTTGATGAAGAGTTCACATCCCAGAGACCAATCCTTTCACCATTTTGTGACTTCCAGCCACTAACTGCACAGGAACAAGCAATGTTTGAAGGGTTTGACTATGTGGCTGATCTTTAACAAGGTGGCTGACATGTAGGGCTCAAATGTCACAACTTGAGAACGCTGAATGCTTGCTGTAGCGCAAATTGAAGCTCTTGTAGCCACAATGTTTGAAACGTTTGCTGCTCACTCCCATGGTAACTTGAATGTTGACATTTAATTTCCAAGGTGACCAGAACACTGGACCTCAGAGTTTCATTCTGTGAATGCATTTTATTTCCTTTTCTAGAATCATAATCATTACAAGGAATTGGTGCAATTATTCATCAGTTTGGTAATGAACTATACACCATAGCATTAGGAAGATGTGGTCCCATGGCCACAGGTGCACATGTATTGGGATGAATGAACTAAATCATAATGATAAATTCCAAGACCAGGGGTTGTTAGGTCAGAGATTTTTATTCAGATGTACACTGTTGGTGTCTGAATAAGCAAGTCCATCACTGGCCTCCTGCTCTAAAGGAATTCCCATTGTGAGTGGGAAGTTCCTGCTTCAAGCATTTTTCCACAGTTTTGACCTCGGTTTGGGACATGATTGTGGTAATAAATTGTACAGAACACCCCCCACCCCCACCCGGCCACCAACATCACTGCCTCATCCAACCATTCATTTCCTAAAGCTGACATCATCGATCGCTGTTCTGCAATTAGGGATGCGGAGCAAGACTGGCCCCATCAATTTTCTCCTGTCTCCATGTACAGTGCTATGTAGTGGGGACCATATTACCAATGATTGCAGAAAAATTTGGATGTGAATTGGGAAAATTAAATCTTTTTTTTAACCTTGTAACCGCAGTAAAATTTCATATGCTCAATTATAAAATTTACTGTTTTGTCCAGGTGGAGATTAAATAGTTATAAGGGATTTGTTCACTTCTTCCATCCCCTGCCTGCAAACTGGGAAGTATAGTTTTCTACCTTTTCTTTTATTCTATTTGTTTCACTTTGAATATATTCAAGTAGTCTTTTAACTTGCTTTGTGATGGTAATTTTGTTTTGTTTATTTTCCTTGCACAAAACAAGAAAGCAGGTTGGAGAGCTGCACCCAGAGTTCTTTGGATGCTGTAAGGACAGTTCTGTGTGTGCATGTGGTTCACTCTGACTTTTTCCTTTTCTGCTCCACCTGTGGGGAATATGCCTAGCCCATCTCCACAGCAACATTGTTGATTCCAGGAATTGCATCTGATCATCATTCAAACACTAATTTGCTACCTTTATATGCCTTCTAATTCCTGCTGAGCCTGTTAGATTTGTGGGGGATACAAGTCCTTTTTAAACTTATTGCACTTAACGTTAAATGCCTACTCAAATATCCTCGTTTGTATCTTGCTTTTATTTAGTTCATAAATATGTTTAAATAACTCATCAAAAATTGATATAAGAGGCCAGTAGAAGCACTGATATTAGATGACCAGAGATGAATATGTTACAGTAATGAAGGATAGGATCTCGAGCCTCCCCTGTATTCATGTTTTCTGATCTTGATCACCTGTGAGTGGAAGGCTCGGTACTTTCCAGGGAAGCAAAAAAACTGGATCAGATTCACTATGGGTTGCTGTTAAATATTCCCACTGGCAAAGACGTGGGAGCAGGCCGTTGCTCCCATCTTCTAGCCATAGGCGACATGCAGTCCAAAGGATGGGGTAAGTGGAACTACTTGATTCCTCATAAGAATTAAAAACATGTCATTCTGAAAACCAGAAGTACTTGCTTTATTATGAAGGAAAAAATCTAGCTATTTACTTAAACATTATGCTTATATGAATATATATTTAAGATTAATTTTATATGAAAAACACTATGGAGATTGACAGGAACTTGGTTCATGTTAAAAACAACATTGTTCATATTGTAACTTATGGCTTGTATTTTATGATAAATTCACTCCAGTAAATTAAAGAGAATTAACCATGCATTCCTGAGTTACTATTACATTCATTAGCTTGCAAAGAGCAATTACCTGTAGCTACATTGGTTCTTAACAGAAAAACCAAGGGCAAAATGAGGAAAAAATACTCTGAAAAATTTCTTTTTGACCCCTCATGTAATTGAAACCAGGCCAGGTGTTATCCATAAAGACAGTTTTATATAATGCGATCTCAACACCCTTCAATCATCAGTCCAGCTCCCCTTTGAAGGCAGATAGTTAACACCCACCACATTAGCCAGGAACATGTTTCAGAGGCTCACAACTTACTGGGAAAAGAACCACCCAACATCTTGTTTATTCATACTCTATACAGTTTAAACTTCCGTCTCTACATCTTCCCCATTTTGTTAAACTGAAATAATCTCAATAGGCATGCCATCCAGCTCTTTATTTTATATTTACCTATAGCTACTATCAACTGCCAGCAGCAGGAAAGATAATCCAGGATCTTGACCTAGTGACAGTGAAGAAATGGCGATGTGAAGCATGATGTTTGCACTGTGGGCTCCCAGTTATCATCCTCCTTGACATGTCACCTTTGACACCACTGACCTCTCTACCTTCTTGTGAATGTCTCCACCGCAGTCTCTCAAGCATTGCACACCCCTGGTTCCACTCTTGCCTGAATTACTGCAAGTGCTAGAGTGCTGCCAATAGCTTCTCTTTTCGCGTGTACTTTTTCAGTGCATCCCAATGGTCCATCCTTAGCTCATCCCAATGGTCCATCCTTAGCTCCTCTCTCTCCTTTCTATGCTATCCCTTGCAGATGTTATCCAGACTCTGTTCCTACATAGATTGGCTCAAAAAGCATTTCCTCAAACTTACTTGTTAATATCAGTGTGAGCTCTACTAGTTACTGACCACAAAGCTGTATTTGTGAATAAAATAAAAAGCAAATGACTTTAAAACAAACCACAAAGATTTTAATTTTTTTAATCAATATTTTCCCAGAACATAAAATTTAGGACACCTCAAAGCTACAGTAAAGCTTCCAGTTCAAAAATAAAAGTCCAATATTTGAATAAGACTACAGTCGACCTATTCAGGAAGATTTTTAATTATTCCTTTAATAATAGCCTTAAAATATCAGTCATGAAAAAAGCCTCTGTACTGCTGCTTATAAGCAATGATTTCATTCACATTCCCTATACAGTCTCCCCTCTTTCCCATTCTACCTTTTAAATTCAATAAGCCTATCTAAATTCCAGGTTTTGCTCAGATTATCCCATCTGTTAATGGGAAGAATGATTGCTCTATTTTCTAACCACCACATATGTCTCTTTCATTGGCTGAATCATATTGTTAATTATCTAAATTATGGTGTGTGAAATTTTTAATTAGTCTGCTTTCCTAGCTTTTGGAAGAGGTTATTCTGCACCATAACAATCCTGTGATTAGAGGTGAGGGGCATCAATAGGGCAGTAGCTAGGGATTTTGAGAAACATAATTGTTTTGAAATACAGAAGGTCTAATTTGCATTAAGGGATTACACATCCACGGTTGTACAGTTCGGTCTGGAGTCAAACACTTGCATATTTCAACTCATTGCCTGTAATCTCAAGTTTATTCATCACTGTGTTATTGCACCATGCCGTTTCTGCCCATGGAGGCAATGAGCTGGGTGATGCTGCTGCCTAGTGGTGTCAGGTACTAATACAATAGAACTTTCCCCAGTCAAATATCAGCCTCATTGAATTGTACCCCAGACTATCTTGTGTGTAATGGCAAAGGAGATCTGCTAGTTTAATGTGAATCATGTTGTGCCATTTTAAATATAAGACTAAAATAATGTCTAAACCCTGTTGTTTGTGTGGAAAAGCAGTGACATTTGCCCCAGTGTTTGAAATCATAATAAATCTGAACAATTTGGTCCCTCGCTTTTTACCATGCATATAGTAGATTCTCATCGCTGTTATTTTGAGGTTCAGATGTGTAGGCACATAATTATGCTTCACCAATTTCTTACTGGGCATGTTCAGGCTTGAATTACATCCAGCCAAATTCTACTTAGTAATCAATGGGATTGAAACTGAGGTAAAGAAACACTTGCAGGTGCCATGCCAATTTCTCATTACTGGGCAAAAATCACTGACCAATTTTCTCTGATCTTATGACTCTGGACTGGGGAGAAAAAAAACAATGTATCCTCTCTACTTGACGACAACAATGAGCTACTGTAGGTTTCAATGCAGATTTTCTCAACTATGTGAACCCATTTACTTGTGTAGAAGATTGAGGGAAGTGTGCAATGCTTCTTAAAATTAATAAATTTGCAGAGAAGAATGGATGAGTAACAGGAACAAATCAAGTTCTGAAAGGCAAAATTGGTACATCACAAAAGGACCTGTGGTATTCTATACGATACAACAACAATTTGCATTTATACAGTACCTTAAACATTGTAAAACCTTGCAAGGGCCTTGACAGGAACTTAATAAGACAAAATTTGACACTGACCCACAAGATGTTAGCACAGGTTTGGTCAAAGAGTTAGCTTTTTAAGGAGCATCTTAAAGAAAAAGAGAGAGAGGTAGAGAAACAGAGATTCAGGGAGTTCCAAAGTTTAGGGTCTGACAGCTGAAGGTGCAGCTGTCAATAGTGCAGTGATGAAAATTGGGGATGCACACGAGGCCAGAATTGTAGGAATGCAGAGATTTAAGGTTTGCAGGGTTGGAGGGGATTATAGTGGTAAGGAGAGGCGAGGGCATGTTGGGATTTGAAAACAATTAAGAATTTTCCTTGCCAGTCCAGAAGCCAATATAAGTTAAGGACATGATGGGTGACCAGGACTTGGTGCTGGATTTTGATGTGGTGAAAAAGCCACAGCAGGCTGAAGATGACGGTCCTCTTGGAGCAGTTCCTGAGCAGTAGTGGTAAATGTTTAAGAAACACGAGGGGATATAATCTTTGAATTTGAGTTAAGACCATTTGAAAGAAAATACCAAATGGATAACTGTGTGTGCACACACAGGCAAAGGCAGATATATGGAATTAGGTTGCAGATCAGCCACAAACTCAATGAATGATGGAACAGGTTAGAGCGGCTAAATGGCCTACTCCTGTTCAAAGGAGTGCATCACTACATCTGCCACAAAAGTTTGCAGATGTAAAGTAACTTTGCATGCTGAGAAGGGAGACAGGATTTTGGGAAAACAAAATTAAAAGATACAGACTGGCACAGCCAACAAAATGACAGAGGAGATTCCTGTACCTAAGAATGTGGCGGAAAAACTGACTATAAGTTTTAGATTTGAAAAAAATGCGAAAACATTTGGGGGATTTTGATAAATTATAGATGGAGAGAAACTGTTCCCAGTGGTAAGAGGTCAGTATCCCAGGTTACCAATTTAAGGTCATTGGCAAACAAAGAGGAAAGATGATTTTTTTTTTAAAGCAGTGTGTTATGATGATCTGAAGTGCACTGCCTGAAAGGGTGGTGCAAACAGATTCAGTAAGAACTTTCAAAAGGGATTTGGATATATACTTAAAGGAAGAATTTATAGGGCCAAGGGGAGTGACACTAATTAGATAACCATTTTATGAAATGAGCGAGTAGAGGAATAGTGGGTTGAATAGCATCCTTCTATGCCATATGAGTCTATAATTCTTTGGGAGGGAAAATGGCCCTTAAAATTAAAACTAGTAAATATTAAAATCTGCAGATGTAACTAGTTCTAATACCAGGAGGTTCATTCAGCCCTGTTCAAGTTTAGTACATTATTATACTGAAGATACGTCAGGAACTACAAAATGCACTTATTGCACTTGCAGAGTCTCCTGCCTGGCCAGCAGTTATAATGGGAAATCGTATTACACCCAATGTTGGATACCTAACGTACAGCAGTTTTCTTCGGTAATCCCTCTGCCTCTTTCCCAATTGGCAATGGTGGGATTTTAAAAAGAACTTGTATCTACATAGCACCTTTCACAACTTCAGGATGTTCTAAAGTGCTTTACATTCAACTTTTGAATTGTAGTCACTGTTGTAATGTAGGAAAATGGCAACAACTTGTGTACAGCAAACTCCCATAAACAATGTGATAAACAGATTATCTGGTATTGAGGATGTTGATTAAGGGGTAAATATTGGCCCAGGATGTCATGGAGAACTCCTCTACTCTGTGAAATAATGCCATGAGATCTTTTACACCCACGTGAGAGGGCAGGCAGGGTCTCAGTTTAACAGTTCATCTGAAAGAAGGCACTATTGATAGTAAATTGTTCCTCAGTACTGTGCTGGAGTGTCAGCCTAGATTTAGTGTTCTAGTCTCTGGAGTGGTTCTTAAACTCTCAACCTTCTAACTCAGAGGAGCGAGTACTCCCCTCAGAACCATAGCTGACATAAGTCCCAATTTCTGACTGCTGCACCAGTTCAAACATCACAATTTCTAAATATTGCAAATTAACATAGCATATAGATTCACCTGACTGAAGTGGTACAATAGATTTTGGTACATTTAGGTAAAAATATAAATAATTTTGGAAAAAATATAAACTTAAGACATAGGCAGTAGGCTTCATTGAAATAATTTATAAAACGTTTGGTGATTGATGTCGTTCATCATTTTTAAGCATGTTAAGCTATCAACAAAGCTGTTCCTGTAAAGTGATAACATGATTCAATGCAGCATCATCAAAATTTCAACACAAGTGGATAACAAAATAGTTCATTAGATAAGCTATGTTTCAGAACATCTAAAGGAAACTCAGAGCTACTCATTATTGAAGTATAAAAAAACTACCGCCTTAAAAGTGCATTTTGTTAGATAAATGAGCAATCAGTGCATATTTAATTTTAGAAGAGTCTGACAGCACTAATAAAGGATGATTCCATAACAACAATACTTCCTCCAGAAACCAGGGTCAGAATTCCTTGATCACTTTTCCTCTTTCCATGTTTTTCCTCACTCCTTCCTTCTACTTTGCATTTACTCAATTTGGAAGTCAGTGGCAATGATGCTGGGTAACAACTTTGTCTTTTAAAAAATTTTTATATGCCTCTCCCCTGCCCCACCTAACCGCAGGAAATAAATTGGTCTCTCGGAGCTCAGGGATTCAAAATAGAGGGGGAAAGCAGAGAGGGGACTATCTGTATCCCCCTCCCCTCTGTGGACATTTTACTGCTTTTATGTTTCTGTGGAGAATGTCCAATCATTCACCCCTCAGCCCTTGACAAAGGAATGATTTCCCACTGCATCTGAGCCTGGCATTTTGGAGAAAATATGGACCTTATGATATTACATATGATACATAATATAGTCCTGGTGAGGCAGAAAAACAAGATAAGAATTGAAAAGTAGAGTCCGTGTTAAAAATGTGCCACTCACTAAACCAGCTCATCCTCGCCTCGAAAGTAAATCCTTTCCCACACAACTGTCTTGCATACACAGAAAAATGTCCACAGATTCCAAAGGATGCCCTGATCAAACGGATTCTCCTCTGAGCCACAGTGTTTCAGGTAAGAGATGCGATGGCGAGACATGAACTCCCATGTTGTGGTGTTGTTGGACACCAGGTATAAGTGTGACACAAGCAGCAGCATCACCACCACGGTGCAAATGATAATGATCATAAACGCCAACAGTAGGAATGTGTTAACACGGAGCCAGTCTTTCCATGCAGCCTCAGTACGGAACCCCGACCTGAGAGTAACAACAATAACACTGAAGAATAGTACAGATATGGCTCAATGGTTGTGACTCTTGTCTCCCCTTAGGAAGTTGTGGGTCCAAAGACTTGAGCACCTAAGCTGACACTCCCAGTACAGTACTGAGTGAGTGCCACACTGTTGGAGGGTCAGTACTGAGGGGTGGTCTTTCAAATGAGATGTTGAACCAACACCCCATTTTTCCTCGAGTGGATGTAAAAAATTCCGGGGCACTATTTCGAAGAGCTGGCGAGTTCTCCCTGGTGCCCTTGGCCAATATTTACCCCTCGACTAACAACCCTAAAACAAGATTATATTGTCATTATATTGCTGTGTGGGATCTTGCTGTGCACAAATTGGCTGTTGCATTTCCTGCCATACAACAGTGACTAGACTTCAAAAAGCAATTCATTGACCGTAAAGCACTTTAGGAGGACCTAAGGTTGTGAAAAATGCTATAGAAATTCAAGTTTTTTTTAACAAGTGGCAATAAAGAGAGGTTATAAAATGGAAATACACAGAAATAGGCCAATCGCCCATCTGATCCTTGCTGACGCTTATACTCCACAAATGCCTCCTCCCACTTTGTTTCATCTCACACTAGCAGCATATCCCTCTGTTCCTTTCCTCCGTCATGTTTATCTAGCTCCCCCTTAAATGCATCTATGCTACTCGCTTCACCTAGTCCTTGTGGTAGGGAATCCCACATTCTAATCACCCTCTGGCTAATGAAGTTTCCTTGAATTCTTTATTAGATTTATTAGTGACTGTCTTATATCAATGGTCTCTAGTTTTCATTTACATGTGTGGAGGAATGTGAGGTAAAAATGGTGATTTAAAGCAACTGAAAAAACTCTTAGAGGCACCATTGCCACTAATGATTCCGTTCAAAGTGTTGTGTTCATTTTTATTTGGAGCAAAGATATAATTGTGACTGAGAATGCTGCCTTTTTACACATACCAATATTTTTTATTCTTTCATGGAATGTGTGCATCGCTGACAAGGCCAGCATTTGTTGCCCATCCCTAATTGCCCTTGAACTGAGTGACTTGCCAGGCCATTTCAGAGGGCAGTTAAGAGTCAATCACATTGCTGTAGGTCTTGAGTCACATGTAGGCCAGACCAGATAAGGATGGCAGATTTCCTTCCCTAAGGGACATTAGTGAACCAAGAAGATCTAACCTATAAGTGAACTAATAAGACTAAAAACAAAGGCAAACAGTATCTACAAGTATGGAACACAAAGCAAGGAGAGTAATATTGAAATAAAAACAAAGTGCTTTAAAAACTCAGCAGGTCTGGCAGCATCTGTGGAAAGAAACAAAGTTAACGTTTCGACTCCGAATTACTCTTCAGAGCATCCACGGTACTTTGCTTTTATCTTATATGAGAGCAGTACTGAATTGTGCAAGACTTTGAGTCAGGCCACTGCTTGGGCAATTGTATATAGTTTTCCTGTTACAGGAAAGTTGCAGTGTAGATCCATTAGGATGGTATCAGGGTTGAGGGGTTATGAACAGAAATATTATAAGTTAGGATATTTTCCCTCCCACCTTGGCTGAGAAGGTTATGATGCTTCACTGGGCAAGATCTTTGAGATTAGGCTGGACTATGATTAAGTAAATAGTGTTGGCTGTGTTTCCATTGGTTGGTGGGACTGTAAGGAGAGGGCACAAATTTAAGATTAAAGAGCACAAATTTGAATTTGAAACAAATTAAAAGGAAGGTTTTCAAAACATCTTTCCATGACATGGCAGAACGTTTCTGGAATTTTCTGGCGCAAACTGTTATTGATGCATAATCCATAATTTATTTTCATGAGGAACTAGTTATGTGAAAAAAGGGATGTGACAAGGAGTGAACAGCTGAGTGGGGTTAGACTAAGGTGGCTTGTAGGGAGGGATGGTGGGATTAATATTGTATAGACTATGATATTATAGTCTTGAGTCATTATCGCACGGAAGGAAGCCATTTGGCCCATTGAGTCCTTCTCCAGCTGCAGTCCACAGGGAAATGAAAATCTGTAACTTCCACCCCTGAAAAGCTGTTAGGGTGGGATCAATTAAAATTTCCAAAACTGAAATTGATAAGATTTTTCTTGGGTAAGAGTATTAAGGATAACAGAACCAAGCAGGGGAAGGGGATAGATGGAGTTTAGGTACAAATCAGTCATGATTTAACTGAATGGCAATGGAAGAGGCTTGATGGGCTGAATAGCTTCCTCCTGTTTATATAACTATTTTCATTTGTCCAACAGAAAAATCTCAACCAGTGAGGTTTTATGTTTAAAATTGAAAGGGCAGAATTGAGGTGAATATCTCAGGCTCTCTGTCTCTCTCTCCCGTGCACTAAAACCCACCCACTTTACCTAGCCCGCGTGGTACAAGCTCATAAAGACTCTTACCATGCAATGTGGAAGGCCCACAGCAGGACAGCAAGTTGCATTGTCAGGTAGAGCACAAAGAAGCGATGGTTTCTCTCCCCAACGCAGTTCTCGATCCAAGGACAATGGTGGTCATATCGACATACACAGTGCTGACAGGACTGGCAGTGCTTGGAACGCATGGGCTGCTGCTGGAACAAAGGAAACTGGTTAAATTTTGGGGTTTTTTTTACACCTCAATTTTATAATTCTCATCTTTGTTTGCAAATCCGTCCATGGGTCCTCCCCCATCACCTCCTCCCTATCTCTCTAACCTTCTCCACCTCTACAACCATCTGAAATCACTGCGCCCCTCCAAGTCAGCATTCCGCAATTACAGATAGTAATTCCACCACTGGCGACCATGCCTTCAGCTGCCGAGGCTGTAAACTCTGGAATTCCCTCCCCAAACCTCTCTGGCGCTCTACCTCTTTCTTTTACTTTAAAACCCACATTAAAATCTATCCCTCCCTTACCTAATATCTCCTTATGTGACTTGGTGTCAAATTTTGTCTGATTTATGAACGTACGGATTAGTAGAAGTCGGCCACTCGGCCCCTTGAGCCTGCTCCGCCGTTCATTGAAATCATGGCTGATCTGATTGTAACCTCAACTCCACATTCCCGCCTACCACCAAAAACCTTTCACCCACTTGTTTATCAAAAATCTATCTATCTCTGCCTTAAAAATAGTCAAAGACTCTGCTTCCGCTGGCTTTTGCGGAAGAGAGTTCCAAACACTCACAACCCTCAGAAAAAATTTCTCCTCATCTCTGTCCTAAATGGGCGACCGCTTATTTTTAAAACAGTGACCCCTAGTTCTAGATTCTCCCACAAGAGGAAACATCCTTTCCACATCCACCCCGTCAACACCCCTCAGAATCTTGCATGTTTCAATCAAGTCACTCTTCTAAACTCTAGCGGATACAAGCCTAGCCCATCCAACCTTTCCTCATAAGACAACCTGCCCATTCCAGATATTAGTCTAGTAAACCTCTAACTGCTTCCAATGCATTTACATCCTTCCTCAAATAAGGAGGCCAACACAGTTCACAGTACTCCAGCTGTGGTCTCACCAATGCCCTGTACAACTGAAGCATAATCTAACTACTTTTGTATTCAATTCCCCTCACAATAAAAGATAATATTCTATTAACTTTCCTAATTACTTGCTGTACCTGCATACTAACCTTTAGCGATTCACAGACTAGGACGTCCAGATCCCTCTGCACCTCAGAGCTCTGCAATATCTCACTATTTAGATGATATGCTTATTTTTTATTCTTCCTGCCAAAATGGACAATTTCACATTTTCCTGCATTGTACTCCATTTGCCAGATCCCTGCCCGCTCACTTAACCTATGTAATATCCCTTTGTAGCTTTCTTATGTCCTCTTCATAACTTACTTTCCTACCTATCTTTGTGTCATCAGTAAATTTAGCAACCATACTTTGGTCCTTTTGTCCAAGTCATTTATATAAATTGGAAAAGATTGAGGCCCCTGCACTGATCCCTATGGCACACCACTCATCACATCCCACCAACCAGAAAGTGACCTATTTATGTCTACTCTCTGTTTCCTGTTAGCTAGCCAATCTTTTATCCATGCCAATATGTTACCTCCTATGCCATGAGTTTTTATTTTTTGCAATGACCTCTGATGTGGCACCTTATCAAATGCCTTCTGGAAATCTAAGTATAGCACATCCACCAGTTCCCCTTTATCCACAGCACGTTATTTCTTCAAAGAACTCCAATAAATTGGTTAAGCATGATTTCCCTTTCTCAAAACCATGTTGACTCTGCCTGATTACCTTGAATTTTTCTATGTGCCCTGCTATAATGTCTTTAATAATAGTTTGTAACATTTTCCCTATGACAGATGTTAAGCTAACTGGCCAGTAGTTTCCTATCTGTCTCCCTCCCTTTTTGAATAAAGGAGTTACATTTGCTATTTTCCAATCTAATGGAACCTTTACCAAATCTAGGGAATTTTGGGAAATTAAAACCAATGCATCAACAATCTCATTTGCCACTTCTTTTAAGATCCTAGGATGAAGTCCATCCGGACTCAGGGACTTGTCAGCCCACAGCTCCAACCATTTACTCAGTACCACTTTTCTGGTGACTATAATTGTATTGAGTCTCTCCCTCCCTTCCATTTCCTGATTTACAGCTATTTCTGGGATGTTACTTGTATCCTCCAAAGCAAAGACTGATGCAAAATACATGTTCAATTCATCTGCCATCTCCTTATTTTCCATTATCAATTCCCCAAGCTCAGTTTCTATAGGATCAACGCCCACTTTGTTAACTCTTTTCTTTTTTTAAATAGCTTTAAGATCTTGTGAAGCACCTTGGGATATTTCACTACATTAAAGGTGCTATATAAATGCAAATTGTTGTTCCAATTGACTGCTTTGCAAAAATCAGTCCTTAATGTAGTGTTTCAATTATTCAAATTTTTATGTCTGGTTCTGGTAAACCTGAGGTCGTAAGATCAAATCTCACTTTGGTAACTAAAAAATAATCAAATTTTCAACAGATCAGGGAATACTGTAAATTTGAAATAAAAACAGGATTGACTGGTGATTCTCAGCAGGTTAATCAGTGTCTGGTAGGAAAATACAAATGAATGATTCTTCAGTGTTAAATTAGAATCACATTATATCCGTACCTATATGAAACACAGTACAATTTCTGATAGCTGAACTGAAGAAAAACAGAGCATTGCACTTCGACATGAACAGAGCCACTAGTAACGATAATGAATAATCAAATTGATCCTTACTATACAATTTGGTGCTGTGTGTTACCTAGGCAGCCTTTGGGGGTAAGATATTAAACTGAAGCCCAGTTTGCCCCCTCGGGTGAACGTAAAGATTCCATAGCACTATTTCAAAGAAGAACAGTGAAGTGTTCTCTGGTGTCCTGGGCCCAACATTTATCCCTCAACCAATATCACTAAATCAGATTATCTAGTGATTATCTCATTGCTGTTGTGGGAGCTTGCTGTGCGCAGATTGGTTGCCACATTTCCTATATTATCACAGTGACTCGACTTCAAAAGTACTTCATTGGCTGCCTAGCATTTTGGGATTTACTTCAGTTGTGAAAGGTGCTATAGAAATTCATGTCTTTCCTTTTTTAAAAAAAAGTGTTCCTAAGGAAAGGAATCCCACCTGGACCATGCAGTATCCACAGCGCCTCAGTCTGTGTGCTTTCTGCATCACAGGGAGCATCTGTTCTTTCTCATCTCTGATACACCGATTTGATCGGGCAACCCGGCCCTGGGAGTAACGAGTAAAAAGATCAGAAAATGGAAAAGTCAAAATCTTCAAAATAACATTCAGAGCACTTTACTTCCTTTTTTTAAAAAAGTTTTCACCTCAAACAAGCAAGTGAACATTATTGAACTCTAGCACAGGGAGTGATTGAGGCAAATGGCATGTTTGCATTTAAAGGAAAGCTTGTTAAGTACACAAGGAAGAAAAGAACAGAAGGATATGCTGATAGGACGAGATGAAGTGGGGTGGAGGAAGGCATATGTGGAAGAGTTGGGCTGACCAATTGGGCTAAATGGTCTATTTCTGTGCTGTAAATTCTACAATAGGCGTAACAGTTTTTTCTGGAGCAAACAACTTTCTTTGGCTGCCCTGAGGAATAATGCAGCCTCGTCAACCCCTCACAGTTGATGTTGGATGGAGATTGATTTACCTTTAGTTCATTGTCAAATGTGACGTATCCTGGGTCCATAAGGGAGGTGATGAAGTACAGTAACATCGAACAGAAAACCAGCAGCACAAAGGTGACTGGTTGGAGGAATTCACCATGCTCCACACTCCTCCTCAGATCTGAAATCATCAATAAGAAAGATGTGCACTTATAATGCAGCTTGAAAATATCTCAAGATAAAGTGTTTTATGACCACTGAAGTACTTTTAAAGTAGTCACTGTTGTAATGTAGGGAACACAGCAGCCAATTTGAGCACGCAAACTGCCACAAACAGCAATGCGATAATGATCAGTTCATCTGTTTTTGTGACGTTGGTTGAGGGATAAATATTGTCCAGAACATCAAGGAGAACTCCTTTGCTATTCTTTAAAATTTTGCCATGGGAACTTCTACATCCATCTGAGATTATAAGACACTGGATAAATGCAATTTTTTTTGTTAGTAAAATGTACCATGGTGCTTAAAATCATGAGCTTCTTAAAAACTCAGAATTTTACTGCTGCAACTGTTCGGTATCCTTTTCTTCTTTGTGAAGTGAGAAAAATGAAGAAAAATATTTTCGGTTTAGAGGAAATGTTTCCACTTGCAAGGAAAACTAATTCTAGGGGCCATGAATATAAGATAGCAACTTTTAAATCCAAAAAGGAATTCAGGAGAAACTTCTCTAACCAAGAGAATGGTTATAGAGTCATAGAGGTCTACAGCACAGAAAAAGGCCCTTTGACCCTTCGAGTCTGCGCCAGTCAAACAAGTACCTAACTATTCTAATCCCATTTTCCAGCACTTGGCCCATAGCCTTGTAATGCCTTGGCAATGCAAGTGTACATCCAAATATTTCTGAAATGTTATGAGGGTTTCTGCCACTACCACCCTTTCAGGCAGTGAGTTCCAGATTCCCACCACCCTCTGGATGAAAAAATTCTTCCTCACACACACTCTAAACCTCCTGCCCTTACCTTATATCTATGCCCCCTGGTTATTGATCCCTCCACCCTATCTATGCTCCTCATAACTTTATACACCTTAATCATGTCCCCCCTCAATCTCCTGTGCTCCAGGGAAAATAACCCCAGTCTATCCAATCTCTCCTCATAACTAAAACTCTTCAGCCCAGGCAACATCCTGGTAAATCTCCTCTGCACTCTCTCCAGTGCAATCACATCCTTCCTATAATGCAGATTCCAGAACTGCACGCAATATTCTAGCTGTGGCCTAACCAACATTTTATACAGTTCCAACATAACCTCCGTGCTCTTATATTCTATGCCTCAGCTAATAAAGGCAAGTATCCCATATGCCTTCTTAACCATCTTATCTACCTGTCCCGCTACCTTAAGGTCCCTCTGATCCTTGGTACTTCCCTGGATCTTACCATTCATCGTAAACTCCCGTGCCTTTTTTGTCTTGCCCAAGTGCATCACCTCACACTTATCCGGATTAAATTCCATTTGCCACTGATCAGCCCATCTGACCAGCCTGTCTATGTCCTCCTGTAATCTAAGGCTATCTTCCTCACTATTTACCACCCCACCAATTTTCGTGTCATCCGCGAACTTACTGATCAACCCTGCTACATTCAAGTCTAAATTGTTTATATATACCACAAACAGCAAGGGACTCAACATCGGTCCCTGTGGAACCCCACTGCACACAGCCATCCAGTCACAAAAACATCCTCTGCTTCCTGCCACTCAGCCAATTCTGGATCCAATTTGCCAAATTGCCTTGGATCCCATGGGCTTTTACCTTCATTATCAGTCACCCATGCTGGACCTTATCAAAAGCCTTGCTGAAGTCCAAGTAGACTACATCAAATGCATTGCTCTCATCTAAACACCTGGACACCTCTTCGAAAACTTCAGTCAAATTGTTCAGACATGACCTCCCCTTAACAAAACCATGCTGACTGTCCTTGATTAATCCCTGCCTCTCCAAGTGTAGATTAATTCTGTCCCTCAGAATTGCTTCCAATAGTTTCCCCACCACTGAGGTTAGACTGACTGGCCTATGGTTCCCTGGTTTATCCCTTCCTCCCTTCTTGAATAATGGTACCGCATTAGCTGTCCTCCAGTCCTCTGTGGCCAGAGAGGTGTTGAAAATTATTGCCAGCGCCCCTGCTATCTCCTCCCTTGCCTCACTCAACAGCCTGGAATACATTTCATCCGGGCCTGGAGATTTATCTACTATTAAGCCTGGCAGGCCACTTAGAACCTCCTCCCTTTCAATGCTAATTTCTTTAATTATATCATAGTCTTTCTGCCTGATTTCCATACCCACATCGTCCCTCTCACTTGTGAACATTGACACAAAGTATTCACTTAGAACCCTACCTACGTCTACACACACAAATTACCACTATGGTCCTTAGTGGGCCCTACTCTTTCCCTAGTTATCCTTTTACTCTTAATGTACTTGTAAAATAACTTTGGATTTTCCCTCATTTTACCTGCTGTTTTATCACGCCCCCTTTTTGGTTTCCTAATTTCCTTTTTAAGTTCCCCCGTACACATTCTATACTCCTGGGCTTCTGCTGTTTTGATCCCTCAGTATCGGCCATAAGCCTCCTTTTTACTCCTTATTCAATCCTGTATATCCCTCAACATCCAGGGTTCCCTGGATTTGCTGGTACCATCCTTTATTTTTACTGGAATATGTTGGCCCTGTACTCTCCCTATTTCCTTCTTGAATGAGTCCCACTGCTCTGACACAGATTTACCTAAAAGTAGCTGCTCCCAGTCCATTCTGGCCAAATCATATCTGATCTCATTAAAATTGGCCTTCCCCAATTTAGAACTCTGATTTCTAGCCCATCCTTGTCCTTTTCCATAACAACCTTGAATCTAACGGAGCTATGATCACTATCTGCAAAATGCTCCCCCACTGATACCTCTACCACTTGCCCGGCTTCATTCCCTAAAATTAAGTCCAGGATTGCCTTCTCTCTTGTAGGACCTTCTTTACACTGGCTTAAAAAGCTCTCCTGGATGCATTTTAAGAATTCCACTCCCTCTAAACCTATCACACTATGACTAGCCCAGTTAATATTGGGGAATTTGAAATCCCCCAATCTTAGTACCCTATTATTTTTAAACTTCCCTGAAATTTGCCTACATATCTGCTCTTCTACTTCTCTCTGACTGCTTGGGGACCTACAGTACACTCCCAGCAATGTGATTGCTCCTTTTTTGTTTTTAAGTTCTACCCATACAGATTAATTCGAAGAACCTTCTAAGATGTCATCCCTCCTTACTGCTGTAATTGATTCCTTGATCAATATTGCGATACCCCCTCCTCTTTTACCTCCTTCCCTGTCTCGCCTGAAGACCCCGTATCCTGGAATATTGAGCTGCCAATCCTGCCCCTCTCTCAACCATAGTTAGGACGTGAAACTTGCTACCATGTGGAATGGTTGAAATGAATAGCACAGTTACATTTAAAGGAAGCTGGATAAGCACATGAGGGTAAAGATATAAATACTTCAGCTGATAGAGTGAGATGAAGTGGGACCGTAAAATGGGAGGAGGCTCGTGTAGAGCATAAACACGAGCAAGGACCAGTTGAGCCAAATAGCCCCTTTCTGTGCTGTACACTTAATATAATTCTATGTACAATGTTAAATATGCTATGTAAATGGTTGTTGTATAAAGTTGTTATAAAAACAGAAAATGCTGGAAATACTTAGGTCACACAACATCTGTGGAAAGAGAAACAAAATGAATGGTTCTGGTCCATGACCTTTATATATCATCTAGGATTTCCAACCCTCCAGGGCAGACCAGGAATTGAAGATCAATCTCCAGGATGCTGCGGCAAGCAAAACCCAGGAGAAAAATCATAGGGTCATTAAAAAAGATTGTTTCTCTTTGTCATTTTCTTTGAACACTACTTTTACCAGATGTAAAAATATTGAAAATGGGGGGGAAGAAAAGGCTTTCCAATTGGTGTAGGAAGGCAGTATGTCACAAGGATGGCTGGAGCCCAGGTGGCGGCAAGTCATGTGATGAAATCTCCAGGAATACATTTAATCACAGTTGGCAACCCTAACAGTCTGTTCAACATAGTACATAGAATTAAATGGAGTCCACAGCACAGAAACAGACCATTCGACACCTCTGGTCAATGCTAGTGTTCAGGCTCCAGAAGAACCTCCTCCCATCTTACATCATCTCACCCTGTCAGCACTTTCATTTCAGATTTCTGTAGTGTTTTGCTTTTTGAATAAGTCCAAGTTGTTGTTGTTGGGGCATTTATTACATTTCATTGTGTTTTATTTCGTTGAAAACGTTTCACTATTACAAGTTGTTGTTGTACGTCACAGATTCTACCACTTTGTTAAAGGGAAGAATATTAGTCTTAAAAATCAGAATTACCCCTAGAATTACTAACTGAAGTAATTCTTACGTTAATAATGGCATAAATGATCTAGCTGCATTCATAATGGTCAGCATCTCTGATAATCCTATATTGAACATCACTGTGTGTTTCTGTGCTGCCTCTCCTCCCCAGAGGAAAGTTGTTCAGTCCAAATATGACCTCACCCGTTTCAAACAGGAAGAGAAACAACGTCACCGCCCACGTCAGCGCCGCGTGAAAGACCCGGACCAGGAAACCAGCGGAGAGAAGGTTCCGGAACATTCCAGAGCTGAAGCCGAGCCACTAATGCCAAGCTTCGGTCTCCGCTACCGCATCACCCACCTCCTTCACTCCCCGCATCGGCGGAGAGGACAGAGCAGGAGGAAAAATTAGACTAAAACCTGGGAGCGGCGACACCGCCGCGGCCCTGCCGAGGCCTGGACCGAGCACCCACTCGTCTCTGTGGAGACAGTAAACTGTCTCCTGATTGGTCAGGAGCTCGGGGCTGGTTGGCAGTAAAGCCAGGACTGGATTCGTCTGCTCCTGAGATCTGGAGCTTGAAAAATAATTTGGACGATTGTATAAGTAGATCAATTAATTTTCTATCCAACCAAATCAAGTGTTATATCACTTAGGAAGAAATTAAATATTATTAGGGGTTTAAAAAACTTATTGCAATAGGTGTGGCATCATCTTATTGATTCTGAGGGGGTCTTGACAGGGCAGATGCTGAGAGGATGGGGGAGGAATCTAGAACTTTGGGTCACAATTTAAAAATAAGGGGTCTTCCATTTAAGATGGAGCTGAGGCAGAATTTCTTCTGAGGGTTGTTATTCTTTGGAATTCTCTTCCCCAGCAAGCAATGGAGATTGGGTCATTCAATATATTCAAGGCTGAGTTAGGTAGATTTTTGATTGTCAAAGGAGTTAAGGGTTATGGGGGCAAGCAGGAAAGTGGAATTAAGACCATAAATCAGATCAGCCACGATCTTATTGAATAGCAGAACAACCATGAGGGGCTGAATTGCCTACTACTCTCCTATTTCTTATGATCATAAAAGCAGCTTTATTGGGTATAAAAATACAAAAAAAAATTCTCATTTGAATGCATGTCTAGTTAAAATAGAATGAGCCCATGATTAAAGCCTGGAGATAAATATACAGGTAGCTGAGCTCCAAAGAATCTGCTCAGCATTTTAAAAAATAAAAACAGAAAATACTGGAACTACTCAGCAGGTCAGGCAGCATGATATTGACTAATTGCAGTGATCAATGTCTACCAGTGAGTCTACAACAGTCCCAGACATATATTGAGGGAAACTGCCCAGTGGGAGAGAACTTTGGGCACAATAGATCCAAAGACACTTGATCCTCCCAAGCCACACTATAATTATCATACATCATGTTTCAAATTACTCAAACTGTATTGCAAAATATTATTTTCTGAAAGAAATATGTAATATCAAAGTAAAGAGATCCCAATACAGACTCATTTGAGACCCCCATGGTAGTATCCTCTCAGTCTGCTAGTAATAATCTGTCACTGATAATCCCTGTACCTTTACTCTCTGGACTCTTATCAATCAACCATTGATGGGCCCATTAAAATGTTTGGAAAAGAATGTCAGGCAGAGTATATAACTAATTCACTGCATCCAGTTTTCTGCCATCTCCCTTTAATATCTCAATGTATAACTGGTTCAGTAGTAATAGTCACAGGTCAGTTTAGAGGTTAATTGCTCACAATGAGGAATGTTTATAAACCCGTCCCGTGCCACCATCCGAACCAGATGGTTCACAACCCAGATGCCCTATTTGACTCTGAGGTCAGCTTCTGACACCTGTATTCAGTCCATGAATAAAGACTTCCACTGGAGCATGGCTTTTTCTACACCCTTTCAGGTTCCTGCTGTAACTCTGGTGGGACTCTATCAAAATCATCAGGGAGCTAGGATAGAAGTTCGATGGAACCTGTATGGAATGTCAGGGTGATATATGCATGAATATATTAATTGCATTTTTTAAAGATCAACAACAATGACATGGTTAAAATTTTTATTTTAACAATTGTAAATATTAGCCCATCATCCATATTATATCTTTAATTAAAAGCAATTTACATGCATTGTGCCTTTACCATGTTGTAAGCATATTCAAGGCACAGAGGTTTACATATTAAAACTAACACAGCATTTAAATATTTGGTCACAGCATTGTTTTTGGTCAAAATGCCTTTTTCTTCTTGGAAGATGCATATTGCTATTAAACATGGACTGCAGAAGCATGAAGGCAACTCACCACCACCTTTTCAAGGGCAATTAGGGATGACCAATAAATGCCAGCCTAGCTACCAATGCCTACATCCCATTGATTAATTTACAAAACAGCAAAATGCATGGCAAATCAAACAGCATTTCTTCCACCCATTCAAAAGATGTTAACTTGGTAAAACCTGCAGTGATTGTGGCAAAAACTCAGCAAGTGGAAAATGTTAATATTGTTATGGACCAAGATAGGAGGAGTGTACAGTTAATTCTAGCCCCACTTCTCCACAGGTCACAATAGTTTAAGTGTTTGATTCACCCACAAAACTGGCCAATTGTTTACCTTTGATACTATTATTCCCAGCATAAAAAGTCTCTAACCAGGTCAATAAACACAAAGAAAAACCTGATTTATTATAAAACAAACTGCTTTTTAAAAACAAGTTACTAAACTGGTTAACATAAAAGTTGTAGTTTAGAAGTGTAACTATTTTCCCCTTTTTCAAAAAGGATATTCGAACCCCCGTACACACACACAAACACAAAACAGAACAAAACATACAGTCCCCTGCAGAGGCTGGAGTATGGAAAAGTTTCTTCTAAAAGGATAAATTGGAAGAGATCTCTACGTTGTTGATCCAACAGAATTCTGGTCACAATAGGTCAGGAAATTCCTTCAGTCGGATTTTTTGGTTAAACTGTCTTTGATGACTCCTATTTATCACAACTTTACAGACTTTCAAAAATGAAACAGACGAGTTATCCTGATGAGATGTTTTTGAGGAAGCTTTAACACAAAGGTGGAGCAGAGAGAGGGAAGGAGAGTCTCTCTTGCAGCCTGCTTCTAAGGCATTGGGCACTGGGAGTGTCAGCCTGAACTACACGCTCAAGTCTTAGGAATGGGATTTGAATCTACCACCTAACTCGGGCAAGAATTATGACTGATACCTTCATCAGCCAACATCATCAATAAATGACTGGGTGACAGCTGTAATGAGATGGAACAGTCCTTCTTGTCAGCACATATTGCACATAGAATGGGAATGGATGTTGGAACCACAGAGCCTGGTGAAATTGGAGACAATTGTGAATTGTGTTTTGAATCTGGGAAACTAGGAATGTTGAGTGTTGGGACGCACAAGGAAGATATCCAGATCCCATGCTCAGGGCTTTCAGGTCACTTGTTACCAGGCACACGACATCTCAGATGCAGCATCGCTGTTTCGGCGGGTTCTCACTGGGGACCATCCCACCTCTGACCGCGTGTCATCTGTGTACATGGACTTTGGCCAGCGGCTGAAGCGCTTGCTGGATTGTTTGTTATTCCAAATCCGGGGCTTTGTGTTCATCTGAAATACAAGAGTTTATATCAAAAAACACCAGACACACAGTTCTTATGACACTTTTGAAAGCAGAAGTCTCTGCAGCCTACAAAAGATAATCATACATCATATGTACACTACTCATGCATTAAATGTACTGCTTATAATGCACGTACATTAACAGGTATGTACATTATACATACATATATATTAAATATACATCCCACATACATGATACACATCCGCATTATACATGCACCTTACCATCTAAAATGCAACAGCTGGATATTCTGATTGGTGGAGCTTATGAAATGCCGAAGGCATAAAGTTACTTAAATGCAGCAGCCAATTTAGTATGGTGGTGGGAGCGATGGGAGAAACCTATTTTTTAATCTGTATGGCTTCTACAAATGATTGTAACTTTCACTCACCTGCACGAATACAGCCGTGTTCATCTGAAGCGTCTCCATTCGCTCATTCATTCTCATCAGCCAGTCTCCATGATCCACAATCGCCAGCTTCAGGTCATCGTTGGCGTCCTGGATAAAATCAAATCCAATCTCGCTGCTGGGTGACAGAGCCTGGATTGCAGGGACACACAGCACAGCGCTTTCAAACATTTAGAAATAATGGGCAAGTATAGGCCAGCTGGTCCATCCACCTCTTGATAGTGCAGAACTCCCTCAATACTACACTGTGTGTGTGTGTGTTGTTGGGGCAGGGTGGCATGCATGTGCTCAAGTCTTGATGGTGGGACTTGAGCCACAATCTCCTGGTTCAGAGACAAGATGCCAACATCTCAGCCATGGCTGACACTAAATTGTGACCAAGGTAGAGTCATCTTTCTGCAAATTTAGGAGAATCAGACTGACAAAACATTTAGCTGAGTTAAATTAACACCCTCTTCCAACATATCTGGGGCATCTTCCACAGAAATGCATCCCTAAACATAGGATTGTAGCAACAGCAGGTCAAATGGTTGACATGAAAAATAAAATGCATGTTACCTCAGCGATGGAAAGTCTCAAGTGCTCCAACTTGTCGATTTGAGCCCTCAGGCGGTCCTCCAGATCTTTCATCAGAGCCAAAGTTTCATCAGTCTTCAGGCTTTCTCTCAGTGACATTGCAACAACCCACAAGACTCACAACAGGGATTCAGCTGGGGTAAAGTGAAACTGAATTTTACTCAACATGCTTCAGGTGCTGTCAATTGATAGGTCTTGGTTTAGCTACAGTTATGTCATCAGAATGTGGGTCCTCTCCAGGACTTACAATCATAGAATAATACAACATAGGCCACTCAACCCATTGTGCCTGTGCTGGCTCTTTGAAATATCTTTCCAATTAGTCCCACTACCCATGTTTTTCCCCACTGCCCTGTAAATTTTTACTTTTCAAGTATTTATCCAATTCCCTTTTGAAAGTTACTATTGAATCTGTTTCAAGCATGCATTTCACATATTCTGGGCAATAATCAGATAAATGGCTAAGAGATTTTCACAGTCCTCCAGCAATAGTTTTTGGGGTGGGTGGAGGATTCATAAAGGACGGATTTCACTGGCTCCTGATTGGGGTGGGGGCACGGATTTCACTGGCTCCTGGTTGGGGTTGGGGGGGGGGGTTTATTTCATTGGGTTCTGGTTGTTGGGGGATGGGGGGTGAATTCATTGGGTCCTGATTGGGGTGGGTGGGCTAGAATTTACCAGGTCCTGAGCTTGACAGTGAAGCTGGAGTCGGCTTTTTGGAGATTTGAGTTGCAGGCATTCAAGCAAAAAAAAGTTCAGTCACTTCACAACAATATTTGAGCCAATTTTCTCCCAGTTGTTTCTTATACAGAAGACTTTAACAACAGCAGGTAACCTGTTAACCTGACCAGACTCACCTGGTGGTGGTTTATTTGCTCTGATGGAGAGGGGTCCTGGTGATGGGCTCAGATGTCCTTTTGTTTCACTCTAGTTGTTCTTCAATCTTTACAAGTTGAGTCTTCTGGGGAATGTGAAGAATTCATCCTCAATTTGGTGTTAAAGAGAAAAGCAGGACTGTATTAAACTGAACCGGGATTGAACTGTTTCGGCTGCAGTTTGCATTGATA
The DNA here is from genome assembly GCF_017639515.1 of Carcharodon carcharias. Classification (NCBI taxonomy): domain Eukaryota; kingdom Metazoa; phylum Chordata; class Chondrichthyes; order Lamniformes; family Lamnidae; genus Carcharodon; species Carcharodon carcharias. The sequence continues at coordinate 150,216,270 of NC_054474.1, read as the reverse complement.
ATGAAAACTTTATTCAGAATCCATGCAAAAATAAAAATGGATTCTTTGCTGTTAGTAGACATTCCGTCAAGGGACTGTGCTAACGGGCAAAACACAGATTCATAGATTGGGACAGTAAGTAGGAGGGTGTAGATGACTTCGTTTACCACTTGGAGTGATTGAAGTGAATAGGATAGATACATCTAAGAGAAACTAGATAAGTACATGAGGAAGAAAGGATTAGAAAATTATGCTGATGGGCTCAGATGAAGTAGTGTGGGAGGAAGATCATGTGGAGCATAAACACCAGCAAGGATCAATTGGGCTGAATGCCTGTTTCTATGCTGTAAATTCTATGTAATGTGCAAGAGTAATTTATCAATTACATCTCCTCAAGGAGGGTCCAGCATCACATTCTTTTTTCATGTTTTCCTGATTCTATTTGCAAATCTAAATATTGAGCAGGTTATTGAGGATATCATAGGAAATGGAGAGGCCATTCAGCCCCTCTAGCCTGTTTCACTATTCTATTAGATTATGGCTGATCTATACCTTAACTCCATCTACATGCCTTTGTCCCATATCCCTTAATTCCCTTATAGAGTTCACAGCACAGAAACAGGCCACTTGACCCAACTAATTCATTTTATGATCTACATGAGCCTCCTCCTACCCATCATGGTCTCACCCTATCAGCATATTCTTATATTCCTTTCTCTCTCTCAGGTACTTACTTAAGCTTCCCTTTAAATGTTTTTATGCTGTTCACCTCAACTACTTCCTGTGGGGGTGAGTTCCATATTCTCACCACTCTTCCAGTAAAAAAAGTTTCTCCTGAAATCCTCATTGGATTTTTTAGATTATCTTACATATATGACCCCGAGTTTTGGACCTGTTCCCACAAGTGGAAACATCATCTTTGTGTCTACCCTATCAACGCTCTCTATCTTAAAGACTTCTACCAAGTCACCCATCGGTCTTCTCTCTGCCAGAGAACAGAGCCCCAAAGTTTTCAAACTTCCCTGTTATAGTTATAACCTCTCACTTCTGGTATCATTCTTGTAAATCTTTTTTGCACTTTCTCTGCTGTTTCTATATCCTTTTTGTAATTTGAACATTGGAACTGTGCACAGTACTTCAAGAGTAGTCTAACAATGGAACCTATACATGTTTAACATAACTTTTCTGCTTTTCAATTCTATCCCTCCAGAAATGAATTTTGGTGATCTGTCTGCAGTTTTTTTTTGGCTTTGTTAACTTGTGTTGCAAATTATAATGATTTGTGAATCTGTACCCCTTGCCCTTGTCCCCCATTTAAGACTCTTATTTTCCAAGGTGTGATGACCTTTGTTGTACAAAAATGCACCACTTACTCATCTATATGGAGAGCAACAGGAGAGTGGGATTAGACTGGGTGGGATATTAAAGAATATGGACAGCAAATGGGATGGTGGGAATAGACTGGTTGGGATATTGATGGGTATGGGAAGTGAGTGAGAGTGGGATTAGATTTGTTGGGATATTAAAGGGTATGGGAAGTGAGTGAGAGAGTAGGATTAGACTTGTTGGGATATTGAAGGGTATGGGAAGTGAGTGGGTGACTGGGATTAGATTGGGTGGGATATTGAAGGCTATGGGAAGTGAATGAGAGAGTGGGATTAGACTTTCTGGGATATTAAAGGGTATGGGAAGTGAGTGGGAGAGTGGGAGTAGACTGGGTGGGATACTGAAAGGTATGGGAAGTGAGTAGGAGAGTGGGATTAGGCTGGGTGGGATATTGAAAGGCATGGGAAGTGAGTGGGAGACTGGGATTAGACTGGGTGGGATATTGAAAGGTATGGGAAGTGAGTGGGAGACTGGGATTAGACTGGGTGGGATATTGAAGGGTATGGGAAGTGAGTGGGAGAGTGGCATTAGACTGAGTGGGATATTGCAATGTGCGTGTAGCAAGCTGGAAAGTCGGGTTAGACAGGATGGGAGATTATAGCACGGAGTGAGGAGCAGAGGGGAATGAAGCTATTGGAAACTATTCCAGCTGATAACTCAAACTTGGTTGCACCAACTCTTCACTGCACACGGTATAACCTTTGCACAAGTTTTAAGACCAGGGCATTCTCCACTTCTCATTGGACCAGCAGTTTTTCTTGTTATACATCTCTCCTGATTTCCATTTCCAGTGAGTTCTGTTTTACATTATGACCCAAAGTCAAAATATTCTCCAGAGGCTTTTAAATTTATAGACAGAGGCCTTGTGGATGGAGGAAGAATAAAATATATATATATTTTTAAAGTGCAGCAGAGATAACATATCATTTTTCTTTGATTGTGAAACAGATTATTAGAATTTACTGATGAGATGACATTAGTTGCTAATAGTCCTTAAATCTGTGAAATAAGATGCAAACTTTATAACTATCTGTTTGGTGTCATATAAAGGAGTATGTTAGACTAAATCCCATAAAGGATTAACTATGATAGTCAGTGATATCATAAGTGACATATACTCGTGTGACCTGAGAGTCTAGGAGAAAGTAGCATGAAAATGTTTGCCAACACAAAAACAGAATTACCTGGAAAAACTCAGCAGGTCTGGCAGCATCGGTGGAGAAGAAAAGAGTTGACGTTCCGAGTCCTCATGACCCTTCAACAGAACTAGGTGAATCCAAGGAAGAGGTGAAATATAAGCTGGTTTAAGGTGTGTGTGTGTGTGTGTGTGTGTGGGGGGGGGGGGGGGGGGGGGGGTTTGGGTTGGGGGAGAGAAGTGGAGGGGGGTGGTGTGGTTGTAGGGACAAGCAAGCAGTGATAGAAGCAGATCATCAAAAGATGTCACAGACAAAAGAACACATAGGTGTTGAAGTTGGTGATATTATCTAAATGAATGTCTAGATATTATCTAAAGAATGGATGGTAGGGCACTCAAGGTATAGCTCTAATGGGGGTGGGGGGAGCATAAAAGATTTAAAAATATTTAAAAATAATGGAAATAGGTGGGAAAAGAAAAATCTATATAAATTATTGGAAAAAACAAAAGGAAGGGGGAAGAAACAGAAAGGGGGTGGGGATGGAGGAGGGAATTCAGAACCTAAAGTTGTTGAATTCAATATTCAGTCTGGAAGGCTGTAAAGTGCCTAGTCGGAAGATGAGGTGCTGTTCCTCCAGTTTGCATTGGGTTTCACTGGAACAATGCAGCAGGCCAAGGACAGACATGTGGGCAAGAGAGCAGGATGGAGTGTTAAAATGGCAAGCGACAGGGAAGGTTGGGTCATTCTTGTGGACAGACCGCAGGTGTTCTGCAAAGCGGTCGCCCAGTTTACGTTTGGTCTCTCCAATGTAGAGGAGACCGCATTGGGAGCAACGAATACAGTAGACTAAGTTGGGGGAAATGCAAGTGAAATGCTGCTTCACTTGAAAGGAGTGTTTGGGCCCTTGGACGGTGAGGAGAGAGGAAGTGAAGGGGCATCTTTTGCATGGGCATGGGGAGGTGCCACAGGTGGGGGTTGAGGAGTAGGGGGTGATGGAGTAGTGGACCAGGGTGTCCCGGAGGGAACAATCCCTACGGAATGCCGACGGGGGGGTAAAGGGAAGATGTGTTTGGTGGTGGCATCATGCTGGAGTTGGCGGAAATGGCGGAGGATGATCCTTTGAATGCGGAGGCTGGTGGGGTGATAAGTGAGGACAAGGGGGACCCTATCATGTTTCTGGGAGGGAGGAGAAGGCGTGAGGGCAGATGCGCGGGAGATGGGCCGGACACGGTTGAGGGCCCTGTCAACGACCGTGGGTGGAAAACCTCGGTTAAGGAAGAAGGTGGACATGTCAGAGGAACTGTTTTTGAAGGTAGCGTCATCGGAACAGATGCGACGGAGGCGAAGGAACTGAGAGAATGGGATGGAGTCCTTACATGAAGCGGGGTGTGAGGAGCTGTAGTCGAGATAGCTGTGGGAGTTGGTGGGTTTGTAATGGATATTGGTGGACAGTCTATCACCAGAGATGGAGACAGAGAGGTCAAGGAAGGGAAGGGAAGTGTCAGAGATGGACCACGTGAAAATGATGGAGGGGTGGAGATTGGAAGCAAAATTAATAAATTTTTCTAAGTCCCGACAAGAGCATGAAGCAGCACCGAAGTAATCATCGATGTACCGGAGAAAGAGTTGTGGAAGGGGGCCGGAGTAGGACTGGAACAAGGAATGTTCCACATACCCCATAAAGAGACAGGCATAGCTGGGGCCCATGTGGGTACCCATAGCCACACCTTTTATTTGGAGTAAGTGAGAGGAGTTGAAGGAGAAATTGTTCAGTGTGAGAACAAGTTCAGCCAGACAGAGGAGAGTAGTGGTGGATGGGGATTGTTCGGGCCTCTGGGGATGGAGATGTAGAGGGATTGGACGTCCATGGTGAAGAGGAAGCGGTTGGGGCTAGGGAACTGGAAATTGTTGATGTGACGTAAGGTGTCAGAGGAATCACGGATGTAGGTGGGAAGGGACTGAACAAGGGGAGAGAGAAGGGAGTCAAGATAATGAGAAATGAGTTCTGTGGGGCAGGAGCAAGCTGACACAATCAGTCTACCGGGACAGTTCTGTTTGTGGATTTTGGGTAGAAGGTAGAAGCGGGCTGTCTGAGGTTGGGCGACTATCAGGTTGGAAGCTGTGGGAGGAAGATCTCCAGAGGAGATGAGGTCAGTGACAGTCCTGGAAACAATGGCTTGATGTTCAGTGGTGGGGGTCATGGTCCAGGGAGAGATAGGAGGAAGTGTTTGCGAGTTTGCAGCTGGGAGTTATTGAAACTACTCCAAACCAACAACACAATAATGTATGGTGGCAAGTGGTAAAAAGATGGTGATAGAAATATCTCTACCTCTAATAGAGAGCTTTGAGAAAGTTGCAAGCCTTAATCAGGCTGAAGTGTGGCCAAAGTGGCACAAGAGATTCGCTCAATTTTGCACCACATTGGATCTCGCAGTGAAGCCAGACTGTGAGCAGGACAGTACACTTTTGTACACAATGGGCAACTCTGCAGATGACATTTAGTTACCCTGAGGTTCGATGAAGGTAAAGCCACATATATCGAAGTCATTGATGCTTTGGAGACATGTTTAAATTGCCACAAGAACACCATCATGGAACACGCAAAATTTAATAAATGCACCCAGAGACACGAGGAAAGTATTGATGAATTTATTAATGATTTGTACAATCAGCAGAAGATTGTGAGTACGGTAATCTGAAAGAGGAGCTAATTTGGACAGAATAGTTGTTGGAGTAATGGATGATTTATTATCAGCTAATTTGCAGTCCCAAGAAGATTTGACATTGGCAAAGGTGATTCTATGAAGTAGGCGAGCTAAGATCAGGGGGCAGAACCAATTGTAGTCAGAGGAGAGAGAGCAGGATGGTCCAAATCCCAAAGTCACAGATACAGTTCAATTCGTCAGACATAAAAAAGGGAAAATAGAGAGAAGGAGACATGTGTGGCATGAAGGGCAATTAATATGGCAGCCCAGACCAGTTGCTGATGTGGAAGAGAGAGGCACAGGCACGGGAATTGTCCCGCCAAAGATGCGCAATGCCATTGGTGCAAAAGGATGGGGCATTTTCAGGCAGCATGTCACAGTAGATAAAACAGGCAGAACATGCAAAAGAAAAAGTTTTAAAAGGAAACAGGGTCCATGAAGTAGAAGATTCACAAGACATTGAGACACACTTAGGAGAAATTAAAGAAGTAAGCGCAAACTATTGGTGTGGAGATCCTCGTGGAAGGTCACGGGACACACTTTAAATTAGCCACTGGAGCAGCTGTTTCAGTCCTTTCAGATACTGAACCATGAATAAACAACAGAATTCTTCAATCATCCTACAAAAAGCTACACAGACCAGGAGGAACAGAGCTGAAGGTTCTGGGAGAATTAATAGCTACTTTAAAACGCAGGGAGAAAGTAATTACTGAAGTACTGTACCAGTTGTTCACTTTTAAGCAGAAAGGAATTGAATCTAATCCACAGAATAGAAGAAATAAAGAATGGTGAAGGTCAGTCAGGAGATTTCAGAGCAGAATTTCTGAAATTATTTACAGGATTGGGAAAGCTAAAAACAGAAGCAAAACCAAAATGCTTACATACACCCAGAAAGGTTCCACTCTCTTTACTTCCAAAGGTGAAGAAAGAGATCGACTCGGTGGTAAGACAAGGAATCAATTCACCTATAAAAGAGCCAATGAGTTGGTGCTCAGGGATGGTACCAGTTCCAAAGCCAAATGGTTCCATAAGAATATGTGTTTATCTCACACAACTCAATAAGTCTGTGAAAAGAGAAGTCCATCCAATGGTATCATTAGATGAGAGTTTAGCAAAATTAGGGAAGAGCTCAATATTCTCTAAATTAAACACCAACAGCAGATTTTGGCAATACCACCAGAAGAGGGGGGCCAAGCTTCTCAGAATTTTCATAACGCCATTTGGAAGATTCTGTTTTAACAGGTTACCCTTTGGAGTAACATCAGCACTTGAGAACTTTCAAACAACAATGTCAAATCTTTTAGAGAGCTTACATAGAGTTGTTTGCCACATGGATGACACGTTAATACATGGGTCCACTCAAGCTGAGCATGACAGTGCTGAGAAGACTACAAAAGGCAGGGCTGACACTTAACAGTGAGTGCAAGTTTTCACAGCCAACAATCAGGTTCCTTGGTTACATAGTGAGTGCATCAGTAATAAAGGTTGATCCACTGAAGACCAGAGCCATAAAAGAACTTCCAGCTCCAAGGAACATCACGGAATTACAGAACTCATGGGAAGAAGGTTGCGGACACAGATTCCTACCCTTCCACATACATTGATGCCACAGGTCAAAGGCACAGACTTAGAGAAAGTACAAGAAAGAGATAAATCTTACTGAGGTCAACAGATGAAACACTATGATGGTCATCACAGGGCAAGAACATTATCAGATCTTTAACGGGGAGAACAGGTTTGGATCAGAGATTAATTCAGATTTGGAAAAATAGTGGAGAAATCACCACAGCCAAGATCTTACATTGTCCAGACAGAACAGGGCACAGTAAGAAGAAACAGGAGAGCTTTAATTGCAATTGATCAACAGAGTGAAAAATCAGAGACCAGAGAGGTCGCAATCATCAGAAATGAAGGCACTGAAGCAGGTGATCCCGAACCATCTACTAGTTTGAATTCTGTTCAACAGCGTTCAGAAGACCAACAGTAGAATGAGAAGACCTTATTCCCCAGAAATGCAAAGAGAACAAGGTATGGTAGATGTCATGAAGCTATTAATGTATATAATATTATTGGAAAATATTTTTCTTTTAAAATAGAGGTTTAGTCTGTGGGTGTGACTTAATTGGATTAAAGCCAGCTAGTCTGGATGCTTTGATGTGTACTAGTTTTGATATGTAAGAGAGATGGCATGTTTTGCATTTTTTGAATAGATCATTCAAGAAGCAGGGTAAAAACTGACACCTATCTAGCAGATACCAAGCAATATGTTTATATTACTAATAAAATTGGTACTATGAAAAGGGTTTTATTGTTAGCAGAGGCTGGTGATACAATGAGAATTTACATTCAGTGGTCGGTGGTAGGTATAACTTCAGCCGTTTTTGGGTGTGCAGAGCAGAGGCAATGAAAGATCAAAGCAGTTGCAAGCTTCTAACTGTCTCCACAGGAACCAACGTGAAAAGAACCTCATTTTGAATTTGTACGGTGAAAATGCTTTGTCTGGTGTCCGGTTAAGTCTGTGGGTTGCTGTTGCCATTAATGGAGATTAGTTTGGGAATTTGTCAAAAATTGTGATAGTAGTAATTTGTAGCCATGTGTATATATATTTTAACCTGTGTAAATTAATAAAATATTTCATTTAGTTTAATGTTAAACCTCAAGAACTGGTGGTCTGATTCCTGAATTTAGAGTCACATCTCAAACATAACACTTAAAATTCTAGGTTATGACAGTTGTTTAAAATTTCCCTCTGGAATTTCTAAATAACTCAGCTTTACCAACTGCATCGGTCATAATAATAGATTAGTGAAGACACCACATTGCTTATCGGTGTAAGAGAAGATGAGAATCTCAACACTGGGGGAAGGGGAGAGAGAAGAGAACTTGGAGGTAGAAAGTAAAATGACATTTACCTAAGGGAGCAAAAAGAGGCTACGGACATCATCTGAAATGTTCAGAATGTCTAGGAAACTGAAGCATTGGGTTTCCAGGAACTTCAGAGAATGTTGAAGTCTGAACAAACTTGGGAGAGCTGTAGTATAATGGAATATGTTAGACTAAGTTGCATAAAGGGTTAACTGTCATATTCTGTGATGTCACAGGAGGAAGTGACATACCCATGTGATGTGAGAATCTAGGAGAAAGCAGCACGGAAAGAAACTAATGTAAGGGAGTGTTCTCATAACTGTAAATATGTTACAATAAAGTTATAAAGTGTTTGCAACCGGCATTTTCGGGAGTTATTGAAACTACTCCAAAGCAACAGCACAATAATATATTTGGCAGTGATAAAAGAAAGAATAAATACACTTGCATTTATACAGCACCTTTTAAATTTCAGAACATCCCGAGGCACTTTACAGCCAATTAAGTACTTTTGAAGTGTAGTCACTGTTATAATGTAAGAAACACAGCAACCAATTTGCGGGCAGCAATGTCTCACAAGCAGCAATGTGATAATGGCCAAATCATCTGTTGTTGGGATGTTAGTTGAGACAAATATTGACCAGAACACCGGGGAGTACACTCCATTCTTTGGGATCTTTTACAACCAACTGATAGGGGAGATGGGATCTCAGTTGAATGTTTCATCCAAAAGGCAGCACCTGCGAAAGTGCAGCACTCCCTCATTACTGCACCAATAAAATGGTCTTAGCAGCTTAAACAATCAAGCTCAGGTTGAGGACTGAGGAGATGATGGGCAGGTTCTTGGCCTACACCAATAAAAGACTTTCACTACTTCAAGGACAGTATTTTGCAGCCAAGTTCTTTAGAAGTGTAGACATTGTTGCAATGCTGGGAACCCAGCAGCCAACCTGTGCAGAGCAAGCTCCCACAAAGAGCAAATGAATGAGTCACCAGTTGAGCTGCTTTTGCTGGTGTTGGATGAGGGATATATACTGGCCAGGACTCTTCTTTGAAATAGTGCCATAGGTAATTTTTACATCCATCAGAGGGGGCAGACGGGGCCTCAGTTTAATGTCTCATCTGAAAGATGCACCTCTGGCAGTGCAGCACACACTCAGTAATACAATGGGAATGTTGGCCTGGATTATGTGCTCAAACCTCTGGAGTGGGGGCTTGCGCCCATGACCTTCTGACCCCAGGAGGTGAGACTGCTACCCACTGAGGCCCCATTTGATGCCCCTACTATGTCAAATAAATGACCCAGAGGAAAGTCACCACTGACACAGGGTTAAGTTTCAACATCTCTTTAACACTGTAAAACTACAAAGATTTTCTTTTCCGTTCATACAACAAATACCAACAAGTAAAAGTTCACTCAATGGCTTTCAAAATAATAGGTCTAATTCTGCTTTCTCTTGTGTTTTAAAAAAAGAATTGTGTGCCATATACGTGCATTTGTACAGGTACATGTGTGACAAGATACTTTTACATGGGGTGAGAGGAGGGGCTATTTGAACTCAGATTTAATTGAGCTCAATGTTATGTACAGTAAAAAGCACCATCCTGACCCTTCATTCAAGTTTCAAATGCACTTTCCAAAAAGACAAGGATTAAATACAATCAAATCAGACAAAAAAAAAGTAAAATCAAGATGAGGTAAGATACAAAGGCTGGGTAGGGGCAGCCCACAGATACATTGCAAAGGGAATTGATGCTGCAGAATGCACCAACAAACATCTATGGACTCATTCCACCAACAGCACATGCACAATGGACGGGTGTACACTCAAGCTGGGGACGCCCTCTCCTGAAACTGGGAACACACAACCAGTATCTGAAGGGTAAAGAGGGTCTTAATGGTTCTGGGCTGTTGACTTCTGTACCAAAGTTCTTTAAAACCTGCCTCCTCTCTGTCAGGATTCGCAGGCTTTTGTGGTTTCATTCAGAATGTCCAGCATTCGCAGTTATTATTTTTGGTAACCATCCCAAGTCTCCCTCTGCACCCCCCAAGCCAGAGGCTTTGAAAGACCAAACGCAGTCTTGCTGTCCTAGCCTGGGCCAACTGCAAGTCTCTGCACATTGTGATGTGCGATAACATGTCATTCTATCATCAGGGCACTCGAGTCCAGGGGGACAAACAGGTCGAGGCATGGACTGAACTGCAAGACTAAGGCTAATTGTCACTGTTTTTCTTGGCGGCCGCTAGATTTCTGCGGCAAGCTTTACTTGCCGTATGGTCTGTGTGGGTGAAGAAACAATCAAACAAGATACTTCCCAGTCGAGGGCATCAGCATCAGGTGACGCTGGAAGAGCAGAGGTGAATGTCAAGACTGTTTCAAAATGAGAGGTTGGGGGTGTTAGGGTGGGATGGAGTGGATATAGATGACATGGTAGGTCAGAGAGTAACCGTTCAGTCACAACGGGTTAGAAAATAAATTAAGATGGGGGGGGGGGTTAGGAATTTAAGTTAAATTCTGAATCGATTGCAAAGCAAAAGCAAAATACTGCGCATGTTGTAAATCTGACATGAAAACAGAAAATGCTGGACTTCCTGAGTATTTCCAGCATTTTCTGTTTTTTATTTGCTGAATCGATTCCGTGCGTCGAAGGAACTGTTGCAAGCAACATAATCAACAAGGTCTTCCTGTGGTTTTATCATTGGCTGAAATCCACACAATAGCTTGTCAGTGATCCCTAGAGGCTGCGCCCCCACCCCCCCCCCCCCCCCCCCCATCCCATCTGCCCTCCACGATGTGGAGGAAGTGGAACAGCTTTAATTCCCACCTCCCATTGAAACTCAAAAAGAGCTCCAGTACATCCTGTTGCCCGCGTTCTGAGGAACATACACAAAGAAGTGAAGTGACGGGTACAGACTGGAATGTGACCGCCCCCCCCCCCCACCCCCAACTTCACCCTCAATTCTGTATTAGTTTAGCTGAATGGAGGCGAGAGGAGGAGGGGGGGGGGGGGGGGTGTTTGTTTCCTGACAACCTCTGATGCTGATATCCGCCGCAGTGACTCCCTCCTCTCCAGCCCCCCCCCCCCACCCTAATCCAGTTTTGTCCTTCCAGGAGTCCTCGTTAAATGTCCTCTTTTTAAAAAAAAATACAAATAACTTACTTTCGACTTTAAGGCTCTAAGATTTTTTTTGTTTAAGCCTGATTAATGTTGAAGAATGGTCCTGTCTTTGTCGTTTCCTGCAGTGAACTTGGGAAGAGGCCCAGTGCTGTACGGACTGCACGGAGCAGAGGGTAACACATGGGCTGGAGGATTTCCTTGCAGCTCCAGTTTGTATTTGAGGAGGGAGAGCAGAGCCTGCGAGTCCGGGGGCTCGAGTGTATCTTTTGGCAAACCCCGCGATTCAGAGCTGCATATCACACGTCCTTCAGGACAAAGAAACGCAGAAGAGTTTGTATTTACTCCACAGATCAAACGTACGGACACTGTCCTTCCGTTTCTATCTCCATTTAATATAGATATTAAAGATCGGGATCCTTGCACGACCCGTTGTCTCACATCCTTTCCTCTATAGTCTAGACGCATAAAAACATTACATAAAATGTTAAAATACTTGCTCTCTTAGAATGAAACCTATTCTTCTGGAATAATCTCCTTTAGCAGCTCAATAATATCTCGACCTGAGCACGTCCTACACCTGTGAGATGGCCCTGTGGATTAGGGCACTGCCCGGTGACATGTTCAGCTACATCAACCCAGGGGCTCACAGGCCAACACCTGGCTTTTGTGCAGAGTTTCGATGGTCTCAGCTGGGAATGATTCCCTGCGTCTGAGCAGGGAGAGGAGAGAAGAGTGGAGAGGGGAGGAAAGGCAAAGAGGAGCAAAGGGAGCAAAGTGGGAATTGAGCCGTGGTCTCTGCACACAAATGAGAAAGCTGCAGCATGTGGACTGGGTGGGGTCAGTTGAGCCGAGGGGCTCTAAATATCCTGCATATACCAGGTGCCTAGGTTGAAGATCTTCAATCTTCAATTGGCCACTGGGTAGGTTGGGGTACTGTGGGCCTGAGATCTCCATAGGTCTGTCCAGCAAGAGTCAGATCTCCAGAATAGGAGAGAGGAGATGCAGCACCTCCGCACTGCAGCATCTGACCCCTCCATCTTGAGCTTCCACTGCTCATTAGTTGTTCTCCACATGCTGCCTGCTCTACAGCACTTAACTCACTGACTGCAATATTGAGGCATTCTGACCCATCTTATACTCATCATTCCTCATCTGTGAAGAAAGGAGGAATTTGTATTTCTTTCTATAGCACCCTTCACAACCTCGGGGTGTCCCAAAGCACTTCACAGCCATTGAAGTAGACAATCTTATTTTCTGGGAACAAAATTAGCCCTCCCCCCCCCCCCCCCCCCCCAAAACTATCCCTCCCAACCCTGGGTAGTCCCACAAGGGTGGGCAACTTTTCGAGTGTAAACAGGAGTTTGCACTGGTCAGATCCCCTGTGCACCCCTCCTTATCTCCAATCTGACTGAGAGGCAGGACCATATTATCAGGACGTCTCCTATCTGGTCTGGAAATGGTCAATTGGATTAGTTATGTTGGCAAACGGAAGTTAAAAAGGACTTTCCCCACCTCCACCTTGACTAGTGAGACTCCAGTTATAGAAGGGGTGTCTGGGTGTGTGAGGTGTAATGTTGCCAAAACCCCCATAGTGGGAAGTGACTGATGGATTCTGACCTACAGCAGCCTCCAGCACTGGGACACTGTTTCCCCCTTATTCTGAAGGCCATAAGCCAGTAGTTTCCTACTTAGTTACACAAGGATCCTCAGACTGCAGCAGTTTCATGTTGACAATAGCCTTCTCAGTGTGTTTAGAGCAGGTAATCTTGGCTGCACAAAAATACAGTAGGCCTTTGTAAGAAACTACCAGGTCACTTGTCACAGGCAAAGATAGGCGCTGAATGAGTGGTACTAGTGAACTTGCATTAAGGCTGGTATCTACCTGATATGGCCATGGATTAACAGGAGGAGCACTGGCTCTGTACCTCTGCTTCATGGGAAATGAGTAAAACCCAGAAGCTCTAGCTTCACAGAATGTGTAAAGTGCCATTGCAGAAGTTCCACGGGGTGAATTGGGAAGCAACAGAGACATGCCCGTGGGACCAGCATCAGCAGTGAGGGAAACACAAATGGTACTGAGACTGGGCCTCACTGACTGATCAAATAAAATCAAGGAGATAGTGAAAAGACTTGGGGGGTGGGGGGGGGGGAAAGCAGAGCGTTAGAGAAATTATGGGGTGGGGAGGGGGGTAAAAGGGAGGGCAGGTGGTCAGGGATAGATAAAAAGCATAAAGAGGCAAAAACAAACATTTCCTAACAACAGATTAATTAGCTAAGTATTGGCAGATGTAGCAGTCCTCAGGAAAGCTAGAGTCTAACCCAAGTCATTGACAGTTATTTACACATCACTGCAACAACCAGCACACTGACTGCGCACCCATAGGAGTAAGTCTGACACTCTGCCTGGGTGGCACTTCAGTTTCTCTATGAAATTACTCAGCTCTTTTGAGGCCATGCCAATGTATTACTTCTGTGATTAAATATATTAAATTATTTTTTGCAGATTGATTTATAGCTGGAGTGCTTTCAGCAAGATATTGGTCTGTAATTAACACTGAGTGTAACAAACCATATCCAAGGAATTGGACACATACTGTATATTCAGCAACTCTGCACTTGCTGGGCTTGTTATCACATCACCAGCAGGAACTGAATAACCAACCCCCCTGCCCCTAGCATGTGTACAGTACCAGGTGCCTCAACAACAAATCATTTATTAATTATTCTGTTTGTCTTTCTCCTAAAAGTTTATAACCGTTGACATTTGAGTAACTGGCACAATCAAAAAGATTCAAGACAAACCATGGAAGCACAATTTACAGAGAGATAGTAAGGAAGGAAAGGGGGACAGAGGGAGACAGAATGGAAAGAGAAAGATAGAGGTGGCAAGAATGCCACAGATAGCGATGAAACACAAGGGAGGGAAAGTGAGAGAAAAAGAAAGAGATTGAGAAAGCATGGAGATAAGGAAAGTATGACAGAATAAAGAAAATGAAGAGGGACAGAGGAAAAGAGAGAAAAGAGCAAGAGAGAGAAAACGCTAATGCCTCATTCAATAAAAATGATGTGAATTAACATTTTCTTGTGCAACACCAAATGTTTCCCCTGCGTGTCATCGTGAAACAGTGTGTCACGCACAGAGGCTCCGCCATACGATGCATCTGATGCATTGTTGTGTAGCAGGACAGAAGGTTCCTCATTATTTACACAGATGCCGCGCATGACAGGAAGTAGTGAGAGTAGGTGATAGCTCATCCTCAGCCTTTATCTGGATGTGTCCATCCGCTCCTCTCTAAAGTTCTCGCAGAAACTGATGACCTGGCTGTTGAATGGAGAAACAGAAGAATAAATTGTGGTTTCAAATGGTTTAGTGAACAGCCTCAATTGTGCATTAACATTTTTTTTGTTCTCTAGTTCTATAATAGTCTGAATTATATTCAGCAAGTGCATTTGAATGTTGCTGCTCATCAGAAGGCATTTTATTCCCCTCTACTTATTGTAAGCAGAGTCTGCAAGTCCCAGGTCAGCACAACACAGAAGGGATACTCATGTTCAGGTTCATGCTAATTCAACCTCAGAAATGCTCCCCCTGATGGATGGGCAACATTTCCATTTCTCTCATCAGTTATCTAATCCAGGGGTATCCTATCTTTTATTATTAGGGCTGAATGGGTACATATGATGGAGCTTTTGGTTGGGGGAATGGCACGCTTTAAGTTTAAAACCCTTGTCCCTATTAATCTGCAGATATTTTGAGCTAATGATACTCACAGATCTCGGTGTTCTGATTTAGGATTCATCTGCTAATGGGAAAACAGTAATAGGAACAGCCCTTTTCCAAACCCTCATGCTCAGGAAATTCAATGGGACAAGTCTGTGAGCAAGAAATATTCAACACAAACAGGTTGCCTGGGTTTCAAGGATGGATTTCTAGGGACTGGGAGGCTGCTCTAGCCCTTTGGATGCAGCTTCAACTAAACTCTAGTGTAAATGAAACTGTCAACTTGGGGGCAATTTTAGGAGTTTCACCTCACAATGAGTTTGATTGTGACTAAAAACTCATTTGAGTTTGGATCTTAGGGAGAAATTTGTTCCGTGAATCTGGGTTGGGTTGAAACCTAGAAATCAGTGGTTAAAGGATTGGATTGAACCATGCCTGCCCTATGACTTCTGGCTTAACACATCCTGAATGGGACACATACACACAATCGTGAGTTTGAGTGCTTCATGTACCTTGCCATCACTTTGGTCTCCGGTCTAGCCGCATCGCTCTCGATCACTCCCTTCAGCAGTTCAATTCCATTCTCTTTTATCAGCAATGGGCAGTATTTCTCAGCTAAGGATTTAAACCATTAAACGGCAGGTTCACAAAGAGCTTCAGCTCAGATGCAACACTTGAAACAGTGCTGAACTTTACAACGCAACATTTTACCTCCAACCGCATTTCAATAGTTTCTGTAAACCTGGTGTTTGAAATTCAACATTTGGGGTTCAGAGGGCTGTACAGTAAAATCTTTTGCCCTCTTCCTCACAAGGACATATCACAGAAACACTGAAAATTTACAGAAGGAGGCCACTCGGACCATTGTGTCTGTGTTAGGATTGGCCATAGCATAGACTGAATTTCCCCAGCATAGGATATTCTAGTGTTGGTGGTTATAGTACTGAGTGGGTGATCCAGAGGTTGCAAGTTCAAATCCTGCCATAGCAAGTTGTGAAATTGCCAAGAAAGCACAAGTTCATTAATCCCAGCATAGGCACAATGGGCTGAATGTCCTCCTTCTGTGCTGTATCAATCTATGAATGCCTTTCAGGACATGACCTCTGCCACCCCAACCTGATCTGGCTTATGTGACTCCTGTCCAGACTACATGGTTAACTCTTAAACAACAAATTGCATTTATCTAATGCTTCTAACATAGTAAGACATCCCAAGTTGCTTCATAGCAGCATAAATCAGACAAAATTTCACACCTTGTCTGGTAAGGAGATGTTAGGACAGCTGACCAAAAGCTTGGTCAAAGAGTTAAGTTCTAAGGAGCACATTAAATGAGGAGAAAGAGATGGAGAGGCGTAGCTAGGGCGGGAATTCCAGAGCTTAGGGCTAAGGCTGCTGAAGGCACGGCCATGAATGGCGGAGTAATGAAAATCGGAGATGTGCAAGAGACCAGAATTGGAAGATTGCAGCGATCTCGGATGGTTGTAGAGCTGGAAAAAGTTAAGGAGGTGAGAAGGCCACAGGAGGTTCAAAAACAAGGATGAGAATTAATGCTCCTTGAAGTTATGTTCCTGCAATAGCGATCTATAGGCCTGGAACAACAATGTAGAAAGCACAAGTTTAAATCCCACCACGAGAGAGTTTGAGAATCTGAATTCCATGAGAAATATCTGGAAATAAAAGAGCTGTGATCAATAAAAATGACCATGAAAAGTTGTTCCACCAGGAGCAGGAATCGTAGCTGATTATTTTCCACTCTTACCAACCCTAAGGTGCTGAAGCCAATTATAGAGCCCTTATCACGACTAGGCCTAAAGATAGTCAACTCAGTCCAGACAGGAGCAGTGAATCTGGTATCTTCCTCCTCCATAGGACTCAGTACCACACAATGAGCCCCAGAGAAAGAGTTAGTCAGACATTCATAAAGCGGCACAGAGGGTAAATGAGCAAGAGTCTGTACAAGGGAGGGACTAAGAGAAATTGAAATGACAAAATATTGGAGGCAATGATTTGGCTAAAGGCCAGTTATTATCAAACAGGATTAACAGAATGATGTGCTGTCCTGTCAATCACAGGCATACACAGACAGAAACAGGCTTGAGGCAGGCCTGCATATTCCTTGCTCAACCGGTCCTCTGTTTGTCAAGACATGCACTCTGTGTTACAGATTAAGAGGTGTATCAGTATCCGGTACTTACGATAGACAGATGTGAGGTTGAACAGTGCCCATGTTGCCCAATGTTGGCTGACTGGAGCTACTCGCTGAGGGAGGAGGCGCAGAATTGGCTCAAAAGACCTGAAAAGATGAAGGAATCCTCAGCTCAAACTGTCTTAGTGTTCAGAATACTCTGTCCCTGGCCAAGACACATCGCCACTGGCCAAGATATGCTGCCATTGGCCAAAACAATTCAAAGCTCAAAACACACCTGCCACAGCCCAGACCGCTGCCATTATGATTGATTCCACTTCTCACCTGTAATTAATGTTTCTTCTTGAATTTTCATCCCAGCTGGAGATAGCTCGCCACATTCGATCCATCACTTCCACGCGCCGTGGTTCTGCAATAGCCCAGGCTTCATCCCCATCAAATATGATGTGTGACAGAACTCCACAGGCATTATATGACACCTCAATCCCATCTGCGTTACTTTCTAAGAGACGGCTGTAAGGGAAACATGCAATAAAATGATGGGGGTTGGAGCGGGGTTGGTGACTTTTCATTATAAATGCGGACACATTGCTGTAAATACGGTCACAAGGTGTCAAGACTCTGTAGATCCATGGACAATACAGCATTTTCAATGCTTTTTATAATGGAGTAAAATTATGCAGAACAAGGGAATCAAGGGTATCAGGGTTGGATGGAGATGAGGAAATCGAAACACGAGAAGATCAGCCACTATCTTATTGAATGGCGGAGCAGGCTCAAGGGGCCAAATAGCTAATTCCTGTTCCTATTTCTTATGTTTTTACAAGACACTGTCAGACACCTAACCTATCTGGCAGGTGACTCATGGCAGGTAATTGATGGGATTAGATTGGCAAAGGAAAGTCAAATGGGGCAGAATATAAAACAGGAGGCTGATTTCCTCCCTTGGCTACCCACAAGAGTCTGAAAGATGACGTCATGGCGAGAATCACTTTCCCTACTTATCTTATAAGATGAAAAGAAAAGACAGGGCAGATGGTCAGAATAGCCTACATCCTAACACACTGCACTAGGGTAGGGCAAGGTCCATCTCCTAACTAATCCTAAAACAATATGTTCACAATAACAGACACAGGAATGCTGCACTGGATGTGGAAACTGTCAATCCCAACACTGCTCCTGCACAAAGAAGAATTTGAATATAGACCAGTCGTGTGGAGCAATTGGAGAAGCTGGAATTATTCACATTAGAGCAGAGAAGGATAAGAGGAGATTTACTAGAGGTGTTCAAAATAATGAAGGGTTTGATAGAGTAAATAAGAAGAAACTGTTTGCAATGGTGGGAGAGTTGGCGAGACAAAGAAGTTAAAAGGGGAGACGAGAACTTGTTTATGCAGAGAGCTATTATGATCTGGAGGGCGCTGCCTGAAAGGGCGGTGGAAGCAGATTCAATGATAACTTCAAAAAGAGAATCAGATGAATACTTGAAAAGGAAAATCTTGCAGGGTTCTGAGGAGAAAGACACAGTGCAAACACGATGGGCTGAATGGCCTCCCGTTGTGCTTTAAGATTCTATGACTAGGTAGGAGCAGGTTAGCTGAGTGCCTCCTCAGCTGGGGAATGATGTGTGGAACGTGCAGAGGGGAATATTAGAGGAGGGGGAAAAAGAAAATATGTAACATTATTGGGTGAAATATAATAAGATAAAAAAATAGTTTGGTGATAATTTGACTACAGCATAAACAGTAATTGGGGCTGAGTGAGGGGCTGTGTGGGGTGGAAGGGCAAATCATTAAAATAACTTTTTATATCATGCATAGGTGACTTGTCCCCAGAGATTTTTAAAAACACTAACCTGAAGACACTAATGAACTGGGTGGTCATCAGATGTGGCCGTAAATGTTTGACCTCAGCGACATTTCCCAGCAGTCCCAACATGTTCCTGTGTAATTCTTGCTTTCCTTGGAATTCCTAGGTTTAACGGAGGATAAAGAATAATGGGAGCGAAAAGAAAAACAGGATGCAGAGAACGGATAATCAGAGTATTCAGCGGACTCGAACCTGCTCCCGCATCCTGCACCAATCACAGCTGGAAGCCCCATGGCCAATCACAGCTAGGGGCCCCACAGCTAATCAAAAGCTGGGTCCCCACAGCCAATCACAACAGGGACCCCATGACCAATTACAGCTGGTCCCCCATATCCTCCACCATTCACTGCCAGGCTCTCACAGCCAATCACGGTTGGGCTTCCACAACCTCCACCACTCGTAGCTAGGCTCTTACAGCCTGCAGGTAAATGAGAACTATAGAAGAAACCACCTCTGACTATCCTCCAAACTGCAGTATCAGCCAAGACAAAACAGAGACAATTAAATGATTTTTAACTGCATATTGTTCATGTAAAAATAAGGTCACATGCTCCAAGGAGAAACTTACATTCAAACATTCAAGGAACAACTTCATTCCATTGCAGTTTAGGAACATCTCACAGTTATCGGGAGTCTCATCTGTAATGTTCCATAGCGCACTCCATGAAAACTCCATAACTTGGTCACACTGTCCAGAGAAAAAAAAAGGGGACAAGAGATATGGTAGAAATGTTTCTCACTCAAGCTCACAGGTGTCCTGATCAATGTGCTTAATGGACCAAAAAAGGGCAGAAACGAAAGCAAAATACTGTGGATACTGGAATCTTCAATAAAAACAGAGAACGCTGGAAACAGATGGCAGGTGAGGAGAGAGAAATAAAGTTAACATTTCAGATCGATGACCTTTCATCAGAACCACTGATGAAACCACATGTTTCTCTCTTTACAGGTGCTAACAGACCTGCTGAACATTTGCAGCATTTTCTGCTTTTAGGACAGAAACAAACAGATTACTTGCAATTTGAATACTGGACTTGGGAGGTGAAAGCGAAATAAATTCACAGAAAAATTTACCAAAACAATCGTTTTGCCCCCAAAATGTCTTCCAAATTTGTGACTGACATATGATCCTGGACAATAAGTGACAATTCTGGGGAGCAGCTGAACACCGTCCTGTCTTCATCCAATTTTTGCCTACAAATGTGCACTTCAGAGTGGGAATCAGGAACAGGGACATTGGACAATTTTCCACCTGGCTCTCACCAGCTTTAGGAAGTCAATTGTGCTATTTGAATTACTGGTCCTGGCTCAGGTCAGCTAGCACCATGCAATCTGAGGAATGAATTTGTGACCTGCTGGTCTGCCTGGTTTACAGGTGAGCTTCATGGTGCATGTCCCCACACAGTCAGCACTGGGTAACCCATCCCACATACTTTCTGAGCTCACAGGTGAAGAAAAGCTACTTGGCCGGGGGTGGGGGGGGGGTGGTGGTGGTGGTGGTGGTGGTGGTGGTGGTGGTGGTGGTGGTGGTGGTGGTGGTGGGATACTGGAGGACTGGCACTGCCTACAGAATTCCAGGTTAATTGCTAGCACCTTCCAGAGAGAATGGCAGGGAAAAGAAACATAACTTTCAGCTGTGGCTCAGTGGATAGCACAATCGCTCGCCTGCAAATCAGATGGTTGTGGGTTCAAGCCCCACTCCAGAGACAAAAGCACAAAACTGAGGCTGACTTTTCAGTGCGGTTCTGCGGGAGCACTGTGCTATTGGAGGTACAGCTATTTTGGATGAGACTTTAAACTGCGATAGACTTAAAAAATTTCCAAGACCATTTTTGTGAAGAAGAGCAGAAGAGTTCTCCTTGGTGTCCTGGACAATACTGACCCCTCAACTGACATCACTAAAACACATTACCTGGTAATAATATGTTTGTGGGATCTTGCCGTGCACAAATTGATGTCTCTGTTTTCTAAGTTACAACAATGGTTATGTTTCATTAAGTCCTTCGTTATTTGTGAAGTGGTGAAAGGCACTATATAAAAGCAGTTTCTTTCCTTTAAACTTACCACTTTGTCAGTCAATTTCTTCTGAATCAACTTCAACATTGTCTGAAAGAAAACACATTAAAACAGGTCAACAGCATAGTCCAGGAGGTCTCTATAAAGCATAAATGCACACATACAAACATATGAATTAGGAGCAGGAGTAGACCACTTGGCCCTTCAAGCCTACTCCGCCTTTCAATAAAATCATGGCTGATCTAATTGTAACCTCAACTCCACATTCCCACCTACCCCTGAAAACCTTTCACCCCCTTGCTTATCAAGAATCTATCAACTTCTGCCTTAAAAATATTCATGGACTATTTCCACCGCCTTTTGAGGAATAAAGTTCCAAAAACTCAACCCTCAGAGAAAAAAATTCTCTTCATCTCTGTCATAGATGGGTGACCCCTTATTTTTAAACAGTGGGCCAAAATACTAGATCCTCCCATATGTATATTATTCAACTAACAAACAGATATTATTGCAGATGTTCGACAATCAAACCCACCCTGCAAACCCCTAGTCCCAACTGTTTAACAAATCTGACCACTGGGAGCATCCAATACAATTACTGCTCAAACAATTTTTGCTGAAGGGCAGGCTGCAGAAAATGATGAAAAGCTATTTCAAAGAAGTTGACCTCTAGTGAGTGAGTTATGAGGAATGACTTTAGAAGCTTTTGGCTATTTCAACAAACAAACATACATTAAGAGAGGTGAGAAAAGACAAGCAAGACCACGCTTGTTCTCTCTATTAGGCCTTGTGACCTCAAGCACCAACTGTTAGCAGTATTAAGTAAGCCTCGAAGAGAGGCAAGTGAGAGGTAACCTGGTAGAAGTATGTAAGGTAGTAAAGCATGTGGAGAAGGTAGATCCAACACACTACTTCAACTAAACTGTAACTAAAGGATAAGGGAACAGAGATTCAAGGTTGTAAAAGACAATTGTAGGACTGATGTCAAGAAGTTTGTCAGATGAAGTGTGACCAACATGCAGAACAGAGTCTTCGTATGGCAGTGAACAGAAAAGTCTTGAACTCATTTAAGAAACAGTTGGATGACATGTAGTCTTTCAGGATGAATGAGCTAGGATTTGCCAAATTAACTTTCTTTTCCAGGTCAAGGCTGTGAGCTTCATCTCACTGCAGGGTCTTGAGCACAAAATCCAGGCTGATATTCCCAGTGTAGTTACCAAGAGGGCTATTCGCTATCAGAGGTAGCGTCTTTCAGATGAAACATTAAACCGAGGCTCCGTCTGCCCTCTCTGGTGGACATAAAATATTGGAAGAAGAACAGGGGAGTTATCCTTGATATACTGGACAAAATGTAACCATCATCCAATATGCTGAAAACGGATTATCTAGACATTATCACACTGCTGTTTGTGGGATCACGTGTTTACTTTGGGTTTATGAAGGGTGAATAAATGCAGAGGCCACTTTGGAATGTGCTACGTGGATCCAGACGTGGGCAGAGTGGATAGGGAGAAAATGTTCCCACTCGTAAACAGATCGAGAACCAGAGGGCACAGTTTTAAAGTGTTTTGCAAAAGAAGCAAAGGCAAGGTGAGAAAAAACTTCACACAGTGCGTAGTTAGGGTTTGGAAAGCACTGTCTGGAAGTGTGGTGGAGACAGGTTCAATTGAGGCTTTCAAGAGGGCATTGGATGGTTATTTAAACAGAAACAATATGCAGGGTTACAGGGAAAAGACAGGAGATTGGCACTAAGTTTAAATGTCGGAGAGTCGGTGCAAACACGATGGGCCGAATGGCCTCCTTCTACACCATAATAATTCTGTGATTCTGTGATTTTTCCATACTAACTTCATAAGAGGTGTTTGGAGCATGTTGCAACAACAATGATGCAATAGCACGATGTTCTGCCCAGTCTTAAGCATCACCATACTTACTGTGACAAATCCCATTTTCCCCACTGCTTCCTTGTGATCATTGTCAACTTGGCAGACCAGTGCATTGCAAAGATGCACTGCTATGCGCTGGATGGACTCGTCCTGCCGGGTCTGGTTGAGGATACTGAGAAGCAGCTCATTGACCCTTCGGTACTGGAACTCCAGCTCCTCTGGAATACTGAAGTTACAGAGCGTCAAGCAGCAGTTCCGTTGTACCTGTATTGCCAGGAAGGAATCGAGAGTGAGACTCAGGAGAAAAAGTATTACTGAGTACACAGTAAAAATCAAATGGTGAAGGGGTGGCCAGTGTTAGAAGAAGAGTGGCAGTGAGGGGAGTGAGTGAGAGGAGAGAGCGCCAGGAATTGGGGGGGAGAGAAAGCGCCAGGAGCGGTGACCACTGTGAAGCAGGAGGTCACTCAGTTAGGTAGCCAGGGGTTTCGGGGAATCCGAAACAAGGGTGGTGATTTTGAAACAATGATATTGTGTTATGATGTCAAGGTCATGATAGTGGGATGTGAGTGAGGATACTGAGTGCAACTTGAATCAGCAGAAGCTGGTGGGATGGTGGAGGTGTGGGAGCAGTGAAAGGCGTTAAGACAGGAGTGTCACTGCAACCACCAATCTGTATTTTGCACAAATCTTCAGTGACTGACAAACGAAACATGTACATGTGTTTATTGTGAACAGAGCAGTGATATAAGAACTTTAAAATACAAACCATTGAAGCAGACCACAGTTTAAAGGTAAACATTTATGAGTTGAATGGATATATTCGTACCGTCACCTCTTGGTAAGACTCCATACCATTCAGCACCACCTGAATGACCTGCCGGCGGAGTTTGATACTCTGTTCATGCCGGTAATCTGAGCCAGTCAGGTAGAAGAGAGCCGCACTGCCCGTCACCTGAACACTTTTATCAAATTTGTGATACTTCAGCGCGGAGATCACCAGCTACAACAAAGAAACAAGAAAGATTTTTAAACAAACACTGTCTCCTTCTCTCTATTTCATCACTATCAATGTGAACAGCAAATCTTAAAATGCTTCTCTCTGCAAATAGCCTTCCCTTCACCTCCCTACACCATCCTCATTCTCCCTTAACATTATATTCCCCTCTGTGCCATATGTATACTCAGATCCGGTTGCATCACATTATGACTATGATCTCCCACAGTCCAAGCATCTTTTAGGATTGCAAAGGAACTTCCAAAAGTTTTTTCCTAAATTGGCCCAAGGTAGTTTCTCTGATCCTGTGTTTCTCCAGGGTGGAGGTTAGAGATGTTGGAGTTTCATCATGCTGGTACAGAATAGATTGACAGCTTAGCTCCTCTTTTTCTCATGATTGTATCGCCAAACCTAAGTCATTCCTTCTTTGGATTTCAAAATCCTGGAACAAGTTACCTTCTTTCCTCCCTCCGGTATCCACCAACAAGCTCTTGCATTTCTACAGCATCTTTAACATAGTAAAACAGCCCACGGTGCTTCACAGGAGCGTTGTCAAACAAAATTGGACACATATTAAATAGGTGACCAAAAGCTTGATTTTCAGGAGCATCTTCAAGGACTGGGGAGGGAATTCCAGAGCACACTTTAATTTGATTTAAATGTAATTGTTTTTTTATTTGCTTCATTCTTTCTCAGATGAACCTATATATCTCGAGGCCAACAATTGCCTGCATCTGGAAACCATTTCTCCATTTGAATCAAATTACAGGATGTTAGAAGCTTTGCGGGGTGTCATCAGATCACTCTTTCCCCATTCACCATGCTTTCTCTTCTTTTCAAATTTGATTCCGTCACAAACCGGAGTTTCTCAATAATAAAAAAATAATTTTTTCAAGGAGATCCAAAGCTTGGTTTGGGCGAAGGGTTTGACCATGTCCTTCCAGAACATTAATTACACCTTCTTCCCTTTAGAACATCAGGCTGTTTCCTAACTTTATCTTTATCTTGTAAGGTTTTTTTGGAGGCGGAGGGGAAATTTTTAAGCTCTTTAGTTTTTTAAATTACTTCATCTGACCAACTTTCTCCTTGCATCAAGCTTGTGTTTTTATTGTAAACTCTGTAAAAGGAACATTGGCCCATTTAAGGTAGTAACTAACAAAGAAATGATAAAATTATCATCTTTAGAAGACAAAATTCTTACTATTTGCACAAACAGCTGGAATTCCATGGAGACACAACATTGATAGGGCAACGTCATTCTACTCTGAATGCACTGCGTGACAACAGTGACCTTGGTGCTAAAAAGGGAAATGTCACAAAGTGGATCCTGTAACAAAGTTTAATACCTCGCCTGGAGGAAGCAATGATCTCTTTACATTGACATTATTAAAGCAGGCTTCAGTAGCATTCTAAAACTGTCCTGCATCAGTCAACTGAACTTAACCGTTGAATCTTACCTGTAGAGCACGCAATGGTTGGTCACACTGTTCGATCCGTGCGATATCGAAGAGGTGGTTTATTGCGCGTGATGCAATCTCTGGTCGATATTCAGTGTAAGCTTCTATGGCGTTCAGGATTTGATCCTCATTTGCTTCACCAGTTATCTAGCAACAGAAGCACAATCTGTAGCTGAGTTTGCAGATCAGCCAAATAAAAACACAAACCCTGCACAAAGGCTCTAAAGTTCTTACAATGGTTCTCTTCTAGCCTCAAGCAATTATAGCAGATCACAAACACATGCACATATGTCATGGGAACGATGAGAACACACATGCATACAGATACACACATGAATGGACAGATGCACTCACACACAAGCACACACACTTGGAAACACATGCACAGATGGACATGCATACACAGACACACACGTGCATCCTAAATGATCTTATAAAGGCTAACTGTGAGGAAAGGCCAGCCTCACTTACCTTGTAGGCAGGAATATGAGTTAGATTACATAGTGTGGTGTCAAACAGTCCCAGGAACTGAAAGGATCTATTCAGTAGACGGAATGGCTCAATGCTGCTCTTCTGTGGCTCAGTACTGAATACAAAAGCATGAGGCCAATTAGTGCAGTAATGGAGTCCCATCACATCTCTCAGAAACATCTCCAGGCACTTCCCACACAATGATATACTTTGTCCCCCATCATGCGTAGCTGTGCCTTCAGCCATCTAGGCCTTAAATTCTGGAATTCCTTTCATAACACTTTCTGTCTCTTTACCTCTCTCTCCTCGTTTAAGATGCTCCTTGAAACCTAGCTCTTTGACCAAGGATTTGGTCACCTGTCCTAATATCTCCTTCTTTGACTTGGTGTCAATTTTTGTCTGATTACGCTCCCGTGAGCTACCTTGAGACATAAATGCAAATTATTGTCCTAAATTCCCACAGAGGAATGGACTGATTAAATGGATTTATTGATTAAAAGATTAATGTTAGCTGGGAAACTGGGAGAACTCCCCTACAAATTCTTCCAAGAGTACCAGGGGATCTTCAACATCTACCTGAACCACTATGGTAGGCTACTTGGGCTTAATTTTAACCTTGTATCCAAAGGACAGCACCTCTGTCAATAGAACAATGCCTCAGTACCACACTAGGGTGTCAGCCGAGATTATGTACTCACGTCCTGGAGTGACCTTGAACCCACGACTTCTGATTCAGAGGTGGGAGTCTCTGTATAGTTATTCGAAGAGGGGCAGGTAGTTTGGCCAGGGCCTAATTCCTCCCTAAACAGACACCACCCAAAGCCAATCAGCTGGTCATTCATCTCATTGCTGTTTGTGGGACCTGGTTGTGCCTAAATTAGCCACTGGGCTTGGCTACATTACCACTGCACTTCAAAACAATTCACCAGCCATGGAACATTTTGAAAGCTTGATAAGATGCAAAAAGAATGAAAGCAACATGTTTTTGTTAAAGATTCAAAAGTGGCCCTGGAAAATATGACCAGTAAAAGTACTTTTCTACTTAGGTATTTGGCTAGGCCTCAGGCCTTACCTTGCAGGGCCCAGGGCTTCGTCATGGCTTGAGATTGCAGAGTTATCCAGCATCAAGTGCCCTGAGATATCCAATGAGACGAGGTTCTTGAGGTTCTGCGCAAAGGCAGTGAGGACTTTCCGGGTCAGTTTGAATTTGTAAAAACTAGAAGTTCTGTCACGGGAAATGTCCAAATGTCTGCAGAAGATAAACAATATATAGAGCGCAACAGTGCAGAAAGATTTTAAGCTTGATGTATTCAGGTTACAACAAAATTACAGTAGATCATCTCATTGAAGCCTACAAAATTCTGAAGCGGCTTGACAGGGTAGAGATGAAGAGATTGTTTTTGCTGGTCGGGGAATCTAAAACATAAGGGCACCGTTTCAGGATAAGGGGCTGATCATTTAGGACTGAGATGAGGAGAAATTACTTCAGTCAAAAGGTTGTGAATCCTTGGAATTCTCTAACCCAGAGGTTTGTGAATGCTCCATTGTTGAATACATTTAAGGCTGGGATAGACAGATTTTTGGTCTCGCAGAGAATTATAGGATGTGGGCAATGGGTGGGAAAATGGGAGTTGAAGCCCAAGATCAGCCATGATCATATTGAATGGTGGAGCAGGCACGATGGGCCACATGATCTATTGCTCCTATTTTTTCGTGTTCTTGTAGAGATTTGACTCATTCACCCCTACCTGTTCTAAACCAAGGTTTGGTCCACCTCCCAGAGTTCTCCCAAGTTCCCTGACTAATATTTATCCCTCAACCAACAACAACAAAGAAAACTAGTCATTATCACAATACTGTTGTGGGAGCTTGCAGTATGCAAATTGACTGCCGCGTTTCTCTAAGTTACTAAGTATCTATCGTCATTGTTGTAATTTAACAAATTTAGGAAGTAATGAGGTCATGAAAGGCATGACAGATGTGCAATTCTTTATTTCTTTCAAAAACGTACACTTAATAAATCTGTGAACATCTGACATCTATGCTGTAAATCCTTTTATGCTGAGGAATAAATTATACCCATCCAGAACACCCAAGAAAGGCAGGAGTACAGCGAAACTAAGTCTCAGTAATTTTCCTACGGGCTTATAGCAGGAGATCAGCAGAAACCCTGTGGAATTACTGTGACATTGTCAACAGGGGAAAACTTGCACTGAGTTCCATCCACCCATCACCCCCATGGCCACTAACCTACATTAGCTCTCAGCCTGGCAATGCCTCGATTTTAAAATTCTCATCCTTGTTTTCAAATTCCTCCACGGCCTCACCCCTCCTTACTTTTGCAACCTCTTCCAGCCCTACGATCCTCTGAGATACATGCAATACCCTAATTCTGGCCTCTTGCATATCCCAGATTTTAGTCACTCCACCATTAGCAGCCGTGCCTCCAGCTGCCTGGGCCCTAAGCTCTAGAATTCCCTCCCTAAACATCTCCGCCTGTCGTTCTTCCTTTAATATGCTCCATAAAACCTACCTTTTTGACTAATCATTTGATCACCTGTCCTAGTATCTCCATTTATGGCCCGGTGGCAAAATTGGTCTGATATTACTCCTGTGAGGCACCTTGGGACGTTTTACTATTTTAAAGGCACAAGCTGTTGCTACTGAGACGCGGTGGTGTGGGAGGGAACGAGTGTGGGGAAGGAGGAATTAAGATTCTGAACCTTAAGCTGCCATATGACCCTGACCTAGAAGCACATTACCCCCACCTGAGGTTAGTGAGCTGCAGGAGGACCCAGATGTGCTCCTCAGAGAGGTCCATGTTGTACAGCACCAGTGACCCAAGCCGCTTCTGCCACTGCAGCAGGAACTGGATGTCGTTGATCTGGATTCCAGAGAGATCAAGCGAGGTAAGGGAAGTAAGCGGCCGCAGGAGTCGGTCCACATTCACTCCATCAGTCAGGTGACCCAGGTTGAGGAAGCAGAGCCTGTGGAAGCCGGTGAAGGTGAAGTCTCTGACCAGGACCTGCCGTGTGGGGTTCACCAGGCTTTCATTGTCCCCCTCGCAGCCACCAGGGTTTTCTTCCTCATAAAAAATGTTCTTGCAGCCAAACAGGCTGAGGGAAACCAACGTGCTGCGGAAGTTATTTAGAGTCTGCAGGCTCTTGGCCGAGAGCTTCTCGCAGTTAACCAGTCGGAGCTCAACCAGATCCTGAAGAACACAAGCAGAATTGGTAGTCACCATGGAAACAGAGTCAACAGGCATTGGGTTACTAAGCAACAACACATTGTGATCTCTGATCTTACAACTTATAAACACCAAAGTACCCTAGTGTAGTGGCTATGTTACTGGACTAGTAATCCAGAGTAATTCTAAATACCAATGACATAAAGGGGTATGGGATAGTGTGGGAAAAAAGCATTTAAGTGGATGATCAGCCATGATCGTATTGAATGGTGGAGCAGGCTCAATGGCTGAATGGCCTACTCCTACTTCTATGTTCCTAGGCCTGGATTAGTACCTAGAGAACACAAGTTCGAATCTGGAGGTAGTTTGAGAATCTGAATTCAGTTCAAAAGGAAATCTTGGAATAAAAAGCTGGGATCAGTAAAAGTGACCATGAAGCTGTTGGATTGTGGTAAAAACTCAACTGGTCACTAACGTCCTTTAGTAAGGGGAACTTGCTTGCCACCCTTACCTGGTCTGGGCCTATATGTGACTTAAGTCCCACACCAACGTGGCTGACTTTTAACTGCCCTCAGAAATGGCCTCATGAACCACTCAGTTGACTAGGGATGGCCAGCAATGCCCATGACTAGAGATGGCCAGCAATGCCCATGTCCTGAATATAACTTAAAAACATCCTTGAGCTGGTCACAAAACTCGATTAAAGCCTCGATTTATAGAGTTGTCTTGTATTCAATGTTGTCAGAATATTTTATGCTTTCCTTGTGATTATACCTGCAACAAAAGTGGTGTACACTGAAGTTTTTACGAAGTTCCTCTCCATCCTTTTTTTAAAAAATATTTGTTCTCAGTACTGGAGAAAATTCAGAGAGATTGGCAAGAATATAACCATAATTAAAATCATATATCAGCAAAAATTAAGCAGGTTGGGGCTCATTTCCCTGAAAAAGACTAAGAGGAGAATCTGAGAGAGCTCTTTAAAATTCTGAAGGGGTTCGACTGGAGAACCTGTTTCCACTTGTGGGGAAGTGCAGAACAAGGTTGTGTTAACATAAGATATACCGAACAGCATACTGTTTACTAACAGGTCAAATAAAGAATTTAGGAGGAATTAGGGAGAAGGAGGGGGTGAGAGAGAGGGTGGGAGTGGGTTGAGGTGAGAGGAGGGAGGGATCGCAACAAGCACTTAGGACCTGGAATGCACTGCCCAAGAGTGTGGTGAATTGTGGCTTTTAAATGAGGATATTTATCTGAAGAAATAAAATTACTGGGCTGCAGGAAAAAGGCAGGGGATTGGGACTAGCTGATTAACTCTTGCAAAGAGCCAGCAGGAACACGACAGGCTGAATTGGCCTCCTGTGCTGTAGCCCTTCTAATATTCTATGAGTGGTAAGAATGTGGACCTTGTTGCCACATGGTGTGATTGAAGCAGACAGTATTGATGCATTTAAGGGGAGGCTTGTTGCAGACATGAGGGATTAAGGAATAGAACAGAAGATAAAGTGGGTTACTAGTTCAGTATTGTAACCACTACACTACTGTTTGAGCCCAGATCCTAACCTATGCTCATCTTCCTATTCAGGATTCCTTACAATAGCACATCTTTTCCTGTTTGATGCAGAGCCATACAAAACAGGAAGGTGTCAGGTTCAATCCCTGGCCAGTGCTGATCTCAACCAAGGAGGCATTGTGAATATCAGTTGATCTCAGTGACTCCAGATTAGGGAGGGGAGAATTGGGTGCAGTCCTGACTGATATAGGAAAACTTGAGTACATGAACTGGATTTGGTTCAGTTGTGGGTTCCCTCTTCCATTGCTGAACAGCTCGTCGACACTCACTGAGTAGCCGTCATAAGAGTTCAGTCAGCAGGATGACTGGGGTCCTGTCAAATGTTATCCTCAAAAAGGGATCAGCAACTTCACGATGAGAAGACATATGATTGGTGAAACAAAACATGCCCAGCCTATTCCGTTCCGAAGCTAAGAAGAATTCCATCTAACGGTCTCTCAGCTCACAGTTATTCTGACAGAGGACAGGATCGTTCAAGTGACAGGCTTCAACTGGACAAACTAACTTGTACTAGGAGGTGAAAGTCTGGGGAGTGAGGGTGACAAATAGAAATAATGGTAGGGTGTTAAAAAATGTAATGGCACCCGTACCTGCTTAGAAAAGGCCACCAAGTCCTGATCCTGCACAATATCCTCCTGAATCCCCCTCAGGTGTATGTGAGTCAGCCGGGTGCTCCGATGGTCTGAGAACAAGCTGAAGAAGCTCTCATGTGGCTGGAAGCTGTTGTCTGTGTTCACCAGGTCCATGTACCTAGAACATGCACACACGAAGGATGAGTCTTCTTAAACTTACACAGATTGAGAGAGTGGAAAGAATGAATTGCAAGGGGAATGGGGTGACAAAAGAGCAAGAAAACAAAGTATTCCAGATTTGCACTACCCTTTGTGTGAGTAAGTGTTTCTTGTTTATAAGACTTAAGAGCAGGAGTAGGCCATTTGGTTCTTCGAACCTGCTCTGCCATTTGATATGGTTGATCTGATTGTGGTCTTAACTTCATCTTCCTGTCTGTCCCCATAACCCTTGACTTCTCTGTCTATCCAAAATCTGTCTATCTCAGCTTTGAATAAATTCAATGACCCAGCCTCCACTGCTCTCCGGGGAAGAGAATTCCACAAACCAACGACCCTCTGAGAGAAAAGATTTCTCCTCATCTCCATTTTAAAAGGGAAACTTTTTATTCTTATATTGTGCCCCCTAGTTCTATTCTCTCCAATAAGAGGAAACATCCTCCTGGGGTCCCTCAGGATCTTGTATGTTTCAATCAGATCACCACTCATTCTTCTAAACTCCAAATAGGTATAGGCCGAACCTATTCAACCTCTCTCCATAAGATAAGCCCCTTGTTCCAGGAATGAGCCAAGTGAAAGGGAGAGATGATGGTGCAGTGGTAATGTTACTGGACTAATAATCTGGAGGTCCAGGCTCTGGGGATATGGGTTCAAATCCCACCACAGCAGCTGGTGGAATTTATATTCAATTAATAAATCTGGAATTGAAAACTAATCTCAGTAATGGTGACCATGACAACCATCATTGATTGTCGTTAAAAATCCATCTGGTTTACTGGTCCTCTTGGAAATCTTTCACCCTAGTCTGGCCTACAAACGACTCCAAGCCCACATCAACATGGTTGATTCTTAACTAACCCCTGAAACGTTCAGTTCAAGGGCAATTAGGGATGGCAATAAATGCTGAACTTACCAGAGACGCCCATGTCCCATGAAAGAATTAAAAAAAGAACATTCTCCGAACAGCTTCTAATGCAATTATATCCTTTTTCAAATAAGGAGACCAAAACTGTACACCATACCCTTCCTGAAAGATCCAACTCTAATTTTCTGGACTCCCTCTATCAGAGGAAATAGTTTCTTTGGACAGGATTTTCCATGCCGACTGACGCGGGCGTGTTCGGTGGCGTAAGAGGACAATATGGTGAGAAGTCCAAAAATCGGTTTCACAACGTCATGAAATCAGTTTGCGATGTCCACTCTGCCCACCAATGACGGGCCATGTTCTCTGCCATCCGATGTTGCGAGCCTCATTGTAATATATCAGCATGTCATTGTAAGGCCAGACCGCCAGGCTCATCCACATTCCACCCCCCACTCAGATTGCCCTTCTATGTTGGTGGGAAAACACACCGATGCACATGAGCGACGTGCACCTGGCAGGCTGACTTCGTTCAGGACTTCAAGTTTTGTTTGCCTACCTTGCTTTGGTTAGCACTCACAGTCATCAGTGCCAGACTTCACAAACAGCACCACTTCACTTTAGCAGGGGCTCACGGGTAGGTCTCTATCTACCAGATTAGCCATATGTGGGTGGCTTTTCAACTGCTGCAGGGCTAGGGCTTGCTTAGGGGAGGGGTAGAAGTGGCCTCCGGCAAGGGAAGAGGTTGCAGGATGTAGCTGTATTGGGAAAAGAGAGTATCTCAGGGTGTGTGTGGGAACACAAGTTGATCTTTGCAAGTGGCCTCAAGATGGTGAGGGCTGAGGAGGCAGTCTCCAGTGGAGATGAGGCCAGATAGACATGTGAGGCTATGTGTGTGAGAATGGGTGGTGATGTCCCTTGAGCTATCAGTGAGTGAGATGCCAGTGACTGTGTGATGGGCTTGAGTGTGAGAGTTTAGAGTGATGAGATCATTCTTCCTCTACTTGCACTGGATGGCCAACCTCTTCTGTGCAACATTGGCACTGATCACCACTGCCATCACCTAGCAAACCGGAGTGGTAATGTAGCTGCCCCTCCTGCGGCCAGAGAGGGGGTAGAGGACATCACAGCGGGCCTCCACAGTGACCAAAAGTGCTCGAGGGCTGCAATCTTCTTTGCTGCAGTCCTGGGCTGGAAGCACTGAGTGCGGCTGGAGTTTAGATGTGGTGCCTGGCATGATGAAGCGGCCAGGTGATGGCATGGGGGGCAAATGAGGACTTGCCCAACATGGAAACGGCGGGTGTCACAGGAATACAAAAGTATTGCGGCAGGTTTGGGACGATGCGGCGTGAAAACTCGCCATCACAGCCAGTGGGTAATACAACACTTAGAGCAAATCTGGGATGATTCCGCCCTTTGTATCTAACCTAGCAAAGTCTTTTATCATATTAAATACCTTGATCAGATCGCCCTTCAATCTTCCAAACTCAATGGAATACAAACCAAGTTACAGCCTCACTGTCTATAATTATCTTGTGAATCCTCAGCCACTTGCACTGTTGAGCGATTTCCAATTCCATATTCACAGCAGGAGGCCATTCAGTCCCTCAATCCTATTGGCATCTTACATTCAATGAAATAGTTTTAAAGTGCCGTCACTGTTACAATACAGGAATGGCAGCCAATTTACACCCACAAACAGCAACAGAGTTCCAGATTTCCACTATCCTTCGCATGAAGAAGTACTTTCTGACATCACCCCCGGAATGGCCTTTTGATCACTCTGTCTCCCTCTCTCCCCCCATCTCCATATTGTGCTTGGGACTCACATGTTGACGAGACGGTCACAGATCTCACTGGGAAGGAAGACGTCAGGGTGCAGTCTCAGCGTTTCATTGTCTTGCATATAGCACAGGGTTCCCTCCAGGTTATGCAGGCAGTACTTGGTGCATAGAGTCATCAGTGATTCGGGGCTGTACAACGCCATGTTTGGGAGCCCCCTTTGCCTCCTTCACAGCTGGCTGAGCGGTGAGATGCTGCCTGGAGCTACATGGACATCAGGAGAGAGCTGGGGAAATGAGGGGAAACCAGGCAATTACCAGAAAGTATTGACGATTACCAATTTTAAATCAGATGAATGTTATTATTCAATTTGCTTCCACCGCCCTTTCAGACAACGCAATCCAGATCACAACAACTCTTTGTGTAAAATATTTCTCCTCATCTCCCCCCGCCCGCTTCTTTTGACAATTATCTCAATTCTGGGTCCTCTGGTAACTGGTCCCCCTGTCACGGGAAACAGTTTCTCCTCATTTGCTCTATCAAAATCCATCAAAACCTTGAATACCCAATCAAACCTCCCACTAACTTTCTCTGGTCAAAGGAGGACAATCCCAGCTTCTCCCATCTCTCCACATTAACTAAAGTCCTTATTCCTGCCACATTCCAGTAAACTTCCCCTGCACCCTCTCTAAGGCCTTGACAAAGTGCAGTGCCCAAACTTGGACACAATACTTCATCTGAACTACGATCAGTGATTTCTAATGGGTTAGCATTACTTTCTTGCTTTTGTACTCTGTGTCTCCATTTATAAAGTCAAGGATCCCTTCTGCTTCCACCCTCTTTGTAATGGTACCATCTAGTTTATATTGTTTGGCTTGATAAGCCCAGTGCAGTTCTGAGCCTGTGAGAAAATCTCAGGTTTGATTCCCAGTCTGTGTTGGGTTCACTGGGCAGCATGGAAGGGCCATTATACTTGATCTCGAGTCTTGGCGGGGGGAAGGAGCGGCAATCAGCCAGGGTTCCTGCACTGAACACTATCCAGTGGCACCTGCTTTTTGGAACTGTTTCTGCCCATTGGGTAAGGAATACCCTGATACTCTCTACAGTCCAATGACCTGCTGTCAAATCTCTGCACAAATCTTGGCTGTTGGGGTGAGGGACCTCAATGAGCGGCTCCTGCCCATGGGACCAACACCAGCAAAAGTCCAGGACTTCAGAACACGATTGAAGAAGAGACAACACCATTCAGCCCATTGAAACTCATCCGTCCTCCCTGCCCTTTGGCTCAATCAATGGAATTGAATTCTCCGAATGGGACCTGGGTACGATGGTAGTGTCACCAATTTCTCTCCAGGCTCACTCTCCCAACCAATCACTGCCTCCTCCCAACTAATCACTGCCTGTAGGACTTTCCCAACCAACCACTACTAACATGACTCTCCCAACTAATCCAAAAGCAAATTACTGCAGATGTTGGAAATCTGAAACAAAAAAAAAGAAAATGCTGGAAATACTCTGCAGGCCAGGCAGCATCTGTGGAGATAGAAACCAAGTTAATGTTTCAGGTCGGTGACCTTACATCAGAACCTTTGGGTTTATAAAAGGTGAAACCTTTTGAAAGAAAGGTCATCGACCAAACACTGTCTCCTGGCCTGCCCAACCAACACTGCCTCCTGATTCCTGGTTTCACTGCCTTTCGACTCTTATGATCAATCACTGCTCCCCCCAACTGTGATTCCCCCAACTCTCCAAACTAATCATTTCCCCTTAAAACACCATTGCCCCCTGAAAATTCTGACCATTCACTGCCCCGAGGCCCACTCTTGCACCTCAGCTCTCTTGAATTGTTGTTGCTCTCTAAACCTCCTAGCCTGAGCTCTGAACTCCCTGTATAGCCAGTTCAACTCATTCAAACAATTTGGAAAGCGCTGAGTGACATGTCTTGCAACATTTTATTTGTTTAATTTGGGTGTTCATTTTCCACGCATTCATTTAGTTGGCATGAGTCTAAATGGCTTTTATTATTTACAATTAGAATAACTTCAAACTGCTCACAGAGCTGTAATGGACAAAGTAAACAAGTAGAAACTTCAGGTTCTGGGACATACCGTACTACACAGGACAATACTGAGCACCATTCAACAACACATGTTACAACTGGAATCATATTCTGATAAATACTGCCAAATATGCTGGGATTATTAACTTAATTTACAGAAGGTTAAGGGGTGATTTAATAGAGGTTTAAAATGATGCTTGTTCAACTGAGGAGAAACTGGTGGGGGTGGGGTAGTCAGTAGCTAGAGGACACAGATTTAAAATAATTAACAAAAGAACCAGAGGGGAAGACGAGGAAATTTTTTTCTAAACAGTGAGTTGCATTTAGGTAAAAGTTAGATCAATACATGAGGGTTATGGTGATAAGGTGATGAGGTGTAGAGGGGAGGAGGCTAGTGAGGTGCATGAAGAGCAGAGATGGGCCGAATGGTATGTTTCAGTGCTGTATTTTCTATGACTTGTTGCAATCTGGAATGTGCTACTTGAAAGGGCTATGGAAGCAGATTCAATAGTAACTTTCAAAAGGAAACTATAGATATAATCAAAAAGGAAAAATTTACAGGTGGAGTAGGACTAATTGGATAATTCTTTCAAAGAACCAGCACAGGTATGATGGGCTGAATGGCTGTATGATTCTATGTTGAACCAAGCATTAAGGTCAGTCTTATCTTACTCCTGTTTAAATGCTCCAGCCAGGGTTAGTAACCACAAACTATTCTAGCAATAGGAATGGGCCCAGCACTGAGAGACATGGAGACAGACACAGCTATGGAATCTCATATACATCAGCCTTCCCCTCTTCCAACAAACTTCAACAATTCTACAGAGCAAGCCTGCTTTACTTCAACCTGGCTCCTATATCATGTCCTATCCTCTCACTGAGGTTTCTCAAGTCGTAATGTAGGCAACCTGGAGAGACGGTGGCGTAGTGGTAAATGTCACTTGGCTAATAAGCCATGCATCCGCCCCCGGCTAATGCTCTGGGGACACGGGTTCAATTTAAATTTAATTTTAATTTGAAGTAACAAATCTGGAACTGAAAGCTAGGCTCAGTAAAGGTGACCATGAAATTATCATTGATTGTTGTCAAAGACCCATCTGGTTCACTAATGTCCTTTAGGGGAGGAAACCTGTTGTCCTTACCTAGTCTGGCCTACATGTGACTCCAGACCCAAGGCAACGTGGTTGACTCTTAACTGCCCTCTGAAATGGCCTAACAAACTTCTAAGTTCAGGGGAATTAGGGATGGACAACAAATATTGGCCCTGGCTCACACCCCATGAAAGAATAAACAAAACACAATTTGCACACAATTTCATGAACAGTGATGAAGTAAATGGCCTGATTAGCTGATGTTTTAGTTGAAGGATAAACATTGGTCAGAACACCTTGTTTCTGAAAAGTGGGATTAGTTAAGTCTCTAGGAGGTGGTGGAGGGGTGAGGGGGGAAGATGGGAGGCAATGGGGTGAGGGGGGAGATGGCAGTACTTCGGAACAGATGGAAGGGTTGAGAAGGGTGAGATACGAACATATGAACATATAAATAAGGAGCAGGACTAGGCCATTCAGCCCCTTGAGCCTGCTCCGCCATTTAATAAGATCATGGCTTATCTGATTGTAACCCCAAATCTGCATCCCACCTCTTACCCACAATAACCTTTCATCCTCCTGCTTACCAAGAATCTATCCGCCTCTGCCTTAAAAATATTCAAAGACTCTGCTTCACCACTTTTTCAGGAAGAGAGTTCCAAAGACTCACGACCCTCTGAGTGAAAAAATTTCACTTCATCTGTCTTAAATGGGCAACCCCTTATTTTTAAACAGCTACCCCTAGTTCTAGATTCTCCCACAAGAGGAAACCTCCTCTCCACCTCCACCCTGTCAAGAACCTTCAGGATCTTATACGTTTCAATCAAGTTGCCTCTTGCTCTTCTAAACTCCAGCGGATACAAGCCTAGTTTGTCCAACCTTTCCTCTTAAGACAACCCACCCATTCCAGGTATTAGTCTGGTAAACGTTCTCTGAAAGGGGGAGATGAGGTTGAGAAGATGGTGGTAGGTTTGGAAGATGGTGTGAAGGGAGGAGATGGGGATAGATGGGTGGAGATGAGGGTAATGGAGGAGACGGGGAAGATGGAGGCAAATGAGGGGAAGGAAGAAGATGCGGGGAAGATGGGGCTGGGAGAGGGATGGGGAAGGATGGGGGGAAAGGATAGGGGGGGAAGAATGGGGGGGAAGGATGAAGAGTGGGGGAAAGGATGAGGGGGAGGAGAAAGGATGAGGGGGAGGAGAAAGGATGAGGGGGAGGAGAAAGGATGAGGGGGAGGAGAAAGGATGAGGGGGAGGGGAAAGGATGAAGGGGAGGAGAAAGGATGAGGGGGAGGAGAAAGGATGAGGGGGGAAAAGGATGAGCGGGAAAAGGATGAGGGGGAAAAGGATGGGGGGGAAAGGATGAGGGGGAGGGGAAAGGATGAGGGGGAGGGGAAAGGATAAGGGGGAGGGGAAAGGATAGGGGGAGGGGAAAGGATAGGGGGGGGAAAGGATAAGGGGGGGAAAGGATAAGGGGGGGAAAGGATAAGGGGGGGAAAGGATAAGGGGGGGAAAGGATGAGGGGGAGGGGAAAGGATGAGGGGAGAAGGATGAGGGGAGAAGGATGAGGGGAGAAGGATGAGGGGGAGGAAGGATGAGGGGGGAGGAAGGATGAGGGGGGAGGAAGGATGAGGGGGGGAGGAAGGATGAGGGGGGAGGAAGGATGAGGGGGGGAGGAAGGATGAGGGGAGAAGAAAGGATGAGGAGAGGAGAAAGGATGAGGTGGGTAGAAATGATGAGGGGGAAGAGGATGAGTGGGGGGAAAAGGACGGTGGGGGGAAAGGACGAGGGGGGAAGGATATGGGGGAAAAGATCGGGGGGGGGAAGGATCGGGGGGGGAAGGATCGGGGGGGAAAGGATCGGGGGGGAAGGATCGGGGGGGAAGGATCGGGGGGGAAGGATCGGGGGGGAAGATCGGGGGGGGAAGATCGGGGGGGAAGGATCGGGGGGGGAAGGATCGGGGGGGGAAGGATCGGGGGGGGAAGGATCGGAGGGGAAGGATCGGGGAGGGGAAGGATCGGTGGGGAAGGATCGGGGGAGGGGAAGGATCGGGGGGGGGAAGGATCGGGGGGGGGGGAAGGATCGGGGGGGGGAGGATCGGGGGGGGGTGGTGAAGGATGGTGGGGGAAGGATGAGGGGGGGGAAAGGATGACCAGGAGGGGAAAGGATGAGGGGGTGGGGGGAAAGGATGACGGGGGAAGGATGGGGGGGGGGGGGAGGATGGGGTGAGAGAAGGATGGGGGCTAGAGAAGGATGGGAGCTAGAGAAGGATGGGGAGGGAGAGAAGGATGGGGGAGAGAGAGAAGGATGGGGGGGAGAGAGAAGGATGGGGGGGAGAGAGAAGGATGGGGGGGAGAGAGAAGGATGGGGGGAGAGAGAAGGATGGGGGGGAGAGAGAAGGATGGGGGGAGAGAGAAGGATGGGGGGGAGAGAGAAGGATGGGGGGGGGAGAGAGAAGGATGATGGGGGAGAGAGAGAAGGATGGGGGGGAGAGAGAAGGATGGGGGGGAGAGAGAAGGATGGGGGGAGAGAGAAGGATGGGGGGGAGAGAGAAGGATGGGGGGGAGAGAGAAGGATGGGGGGGAGAGAGAAGGATGGGGGGGAGAGAGAAGGATGGGGGGGGGGAGAGAGAAGGATGAGGGGGAGAGAGAAGGATGAGGGGGAGAGAGAAGGATGGGGGGGTAGAGAGAAGGATGGGGGGGAGAGAGAAGGATGAGGGGGAGAGAGAAGGATGGGGGGGAGAGAGAAGGATGGGGGGGAGAGAGAAGGATGGGGGGGAGAGAGAAGGATGAGGGGGAGAGAGAGAAGGATGGGGGGGAGAGAGAAGGATGGGGGGGAGAGAGAAGGATGAGGGGGAGAGAGAAGGATGGGGGGGTAGAGAGAAGGATGGGGGGGTAGAGAGAAGGATGGGGGGGTAGAGAGAAGGATGGGGGGGAGAGAGAAGGATGGAGGAGGGGGAGAGAAGGATGGGGGGGAGAGAGAGGATGGAGGAGGGGGAGAGAAGGATGGAGGAGGGGGAGAGAAGGATGGAGGAGGGGGAGATAAGGATGGAGGAGGGGGAGGAGGGTTGCTCGGTGGCTGGGATCGGACATCACATCAGGCGATGGCCCCTACAGTCGAATGGCCCACTGACACTCACTGTATTTCCCCCAACACAAGCCCCGGCCCTTGGACCATCTCCATCTCCCTCACCCTCCCCAAATCCCGGGTCACAGTCACCCCCTCTGGGCCCCCGGCCTCTCCGATCTCGGTTACCGGGCAACCTGTGTTTAACCCCCCTCCCTGGGGCTGGGACAAGCCGGCCGCCCACCTGCTCCTCCGGCTCCCGCCGACGCTCCGATTCTTTTTAAATCTTTTTCCCCAAATCGAATTCGCTCCGCGGCTGTCAACAAACCCCGGCTCCACTTCCGGTTCACCGGAACCGGCCTGTCAATCACTAACCACTTCCGGGGTGAACAGGTCCATCCATTAAAATATCCGCTAGAAACACATAAAGATAGAAAACATAAATTAATAGCCACATCATTTTAATTAATAATTTATATCTGTAATAATTAAACATTGTGCTTTATTCACCCAGTAATTAAGTTATTATTAGAGATTGCTATTACCACGGGGAACCAAAGTTTAAATTTACAAAAATCGCTTTAATTTAGTCGGATTACTTGCTCAACATGAACCATAATTAAAGGTTAAATACACAAGAAAGTAAGTACCTAGAATTTTTAAAGGGTAATTTCTTTACATCGTGAAGTTCACTGTGAATGCACAATAATTTGATCCTATGTTTCTGGTCGGAGCTATTTCCTGAGGTACCGGTTTCCGGTAGCTCTGCCCGCCGGGAAATAGGAAGTCAACATGTCGACTCTGTACAAGAACAGGTGAGGAGGGAGAAATCCGGAGGTGGTGTCTGTGGCCGCCAGTGGGGTTTCCCCGTTAATAATAGGCCGCCTGGTAGGGAGGCACCGCCGGGAGATTTCTCTTTGTTTCCCTAGGGAGCTCTTAATGGCTGCACTGAATATGGAGACATATCCAGAGTAGGGGAAGTGAGTGGGGGGATGAGGAGAGGGGGATGGGAGGAGAGGGGGATGGGAGGAGAGGGGGGTGAGAAGGGGGGTTGGGGGTGAGGAGGGGGGTTGGGGGTGAGGAGGGGAGGGTTGGGGGTGAGGAGGGGTAGGGATGGGAGGGGAGGGGGTGAGGATGGGAGGGTTGGGGGTGAGGAGGGGTAGGGATGGGAGGGGAGGGGATGAGGAGGGGTAGGGATGGGAGGGGAGGGGGTGAGGAAGGGTAGGGATGGGAGGGGAGGGGGTGGGGATGTAGAGGGGGAGGGGGATGGGGATGGGTGGGGGGTGGGGATGTAGAGGGGGAGGGGGATGGGGATGGGTGGGGTAGAGGTGAGGAGGGATGGGAGGGGTGGGGGGGTGAGGACGGAGGGGAGGGGTGAGGAGGGATGGGGCTGAAAGGGGTGAGGGTTAAGAGGGGTGTGGGTTGGGGATGGGAGGGGTGGGGGTGGGGATGGGATGGGTGGGAGGGGTGGGGATGGGAGGGGTGGGGAT
Source organism: Carcharodon carcharias (assembly GCF_017639515.1). Lineage (NCBI taxonomy): Eukaryota > Metazoa > Chordata > Chondrichthyes > Lamniformes > Lamnidae > Carcharodon > Carcharodon carcharias. The sequence continues at coordinate 150,174,628 of NC_054474.1, read as the reverse complement.
GGGAGGGGTGGGGATGGGATGGGTGGGGGTGGGAGGGGTGGGAGTGAGGAGGGGTGGGGGTGAGAAGAGGTAGGGATGGTGGGGGTGAGGAGGGGTGGGGATGGTGGGGGTTAGGATGGTGGGGGTGAGAAGGGGTAGCGATGGGGGTGGGGGTGAGGAGGGGTGGGGGTGTTGGTGGTTGGGATGGTGGGGGTGAGGAGGGGTGGGGGTGTTGGTGGTTGGGATGGTGGGGGTGAGGAGGGGTGGGGAGGGGTGGGGGTGAGGGGAGGGGAGGGGTGGGGGTGAGGAGAGGGGGATGGGAGGGGTGAGGAGGGTTGGGGCAGGGATGGGAGTGGGTAGGGATGGGAGGGGGTGTGGATGTAGATGGGGATGGGTGGGGTGGAGGTGAGGGATGGGAGGGGTGGGCTTGGGAGGGGAGGGGTGAGGAGGGGTGGGGGTGAGGAGGGGTGGGGATGGGAGAGGTGGGGGTGGGTACGGGTGGGGTTGAGGAGGGGGAGGGATGGAGTGAGGAGGGGTGGGGGTGAGGAGGGGTAGGGATGGGAGGGGTGGGGGTGAGGAGGGGTAGGGATGGGAGGGTTGGGGGTGAGGAGGGGTAGGGATGGGAGGGTTGGGGGTGAGGAGGGGTAGGGATGGGAGGGTTGGGGGTGAGGAGGGGTAGGGATGGGAGGGTTGGGGGTGAGGAGGGGTAGGGATGGGAGGGTTGGGGGTGAGGAGGGGTAGGGATGGGAGGGTTGGGGGTGAGGAGGGGTAGGGATGGGAGGGTTGGGGGTGAGGAGGGGTAGGGATGGGAGGGTTGGGGGTGAGGAGGGGTAGGGATGGGAGGGTTGGGGGTGAGGAGGGGTAGGGATGGGAGGGTTGGGGGTGAGGAGGGGTAGGGATGGGAGGGTTGGGGGTGAGGAGGGGTAGGGATGGGAGGGTTGGGAGTGAGGAGGGGTGGGAGGGGTGGGGTTGAGGAGGGGTGGGAGGGGTGGGGGTGAGGAGGGGTAGGGATGGGAGGGGTGGGGGTGAGGAGGGGTGGGGGTGAGGAGGGGGAGGGATAGGGTTGGGAGGGGTGGGGGTGAGGAGGGGTGGGGGTGAGGAGGGGTGGGGGTGAGGAGGGGTGGGGGTGAGGAGGGGTGGGCGTGAGGAGGGGTAGGGGTGGGAGGGGTGGGGGTGAGGAGGGGGCGGGATAGGGTTGAGGAGGGGTAGGGATGGGAGGGGTGGGGGTGAGGAGGGGTGGGGGTGAGGAGGGGTGGGGATGGTGGGGGTGAGGAGGGGTGTGGAGGGTAGGGGTGGGGGGGGTGAGGAGGGGTGGGGATGGGGATGGGAGGGGTGGGGGTGAGGAGGGGTAGGGATGGGGATGGGAGGGGTGGGGGTGAGGAGGGGTGGCGATGGTGGGGGTAGGGATGGTGGGGGTGAGAAGGGGTAGCGATGGGGGTGAGGAGGGGTGGGGATGGGGATGGGAGGGGTGGGGGTGAGGAGGGGTGGGGGTGAGGAGGGGTGGGGGTGAGGAGGGGTGGCGATGGTGGGGGTGAGAAGGGGTAGCGATGGGGGTGAGGAGGGGTGGGGATGGGGATGGGAGTGGTGGGCGTGAGAAGAGGTAGGGATGATGGGGGTGGGGGTGAGGAGGGGTAGGGGTGAGGAGGGGTCGGGGTAGGGATGGTGGGGGTGGGGGTGAGGAAGGTTGGGGGTGAGGAGGGGTGGGGATGGTGGGGGTGAGAAGGGGTAGCGATGGGGGTGGGGGTGAGGAGTGGTGGGGATGGGAGGTGTGGGGGTGAGAAGAGGTAGGGATGGTGGGGGTGAGGAGAGGGGGATGAGAGGGGTAGGGGTGGGAGGTGGGGGCGGGGAGGGGTGGGGATGGGGACGGATGGGGATGGGGGTGAGGAGGGGTAGGGGTGGGGTAGGGATGGGAGGGGTGAGGAGGGGTAGGGATGGGAGGGGTTGGTAGGGGTGGGGAGGGGGGTGGGGAGGGGTGGGTTGGGGGGGTGAGGACGGAGGGGAGGGGTGGCGGTGAGGAGGGATGGGGCTGGAAGGGGTGGGGTTGGGGATGGGAGGGGTGGGGGTGAGGGGTAGGGGCTGAGGAGGGGTGGGGGTGAGGAGGGGTGGGGGTGAGGAGGGGTGAGGGTGAGGAGGGGTGGCGATGGTGGGGGTGAGGAGGGGTGGGGATGGGGATGGGGGGGGTGGGTGAGGAGGGGTGTGGAGGGTAGGGGTGAGGGGGGGGTGAGGAGGGGTGGGGAGGGGTGGGGGTGAGGAGGGGTGGGGAGGGGTGGGGGTGAGGGGTGGGGATGGGGATGGGAGGGGTGGGGATGAGGTGGGGTAGTGATGGTGGGGGTGAGGAGGGATGGGGGTGAGGAGAGGGGGATGGGCGGGGTGGGTGAGGAGGGGTAGGGATGGGAGGTGGGGGTGAGGAGGGGTGTGGAGGGTAGGGGTGGGGGGGGTGAGGAGGGGTGTGGAGGGTAGGGGTGGGGGGGGTGAGGAGGGGTGGGGATGGGGATGGGAGGGGTGGGGGTGAGGAGGGGTGGCGATGGTGGGGGTAGGGATGGTGGGGGTGAGAAGGGGTAGCGATGGGGGTGAGGAGGGGTGGGGATGGGGATGGGAGGGGTGGGCATGAGAAACGGTAGGGATGATGGGGGTGGGGATGGTGGGGGTGAGAAGGGGTAGCGATGGGGGTGGGGGTGGAGAGCGGGATGGGAGGGGTGGAGGTAAGGAGAGGGGGATGGGAGGGGTGGGGGTGAGGAGGGGTGTGGAGGGTAGGGATGGGGATGGGAGGGGTGGGGGTGAGGAGGGGTAGGGATGGGAGGGATAGGGATGGGATGGGAGGGGGGTGGGGATGTAGAGGGGGAGGGGGATGGGGATGGGTGGGGTAGAGGTGAGGAGGGATGGGAGGGGTGGGGGGGTGAGGACGGAGGGGAGGGGTGAGGAGGGATGGGGCTGAAAGGGGTGAGGGTTAAGAGGGGTGTGGGTTGGGGATGGGAGGGGTGGGGATGGGAGGGGTGGGGGTGGGGATGGGATGGGTGGGGGTGGGAGGGGTAGGGATGGGGATGGGAGGGGTGGGAGTGAGGAGGGGTGGGGGTGAGAAGGGGTAGGGATGGGACGGGTGGGGGTAAGAAGAGGTAGGGATGGTGGGGGTGAGGAGGGGTGGGGATGGTGGGGGTTGGGATGGTGGGGGTGAGAAGGGGTAGCGATGGGGGTGGGGGTGAGGAGGGGTGGGGGTGTTGGTGGTTGGGATGGTGGGGGTGAGGAGGGGTGGGGGTGAGGAGGGGTAGGGATGGGAGGGTTGGGGGTGAGGAGGGGTAGGGATGGGAGGGTTGGGGGTGAGGAGGGGTAGGGATGGGAGGGTTGGGGGTGAGGAGGGGTAGGGATGGGAGGGTTGGGAGTGAGGAGGGGTAGGGATATGATGGGTGGGGGTGAGGAGGGGTAGGGACATGATGGGTGGGGGTGAGGAGGGGTAGGGATATGATGGGTGGGGGTGAGGAGGGGTAGGGATATGATGGGTGGGGGTGAGGAGGGGTAGGGATATGATGGGTGGGGGTGAGGAGGGGTAGGGATATGATGGGTGGGGGTGAGGAGGGGTGGGGGTGAGGGGGAATGGGGGTGAGGAGGGGTGGGGGTGGGGTTGAGGAGGCGTGGGGGTGAGGAGGGGGAGGGATAGGGTTGAGGAGTGGTAGGGGTGGCAGTGAGGAGGGGTGGGGGTGAGGAGGGTTAGGGATATGATGGGTGGAGGGTGAGGAGGGGTAGGGTAGGGATGGGAGGGGTCAGTGTGAGGAGGGGTAGGGATGGGAGGGGATGGGAGGGGTGGGGGTGAGGAGGGGTAGGGATGGGGATGGGAGGGGTGGGGGTGAGGAGGGGTAGGGATGGGAGGGATGGGGATGGGAGGGGTGGGGGTGAGCAGGGATGGGGATGGGAGGGGTGGGGGTGAGGAGGGGTAGGGATGGGAGGGATGGGGATGGGAGGGGTGGGGGTGAGGAGGGATGGGGATGGGAGGGGTGGGGGTGAGGAGGGATGGGGATGGGAGGGGTAGGGGTGAGGAGGGATGGGTATGGGAGGGGTGGGGGTGAGGAGGGGTGGGGATGGGGGGGTTGTGGGGGACGTGTGGGGGTGGGGAGGTATGGGGATGGGAGATATGGGGATGGGAGGTGGGGGGGTGGGGATGTGGAGGGGATGAGATGGGGTGTGGGGCTGGGGAGGGGGTGGGGAGGGGTGGGGTTGAGGAGGGGTGGGGATGGGAGGGTGTGGGGATGGGGACGGGGGGGTGGGTAGGGGTGGGGTTGAGGAGGGGTGGGGATGGTAGGGTGTGGGGATGGGGATGGGGGGGTGGGGAGGGGTGGGGTTGAGGAGGGGTGGGGATGGTAGGGTGTGGGGATGGGGATGGGGGGGTGGGGAGGGGTGGGGTTGAGGAGGGATGGGAGGGGTGAGGGTGAGGAGGGGTGGGGATGGGAGGGGTATGGGTGAGGATGGGAGAGGTGGGGGTGAGGGGGTGGGGAAATGGTGGGGGGTGAGGGGAGGGTTGGGGGGAGGAGGTGGGTTGTGGAGGAGGGGGCTGAGGTGAAGGAGAAGTGAGTTTGCAAGATTAAATATTAAGACTACTCAATGCTCAGCTGTTTAGATGTTAGGCTCCCTCCTTCAGTGACCAGTTTTAAATAAATATTGTTGAGACTGCTGTGTGTGTTTTGATTGGACAGATGTTTTTGGTCTTAAACCCAATGTGAATTGCATTGTCGACAGTGCTGGTGTTTTGGGTCTCTGAAATAACCTTTGCTAATAGGATGGTGTTTTTTTTTTGTTGTTAGAATTGCTGAGTTCAAAGATGCTCTGAATGAACCAAAGATCAGCCTCACCAAACTACAGGAACTTTGCTTCAGTGGTAAGGAGAGTGGTCTCTCGTTTCAGTATCAGATTCTGCAGAGCTGGTGGCAAGGTGCCTGTACAAATTTGTAGCCTATTTCTGCTGAAGGTATAGAACCGATGCTAATTGATCTTCACTTTTAAAAGGAGCTGCTTTCATCTCTAACTTAGAATAGTTTTGGTGCAGTGAGGTGCTGATTGACACTGAGTTCTGAAAGCTATTTCTGGGTTAACACTGAGTTCTGAATATAAATTTAAAAAATGATATATGAATGTGAATTTTAAAAAATGAAAATATAAAGCATCTTTTACTGCAAAATGCACTTTCTAAACCAGTCAGCAAAGTCCATAAAGGATCAGCTACTCTTAAAGAATTTTGAATATAAAAACTAATCTGACACTTTTATTTCTCACTGACCCTCTCGCACGACTTTTCATATTTTGTTTGAAATGTAATGCATGATATTCCCCGCATGAGGTTGAAGGGAATTATCTGGTTTGTATGAATAACGTTATAACTGAAGGTCTGTTATTCTGGATTGGGCTGGAGAAAACTCATCATTGTCTCTCAGGTGGAGACGTGATCTCTGACAGACCTGCCAAGTATACAGGCCTCCCCAGGTTGGGCTATTATGAGAAATCCTCCAATATAATTGTGGGATGAATGTGGCTATTCTGTGTTTCACAATGCTCTTTACTGTACATAAGTCACAGCTTCTCCCCATTTCTCTCCACAGGGATTCCATTTGAAGGGGGGCTGCGCTCGCTTTGTTGGAAGGTGGGTTTTCATTTGAGACAAAATTAGGGTTGCCAACTTTGGCTGGACTTATCTCTGGAAGTTTCATCATGTAATCTTCGACTCGCAATGGCCCTGCTGGGTCAAATGGCCTTTCTTCTGATCTTATACTTTTATAACTATAGATGGGAGGGTTCAAAAAAAGTGAATAAAATGCAGTTTTCTTTCAATGCCCCAATGATTTCTTTTCCTGGTGTTGCTCACAGCAGTTTCCAAGAGATTAATCATTCAATCCTGGAGGTGACAGGACAATCCTAGAGGGTTGACAACCTGAAACTAAATTGAGCTTCTTGTTCTAACACTGTTATTGCACTGGGCACACAAAAGGGAAGTTTGTAAACAGTGTTCATAAAAATGGGCTGTGTGAAACCTGTTTCATGGCATTGTACTCAGTGACGTTAGAGTCTGGCTTTGTGCCTGAGCAGTTGTGGATTGAAATAGTCCTGCTAATTTACCTGGGTCAGTGCCTCTGTTGATTTGAAACCAGGCGACTGCCTCATTTTGTACAAATTTTTTAAAAAAATGATACAATTTTAAATTGGACAACCAAAGGTCAGGGTTAAGTAATTGGCTAAAGAATCAGAGGGAAATGAGACATTTTTACACACCGAGTTTATAATCTGGGATTTGTGGTGGGAAAGGGTGGAAATAGTAACTGTTGTGGGGCGTTGGTCACATCTCAGTAGCTTTGAAGTCTTTGTAATCTTTAGCAGGTTAACTGTAAGTCTTTATTAACCACTAGAATTATTTACAAATATACAATAAAGGCTACAAGCTATGAGTTGCCTCCATGCTTGGATCTGTACATGGTTCTGTCTAACACCACACTGATCCTAGGTACGGATCATATGTTCTCTTGTGTCACTGTTGGGTGGTACTGTACTCAGTCCCACGTTAACCCTATGTGCCAGGCCTTTATACTGTACCTCCCCACCAAGCCTTTATCCAATGTATTTAGTGTTACTAGTTTAATTCATGTCTTACATTGTTATTACTACAGTCTCATTACCCCACCTACCCACTTCAAGTCCTTGAATTCAAAGGTCCAGACAGCCTGGAGGTCTTATAACCCTTCCATAACTCACTACTGTTGGTGGAGTGGTAGGGTCTGTCATTGTTGGTTCTTCCTGTAGGTTGGAGATTTTTCTGGTATCTGGGTATGTTTTTATCCTTTTCTTTCATGTTGAACCTGTCTCCTTGTCATTTCTTTCACTTTTTCCATTGTCGTAAGGGTCGCCTTAGTGCCCAATGTGGCTGGGGATGGACATTCCCGTGATGAGAATGAAGTTTTGTGGTACGCTAACCTCTGTGTATCGCTGCCATAATGGATGGCTGCTACCAGGTTCCAGCATCTTTTGTGGCTTTGGCATGCCAGCTGGGAATTGCAGCATATGTTTGGTGGTTGCAGTGTTGACCTGCTGTACTGTCATTGGAGCCGGAGGTTGAGGCTCATTGGACACCCTCTGCTTGAGGCATTGTGGTGGTTACCTCCTGGGTGTTTGGCTGGCCTGACCATTGTAGGTTTCCTGGCACCTGTAAGGAGAATAGACAAACCTGTTCCGCAGACAGAGAAGATAGTTCAGAGCTGAAGTCTCAGTCAGGATACTCTTTTTTTGAGTACTTGGGAACTTGCAGTTCTGTATAATTTACAGCAGTGGTTGTCTTGACATCTTTTGTTTGGTCCAGGGCTACACAGGCATCTCTGCTCAAGAGAGAGAAAGGCTGGTTACAGATGACATACAGCAGCTTGAAGATCTGTTTGGCGCTATACCTTAGTGATTCCTGAATCATGCCTATGACTGGAAGTTGGATTCCTCTGGGACCATAGAATAGTGTGTCTCTTGTTCGAAGCTAGAGGTCTTTTAGCCGTGGTTCTTTGTCCAACAGAACTGTTACACTGGCTCTTGTGTCTAATTTAAAATTTGTTAAATAACCATTGATTGCAATGTCTGCACTCCAAAATGAGAAACCAAGTTCTATGATCTCACCCAAGAAGCAAGGCTGTTTCCTCTGGTCTTGCAGTCTCGACACCGTGGATAATCTGGGCCTTCTGTGCTTTTGTGTTTTTGCCCCACAATTTGTGTAGTGTCCAATCCTGTTGCTCTGGAAGCATTGGGCTGAACTCGCAGGACATTAATCTCACCTGTGGGGATGCTCCACAGCATTGGAATGGTTGCTCTGCCGGCCAGTTCAATTATTGCTTTCCCTGGTCTGGAGTTTTGGTCTTTGTTGCTTAGCCAGCTGGATTGTGGGTTGGCCTCTACAGCACAGTTTATTCTGTTCCTCTAAAAAGGTCCTGTGCTGCTCATGGAGTTCTGACTGTCCAACTATCTGGATTGCCTTTTCCAGGGTTAGATTTTTCCTTGCAGGAATGTCACCCACTACTGTTCCATCTCTGAGTTCTGATTTTAAATCTCTGTACTTGCAAATTTCTGCCATCCTGTACAGATCATCAGTGAAGGAATCAACAGGCTCTCCTGGCTGTTGGACTCTCTTATTGAATTTCGCTCTTTCGAGTATTTTATTTCTTCTTAGATTAAGATAAATGTTGAATAATTTTAATACCTCTTCAAATTTTGCGATGATTCATTAATTCCCTGTCTTGCAATGTCATCTGCAATTGGGCCTACTGAGTAAAGCAGTAGGTTGACCTGCCCTTCTGACTTTTTATTTAAAGCTGAAGCGAAGCTGTATTTAAATTTTCTCCTCTCAAAGTCCCCAATTTTGTGACTCTTATTGGCCTTTGATTAGTCTGAATTGACTTGGAAGTGTGGAATTATGATCCTGGTTGAAAATTTAAAAAGTGTACGTTCTGCTAAGAGCTGTCTCATTTTCAATGCTGTCACTGTTCACTGGGTGACAAAGCGATTTCCCGCACTTGCCAGTTTTGGCAGGCTCTGCAACAATGGCAATCATGCTTATCTTAAAAAAAACTTCCAACACTGGCCGTCTGAAGCTTCCTGAAGAATTCTCTTGCTCAGCGTTTTACTTTAAAGTTGCAAATTGGTTGAATCATGGCTTTTGCTTTCTTTCAGTTGACTTTAGAAGCTGCAATCCCCCCAGATTATTTTGATTATTCTTTTTCTGTTTCGGAGTGGGCTCAGACACCACGGTGACTCACATCAGGTTTTAGCGTTTGCTTTTTTTTCAAACTGTACTTCTGACTCTGAATTATTTAAAGCTTTCTCAGGACTGGCCTGGAATTTTAAAAGATTTGGCTCACTCTGCTGACTCTGCACTTTGGGATTTGAAGCTAAACTTCCAAAGGAGCTGCAATGGAGTCTTCTGCAGTGAGGAATTTTAATCCCCTGCCTTTAGCTTCCAAATCTTTCTTTGGATTTGGTCAGACTGCTTCGATTAATTTCTTCTCATTCTCCCAGCATTTTCATTTTTCTCTGCATCTTCACTGAGGTTTTGGATTTTTCACAAGCTGCCATATTGTACGCTGTTGGTTACAGCTCGGTGGGTTTGATGAAGTCTTTGTAGGTCTTAGCAGGTTAACTGTAAGTCATCCAATACTCTTGACCACTGTTCAGTCTCTGAGTTCTGATTTTAAATCCCTGTACTTGCAAATTTCTGCCATCCTGTACAGATCATCAGTGAAGGAATCAACAGGTTCTCCTGGCTGTTGGACACTCTTATTGAATTTGGCTCTTTCAAGTATTTTATTTCTTCTTAGATTAAAATAAATGTTGACTGATTTTAATACCTCTTCAAATTTTGCGATGGCTCATTAATTCCCTGTCTAGAGCTATCTCCATGCTTGGGTCTGCGCACAGTTCTGTCTAACGCCACACTGACCCCTAGGTGCGGATCATGTGTTCTCTTACACCACTGTGTGGGTGGTACTTTACTCAGTCCCAAGTTAACCCTATATGTGCCAGACCCTTATACTGCAGTAACTTTCAAAAGTGAATTGGATAAATACTGGAAAGTAGAAAGGTTTGCTAAGCTATGGGGAAGGAACAGGGGATGTGGGATTAATTAGACAACTCTGTCAGGTGCAATGGCCCCCCTTCCTTTGCTCTAACATTCTATTGTCTAAAGTAATTAGTGGCAGCTCTCTTGGAGACCTGGTGAATATGCCCAGCAAGGAGCCAAACAGTGCAGGACTGAGAGGCCCCAAACTGGCGCCGTCTCCCACTGTCTTCTGCGCCCATCCCCCAACCAGCCTGCTCACTCGCTTATTGCAAAAAAAAAAAAATTGCCCATTTCAGCTCGGGTGGCGGTGTTGTTTCACAGGGCCTCAAGTTTCTGCGTTGGGTTGGGTAGGGGACAGAGGTGAAGGACAATCTTCCAGGGTTCTTGCTCCCTCTATCACCACACCAAACCCCTGCTGCAGAATGTGGCTATTTGATTGGGTTTGGTAGTGAAGCCAATACTAATCAAAGACTGTCCCACACTCACTCTGAAGGTTCCTGTGACTGGTTGTGTGAGGTACCAGTTGGTGTCAGGGAATCCAGCCCTTCAGCTAGCATTCTTGACTCCTTCACTTGTTTCAGTGCAAACTAAGATCAAATTGTGATGAATTTCAATATAGACAATTGTGCGGTGGTACATTCAGATAGGAAGGCTTGAGGGGTGACCAGATAGAGGATGAAAGAATTTGATTGGGTAGACTTACAGAAGTTCTTTTCACTTATGGGGAAGATCAGAGCTAGGAGTCATAAATATAAGCCAATCACTAATAAATTGAACAAAAAAATTCAGAGGGCCTTGACCCAGAGAGTGGTGAAAATGTGGAACTTACTATCACAGAGTGGTTGAGGTGATTAGTATAGATGCATTTAAGAGGAAGCTAGACAAACACACGAGGGAGAAGGGAATAGAATGATGCGATGATGAAGGCTGAGAGGAGACTGGCGTGGAAAATAAACAGGAGCATGGATCAGTTGCACACAATGGCCTGTTAGTGCAATGGACTCTAACAAGCCCTTGCCTTGCTGGTTCTGTCTTATTAGCTTTGTTTTTTAATCCATGGTTTCTTGTCTGCTTCCAGATCCTCCTCAATTACCTTCCCACTGAGCAGACCCAGTGGAGTTCCTTCCTGAAGAAACAGAGGTGAGAGGACACTTTTCTATCGATACATATGGGTGACTCCACCTCCTGGAACCATCAATGTCAACTCAGTGGTTTGAAGAAGGGTGCGAGGGGGTGGGCGAGGGGTTAAGTGAGAGTTCACAGTCTCAGCTAAAGCATTTGGAGATTTCATCCTTTTATTTTAGCAGGTGAGGCGAAAGGGAGCCTTAATCCCTTCACCGTGTATCAGCAGAGCTCCGCTCACAGTCCCGTACCCATCGACCTCGCCCCCTGCACACAATTGATTTCCATTGAGTATCAGCAGCAATATGCCAGTCCACAGAGTCCTTGAAAATTCCAACACAGTCTTATAGGGAAACTGATTAGTTTTTGGGAGCCTGCCTTACAGCACTAATGTGCTGTAAAAATATAAAAATAATGTTTCCTAATATTCACCATTTAGTAAAGTCCTCATTTGTGGTTAGTCTGCCATTCCTGATATATAGAAGGGATCTTTTAATTAATTGAGCAATATTTGTTAAACGAACAGACTCAATGGGCTGTATGTGTGGTACCCTCTGTGGTGTACTGGTCTATGAAATCACCTTTAGCATAGAATATGTTCGGTATTCCTTCTCCTTGAGGTCCCATGCCGTAAGAGGGCTTTGTGACCATGGACTTCCTTTGGATTGGTCCATGACTATGCTTGGCTAAGATTGTAGTGGTTTGCTGTTGCCTCCTGCAGTATGGCTGACCAAGAAACACTTCTGCTCTTATTGCCTGCTATCAGGCATATTGGAAGAATTCACAGGCTGGTAATGAACCTTTTGGATAAAGCTCTGATCTTCCCCATAAGTAGAAACATCTTCTCTACATCAAACCGATCAATCTCTTTCATCCTCTATCAGGTCACCCCTCAGCTTTCCTACATGAATGTACCACCTCACAATTATCTATATTGAACCTGTTATAAATGCACCTTCCTTGACCTCGAGTGGGTCTTGAACCCGGAATCTTCTAGCCCAGAGGGAAGGACACTACCACTGCACCATAGGACCCCAGCTATGTTAGGTAATACATGGTATTAAAGTGCACCATCCAGCTTATAGCACAATATTTTTAATGCACCCTCTTTTCAGTGAGAGGCAGGATGAGAGTGGCCATTGGGATGTTTTCGGTTTCAGGAGTCTGTAAGCATAGTGTTCTGTCAGAGCTAGTGGAACTGGGGCCTGGGTTTAGCCTGATCTCGAGTTGTTTATTCAATTGCAGGGAGATTTATGCACAGTTCTTGAAGGAGATGATTATTCAGCCTGGAATCGCCAAGGCAAATCTGGGCTTCATCCGAGAGGATGTCACTCTAGAAGATCACGTGAGTCTCCTTCGCTTTCTGTCACACGAGATTTCATTAGTGACTGGTTTACAGGTGTTGACAACAAGTACTGGGTCTTTGTGCTTGTTTTGGACTGATCATAGGATTGTTTAAAATTCCCTTTGTGTATCTTCTCCACATTTCAAAAACTTTTCCTACTCATTTCTTCCTTTTCATGATCAGCCCCAAAATGTGGTAAGTAGCAATGCGTATCGCTCAAAGTGTAGTACCGTCTCTCAGCAGTGGTGATTCAATCCTCTGGATAATGTTGGACTGTTAGCATGATAAATCAGCCCTTTTAAACTGGATTTCACAATGATTAAAACAAAAGCAAGATGCTGGAAATCTGAAATAAAAGCAGAAAATGCTGAAAAATGCTCAGCAGGTCAGGCAGAGTGTCAGAATTTTAACATTTCAATTAGAAGAAAGTCTCCCTTGTGCAATTCCCACAGTATATTTCTTCCAATGAATTTTTTCCTTTTCTCTCGAATAGCCCTTGAATCCAAACCCTGACAGTCGATGGAACACATACTTTAAGGACAACGAGGTTCTCCTGCAAGTGGACAAAGATGTTCGGTAAGCAGGAGAGAAAAAAAAGTGAATAATGATGGAGCATCTTTCAGGTCCTTGGGACACCCCACCCCCCTCCCCAAATCACTTTCAGAGCCAGTGAATTACTTCTGAAGTGCCATTGCTTTTTGTAGGTAGAATCTAGCAGTCAATTTGTGCAGAGCAAGGGCCCTCAAACAGCGATCAGTTAGGAACACAGGAGCAGGAGGAAGCCATTCAGCCCCTCAAGGCTGCTCCACCATTCATTTAGATCCTGGCTGATCTGCACCTCAACTCCATTTACCTGCCTTGGCTCCATATCCCTTATTAAGAAAAATATATCAACCTCTGTCTCGATGGCTTCAATTCTCAGCATTCATAGCCTTTTGCGGGAGAGAATTTCACATTTTTTAATGTGGAAAAAAGTGGTTCTTGATCTCCCTTCTAATTGATGAAACTCTGATTTTAAGATCATGTCTCCCTCACTTTTGATTTCCCCACTCCTCCCAGCCAGAGGAAATAGTTTCTCCACATCAACCCTGTTGAATTCTTTTAACGTTTTAAGCATCTTGAGTAGATCACCCACTCGGCTGCTGCCCCCTCTCCGACTCCCAACCAAAACTTCAAAACTCAAGGGAATACAGGCCACGTTTATGCAACCTGTCCTTATAATTTAACCCTTCTTCAGCACGGCACCCCCTCTAGTAATTTTGTTTTGGTGGCGCCCTTGCCTGTTCTTTATAGCAGAACCATGGGTTGTTTACCCTCCATTCAAAGAGACAGATTTGGCCTCTGTTTAATGTCTCATTCAAAAGGCGCATACATCTGACAGCCTCTTACGCTCCTTAAATGATCGGCTCAGGACTCCTGGTGTGGGATTTCAATCCACAACCTTCAGACCCAATGCAAGAGAGCTCCCACTGAACCATGAAGCTTAAGCAACACATTTAATAGTGGTTACTTTAAAGCACCAAGTCACTCACTCTCTCTCTCTCTCTCTCTCTCTCTCTCTCTCCCCCCTCCACAAGCGCACACAAGAAGATAGCCGGCAGGGTCTGTGCACTTCAACCCCCAATTGCAGCAAAGCTGCATCCTCTAGGGGGCTGAATTTGGGGAGCAGGGAGAGAAGAGTCTTTGACTCCTCCATCACTATATCATTGGCTCACTCAACGTTTGGGGAAAGGGCTGGAAAGTAGATAAGATGGTTGCTTGCAAGATTTGTCTTTGTTTTAATCTATTCATTCTCTGGATGTGGGCGTGTTGGCATGGCTGGCATTTGCTGCCCATCTCTAGTTGTCCTGAGAAAGTGATGGAGATGGGCGTTGAACCGTTGCAGTCTGTGTATCAGTACCAATTCACTAAAGAGGAGGAACTACACTTGAGTTATAGAATCGTGCAGCTCAGTAGGAGTTCATTGGACTGCGCGTATAGCACAGGTACAATTAATCCCATTCTCCTGCACACTCTTCATAGTCTCACAGACCTTGCCTATAATGCGCTGTGCATTTCGTGTGTGATACTCTTAATTCATCACATCCAATGGCTTACGTCATTCTTGCTGTCAGTACCAGATTTGTAGGCCCCAGTAATTCACCCCAGTGTTACATTTCTGATTTTGGGTGATTGAAATCTCTTTAAGCATGTGCTTTTCACAGCACAAGTGGAGTGAATTTGAATGTTTCACCTGCTTGCCATTGCACTTTAAAGAATTTCCAGTTGAAGATTGCAACTCCAGAAATAAATGGCTTGATTTTACTGAAACTCTAATGATGACACCAGATCCCCCTGCTCGCCTGGGGAATCTCATGTGGTGTGCATGCAGGGGAGGGAGGAAAACGAGCCAAGAAAAGGTGGGGGTAGAATTGAAAGTGACTGTGCCTCTCTCCTATTGAAACCGCCTCTGCCCCCACCTCCAATCCCAACTTGTTTCTTTCTCCTAGACGGCTATACCCAGACATGGCGTTTTTCCAACGTCCCACTGACTACCCGTGCCTTCTGATCATGGACCCCCAGAATGAATTTGAAACACTTCGCAGGCGGGTAGAGCAGACTACCTTGAAGTCTCAGACTGTCGCGCACAATCGGAGCGGCGTTACGAACGTAAGGTCCTCAGTGTGGAATAATCCTGATACTTTTAATAATCAAATGGTAGCGATATGGTCTGTCTGGCATTTAATCAAATTCACCTTGCCCAATTCTTGCTGAGTTTAATCTTGTTGGGCATTTTCTGGCCCTTTGGTTATTGAACAGATTGTTGAACACACCCAACCATACGGCCTTCCATCTTACTAATCTCTCTTCAGTTCATAAAGTTTCATCCTTCTCCAATGTTATGCCGCTGGTCACAAAACTAAAAGATAAGATCTGCCAGTATATAATTTAAGCCAATACCGCCTGCTTTAGTTACATGTGCAGCACAGAAACAGGCCATTCAGCCCAACAGGTCTATTCTGGTATTTTCTTCCACACCAACCTTGTCCCTTCATCTCACCCTATCAGCATATCCTTCTATTCATTTATGCTATTGGCCTCATACTCCTTGTAATAGCACGTTCCATATTCTCACCACTCACTGGGTAGAGAAGTTTCTCCTGAATTGACTGGTGACTATTTTATATTTATGATTCCCCCCCCCGGCCAAACAATCCCTGTTTTGATCTCACCTTGTCTGCATCCAGTCTGTCATAAATATTAAAGACTTCTACACAAGAATTAGGAGCAGGAGTAGGCCATTCGGCTCCTCGAGCCTGCTTTGCTATTCAATGAGGACTAGGCTGATCTGACTGTGGCCTTGACTCCACTGTCCTGTCTTCCCTTCCATGACCCTTGCTGATAAAATATCTGTCTAACTCAGCCTTGAACATATTCAATGACCCAGCCTCCACAGCTCTCCGGGGAAGAGAATTCCACAGACTAACAACGTCAAAAAAAATTTTTATCTCAGTCTTAAATGGGAGACTTCTAGTTTTTAAACCGTGTCCCCTGGCTAGGACTCCTCCACAAGGGGAAACATCCTCTCAGCATCCACCCTGTCAAGTTCCATCGGGGGCTTATGTTTCAATAAGGTCACTTCTCAATCTTCCCAGGAATCGGTTGAGTGAACTTTTCCTGAACTGCTTCTAATGCAATTATATCCTTTCCTGAGTAAGGAAACCAAACCTGTACACAAACTCCCGTTGTGGTCTCACCAACGCCCTTTACAACTGTAGCATAACTTCCCTGCTTTTATATTCCATTCCCCTTCCAATAAGAGTGAAGATTCCATTTGCTTTCCTAATCATTCGCTGCACATGCATACCAACGTTTTGTGATTCACATACCAGGACACCCAGATCCCTCTGTACCGTAGACTTTTAAAATATGCTGCTTTTCTATTTTTGCTGCCAAAGTAGACAAGTTCATATATTTCCACATCCACCTGCCAAATTTTTGCCCCTCTCACTACTTATCTATATTCCTTTGTAGACTCATTACCTACTCTTGACAGCTTATGTTCCTACACATCCTGGTGTCATCAGCAAATTTAGCAACCATGCATTTGGTCCCTTCATCCAAAATTGCAAATAGTTGAAGCCCTAGTACTGATCCCTGTGGCACTCCATTAGTAACAGCTTGCCAACCCAAAAATGGTCTATTTATCCCTACTCTCTGCTTCCCATTAGCGAACCAGGCGGAGGCAGTGGTGTAGTGGTATTTTCACTGGACTCGTAATCCAGAGACCCAGGGTAATCCTTTGGAACCCAGCAGATGGTGGAATTTGAATTCAATCAATAAAAATCTGGAATTAAAATCTAATGATTTACTTATTAACAATGAAACCATTGTTGATTGTCGTAAAAACCCATCTGTTTCACTGTGGTCTGGCCTACATGTGACTCAGACCCACAGCAGTGTGGTTGACTCTTAATTGCCCTCTGACAATAAATGCTGGTCTAGCCAGTGACACCCATATCTTATGAATTGACCTGGGCACCGGAAACGACAATGGCAAACTCAGCCCTGTCGATCCTGCAAAGTCGTCCTTCCTAACATCTGGTGGCTTGTGCCAAAATTGGGAGAGTTGTCTCACAGGCTAGTCAAGCAACAGCCTGACATAATCATAACTTTACAGATAATGTCCCAGATACCACCTTCACCATCCCTGGGTATGTCCTGTCCCACTGGCAGGATAGACCCAGCAGAAGTGACGGCACAGTGGTATACAGTCGGGAGGGAGTTGCCTTGGGAGTCCTCAACATCTATTCTAGTCTCCATGAAGTCTCATCACATCAAATGTGGGCAAGGAAACTTCCTCCTGATTACCACATACCGCCCACCCTCTCCCCATAAATGATGAGTCAGTACTCCTCCATGTTGAACACCACTTTGACGAAGCACTGAGGGTGGCAAGGGCGCGGAATGTACGTTGGGTGGGGAACTTCAATATCTGTCACCAAGAGTGGCTCGGTAGCTGGCTGAGTGCTTTAGGACGTAGCTGATAGATTGGGTCTGCAGCAGGAGGTGAGGGAACCAACAAGAGGGAAAAACATACTTGACCTCATCCTCATCAAACTTTCTGCTGCAAAGGCATCTGTCCATGATAGTATTGATAGGAGTAACCACCACACAATACTTATGGAGATGAAGTCCCATCTTCACATTGAGGATACCCTCCATCGTGTTGCGTAGCACTGCTGCAATGCTAAATGGACAGATCGAGCAGATCTAGCAACTCAAGACCGGGCAACCATGAGGTGCTGTGGGCCATCAGTAGCAGCAGAATTGTACTCGAACACAATCTGTAACCTCATGGCCCGACATATCCCCCATTCTACCATTACCACCAAGCCAGGGGATCAACCCTGGTTCAATGAAGTGTGCAGGAGAGCATGCCAGGAGCAGCACCAGGCATACCTAAAAATGAGGCGACAACCTGATGAAGCTACAATGTAGGACTAGCGTGCCAAACAGAATAAGCAGCGAGTGATAGACAGATCTAAGTGACTCCACAGCCGAGGGATCAGATCTAAGCTCTGCAGTCCTGTCACATCCAGTCGTGAATGGTGGTGGGCAATTAAAAAACTTGCTGGAGGAGGAGGCTTCATTAATATCCCCATCCTCAATGATGGGGGAGTCCAGCATAACAGTGCAAAAGATAAGGCTAAAGCATTTGCTACAATATTCAGCCAGAAGTGCCGAGCGGATGATGTCTTGGCTCTCCTCTGGAGGTCCCCAGCATTACAGGTGGCAGTCTTCAGACAATTTGATTCACTCCACGTGATATCAAGAAAGAGCTGAAGACACTGGATAGTGCAAGGGCTATGGTTCATGGCAATATTACTGAAAACTTGCCCTCCAGATCTTGCTGTGCCCCTAGCCAAGCTGTTCCAGTACAGCTACGACACTGGAACATTGTCCACGTATGTCCTGTGCACAAGAAGCAATACAAATCCAACTCTGCCAATTACCACCCCATCAATCTACTTGCGATCATCAGCAAAGTGATGGAAGGGATCATCAACAGCGCTATCAAGCAGCACTAGCTTAGCAACAACCTGCTCATTGATGCCCAGTTTGGGTTCAGCCTGGGTCACTCAGCTCCTGACCTCATTACAGCCTTGGTACAAACGTGGACAAAAGAGCTGAACTCCCGAGGTGAGGTGAGAGTGACTGCCCTTGACACCAAGGGAGCATTTGACTAAGTGTGGCATCAAGGAGCTCCAGCAAAACTGGAGTCAGTGGGAATTGGGGAAAACTCTATGCTGGTTGGAGTCATATCTAGCACAAAGAAGAATGGTTGTTGGAGGTCAATCACCTCAGCTTCAGGACATCATTGCAGGAGCTCCTCATGGTAGTGTCCTAGGCCCGACCATCTTCAGCTGCTTCATCAATGACCTTCCTTCCATCATAAGGTCAGAACTGTGCAATGTTCACCATTTGTGACTCCTCAGATACTAAAGCAGTCCATGTCCAAATGGGGCAAGACCTGGACAATATCCAAGCTTGGGCTGATCAGTGGCAAGTAACATTTTCACCACACAAGTGCCAGGTGATGACCATCCCCAAAAGAGAGAATCTAACTATCGCCCCTTGACATGCAATGGTGCTACCATCCTGGGGGTCACCATTGAACAGAAATGGAACTGGACTAGCCCTGTGACTACAAGAGCAGGTCAGAGGCTAGGAATCCTGTGGTGAGTAACTCTTACCTGACTCCCCAAAGCCTGTCTTCCATCTACAAGGCACAAATGGAGAGTGTGATGGAATACTCTCTAGTTGCCTGGATGAGTGCAGCTCCAAGAACATTCAAGAAGCTTGACACCATCCAGGACAAAGCAGCCCACTTGATTGGCACCACATCCACAAACATTCATTCCCCCCACCACTGATGCACAGTGGCAGCAGTGTGTACCATCTACAGGATGTACTGCAGAAATTCACCAAGGCTCCTTGGACAGTACCTTCCAAACCCACAACCACTATCATCTAGAAGGACAAGGGCAGCAGATACATGGGAACACCATCTGGAAGTTCCCCTCCAACCCAGTCACCATCCTGACTTGGCAATATATCATGATTCCTTCACTGTCACTGGGTCAAATTCTTGGAACTGCGTCCCTAACAGCACTGTGGGTGTGCCTACACCACATGGACTGCAACGGTTCAAGAAGGCAGCTCACCACCACCTCAAGGGCAATTGGGTATGGGCAATAAATACTGGCCTGGCCAGTGACACCCACATCTCATGAATGAATTAAAAAAAAAATCCTCTATCCATGATATGTTACCCCCAACACCACGAGCACTTATTTTATGAAGTAACTTTTGATGTGACACCTTGTCAAACACCTCTTGGAAATCAAAGTACACCATATCTACAGGTTCCTTTTTATCCACTTTGCTTGTTACTTGATCAATGTTTGGCTTACAAATATGTAGTTTCCTGTTTTACCTCCTTCCTTTCTTGAATAGAGGTGTTACATTAGTGATTTTTCTAATTTGGGACTTTTCTGGAATCTAGGGAATTTAGGAATGTCACAGCCAGTGCATTAGCTATCTCTGCAACCACTTCTAAGAACCCTAGGGTGCAGGCCATCATGTCAACCCTCACTTCGACTAGTTTTCCAATACCTTTTTTTCTCCATAGTGATTGTTTTAAATTCCCTTTTATCGCTTGATTTTCAAGTATTCTTGGTATTTTTTGTCTTCTACAGTGAAGAGACACACAAAATACTTGTTTAATGTTTCTGCCATTTCCTTGCTTCCCATTATTAAATCTCCAGCCTCATCCTGTAAGGGTCACTTTAGTTACTCTCTTCCTTTTTAAATATCTATAAAAAGATAGCAAGAGTTTCTATATTTCTAGCTTGCTTACTCCAACTCTAATTTCTCCCTCATTATTTATTCTTTGCTGATTTCTAAAATCTGTCCGCTAACTTTCTCAGTATTATACACTCTTTCTTTCAATTTCATACTATCTTTAACTTAGCCACAGATGGTGCATCCTTCTCCTAGAGCCTTTTTCTCAATGGAATATATCTTTGCTGAGATGCAATATTTCCTTAAATGTCTGTCACTGCACCTCTACTGTTCTACCTTTTAACCTATTTTCCCAGTTCACTTTTGCCAACTCTGTCCTCATATATTTATAATTGCCCTTATTTAAGTTTAAGATACTAGTCTTAGACCCACACTCTCACCCCACTCTCCCTCAAACTGAATATGAGATCAATCATGTTATGATCACTGCTACCTAGAGGCTCCTTTACTGTGAGGTCATTAATTAAACCTGCCTCATTGCACATTACCAGATCTTGAATAGCCTGCTCCCTGGTTAGCTCTCAAACATGTTCTAAGAAATTGTCCTGAAAACACTTATCTTCCAGGCTTACCTTTTACGATCTGATTCGTCCAATCTGTAGCCTTTGTGTAGATTAAAGTCATCCATGATTATTACTGTACCATTCTTACAACCTCGTTATTTTTTCCTATATACCCGTTCTCCAGTGTAGTTACTATTAGGAGACCTAATTCTATCAGTTCATATCTCAGCCTTCTCTTTTCTAGAGAAGAGGCCCAGCTTGTTCACCCTTTCGAGTTAAATATATTCTCTCAGTTATGGTTTCATCCTTGTAAATCTTCTTTGCACCTTCACCAGTGTCACCTCTAACGTTTTTTTTGTAATATGAAGATCAGAACTTTTCATAGTGTTCCAGGTGTGGTTTAACTGAGGTTCTACACAAGTTAACATAACTTCTGAGCTTTTCAATTCTATCCCTCTAGTGATTTGTCTCTTTTTTTTAATGGCCTTAATTATCTGCAACCCTACTTTTAGTGATTGTGTACCTGTATCTCCAGATCCCCCTGCCCCTTATCGCCTCCTCATTATCCTGACCAGAAAGCACCACCATGCAAGTTTTTATATTGGTATATATTTTTATTCTTTATATAATGCCCCGCCTTCATTTGTATTAAAACAATGTAAAATGTATCTGTATTCTCAGACTGACCACATTAGTCTGACTGAAAATACGCTTTCAGATATTAGATGGGACCACCCCACTATTGTCAGAGTTTTGTTACAATTATTTATAGGCGGCCCACCTGTTCTGTACTTTCTTATAATACAATATATTATTTAACGTCACCCTTCGGCTGATTCCCTCTTTCTTCCCCTCTCCCCTCATGGTGACAGGTTTCTTCCCCTCGCAAAACAACCTCAGCCAATGAATATGAAGTCCTTCCTAATGGCTGCGAGGCTCACTGGGAGGTGGTCGAGCGAATCCTATTCATCTACGCCAAGTTGAACCCAGGAATTGCTTATGTTCAGGGCATGAATGAAATTGTGGGGCCGGTTTACTATACCTTCGCGACAGACCCGAACACTGAGTGGAAAGGTGAGGTTCAGAGATCCTGTGTCATGCAGTGAAAACCTCGCAACTTCAAGGGCCCACTGGCTTAGTGCATGGTGTACAATTCCCTCTGTAATCCCCACCCCTCTTTTTCTCTCTCTCTCTCTCTTTCTGCCCATTCCCCCCCCAACCCCCAATATAAACAGATCAACATGACTTTCTGTGCCTGTCACCCTCATACATTTATCTAGCTTCCTCTAAATGCATCTTTGCTTTTTTACATCTCCCGCTCACTGGTATCGAGTTCCACATTCTCACTAATCTCTGGGTAAGGGAGGTTTTTTTTTTAGGCATTTTTAATGCCACCTTTTATACTTCTGGCTCCTAGTTTTTGACTACCCATCCCCCCCACCCTGGCCACCGCCACCACAAGTTTGTAGGAGTTCATTTAAGACAGTGAGTACTGCAGACAGGGGAGCACCACCACTGAGCCCAAACCCTGTCACTATTGGCCATCCATCACACAGATGCTCCTCTTAACAGGGGAGTCCTGGGTAAACATCAGGAACGAGAGCCCCGACTGATTTTTATGCCCATTCCTCCCAACCCAAATTGTTAAGGCCAATTGGAGCACCCCACCCACTGCCCCAAATGAAACCAGCTAACCCTGCACCTACTCGAGTCAGTCCTTGTCTGTGTGGCTACTCCAGTCTTTTTTTTTATTCGTTCATGGGATGTGGGCATTGCTGACTGGGCCAGCATTTATTGCCCATCCCCAATTGCCCTTGAGAAAGTGGTGGTGAGCTGCCTTCTTGAACCGCTGCAGTCCCTGTGGTGTAGGTACATCCATAATGCTGTTAGGAAGGGAGTTGCAGGACTTTGACCCAGCGACAGTGAAGGAACGGTGATATATTTCCAAGTCAGGATGGTGAATGACTTGGAGGGGAACTTATAGGTGGTGGTGTTCCCATTCATTTGCTGCCCTTGTCCTTCTAGATATTAGTGGCCATGGGTTTGGAAGATGCTGTCACAGTAGCCTTGGTGAATTCCTGCAGTGCATCTTGTAGATGGTACACACTGCTGCTGCTCTGCGTCGGAGGTGGAGGGAGTGAATGTTTGTGGATGTGGTGCCAATCAAGCGGGCTGCTTTGTCCTGGACGGTGTTAGGCTTGTTGAGTGTTGTTGGAGCTGCACTCATCCAGGCAAGTGGGCAGTATTCCATCACACTCCTGATTTGTGCCTTGTAGATAGTGGACAGGCTTTGGGGAGTCAGGAGGTGAGTTAATCGTCACACGATTCCTAGCCTCTGACCTGCTCTTGTAGTTACAGTATTTAAGAGAGATTATTCAAGAGGTTAAATAAATATTAAGGATTTTCCATTTCTGTATTGATTTGGACAGCGTTTGATATACAGAAACAAAATGTTCTGGTATAAATTTGGGGGGGGAAATGCATCGTGCCTTTTTAATATATTTATTTCTTTCCCTAAATTATCCAGAACATGCAGAGGCTGACACATTTTTCTGCTTCACAAACCTGATGTCAGAAATCAGGGACAATTTCATAAAGAGCCTGGATGATTCTCAGTGCGGGATCAGTTATAAAATGGAGAAGGTTTACTCAACACTGAAAGAGAAAGACATGGACCTTTATCTTAAACTGGTAAGAAACTGTGCACCAGAGGGAGGAGCTTGAACACTGGGGAGTGCTGCAAGTCCCACTTGCCCATCACCCTCTGAGCACGCTGATCCTCACTGACTCCTGAATTGTCACGCCACTTTGAAATTCCCATCCTTGTTTTCAAACCCCTCTATGGCCTTGCCCCTCACACTCTCTCTCTGTAACTTCCTCCAGCCCCTCAGATCCTGCGCTCCAAATTTAGCCTCTTGCACATCCCCAATCTTAATTTCTCTTAATTGGCGACTGTATCTTCAACTGCCTTGTCCCGAAGTTTGGAATTCTCTCCCTTAACCCCTCTCTCCTCCTTTTAAAATGCTCCTTACAATACTTAGTCAATGAGGTATGTTTTAATATAAGAGCAAAATACTGTGTATGCTGGAAATCTGAAATAAAAACAGAAAATGCTGGAAAAACTCAGCAGGTCTGACAGCATCTGTGGACAGAGAAACAAGAGTTAACATTTCGAATCTGTATGACCCTTCAGAGCTAAAGAGAAGTAGAAATGTGATTAAATTTATACAGTTTTAAGGTGGATGGAGCAGGTGAAGCTGGATAGAAGGCCAGTGATAGGTGGTGGCTGAGGAGCGATTGACAAAGATGTCATGGACAAAAAGAGAAACCGAGTGTTAATTGTAGTGTTAAGGGCTAAAGGAGGTGCTGACAGTGGCATAAAGGTAAAAAAGCAGTAAAAAAAAAAGTTAACAGAACAAGGGTAAGCAGCCTGGTATGTCTTAATATTGCTTTATGTGGCTCAGTGTCAAATTTTGCTTGATAACCATTTCCCTAAAGGTGCTAAATAAAATGCAAGTGTTTTTGTTTTATTTTTTCTTTTTCGTGCAGTTATATAGCACCTTTCACAACCTCAATGTCCAAACACAGTCAATTAAGTACTTGTGAAATGGTAGAATGTAGGAATGTGGCGGCCAGTTTGCTGACAGCAAGGCCCCAAACATTAATGAGATAATGATGGAGAGATCATCTGTTTTAGTGATATAGGTTGAGGGATAAATATTGCCATATGAACATATGAATTAGGAGCAGGAGTAGGTCATTCGGCCCTTAGAGCCTGCTCCACCATTTAATAAGATCGTGGCTGATCTGATTGTAACCTCAACTCCACATTCTGCCTAACCCTGATAACCTTTGACTTCCTCGTTAGTCAAAAATTTATCTACCTCTGCCTTAAAAATGTTCCTTGACCCAGCCTCCGCTGCTCTCTGGGGAAGAGAATTCCAAAGATTCTTAGCCCTCTGAGAGAAAAAAAAATTCTTCCTCTCCATCTTAAATGAAAGACCCCTTATTTTTAAATTGTGTCCCCTAGTTCTAGTCTCTCCCACAAGGGGAAACATCCTCTCAGCATCTACCCTACCAAGTCTCCTCAAGATCTTACATATTTCAATAAGATCACCTCTCAAACTTCCAAACTCCAGTGGACACAGGCCCAGCCTGTCTAATCTTTCTTCATGAGAATACCCCCCCGCCCCCCCCATCCATCCCAGGCATCAATCGAGTGAGCCTTCTCTGAACTCCTGATGCATTTATATCCTTTCTTCAACAAGGTGACCAAAATTGTACATTGTACTCTTTATCAGCACCATCTGGTGGCAAGCACCTGTAATTATGCTGTAACCATTGACCTGGGGAAATTAAATGGGAAATTTAACAATGGGGTAAAATTGATACAAGTGTTCCCAAAAATAGTGACAACAGGAAGTAAGATCTTTGGATAGAAAATACTTGTACCACCTGTATTCTTTTAAAACTGCCTTATCTGACGTAAAGTTAGAAAACCCTTGTGAGATTGGTTAGGCTTGGCCACTGGAAGGAAGTGGGGGATTCACATGAGACCAGAATTGAAAGATTGAGATCTCAAGAGGGTTGTGGCACTGGAGGAGCTTTAAATATGAGAAGAGATGAGGTCATGGAGGAATTTGAACCCAAGGGTGAGAATTTTCAAATAAAGCTCTTTGAAGAATGGAGTGATTGGAGGTGAGCGAGCTCAAGAATAGAATTTGGTGCAAGTTAGGATGCAAGCAACAGAGTTTTGTATGAGTTCAAGTTTTATAGATGGGGAAAGATAAAAGATTGGCCAAGAGAGTGCTGGAATAGTTGAGTCCAGAGATGACAAAAGCATGGATGAGGATTTAAATAACAGATGGGCTAAGGGAGGGTAGGGATGGGTGAAATTAAGCAGGTGGAAGTATGCAATTTTAAATATTTTACGTGCAATAGCCAATTGAACAAATTGACTATGTATTGATTTTCAAAAGCTGACCCGAATGGGATTATTGAAGAATTTGGATGGGGAAGACATGGAGAAGGTGCCTCCACTTGTGGAGGAGTTCAAAACTAGGCAACATGAATGAAAGATGGTCACTAATCCAGGAGCAGATTCAGGAGGAATTTTGTTGCTCACTGCCACATAGTGGTTGAGATACTTAATTTGTTTATCAACCCTTTAAGGAGAGGCAACAGAAGGATATCTCAGTTGTGTTAGATTAAGTAGGGTGAGAACAGGCCAATGTGGAGCAACTGGGCCAAATGGCCTGTTGCTATTACTTGACGTGAATAATTCAGACTGGGTATCTTGTGATTGATGTGCGTCTGTACATTTTATGCTTCAGCAAGAGCAGAACATCAAGCCACAGTTTTTCGCCTTCCGCTGGCTCACGTTATTATTGTCACAGGAGTTCCTCCTTCCCGAAGTCATCCGAATATGGGACTCCCTCTTTTCAGACATCGGCAGGTTCGATTTCCTCATCCTGGTCTGCTGTGCCATGCTGATGTAAGTAACAAAGCTCACAGCTTTTCAGTTGTTGGTGAAAGATCTTATGTCACCTCAAAAGGTGCAGTGCTTCCTTCTCTAACCAGAGAGCTACCAATTTTTGTGTGGAGTGGTGGTGGTGCCAGGGCTGTCTGTCAATCAAATTTATCAGTATTGCGTCACGGACACTTTAAAGTCGCCCATGAGGAATGTATTTGTGAGTGTGTGTTTATTTCACCCTTGGAGTGAGGAATTCAATTTAAAAAATAACCCAGCAGCAAAGCCTTTTTACTTGAAAAGGAAGAGATCAGTTTATTTCACACACATGCTCTGAAAGTAACTTAATGAAAGCTAAAGTTACTAACACACACAATTTATTTACAAATGAAGATGAAACGATACCTATAAAAATTGGATCAGTTTACTCCATATACATTGGAGGCCTGATACCTTTGAAGTCAAGATGTTGCATTGCCTGAAGTGAAGGTTTTGGCTCTGTGATATCTTCCACTGTCAAATTGCCAGAGGTTGCTTTAACAGGTGAGCTTAGGCGGAATCAGGGTATACAGGGAGGAGAGAAGCTCCTTACTTCTGGGTCTGCAGGCGTGACACTTTCAAATTTTTAGTTACTTTATAGCAGAGGCCATGGCTTTTTCTAGATGCCTTTCTCTGTCTCTCCCTGGGTTCAAACTTCTTCAAGGTGGTTCTCTATGGATCTGCCGCTTCCTACTTTTTCAATGCTTTTTGCAGGCAAGGCAAGATGGCTGCTACTTTCGAGGGCAATTAGGGATGGGCAATAAATGCTACCCTAGCAGGTGATGCCCACATCCTTTGAATGCATTTTTAAAATTATCATGTCACCTGTGCAAAAATGTTGAGTCACTTTCCATATAAAGTGAGTGGTAATTCCATTACTCATATCTGAAGTCTCTGTACCCACTGTGGTAATCAAAGGTTAAGGTTGTTCACAACTCTCAGTGGCTTATCAGTTTGTGTCTGTATTGGAGGAAAAGCCATTTAGTCAATGTATAATTCTAAATGTATATGCCTGAGGATGTCTCCACTTTGGTTGAAGGGGTTCCAACCCAAATCCACAAGGAGAAAGTCAGGTGACTGAGTCCATTTTGGAAACTGTCTTTAAATTCAGTCAAAAATTTACAAAATGTGACCTTTAAAACAGTTTTTCATAAATTTGTTATATCATAACTGCACACCATAGCAATTGGTTGGCCTGTTTCATCTGAAGCTCCTTCATGTCACCCACTCAGCTAGGAGGCTGTTCTGGCACAACTGGACTAAGGGAATTGAATCACGTAACTGGCAGATTTAAAGAAGAGGTGAATGACGCTTTATTATTACAGATCACCGTTAGCAGCTGCTTAATTTTGGGGAGCAGCATCCAGAAGAACGAACCTAGAATCATAAAACGTGGAAGGTGGCTATTCAGTCCATCCTGCCTGTGCTGGCTCTTTCAATGTGTTATCCAACGAGCTTCACTTCCCCTGCTCTTTCCATGTAGCCCTGATAATTTCCCCATTTGATGTATATATCCAAGCCAATCTGTCTGCCTCAGTGGAGTGGGACTTGAACACACAGCTTGATACTGGCACGCCATCCACCACCTTCAACATTCACTCCCTCTGCCACTGACGCACATTGGCAGCAGTGTGTACCACCTACAAGATGCACTGCAGCAATTTGCCAAGGCTCCTTCGACAGCACCTTCCAAACCTGCCACCTCTACCAAGGTGGCAGACACATGGGAACGCTAGCACCTGCAAGTTCCCCTCCCAAGTTGCACACCATCTTGAGTTGGAACTATTTCACCATTCCTTCACTGTCACTGGGTCAAAATTCCAGAACTCCCCCCTTGACAGCACTGTGGATATACCTGCAGAATATGCATTTTAATGGTTCAAGAAGGCAGCTTTCAACCGCCACCACCTTCTTGAGTGCAGTTGGGGATGGGCAATAAATGTTTGCCTTCCCAGTGATGTGCACATCCCATGAACTCATTTTTTAAAAATACTTAAGCCCAGAATCCAGGCCAATACTCCAGTGGAGTTCTGAGAGAATGCTGCACTGTCAGAAGTGCCATCTTTCGGAGATGATGTTAAACTGCGGCTCTGCCTGCCTCCTTGGGTGGGGTTAGATGATCCCATGACACTATTTCAAAGAAGAGCTGGAGAGTTGTCATTTATGTCTGGCCAATGTGGAATCTTGCTATGTATAAAGTAGCTGACTTGCATTTCCCACAATCCAGGGTGATTACACGTCGGGGTTTTGTCATTGGCTGTGAAGCGCTTTGGCACAGTTGTGAAAGGTGCTGTAGAAATGCACGTTCTTTCATTTCTGTTGGAGGTAGTTAATTGAAATTGATCAAGAGATATTTCCTCTCTAATCAGAGAATTCACAGTTTTGAAGTGTGACTCAACCTTGCACATCTGATAGATTTGTGTCAGAGGATTTTATGTCTGTAGTATTCTCCTCAGTAAGAGGACACAATGTGACTTGTAAAGATTTTGTTAAATATGGAGTTTAATTAAACACGAGTCTTAGATGCCAGAGTTTTGTTGTTTCGTCTTTATTTAAATTTGGCGTGAAAAGAAGTTCCCAGGCAGAGTGGAATCGAGCATAGTCACGCTCCCTTCAGATTCAGATACTCTTCAGCTGTTACTCTGTGCACTCCAGGGATCTCACTTAAAAACTAAACATCACAGCCTAGTCACATTAATGAGTCCTGTCCCCACCCCCTCAAATCCTTTGCTCTTCTCCTACTGACTCCCTATTGGCAATTTCATGCCTTTATACCACAATTGCTCCAACCAACTGTTAGACTCCCTGATGTTGTACTGCAATTCATTTAATCGGCTGTTGCTGCGTTAACAAAATTGAGCCTCCTTATCTTCCATGTTTCAACGCATTTGTAATAGATGAAATAGTATGTTTTGCTCTAAGGCTGTGCGTTTTAGTAGAACTGGTATATTCTTGGAGAACAGAGCTGTAGCTTGGAAGAAATGAGAGCAGAATGCAGAGGTAGAAAGTGTAAGTGATCCTAAACATGAAGGTCAATATTTATGAGGTTCATATTTTCCTATAATTTACAGTTCGCTTGGAGCTGCTCAATTGATTTAATTTATTTTGTTTTGGGAAAGTGTCCTTCAGGGAAGGAAATCTGCTGTCCTTACCTGGTCTGGCCTACATGTAACTCCAGACCCACAGCAATGTGGTTGACTCTTAACTGCCCTCTGAAATGGCCAGGTAAGCCACTCAAATCAAGGGCAATTAGGGATGAGCAACAAATGCTGGCCTTCAGCGTTGCCCAAATCCCATGAAAGAATAAAGAAAAATATTTTTGACTGTCATTGAGGGTGATGATGGGATGAGCACATCAGGACAAGATTTTCCTTTAGTGATCATTGCACATTAATGGCAGCTATATGTTTTTCTTGTAGTTTGATTCGGGATCAGCTGCTTGCTGGAGACTTCACTATAAACATGAGGTTACTACAGGTGAGACAATTTCCTCCTATTAAAAATAATCAAATTCTAAAATTGCATTTGAGGTTCTCTAGGGTTTTCAGTGTTGCTGCAAAGTGAGATTGCAGCCAGAGTGTATCCTGCTACCTCAGTTGCCGTACACTGCTTTCTAAGCAAACAGTGCAAAGGATCTGCTGGCTAACTAACAGTCTGAAGATCCAGCATCTGAACGCTCAATCCATGGCCATAACCATTTCTTTATACCAGTCAATTTGGGAGAGGGGGGTCTAGTCTTACATGGGCGGTAGGATTTTATGGGCTCCCACAGCCCACATAATGAGGGGGAGGTGTCACCCACACTTGCCAAACATGAGTATCCTCCTGGATGTCAACTCGGAGCGGCAGCTCTGGTCTCCACTCACTGGGACTCGGTTTGGGGTCGGTTTGAACTCCTGCACCTTCTCACTCGGATGAGAATGCTACCACTGAGCTAAAAGCTTGCTTTGCTACCTTTAGTGAGGAAGGTATAAGTTATACCAGCACGAGCACTTGCCACCGTTTTGTGTAGAATTTAATGTACTGTTGAAGCTGGCAGCCTTGACCTTGGTGACAGAGTTAACTGTCCTCTACAAAGGCATAGAGACTAACCTGCAGAGGAGTTTCTACAAATAGAAAGGAACCTGCTGTTTCCAGGTTAGAACATCACACTGGATATCCTCACTGCTTTTTATATACTATTCCCCAAACTGTGGGGTCATTGCAGCAGCATGAATGCTGCAGTTCAGTGTTTTACAGCATTGGAAGAGCGACTGAAGCATATTCAATGGTAACTTTCAAATGGGAATTGGATCAGTACTTGAAAAGGAAAAAATTGCAGGCTATTGGGAAAGAGCAGCATACTAGGACCAATTGCACATCTCTGCAGAAGAGTTGGCACATTCACTAAGCTCTTTCGATGAGGCGTTTGTTTCCTATTACCTCTTTCACTACCACACACACTTCCCCTTGTCTGCAGCTAGTACAGCACCACTTGTTGGCAGGTATACCTATCTCTGGGTGGAGTTGGCCTTGCTATCACCTCCCACTCCCCCGTATAGTCTCTGATGGCAGTGCTCTGTGTAGAACTCACCCCACTGGAACAGATGGGGTTAAGGGTAAGTTGCAATGAGAATTGAACCCATAGATTTTTTCCACAGATGTGCTGCCCTTCCCTCCAACCCAGATCTAGAACTATAAGCTTGTCAAATCAATGAGTACATATTTAACAGGGAGCTGGACCAATAGCTTTTGTGAAGGAGCATTGTAGGGTCATACAGCTGGAATGATACAGCACAGAACGAGGCTATTTGGCCCATTGTGCTTGTGCCAGCTCTTTGTAAAAGCTATCCAACTAATCCCACAGCCCTGCAAATGTTTTTTCTTTTCAAGTATTTATTAGAATCTCTTTTGAAAGCTATTATTGAATCTCTTCCACTGCCCTTTCAGACAGTGCATTTCAGGTAATTGTAACTTGCTGCATAGCAA
Organism: Carcharodon carcharias; assembly: GCF_017639515.1. Classification (NCBI taxonomy): domain Eukaryota; kingdom Metazoa; phylum Chordata; class Chondrichthyes; order Lamniformes; family Lamnidae; genus Carcharodon; species Carcharodon carcharias. The sequence goes on along the minus strand of NC_054474.1, from coordinate 150,143,792 downwards.
ACAAACAAGTGTCTCCTCATCTCCATCCATGACTTCTTTGCCAATTATCTTAAATCTGGCCTTCTGATTACTGATCCTCCTGCCAGTGGAAACACGTTCTCCCTATCTATTTTGAACACCTATTGTATCTTCCCTTAACCACCGCCTCTCTAAGGAGAACAATCCAATCTACTCCAGTCTCTCCATGTAACTGAAGTTTCTCATCCCTGGAATCATTTCAGTAAATCTCCTCCATACCCCCTCCAAGGTCTGAACATCCCTCCTAAAGTGCGGTGCCCAGAATTGGACACACTACTCCAGTTGAGGTGTGACCAGTGATTTATAAAGGTTTAGGATAACTTGCTTGATTTTGTATTCTTGTGTCTCTGTTTATAGAGTCAATCATCCTATATGTTTGTTTTCCTATCAACTTGCCTTGCCACCTTCAAAAATTTGTGTATATGATACTGGCATTGCTTCAATCCCCACCCCCACCCCACCCAAACCCCCTGTCATCCTCTCCATAGGAGTTGAGGGAAAGGAATTTGTTGATCCTTATTTTAAGGAACACCAGGTGATTTGTGCACATGTGTACATGGGGTAGAGGGTGCAGTCTACAATAGAGTACACATTGCAATCGCTAAGTGTAAAAAGACCAAGGTTTATTTCCTTTGCCTTCTGCCATTCTGGTAGTTGCATGATGCAGTGATAATGGAGTTGTTGACTAATCACAGCAATCTTATTCAAAACATGTCCTTTTTAAACTAAAATCAAATTCTCAAACTACCATGGTGAGATTTGAACTTGCGTTCTCTGGGTTATTAATCTAGGCTTCAGGAATACTGGTCCAGTAACACAAACACACACTATTCAGCCCCAAAGATGAATGCAGGGTTAAGCTGAATGGCCTTCTCTTGCTCTTATTGTGTAAAGTAACAGTTCAGAAGCTGAACTGGACTAGCCATATAAATACTGTGGCTGCAAGAGCGGCTCGGAGGCTAGGAATCCTGCGAGGAGTAACTCGGCTCCTGACTTCCCAAAGCCTGTCCAACATCTACAAGTCAGGAGTGGATGGAACACTCCCCACTTGCCTGGATGAGTGCAGCTCCCACAACTCTCAAAAAGCTTGACACCGCCCAGGACAAAGCAGCCCACTTGATTGATACCCCATCCACAAACAGTCTCTCTCCCCACCACTGATGCACAGTAGCAGCAGTGTGTACAATCTACAAGATGCACTGCAGGAATTCACCAAGGCTCCTTCGACACCTTCCAAACTCATAACCACTACCATCTAGAAGGACCATGGCAGCAAGTAGATGGGAACATCACCACTTGGAAGGTTCCCTCCAAGTCACTCACCATCCTGACTTAGAAATATATCGTCGTTCCTTCACTGTCGCTGGGTGAAAATCCTGGAACTCCCTTCATAATACCACTGTGGGTGTACCCACACCACATAGACTACAGCAGTTCAAGAAGGCAGCTCACCACCACCTTCTCAAGGGCAACTATTGATGGGCAACAAATTCTGGCCCAGCCAGTGAAGCCCGCGTTCCGTGAATGAATAATAAAAAAAATTTTGGTGTTTTTGAAACATGTCAGCCATGGTTCAGTGGATGGCATTCTGAGTTTATATGTTTGAGTCCTACTCCAAAGACTTTATTTATTCTTTCATGAAATGTAGCTGTTTCTGGCAAGACCAGCATTTGTTGCTCATCCCTAATTGCCCTTGAACCTAGTGGCTTGCTAGGCCATTTCAGAGGGCAGTCAACGTGCTGTGGATAAAGGGGAACCGGTGAATGTACTGTACTTATATTTCCAGAAAGCATTTGATAAAGTGCCACATCAAAGGTTATTGCAGAAAATAAAAGCTCATGGTGTACAGGATAATATGTTGGCATGGATAGAAGATTGGCCAGCTAACAGGAAGTAGATAGTTGGCATAAATGGGTCTTTTTCTGGTTGGCAGGATGTGATGAGTGGTGTGCCCCAGGGATCTGTGCTGGGGCCTCAACTTTTATGATTTGACACAGATAAGTAGGAAAGTAAATTTTGGAGAGGACGTAAGGAGGCTACAAAGTGACATAGATAGATTAAGTGAGTGGGCAAAGATCTGCCAAATGGAATATAATGTGGGCAAATGTGAAATTGTTCATTTTGGAAGGAAGAATAAAAAGGAAGCTTATTATCTAAATGGTGAGAGATTGCAGAACTCTGAGATTCAGTGGGATCTGGGTGTCCTAGTGCATGAATCACAAAAAGTTTGTATACAGCTACAGGTAATTAGGAAAGCTAATAGAATGTTATCATTTATTGTGAGGGGAATGATTACAAAAGTAGGGAGATTATGCTTCAGTTATATAGGGCACTGGCGAGACCACATCTGGAGTATTGTGTACTGTACTGGTCTCCTTATTTAAAGAAAGATGTAAGTGCGTTAGAAACAGTTCAGAGAAGGTTTATCTTCTAATACCAGGAATGGGTATGTTGTCTTATGAGGAAAGGCTGGACCGGTTAGCCTTGATAGTTTCATGGTCACCATCTTTGATAACTAGCTTTCAATTCCAAATTTTATTAATTGAATTTAAATTCCACCAGCTGCCATGGTGGGATTTTAGCTCATCTCTCCAGAGCATTAGCCTGAGCCTCTGGATTACTAATCTAATGACATGACCACTACATCACTACCTTCCATTACTTGAGCCCATAATACGAGCTGACAGTCCCAGTGCAGTACAAAGGTGAGGGAATGCTGCACCATCAGAGGTGCTGTCTTTCAGATGTTATACTGAGACCTCAGCTGCCCTCACAGGTGGGTGTAAAAGACCGCGTGGCCACTATTTCGAAGAAGAGCAAGGGAATACTCCCCAGAATCCTGGGTAATATTTACTACTCAAGCAACATCACAAAAAAAGGTTATTTCAATACTGCTTGTGGGAGCTTGCTGTCCACAAATTGGCTGCTGTGTTTCCTACATTAAAACATTGACTGCGCTTCAAAAGAATTACTTCATTGTAAAAGTGATTTTTGGCACGTCCTGAAAGATGATATAAAACAAGTCCTAATGGTATAGACATTGCCTGTATCATTTGCTATATTTGATTGTTTTTCTCTTTTCTCCATTGATACATGGACAGGACTATCCAATTTCTGATGTTGACCTGATCCTAAAGAAAGCAAAAGAACTCCAGGATTCTGCATAACAACAGTTCAAATGTACTCTGTTCCAGGAAACGCCACACAGACACACACATGTTCTCTGACACACACGCATGCATTCACACACACACAACATACGGTGGGAAAGTGACCAAACCTGCCTCTGCAGTGCCTTCTGGGAAAACTTCTCCACACCCACAGGGAAGTGTGGCTAAAGGTGATCTTTAACTCTGTGTACTGTGCAATCCTGTGACTCCCCACCTCCTCCCCCAATCTCTCCCTCTCTTTCCCCACCCTCCAATATTAATGGATATGCATTATTGGTGCTGAACAAGGTAGTAATAATTGCACTCCAAATTAAGACAATGACCTTTCCTCCAATGAAAGAATATGGTAACAAGATAAATTAATAAATAAAACCTTATCACAGCTAAAGGAAGGACAACTTTTGTGCAGATCAGTTACTGCTGAAGGTTTACCTACTGTAGTGCTGTGATGGAGATGTCTAGAGTTGGCCTAGTACAACTTAACCTTGAAAATCAGTGGGTCAGAGCTCAGTTGCTTCAACCTGAACTGTCCAGTCCAAACAAAAAACATTCAACCTTGTGTTACTTTGAAATGCAATCTGTGAACTCCTCACTGACTAGTGTTGCACGATGCAGTGAAATTTCCTGAATCTTCAGTATCACAGCAATATGGCCACAAGGGTTGAAAGTTATGGTGTGTTTTTAGAGACCAGGATGTGACTGACCAAAATAATCTCAGGATTTGAGGGAATATTTTTACAGGTGTGCCCTGCTTCCTTCAGTACTTAAATCTGCCACTGTGTGCCAGTAGGGAGCAGTGCAGAAGCTTCTTGCAGGCTCAGAGTAAATTTAAATAACGACTGTATCTGGGTTTTCACATTGACTGGGCTTTGAGTATTTGCTATTGATTTGGGACAAAGTGCAGAGCACCTCGGCTCTGATGCAGCACCTGAAATTTCAAGAATCAATGACTGATACTCAGCAAAGATATTGATACTCGCTAAACCTCATTGAACAAGAACTCATATCACTACAGTTAAACTTATATTTAAGCTTTCTACTGCACTCCAGTCTCCCATGAGAAGTCCTTTATAATTTTTTTAATGAATCTGCAGAAGAGGTGTTAAACCCAAGGCGCTTTAGGGTGCACATTGTCCAAATTGGTCATGTAAAATTAGTCATAACAATCCCAAATCTCCCACTCAACCACCAACACCACCCCACCTCCCTCCCTCCAATCCATGACTCCTTATTCTGTTGGTTTAAACCAAGGCTGTCTGAAAAATATCCCAATTTTGCTTAGGTACCTGTGGATTTACAAATCATAAATAACTCCCACCAGGGTCTGATGCAAAAAATAAAAGCTGTACCGGAGCAGCTTGTATACGTGGGGAAATATCTGAAATTATCATATTCGATCTTTAAGCAACAGCTTCCTAACTGCTAGTGGAAGGTTCGCTAGTTAGTATTGACATGGCTAGTCAGTCATCTTGGCCAAGTGTAACTCCAGCTGTCTTAAACCACCTGGACACCTGGGTTTTTAGTGCTGTCCTTTAATCTACCACCCCCCACCCTCCCTTACTTAATACTAAACCATCCTGACTTTTGTATTATAAGGTAACTTGCCTTTCTAACAGAAAGTAATTGGACTGATGTGATGGCGATACCCAATACATCTGGGGAAGGAAGGCTCCTCTTGCGCCTATTTCCATCCCTGTTATTAACTCTGTTGTTTTAGATGGGTCGCCAACTGTGTGTGTCCTGCACTCACCTATCACCATCACCAGTCAGGATTTCTAGGCTGTGTGATCTCCTACCAGCATCACTCCTGATTTTGGGATTTGAGTTGTTCCGACACTGATCGTTGCGTTTTAAAAAAAAAACTTTACTTAAAAATGAAGATTATAATTGGGCAGGACCAAACCGTCAACACTTGGATTCCCATTCTTGATATTCCTGCTAATTGAAGCTACAACCCCAGTAATCACATTCCTTAATCAAGTGTGAGTTTATTGTACAATCTGATGCAATAGGCAGTCAATAATTAGCTGTTTGTGATACATGTACAAGTCCAGGAATTGTCGTTGTTTCTATTTTTAATGTTTGCATGAAATTAGAATCATCAAAGGATTAAATCAGTATCTGGTGTATGTAATTTGGAGGTTTATCTTTTGATAATTAGGGCAAGTGATTTGTAATGGGGCAAAAGTTCTGACAGCACAACTTTCCTAGTTACATGCTCCCCTTCCCCACATTGGCATTGCCAACCATGTGTTTTAAGGCGCAAATGTTTTTGCCCCTCTCCACCCACCTAACGTTGAAGGGTCTTTCCAGCCGATTAACTGAATCAGTTCATCTGTTTGCAATCGGCCAGTGCTCTGCTACCCCGTCCTGGCACTGTTAATGAGATTCTGAATGAAGAGCCAGTGAGCAAGGAGCTGCAAGGTCAGTCAGAAACTTTCTTCAGTGTTAGGTGGGCAAGGGGGTGGAGCATGGAAACTTTAATTCTGATCAGTGCTGTGCCTTTAAAATGCTGCTGATGAGGGAGAACATCCAGCAGTGTATCCCATTGTATTTTCGATCATAACTGCCTAGTGATGTTTTGTTTTGGTGGATCGCATACCTTGATGGTTACGTCTTCAGGACTTGTCTTTGTATTATGATGTTCAATGTTTGGAGCATTCTGTATCTTGATGCTCCCCCTTTTTCTGCTTCTGGCCCCCGTTGGACCTTTTTCCTGCCTGCCCAACCTCTCTTCCAAGCAAAGAAAGGTCCCGCTTGTCTTTTTGTGGGAAAATGGGAGCTCTTTCTGGTTTAAGCATGCCAAAAAATAAAGTTTAAAAACCTTATTTAGTGCTAGCACTTGATGCCAGCTCATAAAACACACAGCAATTTCGCCAGAGAGGGTTCAAACGTTTGCCTCCAAGGCTTGTACAGAAGTCTCAGGGATGGGCCAGAGCTAGAGTTAAAATCTCCGTTGCAATTAATCCCCCATATATCTGGAGTTTCGGTTACTAACAGATCCTGGATTCAGTTTCAGGATTTATCCACAAATAAGGCACCAGCGCTTAAAGACAAAACTGCCCTTTCCAATCTTCTAGTTCCATAAGTCAAAGGAACAGGAGGTGACCATTCAGCCCCTCGAGCCTGTTTTGCCATTCTATTAGAACAATGCTGACCTGTATTTTAAGTCCATTTTGGTTCTGTCATCCTTAATACCTCACTTAAGAAAAATCTATCACACTCTGTTTTGAGAGCTCCTGTTGACCTCCGGATTCAACAGCTTTTTGGGGAAATTTCCACAACCTTTGTGTAAAGAAATTTTTCCTGACATTGCCCCTGAATTCCTAGCTCTAATTTTAAAATTGATGCCCCTCGTTTGGGCTCTGGGAGTTGGATTGCTTGCGTCTCGGGCTGCCCGTAGGGGTGGCATTTGGACACCTCTGCTTTGTGGGTCCTCTCCCAGTAGCAAAATGGTAAACCCCAGGACTAAGCCATCATAATCTCTCTCCCCACCCCCCACATCAAGGGAACATTCCAATTTATTCTTGCTTATTTGTAAATCTCATTTCAAGTTGCAAGAGTTCTTGAACCTGGGAAGCCCATTTTCTATCTCTGGCTGCACAATAACCCAGCTTTTGCCTACCCCAGCCTTAATCCCATTTCCCCTCTCTCTCCCCTGCCCCTGCAACACCCCCCCCCCCCCCCCCCCCCCCCCCCCCCCCATTAACCCTGACCATGAGTGCCCAAGAAACTCCATACATTTTGTATGGGGGGAGCTTAGAGCAAAAAACAAAGCCATAAAGAAACTTGGATAGTTAGGAAATGGTTAAGGGGCAATGTCACAATGATTTAAAGATCAACATTTCTTCTTTGGCCCACTTCATTCGTGGTGCTTGAGGGCAAAGGTCATTCACCATTAAGGTGGCACAGATTCTGTTCTCATCCTCTTGATTCTTTCTCATGTGAATTCATGTCTGTGGCTGAATGGCAAGATTGTGTCAAAAGGTGAAAACCTTCTAGATTATGGGCTAAGAATACAACGATTCTTTTTTAGATTTACTTTTCAAAATTGTGATGTTTTTTGGGGTCAAATTGCTCGTCAGACTAGTGTCAATTCAGTGTACTATGTATTCCTTGTGTGTGGAAATGCAAACTGTTTTGGATAAGCGTTTGAATGACATTGTGGATATCTCAATGGATAATCGTATAGAGGACACTGTAAATTTAATTGATTAGGAGCCAGTGAATGGATAGTTTTTTTCTTTAACAAGAACATGGTATAATTTTAATGTGGTTTTCAGATATTGGTTTCTAAAGGCTGTTATTTTTATATAGCTGTTCTACTAATCTCTGGTAGAAGTACTGAGTGCTCCCAACTGGTAAATTGTCAACAGCAATACAGGATAGATTTGCATTTAGCACCCTTGCAAAGCAAACTAACACTTCCCTAAGACTACAGTATTAATCTCAGTTTCAGAACATTTCCTGTGTAAGTTTTTACCCCCATCCAGTCTCTCGCAGACCTTTTGTGTATCTGTCTCTTGCATCTTCCCGCTCTCGCACTCAAAATTGCACTGCATCTGCCTGCCTGCCTCTCTTCCACCTACCTCTGAGACTCTCTTGTACATCATCTCTTGGTATCTGCCTGCTTCCTGCTAATTGATGCTCAAATTCTGTCTGTCTCTCTCTCTCACTCAGTCACACTTTCAAAATTGCTCTGTGTCTGACTATCTGTCTCTCTTCCCCCCACTTTTACGTGAGACGTAACAAATGGACTGTCTCTCGTACACCCACTCAGTCTGTCTGCTTCCACTTGTCACTGTTTTTTCTCTCAAACAACACTGCCTTGCTATACCTGTTGGGAGAAGGGTGATGGGGTGGAACAAAGAGCATTAAAATAAAATTGGAGCTGAAGATGCTGTTTCTGCCAATATGCAGTATTATTTTAGAGTTGATTTGAAGTTGAAAATGGCTGGAATTGTGTTCATTTATAATTAAATGTGAAGTAGCCAGTGTCTTAATTGGGTTATGTTGATATCACTGAACCCTGAAGGCCATGTTGACACTATTGATAGACCCTCAACTGAGGTGTTTCACAGAAATGACTATTATTCTTATGTAATATATTTGCCTTATGGTGAATCTTGATTGCTTTTCTTAGTGTGGTGTTGGTTATAATAGATTTTTTTTCAATATTAAAGTGTAGAAGTCTTACAGGACAGTATATCTGAATGTAGCCCACTAGTTACGGGGGGGGGGGGGGGGGGGGGGGGGGGGGGGGGGGGGGGGGGGGCGGCTAGTCCCAGGCTAGTGGGCCAGTGATCCAGCTGTAGAGTACTGCACATCTGCCTGGCTCAGATATGGGATTGTCCAGGCTAGTGGAGAGCTAACGTGGTTCTATAGTCACAACAGATACAGGCCTTAGCAGGTTCTGCACACCTTGGTTCATGATGTTACTTTGTGGAAAGGCAGTTGGTAAAGAGGGAAGGAAAGGACCGAGGCAGCAACTAATTATTTTTCTTCCTAATCAAGTTGTAATACCTGATCTCTTGAATAGCCAACCGCCCAGTTGAATGTCAACCGATGCCTTCGCCCACCATCGTTTGTAATAATCGATAAATTAGACTGAAATGTGGCTGAAATGGGAAATCAAGCTTTATTGATCAGTATAACCAGAGCTAATCTCTTGGAAACATGAATGACCAAATCTAGTGATGCCCTGCTCATGAGCACTGAGCTGTGACCAAGACTGCCATAGGATCCTAGATACAATAAAACTATTATGTTTGTGACTGTTATGCTATATAAACTGTACCAAACCATGTGCCATCTGACTGAGGGATAGATTGCCTGTTCTGGTTCTGGAGACCTGATTGTCTCTTCATTAAATTATTCGTAAAAGGGTGATTAAGGCAACTAAACAGATCTCGACACTAAATGACGGTGCAGGAGGGGATAAATGATTGTGAATGCATGATGTAGAGCAACTAAAATATATTGCATGAAAGAGCCAGTAACGTATTTTTGCATTGCTCATGATGTAGGCTGTTAATTCATGACAGAGGCTGGCCATTTAATCAGTGGCAGATTTATAGTTTGTATTTTATCAAAAGCTCCAATTCAATCAACTCAATGCAGCAAAGCAAGGAAAGAAAAAAATATTTATCTGCTACAGCACAAACTTTATTTTTGCTGACCAGAAACGAGAGTAAATTATTTAAAGGAGTTTGTTTTTTTGCTGTTGATTGTGATGTTGGATTAATATCTTCCTGTAACTCTCCCTCCTCCTCAATCATCGCCCGACTAATGGCATTCAGTTACTATAATCAGAAATGAGGCGCATTAGTCAAATTCCACCAAACTTTAACTGAAACCTCTGCATCTTCTAAAAAACCATAATTCTGTATTTCCGTATGAAAGTTTTGGGGGCCAGTTCATTTGGGTTTCTTCCATAATAAGCTCCTGATTGTGTGAATGTTTCAATGAAGGTTTACTTAGTGTGTGTGACATTTCAATGACTGTTAGTACTGTTTTCCCAAAAAATATGTGCACTTGTATTTAAAAGAATTTTACAAATTGTGCTCAATGTTGATGCCTGAATTTTAGAATTGAAGAAATATTTGATAGCATATTCTGTTCAGAGCATATTGTTAATTGTTATGTTTCAAAATAAAATTAATTTTAAAAATGTATCAACGTGCTTTTGGCTGTTATTTCCTTTTATTGCCACTGCCAACTAATGCGCCTCATTCAGACACACTCCCCTGTAAGACTTCTACACTCTTTTTATTCATTCATGGGATGTGGGCTTCACTGGCTGGGCCAGTATTTATTGCCCACCCTACTTGCCCTTGAGAAGGTGGTGGTGAGCTGCCTTCTTGAACTGCAGCTGTTCATGTGGTGTAGGTACACCCACAGTGCTGTTAGGGAGTTCCAGGATTTTAACCCAGCAACAGCAAGGGAATGGTGATATATTTCTAAGGGTCCTTAGACAGCACCTTCCAAACTCAACCACTACCATCTGGATGGACAAGGGCAGTAGACACATGGGAACACCACCACCTGGAAGTAGGTATGTGAAGAGAAAAAGATTGAAGACAAATGTAGGCTCCTTACAGTCAGAAACAGGGGAATTTATAATGGGGAATAAAGAAATGGCTGACCAACTAAATACATACTTTGGTTCTGCCTTCACAAAGGAGGACATACCAGAAAGGGGAAACAGAGTTTAGTGAGAGGGAGGAACTGAAAGAAATCAGTATTAGTAGAGAAATGGTGTTGGAGAAATTGATGGGATTGAAGGTCAATAAATCCCCAGGGCCTGATAATCTACATTCCAAAGTACAAAAGGAAGTGGCCCTAGAAATAGTGATTGCATTAGCGGTCATCTTCCAAGATTCTATGGACTCTGGAACAGTTCCTACAGATTGAGGGTAGCTAATGTCCCACTATTTAAAAAGGGAGGTAGAGAGAAAACAGGGTATTATAGACCAGTCAGCCTGACGTCGGTAGTGGGGAAAATTCTGGAGAGCATTATAAAAGATTTAATTGGGGAATGGTGACAGAATTGGACAGAGTCAGCATGGATTTATGAAAGGGAAATCATGCTTCACAAATCTATTGGAATTTTTCAAGGACGTAACTAGTAGAGTTGATGAAGGGAAGCCAGTGGATGTGGTTTATTTGGACTTTCAGAAGGCTTTCGACAAAGTCCCACATAAGAGATTAGTGTGTAAAATTAAAGTGCGTGGGATTGGGGGTAGTGTATTGAGATGGATAGAAAACTGGTTGGCAGACATGAAACAAAGAGTAGGAATAAACGAGTCTTTTTCCAAATGGCAGGCAGTGACTAGTGGGGTACCGCGGGGATCGGTGCTGGGACTCTCGCTATTCACAATATATATTAATGATTTAGATGAGGGAATTAAATGTAATATCTCCAAATTTTCAGATGACACAAAGCTGGGTGGGATAGTGAACTGTGAGGAGGATGCAGGGATGCTTCAGCGTGATTTGGACAAGCTGAGTGAGTGGGCAAATGCATGGCAGATGCAGTATAATGTGGATAACTGTGAGGTTACCACTTTGGTAGCAAAAACAGGAAGGCAGGTTATTATCTGAATAGCTATAAATTGAGAGAGGGGAATGTGCAACGAGACCTGGCTGTCCTCATACACCATTCACTGAAGTTAAGCATGCAGGTGCAGCAGGCGGTAAAGAAGGCAAATGGTATGTTGGCCTTCATAGAGGATTCGAGTGCAGGAGCAAGGATCTCTTGCTGCAATTATACAGGGCCTTGGTGAGACCACACCTGGAATATTGTGTGCAGTTTTGGTCTCCTTATCTGAGGAAGGATGTTCTTGCTATAGAGGGAGTGCAGCGAAGGTTTACCAGACTCATTCTGGGATGACGGGACTGACATATGAGGAGAGATTGAGTCGGTTAGGATTATATTTGCTGGAGTTCAGAAGGATGAGGGGGGAATCTCATAGAAACCTATAAAATTCTAACAGGACTAGACAGGGTAGATGCAGGAAGGATGTTCCCGATGGTGGGGGAGTCCAGAACCAAGGGTCACAGTCTGAGGGTACAGGGTAGACCATTTGGAACTGAGATGAGGAGAAATTTCTTCACCCAGAGAGTGGTGAGCCTGTGAAATTCACTACCACGGGAAGTAATTGAGGCCAATACATTGTATGTTTTCAATAAGGAGTTAGACATAGCTCTTGGGGTGAAAGGGATCAAAGGATATGGGGAGAAAGTGAGAGCAGGCTATTGAATTGGATGGTCAGCCATGATCATAATGAATGGCGGAGCAGGCTCGAAGGGCTGAATGGCCTCCTCCTATTTTCTATGTTTCTACCCCTCCATTACAGTCAGCATCCTGACTTGGAACTATATTGCCGCCATTTCACTCGCTGGGTCACAATCCTGGAACTCCCTCCCTAACGGGAGTACCTACACCACGTGGACTGCAGTGGTTCAAGGCAACTCTCCACCACCTTCTGAAGGGCAATTAGGGATAGGCAATAAGTAATGGCCAGCGATGCTCATATCCCATGAATGAATAGAAACAAATTAACTCTGTTCCTCTCCCCATAGATGTTGCCTGACCTGCTAAGTTTTTTTTCTATTCTTTCATGGGATGTGGATATCGCTGGTGGTAGCTGGTTCAGCCATTTCAGAGGGCAGTTAAGAGTCAACCACATTGCTGTAGATCATATGTAGGCCAGGTCAGGTAAGGATGGCAGATTTCCTTCTCCAAAGGGTTTTCCTGAATCATATGGGTCTTTACAACACCTGATGATAGTTCCATGGTCTCCATTACTAAGACTAGCTTTCGATTCAAAATTTATTAATTGAATTTAAATTCCTCCAGCTACCGTGAAGAGATTTGAACCATGGGTATTAGCCTGGGCCTCTAGATTACTAGTCCAGCAGCATCACCACTATACCATTGTCTTGAGATTTAAGTATTTCCTCTGAGGATTTCCAGCATTTTCTGTTTTTATCACAGCTTTATTTTGTATACCTTACCCTTTAAGGGAAGCAGTGGTATTGTCATTAGACTGATATTTTGGAAACCCAGTGTCATGCTCTGGGGATCTGGGTTCAAATCCCACTACATTTGAACTCATTAAGATCTGGAACTAAAAGTTTGATTACACACTGTTTGAAGATCATTGTCAAATGTCATAAAAATCCATCTGGTTCACTAATGCCCTTTAGGGAAGGAAATCTGCTCTCCTTACCTGGTCTGGCTGGCCTACATCTGACTCCAGATCCACAGCAATGTGGCTGACAAGGGCAATTAGGGATGGGCAATAAATGCTGGCAGCATCTGTGGAGAGAGGAACAGAGTTAATATTTCAAGTCCAAAATGACACTTTTTTCAGAACTGAAGTGAGGCAGAAATGGGTTTTATGTTTTGAGAAAGGGGGTCAGTCAGGGTTAGATTAGAAGGCGGGGAGATTAAATTGCAAAGATGTCATGGAACAAAAGGCAAAGAGAATGGGAATGGTGTAGTATAAGGTTATCTGGCATAGCAAGGGTTAATGTGGAACTGGAAAACAGTACTGCCCACAGTGTGATATGAAGATTCACATGACCTGAGACTAGAGTCAGTTGTGGACTAGACAGAAACCTGTGTAGAAGCAAGCATGGAGTTAGCTGAGAGCTTGGGCTATACCCCATGTATACGTACAAAGTTATGTGTTACCGATAAACACCTAATGTTCAACCATACAAGACCCAGAATCTCTAAGTGAGACCCACTGTGTACAACAAATGGTAGTAGTAAAGGAACAAAGCATTGATCCAGAATTGGTGTTAATAGCAGAATATAAAGGTCAGCGCTGTCTGAAATGTTTAGGATGTGGCAGCTGCTGTGTCTCGTGATGCATTCTTGGCCGAAAGACCCGTGCAGCTGGGAGAGAGGGTGCAGACACGATGGGCCGAATGGCCGCCTCCTGCGGTGTAACCGTTCTGAGGTTCTGATGCTGCAAAGAATCTGACTTGGGTGGGAGAGGCATTGCCCTTTTAAGTAGAGGTTAAGGCGTCACTTTCCCGCGCCATTTGGTTACATTTGTAGCGCCAAAGTAACAATTCGCAGAGATACAGACGGTGCCATTTCCCCCGGCTCAGGTTTAAGATGCAGCGGCTGCTGGGCTCCCGCTGGCTGCTGGCCGGAGTCTCCCTGGCCGCCGGTGCTGGCCTGGGGCTCGGATTCAGGATCCCCAGGGAGGAATCCCTCCAGCCCCTGTGCCGCTTCCCGGTCATCCCTATCCCGGCTGTGGCCGCCGATGCGATCGGTGGCGGCGGCGGCGGCGGCGGCGGCCCGCTGGTGCCCTCCCCGCCGGCTCCGGCGGCCAGCCGGGCGGCCGAGGTGATGAGGTTCGGCTTCCCGGCCGTGACCCAGATCAAGAGCCGCGACTCCTATGTGCTGGCCTACGACCCGCGGACCAGGAACGCCGTGTGGGTGCTGGAGCAGCTGGACGCCGCCCGGCTCGGCCAGTCCGGCTCCGACCGGGGCCGCTGTGAGTTCAGGGAGGATGATTCGGTTCACGAGTATCACCGAGCCCGCAACAGCGACTTCAAAGGCAGCGGCTTCGACCGGGGCCACCTGGCAGCGGCCGCTAACCACAGGCACAGCCAGAAATGTATGGACGACACCTTCTACCTCAGCAATGTGGTGCCCCAGGTAAAAGTAGGGGAGGAGAGGAGGGTTGGGAGCGTAGAACACGGTCATTCAGCCTCTGTTGGCTCTTTAAAACAATTAAAACAGGAATGTGGAGCTTTTTCTCATTCATGGGATGTTGGTGTCCGCTGGCTTAGGCCAGCATTTATTGCCCACCCCTAATTGCCCTTGTTTAGAGGGCATTTAAAGGGTCAACCACATTGCTGTGGATCTGGAATTTTTTTTTTGCAAAAATATACTTTACTCACAAATCTTCAAAAACATTTCGAACATTTTAAATCACCATTACAAAAATACAAACGTTCAACTTTTACAAACTGAAACACAAGGTGTATCAGAAAAAACAATGAATATTTCAATCATTGGCAGACATACATTTTAATCTGTACAGCCTGAAGGGCTCTTTACAGTTCCCAGCCCCCCAGTGCACTGTGGCAGAAAGGTCTTAGGCAGCGACCCTTCCCCATTGCGCCTTTGCGGCGGCCGCCCCAAGCTTAACTGTGTCCCTCAGCACATAGTCCTGGACCTTGGAATGTGCCAGTCTGCAACACTCGGTCGGGGACAACTCTTTGCGCTGGAAAACCAACAAGTTTCGGACAGACCAAAGAGCGTCTTTCACCGAGTTGATGATCCTCCAGCTGCAGTTGATGTTTGTCTTGGTATGTGTCCCTGGGAACAGCCCGTAGAGCACAGAGTCCTCTGTCACAGAACTGCTCGGGATGAACCTCGACAGCAACCACTGCATCCCTCTCCAGACCTTCTTTGCAAAGACACAATCTACAAGGAGGTGAGCAACGGTCTCTTCCCCACCACAGCCTCCTCGAGGGCAACGTGCAGAGGAGGTGAGACTCCTGGCGTGTAGGAAGGATCTTACAGGGAGGGCCTTTCTCACCACCAGCCAAGCTACATCTTGGTGTTTGTTGGAAAGTTCTGGTGATGAGGCATTCTGCCAAATGACTTAGTCAGTCTGCTCAGGGAACCATCCCACAGGATCCACCCTCTCCTTTTCCCTCAGGGCCTTTAAGACGTTACGTGCCAACCACTGCCTGACGGACTTGTGGTCGAAGGTGTTTCTCTGAATAAATTTTCCCACGAGGGACAGGTGGTACGGCACGGTCCAACTACTTGGAGCGTTCCGCGGCATCGTGGCCAGACCCATCCTTCGCAACACCGGGGACAGGTAGAACCTCAGCATGTAGTGACACTTGGTGTTTGCATACTGAGGGTCTACGCACCGCTTGATGCAACCGCACACAAAGGTGGCCATCAGTATGAGGGCGATGTTGGGCACGTTTTTTCCCCCTTTATCTAGAGGCTTGTACATCGTGTCCCTGCGGACACGATCCATTTTCGACCTCCAGATAAAGCGGAAGATGGCTCGGGTGATCGCCACCACACAGGAGTGTGGAATGGGCCAGACCTGCGCCACGTACAGCAACAGCGAGAGTGCCTCACACCTGATGACCAGGTTCTTACCCGCAATGGAGAGGGAGCGTCGCTCCCACATGCCCAGTTTCCTTTTCACCATAGACACTCGCTCCTTCCAGTTTCTAACACGTGCCCTGGTCCCTCCGAACTATATCCCCAGCACCTTCAGGCCATCAGCCCTGACAGTGAAGGGGACAAAGGATCGCTCAGCCCAGTTCCCAAAGAACATGGCCTCGCTCTTCCCACGATTTACCTTGGCTCCCGAGGCCAGTTCGAACTGGTCGCAGATGTGGATAAGTCTGTGCACCGACAGCGGATCAGAGCAGAAGATGGCGACATCGTCCATGTACAGGGAGACCTTGATCTGAGTGCCTCCACTACCTGGGATTGTCACTCCTCTTCTGCCCGGATCCTTCCTGATGGACTCAGCAAAGGGTTCTATGCAACACATGAAAAGAACAGGCGAGAGAGGGCAGCCCTGCCTGACTCCAGATTTCATTCAGGAAAGCTACCTGATTCCCACCCATTGATTGAGACTGCACTACTGATGTTAGTGTAGAGCAGTTGGATCCAATTGCGAATTCCCTCACCAAACCCCATTTTGGAGAGCACATCCACCATGTAGGTGTGCGATATTCTGTCAAAGGCCTTCTCCTGATCCAGGCTGATGAGGCAGGTATCCACACCCCTGTCCTATACATAGGCAATCGTATCCCTGAGCAGCACGAGGCTGTCAGAGATCTTCCTGCCTGGCACAGCGCAGGTCTGGTCAGGGTGGATCACCAATTCCAGAGCGGATTTGACCCGATTGGCGATGACCTTGGACAGAATTTTATAGTCCACATTCAACAGTGAAATGGGTCGCCAATTTCTGATTCCTCCCTTTCCCCCTTGTGCTTGTAGATGAGGGTGATAATGCCTTTCCTCGTGGATTCTGACATGCTGCCGGCCAGGAGCATACTCTCATACACTTCTAGCAGGTCTGGGCCGATCCAGTCCCACAGAGCCGAATACAACTCCGCCGGCAAGCCGTTGCTTCCGGGAGTTTTACTCTTCTCGAAGGACTCAAGGGCCTCAGTCAGTTCGTCAGGAGTTAGCGCTTTGTCCAGACTCTCCCGTGTACTGTCATCTAAGACCTCCGTGATAGAGGACAGGAAGGACTGGGAGGCCGTGCTGTCTGTGGGCTTTACGTCATACAATCCGGCATAGAAGGATTTGCTAATCCTCAAAATGTCAGATTGCAATGACTTAACTGAGCCGTCTTCTTCCTTCAGGCTGCTGATCACAGAGCTCTCTCTGTGTACCTTTTGGAAGAAGAAACGTGAGCACGTCTCATCCTGCTCTACAGAGCGGACTCTGGAACGGAAGATGGTCTTGGAGGCCTCCGAGGCAAAGAGCAAGGCTTGCTGGCTCTTCACCTCTTGGAGTTCCTCCTTGATATCAACCCCCATCGACCGCAGCCAGAGCAGATTCTGCATGTTTTTCTGGAGTCGGGACATTTCCCTCTGTTCCTTTCTAGCTTTCTGGGTGCCTTTGAGGACAAAAAACCTCTTGATGTTTCCCTTGATCGCTTCCCACCAGTGTGTCAGTGACTCAAAGTGGGGTTTCATGGTTCTCCAACCTTTGTAATCCCTCTTGAGCTCCTCAATGTTCTCTGGGGTCAGCAGTTGCACGTTTAGCTTCCATACCCCCCTGCCAACCCTCTGGTCCTTCTCTAAGTGGCAGTCAGCCAGTGGGAGGCAGTGGTCAGAGAAGAACACCGGCTTGACATCGGTGGATCTGACTGCAAATGCGCAGGACACAAACAGGAAGTCTATCCTGGAACAGACGGACCCGTCAGGCCGCGACCAGGTGTATCTACGCTGCGCTCCATCTGCAGGGTTGCTGAAGACGTCGTGCAGCTTGGCATCCTTTAGTGTTCCCATCAGGGATCTGGATGTAGCGTCCAATCTGCTGTCGGCCCTACCGGATCGTCCAGCCGCATCGATGATGCAGTTGAAGTCGCCACCCAGAATGACCGGCCTGGAGGTTGCCAGCAGCTGTGGGAACTGCTGAAAAACCTCCAGCCGCTCAGCCCCTTGTGACGGGGCGTAGACGTTAATTAATCGGAGTGGAGCATTCTTATACATTACGTCTGCTATGAGGAGGCGCCCGCCCACCACCTCCTTAACCTGGGAGACGGTGAAGCTGCCTCCCCGCAGCAGAATCCCCAGGCCGGAGGAACGAGAGTCGTTTCCTCCCGACCAGATCGATGCCTCGTGGGACCACCATCGTGACCATTGCCTGTCGGAGCTGAGGTGCGGTATCGCACACTCCTGTAGAAACAGCAGGTCAGCTTTGACCTTGGCAAGGTAGTCCAAGGTCGCAACACATCGCATAGTAGATTTAATGCTACGCACATTTATGGATACAATCTTTACACCCATTTTAAAGCAGTTAGTCGCTTACCAAACCTGTTGTCTCAGAGTTCCTTCATGCCCGTGGTGTGCTCAAATTGCTTCACTTGGGATGGGCTGAGGAAAGCGTCCTGAACCTCCCCATTGGAGATGTTCTGCTCGGGTGGCATCTGGGGGTCCGTGCAGAGAGCGGGGTTTGAAATGTCCTCTGTTGGAGAAGCTTCTCCAATCCTCTCCCCCTCTGGGGCGTTGCTGCTCCCGGCTTCCCGGAGCTGGGGTGCGCTGAGCGCCTCACTGCTCCCAGATTCCTGGGGTTGTGGTGCACTGGCCTCTTTGGGTTGTGGGCCAAGTTGGGGTGCGCTGGTCTCATTGTCTCCAATGTTCTGGAGCTTGGGTGTCTCGTCCTCCAACTCCCTAGCGTTTTGCCGCTTCTTCTGTTGGCGCCGCCCTGGCATTCTTCGTCCGAAGAGCTGCTGCTCTTGTTATCAGTGTTGGATAGGAGACGCCTCTTGACTCTTGTCTGGGAAGTGGCTTGGTTTCTTTTTAGCCCCTTCTTCCTTTTGGCTCTCTTCACCAGCTGCTACTCCCCCTGCTGCTTTCCCACTGCTGCCTCCTCCTCCTCCATTGATTCGCTCTCCTGAGGAGTGGGAGGTTCAGGGGGCAGTGCTGTTGACTGGCTGTCTGCTGCCTCAATTTTTTCCTCCACCTTGTCTCTCTCTGTGTCCTCCTTTGTCCCGTTGTTTTCCCTGGGGGCCTTGGTGGTTGGTGTGACACGAGGCATTTCTTCTGCTTCCCCCTCGTTGGCTTTAGCTGCCTGTGCATAAGTACGTTAACGTTTGGGGCAGGTCTTGCAGAGGTGATTTACCTCACCACACAGGTTGCAGCACTTAGCCTGTTTACAATCTTTTGTCTGGTGCCCTTCCTTTTTGCAGTTCTTGCAGAGGACAGCACTGCAATTGGCCGCCACATGACCAGACTTCCCGCATGAGCGACAAAGTTTGGGTTGCCCAGCGTAGACAAGGTAACCACGGCTTCCCCGATAGCGAATCTGGAAGGGGGGTGGAAAACGGCTCCCTTACCGTCGGTCTTGAGCGTTACCTTAACCTGGCGTTTACATGTCCAGATCCCCAAATTATCTTTAACTTCAGTGCAGCTCCCAACCTTATCGAAGTACCTGGTAAGGAAGGTGAGCACGTCAGCGACAGGGACATAGGGGTTGTACAGATGCACCGTCGCAACCCGTTCACGATGCAATGGTAGAACAAAGAGCTGCTCCGCCGTCAGGATCTTCATTTCTGGCAGGTCTTTCTTTTCCTCAGACACCTTCAGGAGTTTGACACAAGCTGCCACTTGCTTGAAGGTCACATCAAAGAAACCAGCGCTGGGGAAATCCTGTAGGCAGTAGATATCCGCAGCCTCAAAACCACACAGCTTGAATAAGATCCTCTTCATGAAGAAGGTCCTATCCATTCCTGTTCCTTGCTCGCTACCCTTCACCATGACTCGGATGGTGTTAGGTACCCCATGGTAAGGGGTTTGACTGGTTATAGCCATTGCTCTTTCCCTGGCAGAAACATGATGAAGGTCTCTCCCCTGCCAGGTAAGTATCCGTGGATCTGGAATCACCTGTAGGCCAGGCCAGGTAAGAATGGCAGATTTCATTCCCTAAAGGGCATTAGTGAACCAGATGGGTTTTTACAACAATGGCTTCATGGTCATCATTAGACTTTTAATTCCAGATTTTTATTCAATTCAAATTCCTCCATCTGCCGTAGCGGTATTTGTAACTCTTTTGAGTACAAACACGTTCCCATCTGTTCCTATTCAGATGAAGTTACATTGTTTCATAGTTTGCCATTGTGAGATTTGAACTCTTGATCTTGGGGTTATAAACCCAGTACCATAACCACTTAGCTATTTAGGCCAAGCGTGGTGGTATTTGTACCTGCATTACCCTGGGTCTCTGGATTACTAGTCCAGTGACAATACCACTACGGCATCACTTCCCCATTGAGGTTACAGTCAGATAAGCCTTGATCTTATTGAATGGCAGAGCAGGCTCAAGGAGCTGAGTGGCCCACTCCTGCTCCTAACTCATACTGTCAGTTAGGGTTGCCAACGCTCCAGGATTTTTTTTACTCTTTCGTGGGATGTGGGCATTGCTGGTTAGGCCAGAATTTATTACCCATCCCCAATTGCCCTCGAGAAGGTGATGGTGAGCTGCCTTCTTGAACCGCTGCAGTCCATGTGTTGTAGGTACACCCATGGTGCTGTTAGGGAGGGAGTTCCAGCAACAGTGAAGGAACGGCCGATGTAGTTCCAAGTCAGGATGGTGAGTGGCTTGGAGGGGAACTTGCAAGTGTTTCCATGTGTCTACTGCCTTTGTCCTTCTGGGTGGTAGAGGTCATGGGTTTGGAAGGATTAATCTTCAGTTCCTGGAGATTCCAGGCCAATCTCTTACCCTGGAGCGACTGTTCTCTTTGTAGGGAAGAAGGCTAAGAAGAGATTTGATAGAGATGTTCAAAATTATGACGGGGCTGGACAGAGTAGATAGGGAGAAGCTGATCCCACTTGTAAAAGGATCAAGAATGAGAGGGCACAGACTTAAAGTGATTTGCACAAGAAGCAAATGTGACGTGAGAAAAAACTTTTTCACGCAATTGGTTCCGGTCCAGAATGTACTGCCTGGAAGTGTGGTGGAGGCAGGTTCAATCAAGGCATTCAAGAGGGCATTAGATGCTAATTTGAACAGAAACAATGTGCAGGGTTATGGGGTAAAGGTAGAGTAATGGCACTAGGTCATAATGCTCATTCAGGGAGCCAGTGCAGACATGATGGGCCAAATGGCCTCCTGTGCCATTAAAATTCTGTGAAATCATCAGGATATTATAAAAGATTGTATTTCTTTGTCATTTTCTTTGAACATTTCTCTTTACCAAATATAAAAATATTGAAAATGGGAAAAAGTTGCTGTTTGGCTGTCAAGCATCATCCAATTGGGTAATGAGTCTCTTTGCTTTCCAACTGGTATAGGAAGGCAACGTGTTACAAGAATGGATGTGTTAGCCGACTAATGGATGGAGTGTGGGGGGAAAGTCATGTAATGAAACCTCCAGGAATACATTTAATTACAGTTGGCATCCCTAGTGTCAGCCCTGGCTCAGTAGCCCCTCTGAGTCAGAAAGTTTTAAGTTCATGTCCCACTCCAGAGTAAAAATCTCCTGGTGCAGTACCAAGGGAGTGTTGCACTGTCAGAGGTACTGTTTTTCCAATGAGACATTAAGCCGAGGCCCGTTCTGCCCTCTGGGCATAAAAGATCCCACGGCCACTGTTTAAAGAAGGGCAGGGCAGTTCTGAAATAAAAACAGAAAGTGCAGGTTTGGCAGCACCTGTGGAGAGAGAAAAACAGTTAATGGGTCCAATATGACTTTTCTTCAGAACTGGAGAGGGGTAGAAATGTGATGGATTTTATGCTGTTGAAAATGGGAGATGGTCAGGAGGAACAAAAGGGAAGTTCTACATCACAACAGTGACTTCACTTTGTAAGTATGTCATTGATTGTAAAGTGCTTCGAAACATTCTGAAGTCATGAAAGGGGCAGTAGAAAATATCTTTTTATCCACCCCACTTGTTCTTCAGATTTTTCCTTTCAAGTTCTGACAAAACTCGTGCACTTCCTGTTTATTGGTCACCATCAGCAGTGTGCTACATGGGTGGGCAGTTGTGTTGATATAAGCTGTGCTTGCGGGGTACATGATTCAACAAGATTATCAAAACCCTGAGCTGTGCAACATTCTTGAAACAATTCGCCCTGTGTCCATCTTTATTTTGGCAAGATTTATTGGTTTAATTATCTTCAAACAATGATGGGGAAATGCAGTGAACAATGTGGCCTTTCACAAGGGAAGCAAAAAAGTTGTTACCTTTACAGCGGAACATGGAAATTGTTAAATGAATAATGACCAAGAGTCATTAGTTTTCCTTCTACCAACCTGGTAGTCATGTGATATAATGATGATGGAGCTATTGACCAGAGTGATCAAGGAGACTACAACAGATCCAAACATGAGATGAGCAAACCCGTCGGTGATGAAGAGTTTTGAGAACCAGAGGCCCAGAGTCACCTGTTCCTCCCAAGCATTGATACATTCACCACACCTAGTGTCTCAAGTTAGTCACACACTGCAATCATGCATTTACATAAGATTGAAGGAGGATTGGATAGGCTCTGAAGAAAAGTCATACAAACTCAACATTGACTCTGTTTCTCTCTCCACAGATGCTGTCAGGCCTGCTGAGTTTTTCCAGCATTTTCAGTTTTTAATTCAGATTTCCATCATCCGTAGTATTTTGCTTTTATCAAAGGATTGGACAGGCTTCAGTTGTTTTCCTTGGAACAGAGGAGGCTGAGAGGTGATCCAATGAAGGCATTGATGTAAAAAAAATTATGAGGGGTCTAGATACAACAAATAGGGAAACCCTGTTTACTTTCTGTAGGACCTGCAATACCCTCTCACGGTTCTTCAAGTAAATGTGCAAGTATTTCTTAAAATGCCAATACCACCCTTTCAGGCTGTGAATTTCAGATCCCTAACACCCTCTGGGTGAAGAAATGTTTCCTCATCTCCCCTCTAATCCTTCTACAATTACTTTAAGTCTATGCCCTTGGTTTTTAACCCCCTCTGCTAAGGAACATACACAGGACTTAGGAGCAGGAGTAGGCCATTTGGCCCTTCAAGCCTGCCCACCATTCGACAAGATCTTAGCTGATCTGATTGTGGTCTCAGGTCCACTTTCCTGATCTTATCAGTGGATTCTCTGTCACTTGAAGAACGGTGACCTGCAGGGCTAAAGACCGAGTATGGGAAGGTGGGATTAAGCTGGGTGGCTCTTCATCGACCAATACGAACATGATGGCCTGAATGGCCTCCTGTGCCGTAAGTTATCTATGATTCTTTAAGGATTCATTGGCTTCACGTTATGAAGGAATAACATCCATACTATAAACCAATGTATGTACATAAATCCTGTTTGTTTTAGGACTAGTTTGTACTTGCTCTGTTTTATCTTCACTTCTCCCCTCTAGAATCCTAATTTAAATCAAAACATCTGGAACAACCTGGAGAAGTATTGCCGGAGCCTGACCAAGTACAACAAGAATGTGTATGTCTGCACTGGACCCCTCTATCTGCCACGGTATGACCCTACCTTTCCATCAAGTTACGTAGGATAGAAGAGGATCCATTATTAAAACCCAGTGTAATTTGGGCAATTTTAAAAAAATACTTCATATGGCTTAGAGATTAAGGCATTTCTTTGTCCTGCACAGACCAGGAAAGTTCCAGTGTCATTTCCTGGTCTACCCTGTGTTAGTGGATCACAGGCAAAGCAGCATATTGCCTGGGGAAAGTTTCTTTTTGAAAAAAAAAAGTGAACTAGACCCTTGCTGCAAAACACCTGTGTATGTAGAATGGCTGAGGGCAGTAATGGACTCGACTGTGATGCCCATGGTCTCACTGTTGAGATCCGTGTGTTCATAATGGCCAGCTTGCAATCGTAACATAAAGAGGTGAATCAACACCTCCAGAAGGAGAGGGGAAGGAAGAAAGATAATGAGTGAGACATGAATACAAACTTCCCAGAACAGAACTGCAAATAACATCACCTTACCCCATGCTACCGACCTAAATTCAGCAGCTACCACCACCACCTCCCCACCCCAAGCCAATGGAGAGGCCCAGGAGGAAGTGAGGGCAGATCTGGAGGTGACTCCCTGCAGACTCGGTGGAGTTCCCAGGGCTGGTCAGCCATCAATTGCACATCATCACCCACCTCGCCATTTAAAAGTCTAGGAATTTTGCTTTTTGAAAATGCTTGGAAAGTAACCTCCTGTTGGACTGTTGCTTTTGAGCTTAATTAGAGTTGCAGTACTTGCAATTTCTGGATAAAGAGCAGCAGTGCAAAATACTCAACAGCCACAATAATAAGGGATTTGTTTATTGTTACTAAGAAGCAGCTTCCGGCTCTGATGAAAGGTCATTGACCAGAAACGTTAACTCTGTTTCTCTCTGCACAGACATGGCCTGACCTGCTGAGTATTTCCAGCTTTTTCTATTTTTATATCAGTTCCCACAAATTTATTTGAACAGTTAATAAAGTTGGTGAACGCAGCTATGAAACACTGTAAAACTTATTTAGCTACAGGAGTAGGCCATTCAGCCCCTCCAGTCTGCTTCACCAATCAAGTAGATCATGGCTGATCTGTATCCTAACCCCATTTACCCATCTTAGCTTCATATCCCTTGATACCATTAGCCAACAAAAGTCTTATTGCTCAGACTTCAAAATCTCATTGACTCTCAGCATCTACAGCTTTTAGGGCTGAGTGTTCCAGATTTCCATTACTCTTTGTATGAAGAAGCGCTTCCTGATTTCCATTCTAAATGGTCTAGCTCCAATTTTAAGGTTATCCCCCTTATTTGTGCCAAAGGAAATCGTTCTCTCTAGTTACCTTATCAGCTTCTAACATTTTAAACATTTTGATCAGATTGAGCCCTCAATCTTTTATCCTCAGTGGAGTGCAAGCCAAGTGTTTATTTATTATCTAGCAGTTGGGTGACAGCCTGGCTCTATTGTTAGCACTCTCACCTCAGAGGTAGAAGGTTGCAGGTTTGTCTGTCACTGCAGGACGTGAGCACACAATCTACACTGATATATCAGCACGGTATTGAGGGAGTGCTGCACTGTCGGAAGTGGCAACTTTCAGATGAAGTGTTAAACTGAGACTTCATTCAGCTTGCTGAACATAAAAGATCCTTTGGCACTATTTTGAAGAAGAGCAGGTGGAATTCTCCCTGGACTCCTGACCAATTATTGTTCCTCAACCAATATGAAAGACAAATGAATTGGTCATTTATTTAATTGCTGTTTGTGGGACCGTGCTGTGTTCAAATTAACTGTGCTGTTTTCATTCAAAACAGCAGTGACTGGACCTCAAACAGTGACTGTGAGGTTATTCACCGTGGTAGTAAGAACAGAAAAGCAGAATGTTTTTTAAAAAGGTGTGAAACTTCTAAATGTTCAGAGAGACTTGCTGGTACATGTACAAGGAACACAAAGTTAGCATACAGGTATAGCAAGCAATTAGAAAGGCAAATAGCATGTTGGCCTTTATTGCACGGAGATTGGAGTACAAGAATAAGGAAGTCTTGCTACAATTGTACAGGGCTTTGGTGAGACCACACCTGGAATACTTTGTGCAGTTTGGTCTCCATATTTAGGAAAGAATATACATGCATTGGAGGTGGTACAGCGAAGGTTCACTAGGTTGATCCTTGGGATAAGAGAGTTGCCCTTTATGATGAAATCAACATTTTTTTTAATGTCTATCTGCTTTTCTAAGTTAGCACCTGTGGGAATGATCCTCAGTTGACTGGAGATTGTAATATTTAGGGTACAGGGTTGATGCATTAGATCCTGCATAGGAATGGGGCAGAACCCTGTTGGGAGATACCAAGGGTCAGTGAACAGCAGTTATGTGTCAGTTAATCAGGAGCAGACGAAGAGCAGAGTCAACTCCATGTAGCTGAAGTGCTGTTTTTAGCTCCATGCTGCTGAGGGGGCAGGACCTCAAGAGAAGTCCTGGAAGCCATTCTCCATGCTTCTAAGAGTTGGGTCTCGGGAAACTGGGGAGCGGTATTTGCTTGGTGTAGCTGGGGTGATTGGGGTTCGGGGAAGTCCAGAAGCAATGTTTGCAGCTCCATGGCTGAGAAGTTGGGATTGTGTTTAGACGTTAGAAAGTGTAGCCTGGCCAACATGGGTGATGCAATCTCGGTGCGAGGTCAGCTGGAAAAGAAGACCAAGAAGGTTGAACTTGAAAGCAGATCAAAGAGAGATCTGGAATAGTATGCCTTTTGGGTGAGAATTGTATTTGTGGCACTCAGGTGGAGTGGCGCTGGTGTCAGCTGGGGAGCAGACTACCTCTTTGAAGGAGAGGAGCTAAAATCTGCTGTGAGGCAGACAGAGTCTTTAAAGAACTTTTGAGACTCACAGTGGTGACTGACATCTGGATGGTTTGGTGAGAAATTAGTGGGGGGATCCTGTCTTGGTTGTATCAATCATTTAATGTGCAGTTTGTGGTATGTGTGACCACAGTTTGCCTGTTAATTCATGTTTACCTCATGTTCATTCTGAATGTTAGAGTATAATTTAGATAACATTTACTGCTTGCTTTGCTGACTTTTGTATAGTAAAATTTCTTCTGTTTGTTTAAAACCGTGGAATCTTGTGGCTTTATTCTCTTAGTAAGAACTGAGATTTCAGATTTTGTCTACTTTAACAACAAAATGTTATTGGACCCTAACAGGATCATAACCAAATTTTGAAATCTTGCCCAGGACAGTAACAAAATTGGGGGTCTGGGATTGTAACACTATGATGAGAGGCTGAGTAAGTTGGGCCTTATACACTCTCTCTAGAGTTTATAAGAATGAGAGATGATCTTATTGAAACATACAAGATTCTAAAGGGGCTTGACAAGTTGACACTGAGAGGTTACTTGCCCTAACTGGGGAATCTAGAAGATGGGGGCACAGTCTCAGGATAAGGGACCAATCTTTTAGGACTGAGATGCGGAGAAATTTCTTCACTCAAAGGGTTGTGAATCTTTGGAATTCTGTACCCCAGAGGGTTGTGAATGCTAAATCATTTAAGGCTGAAGTAGATAGATTTTTGGTCTCTTAGAGAATCATAGGAAATGGGGAGCGGATGGGAAAGCGGAGTTGAAACTGAAGATTAGTCATGATCATACTGAATGGCGGAGCAGGCTCGACAGGCCTAATGGTCTACTCCTGCTCCTTATATTCTTATAAAGTGAATGTCCTGAGGATATGAAAGGTGCTATAGAAATGAAAGTTCTTTTTTAAAATGGCTTTGTATTTTTTTAACTAGGGCGGAGCCAGACGGGAAGCTTTATGTGAAATATCAGGTCATCGGGAAGAATAGCGTTGCAGTCCCGACACACATCTTTAAAGTGGTGATACTGGAGAAGCACAGTGGAGAAATTGAACTGCGGTCGTATGTGATGCCCAATCAGCCGGTGCTGGAGAATACCCCCCTCAACCACTTCCTGGTGCCGATTGAAAGCATTGAGCGGGCTTCCGGCCTGCTCTTTGTCAGTAATATTCTAAAAAGAACCAATAATCTAAAGGCCATAACTGCTGGCAGTAAATAACAGTACATCAGGTAGAGACCAAGTTCAGAATTTTCCTGGAGGGAAGATAAATATTGCTGCTTAATGAATTGCTTGAAATTGTAAAGTTTATTCCTAACTCACAAGTTAATTTATTCAAATTATTTGATCATTTGAATGTTTTTAAGCACCAAATATCTCCATTGCTACAT
Source organism: Carcharodon carcharias (assembly GCF_017639515.1). NCBI lineage: Eukaryota > Metazoa > Chordata > Chondrichthyes > Lamniformes > Lamnidae > Carcharodon > Carcharodon carcharias. The sequence goes on along the minus strand of NC_054474.1, from coordinate 150,116,199 downwards.
TAGTTACATTACCTAATCTGCATTATTATTGAATAATTTATCATTTTTAAGTGCAGAGAAGGCAGTGTTGAATTACTGAGAGTGGACTATTATGAATGTTTTAAGATATATTTTCTTACTGGTAGAGAAAGTTATTTCAGACTATCTTGCTGTAGCTTCCAGAGTTCAGATGGCTCTGATCCTTTTTTAAAGTCATTCTTCAGATGTAGGTGTCACTGCTAGTTGTCGCTTGACAAGATGGAGCTGGAGTCCAGTGATATATTTCCAAGTTAGGATGATGTGTGACTTGGAAATGACCATGTTCCTGTGCGCCTGCTGCCCTTGTTCCTCAAATTGGTGGAGGCCGCAGGTTTGGGAGGTGCTGCCTTGGTAAGTTGCTGTGAACAGTCAGCATGAGATGGCCAACGTCGAGGGATCATTTGAAGAGGCAGGAAAAGAAGCTGCAACTGGAACGCTGTTGTGGTGCTACATTTTTAAAAAATCATACATGTAATAAAGCCTTTATTTAATTAATTATTCCAGCTTTAACTTTTCTACTGAGCAGGGAGGGAAGTTTATAACAAACTTTTAACCTTATTTTTGTGTGGAGAAAATAAAAATTAATTTTGCAAAATTTGAGAATGTACATTTAAATAACGCATTGGCTCTGTTTGAGGTACCACTTGGACTCAGATTTGAAACTTACTGTAAGGTGTTAAAAACAGAAAGTGGTGGGAAATACCAGCAGGTCTGGGTAGCATCTGTGGAGAGAGAAACTGTTAATGTTTCAGATCTGTGATTTTTGGGAGGTTTTTTTTTAATGAAAAGTTGCAGAGCCAGCAGGGTGCTTGTAGTTGGTTGGCCATCAAGTTGATGTATTTGCTCCTGGTCACACTGACTGATGATAACACATTGCAAGCTTTTTGGGAAAGAGATGATGTTTAACATTTAGTACCATTTCTTTTATAAAGTACATTGTTCATTGTGACATGTAAACACCAGGATCATTACAGTTTGTTTAATTTTTGATAAAAGAAAAATAAAATTTTGATCATAAAGGTGTTGCTCCTCTATTTTGCACTATGAGCCATTATCAATGGGTGTAAATCTTAATTTTCCTATGTCTGGCTTTTATAGAGTTAAACTAAGATATTCAGAGGATAATCTGCAATTTTAAAACAATTACAAATGTATTATTCATGAATTTTCAGTCAAATTATTAATGTAGTGTCTCAAACTTAAATTTAAAATGTAACTTTTCCTTTTCATTGCTGATATGTCTTTAAAAAAATTCATGAAAAAAGCAGAATTTTTTTAAAGCTTAAATCATGTCAGAAAAGAAACAGCACCAAAAAGGAGACAGGAACAGTAACATGGTTACTGTTATTCTCATAATTCACCTCTCCAATGACTTACTGTTAATCAATCAGAACCTGAACCATCAAACGAGGCAGGGTTCTGGCTTAGATCCCAGGTGCGTAATGAGTTAGTTGATCACAGCTTATGGTGGTGGGGTCTGTAGGGATGCTGCAATCAGACTTAAGAACATAAGAATTAGGACCAGGAGTAGGCCATATGCCCTTGAGCCACCTTCACCATTCAGTGAGATCATGGCTGAACTTCTAAATCAACTCCACTTTCCCATCCCCAAATTCTTTGATTCTTTTAGCCTCCAAAGATCTATTTTTTTTAACATTCACAGGATGTGGTCAGTGTTTATTGCCCATCCCTAATTGCCCTTGAGAAGCTGGTGGTGAGCTGCCTTCTTGAACCGCTGCAGTCCATGTGTTGTAGGTACACTCACAATGCTGTTCGGAAGGGAGTTCCAGGATTTTGACCCAGCGAACGAGAAGGAACGACGATATATTTCCAAATCAGGATGGAGAGTAGCTTGGAGGGGAACTTCCAGGTGATGGTGTTCACATGTGTATGCTGCCCTTGACCTAGATGGTAGCGGTTGTGGGTTTGGAAGATGCTGGCAAAGGAGCCTTGGTGAGTTCCTGCAGTGCATCTTGTAAATGATACACACTGCAGCCACTGTGTGCCAGTGGTGGAGGGAGTGAATGTTTGAGGATGGGGTGTCAATTAAGTGGACTGCTTTGTCCTGGATGGTGTCAAGCTTCTTGAGAGTTGTGGGAGCTGCACTCATCCGTGCAGGTGGGGAGTATTCCATCACACTCCTGACTTTGTGCCTTGTAGATGGTGGACAGGCTTTGGGGAGTTACTCGCCGCAGAATTCCTAGCCTCGGACCTGCTCTTGTAGCCACAGTATTTATCTGGCTAGTCCAGTTCAGTTTCTGGTCCATGGTAACCCCCAGGATATTGATAGTGGGGGATTCAGCGATGATAATGACTGAAGAGCCACAGGCCTCTGGGGTAAAGAGCCTCTTGATGCCCCTGGGTTAGGGAAGAAAAATTGGTAATAGTTCCCATTTCTGACTGTTATCACTGACTCACACTGGCGGTGCTCATACATGGAGGACAGGTTCGGGTTTAAAAACAAATTTCCAGCCATCCCTTCCCTGGCAGTGGGTTTTCTCGGAGATACAAACTCAGGAAGTGGAGCTGCGCCTGCTCCAGGGAGTGACGTCACCGCCGCCTGCTGATTGTCGCATGGATGGGCCCAATAGGAGTGGAGCTTGTGGGCCGCACCAATTGACCAATAGGAGCAGAGCTTGTTGGCCGCACTCAGCAACCAATAGGAGCGGCTGTTGGTGTGGGGCTTGGCGGTAAGCATGGCGGAGCTGGAGCAGCCAAGGGAGAAACGCTGGAAGGGGTCGCAGGTGAGTCCGGCCGGGTCGGATAGGAGAGAGAGGAGACTCCCCCCGCAACGCTCTTCTTCAAAATAGTGACCGTGGGATCGGTTTAACGTCTCAGCCAAAAAACGGCACCCCCGACAATGCAGCCTTCCCTCAGTACTGCATTGGAGTGGGGCTTAACCCAGAACCTCTGAGTGGCAAGGCTATGGGTAAAGCCCCACTCCAGTGCAATACTGAAGGAAGGCTGCATTGTCGGAGGTGTCATTTTTTGGTTGAGACGTTAAACCGAGGCCCCATCAGCCAGCAGGTAAATGTAAAAGAACCCATGGTCACTTCTTTGGAGAAGAGCACGGGAGTTCTCCGCGATGTCCTGACCAATATTTGTTCCTCAATCAACATCACTGTAAAACACACTGAGATGTCTGTGAAAAATGCTATATCGATGCAAATCAATTTATCCCAAACGCGTTACACTACGTGAAATACTTTTGAAATGCAGTTGCTGCTGTAATATAGGGAAGGTGGAATGAATGACTCAAAGTCAAATTTTTAACAGGATTCCTGTCTATGCAGGTTTGCTGTTGCTCTCAAATCTAGGTATTTTGATTTAGGATGTATCCACCAGTGAGACGGCAACCCTTTCCAAACTTCAAAACAATCAAATGAGTGAGGAATACAAGCACAAATGTCTTGAGTTGCTTGGGCTTTGAAAACCAGAGATTGGGGATTGCATGTCACCATAGGACTGTCAGTTCCGTTCGGTGGTGCATTGCTGAAATGAACCTGATGCTCCCAAGTAGCAGGGTGGAGTTAATTGTGTAGCTCTTTCAAAAGACTGGCACCGACACAATGGCCTGTATGGCCTCCTGTGCAGTAAAGATCTAATATTCTAAGCCCTGTGAGATATTGAGTAGGCACAACACCAGTGTTAACTAAAATACTTGTATTTCAGCAAAATAATTCATGTTGTAGGTATGACTCATGTCTCTGGGTGGGACGGTTCTGCTTTGAAGTCGTTTCCCTCCATCTGGGACTTGAGCCCCCAACAAGTCTCAGTACAGTACTGAGGCAGTGCGCTGTCAGGGGTGCTTTCATTTGGATAAGTTGGTAAGAAGGCCCTGCCACCCTTTCAGGAGGACATAAAAGATCCCACAGCCACTATTCCAAGAAAAGCAGGGAGTTCTGATGTCCATCAACCAACATTACCTGGAAAAAAAAGTTTTATCTGGTTGTTTATCGCCTTGCAGTTTGTGGGAGCACGCTGTCCGCAAGTTGCCAGCTGCATTTCCCTACGTTATTACATTGACTATACTTCAAAAGTATATCTTCAAGTTGTAAAAAGTACTTTGTAAATACAGTTTGTTGTTTCTTTCCCAGGACTTTAAACCTTTTATAATTTTCCAACACTTCCTCTTTTCTCCCTCCCCCAAAGTTCATTCTTGATCACCCTGGAAAAGATTTTTTGATGTGTGTGCATATCATGAATGTGATGGATATGTATTCCCCCTCTACCTGGACCCCACCCACCCCGCTCCCCGGCCTCTTGCTCTCTAGATCTTTTCATTGAACTGCTGGCATGACTTCAGCTGTCTCGATTTCTCTGTTTCCCTCAGTCGCTCTAACCCCCCTCTGAACTTGCAGCACTCTGTTCTCTTGAGGCCCAAACCTAACATTGTCATCAATCATGCTGACAAGGGGGTGTTGTCTGGTGAACTAACCACTACCTTGCAGAGAGCAAACACCAACTCTCCAACACATCATCTCATCTTCCCCTGGACCATGACCCCAGTAACGAATGTTAAACTTTCATCTTCAGGATTCTCACTGACCACCCCTTCCCTGCAATTATTGCAGGGTTTTGATTATACCATCTTGTTTTTCTCTTTCTTTGCTTTCTGGCAGCTGCTGTTTATCATTCTGTAATTCTATCTCTAGATATGTCTTTTGTTTCTTTACCTCTCCCATTACTACTTCCTTTGGCCTTGCACCACCAGCCTTTTTTTTTCATTTGTTCATGGGATGTCAGCATCATTGGCTGGGACAACATTTATTGCCCATCCCTAATTACCCTTGAGAATTGAGTGCTCCCTAGGCCATTTCAGAGGGCATTTAAGAGTCAACCACATTGCTGTGACTCTGAAGTCACATGTAGGCCAGACTAGGTAAGGACAACAGATTTCCTTCCCTAAAGGACATTTGTAATTTAATGTCCCACATTTTCCACCCTACCACAGGCCTTCCCTTTTGATTTTCTTTCCAACACCGCAATCCCCCACCCACCCCCCAACCAGCACCACCACCATACATTTGCTTACAGTCCATTGCATTCCTAATTTCTCCCAGTTCTGATGAAAGGTCATCGACCTCAGATGTTAACTCTGTTTCTCTTGCCACAGATACTACCTGACTTGCTGAGCATTACCAGCGTTTTCTGTTTTTAATTATGGTGAATATGTATATTGTTTATGTTAAACACATTAATGACATAGTGAATGGAAGAATATGCTGCCCTGAGCAATGCCCCCCACACCTATAAAGTTAAACTGATGGGTCACTAATACCACAGCAAATTAAAATTCTAAGAAAAGGGCTGAGAGCCATTTTGGCCCTGATGCTGCCACCTTCCATTACCGTCAATAACCCTTAGTTAAGGTTTAACCTTGTATTATTTACACATTCAAAAAGTATTCATAGTTTTTTAAAAACCATTCTTGTAGAAAAACCACAAGTCGCCACGCAACCTAGTGCTCTGTCTTGTCTTCTGCAAATCACCTTTTACTTTTGAGTACCCTTAACTCTCGAAATACTCAGAGCTTTTATTTCATGTAGTATGTGTAACAAATAGTGAGAATTATTGATTTACTTTTTGGAGTAAGCTAAAAATCTTGCAGCTTAAAAGTGTAAATATATCTTTCAATGATGCAGTTTGTGTATCAAATAAATTGCATTCTCAAACTTCTGTGTGAGCTCCAGTGTTCAGTACGCCAAGAACATATTTGTATGATTTACTGACTTGATCCTCTTTTAAGGATGAAATGACCATATCTGACAGGAGGAAAGCGAAAGAAGCCAGTGAGTGTTTAATTTTTGTTATATTTTATATTTCTACTGGCCCTGTCTTCATTCTAGTTTTAACTGATCTTCCTCTGTTGCATTTTGTTTTGTTTATCACCCTGTATCCTCCTGTAGCTGAGAGAATGGGATGGGTTCTACCATTGGTTTCTTTCCCTACAGTATCTGAATGCAATGCTCCATGTGTAATACTTCCCTGATCTCGTGTAAGAGGCATTGAGAAGAGATGAGCCAATCCCCCAGCGTTGAAGGGAAAAAAGGCACGAGAGAACGACCTCCCAGGCTGCTCTTGCATGCCTCCTCCTGGTGCTAGGGGTGGCAATGACATAACCTGTCAGCAGCTAGCTCTTGAGTTAGTTAAGTACAGGGTACAGAACCGACTGACCATCAATGAGAGAACTCTGGAGGAATGGGCAACAAACTTGCTAGAGTGTTAGTTTTGTAAGAAGTCATTAAAGGCAGTGTCATCAGAGGTGATACAAAAGCAAAATACTGCGATGAAATAAATATAGAAAATGCTAGAAATACTCACCAGGTCAGGCAGCATCTGTATTACCAGCATTTTCTGATTTTATGTCATCAGAATTGACCTGTGGTAGATTGCTATACTGCTTGTGGGAGAAACATGTAATTTCTCTGTGACTTGAAGTGTGTTAAAATAGGATTTAAATGCAATATAGAAAGCTAAACAGACAAGCTCCATTCTCGTGAGTTATTTGATGGGTTGGATAGTGCAGCTGTGGTGTAGAAAGATCTGTTAATTGTACATTTTCTTCATGTCTCCAGGGAAACAGGAGATAAAACGACTAAAAGAACTTAAATTTTTGAAGAAACTTGAGGAACAAAAGGCAAAGGAAGAGGAAGCACAGAAAGATCTAGAGGAAACAAAAGAGCGAGGTAGTTTTAAAACATTGTAAACATCGGGATAAAATCTCCAAAAATCACAAACCTGACCTGTGTTTGCATTATTCGTTCCTCCCTGGATTGGATTTCCTGTGTGTCACACCATGTCCAAGCTGAGTGGGTGGGCAGGACACCAGCTTCTATTCACTCTTATGCAGCTACAAAGAGGTGTCCCTATTTAGGATCAACTTCCCCTTTGTAGTGAAATCTGAGCATCAACCAGTGTCTCATTTTGCAGTGCTCTCTGCTGCTGCATTAGCATTATTTGCATAAATACTGATATGATTAAAGGCCACAAAAATTAATTTGAAAAGACGCTGTGTTCATTTTTAACCTTGTCACTCAAAAGGACCATCATGATGACACTTGATATTTTGTAAGAAAGCTGGGTACACGTTCTATATCTTAACAGTTAGATCTTGTTTTCGGTTTAAGGGCGGAAAATCTTGAGTAACCTGCAGATGAGGCATTAAACCAAGACCTTGGTTCTGTGTCCTGGTGATTCAAGTGGATGCTAAAGAGTCTTGGCAACATTCAGAGAAGAGTTCCCCTGGTGTCCTGGTCAATATTTTTTCCTCAACCCCACCAAAATACAATGTAGTTTTCTCCATTGCTGCTTGTGGGGTCTTACTTTGTGCTGTTGCATATTCCTACACCACACAAGTATGCTTTAGAAGTAATTATTTGTATGCAAAGCACTTTGGGATTTTTGAGAAGGCATAAGGTTCTATGTGAATGGAAGTTTTAATTCATGGTTAGCCTAGTAGTTAGCGTAACAATGTTTTCACAGTTGGTGATTTGCAGCAGCTTTGATCTATTTCCCAGGCAGTGTGTGGTACAGGCAGAGCCGCAGTAAGATCTTTATCTTATTTATGGAGGGCAGCAGAACTGGATTAAGATCACTGAAAAAGCAAAATGGGAAACTTTACACAAATTCAGAAGTTAGTTAAAACATTTATCTGGGGGAATGCTGGTTGAAGTTTTTAATATTTGAAACAAACACTGGTGACTTAAGGTTTGTTCTTTAGGCAGTGCCACAGGGGATCAAGCCTGCACTCCAACACTCTGTCACGAATTGTTAAATGGCCTCATAGGCTACTCCACCTTTGATATGTACTGATCATATCATTTATATTTTCTAGGTCGCCTGTACACTGTTAGTGTGGCATTGCCAGGGTCAGTACTGGATAATGCCCAATCTCTCGAGCTCAGGACATACTTGGCTGGACAGATAGCACGTGCCTGCACTGTGTTCTGTGTGGATGAAATTGTGGTCTTTGATGAACAGGGAGGAGATGCAAAGTAAGATCACTCATTAGCATTATTTACAAACAAATCTGGCATTTATTTCTATTAAATACTTAATACTAAGGAAGTGTAGTGGTAATGTCGCTGGACTAGCGATCCAGAGGCCCAGGCTAATGGCCTGGGTTCACTGGTTCAAATCCCCCCTCCATGGCAGCTGTTGGAATTTAAATTCAATTAGTAAACCTGGAATATGAAGCTAATCTCAGCAATGGCGACCATGAAACTATCATCATTTGCTGTAAAAACCAATTTGGTTCACTAATGCCCTTCAGGGAGGGAAATCTGCCATCCTTACCTGGTCTGGCCGAAATGTGACTCCAGATCCACAGCACTGAGGTTGACTCCTTAACTGTCCTCTGAAATGATTAAAAACCACGCAATTCAATTGCAATTTGGATTGGGCAACAAATCCTGGCCTTGCCAGTGACATCCACATCCCATGAAAGAATAAAGAAAAAAAGTTTCTTGGAGCATTGAATGTTCTAAGTTTAATTCCAGTTTAACCTGCACTACCTTGGAGCCCTGGCCAATAAGCAAGTTCCACTTCCGTTTCTTGTGCACTTAGGTGAATGGTAGTGGTAGCCTTGGTTGCTCCAACCCTCCTAGTGTATGCATTACAAAGGGTCAGGAGGGGACCATTCAGCCCCTCAAGCTTGTCCTGCCATTCAATTAAATCTGTGCCGCATCTCTGCTTACCCATCCTTGCACTGTTTCTCCCCGATGCCTCTTACCCAACAAAAAAACTATTGATTTCCGTATTGAAAGCTCCAGTTCTCCAAGCATCCGGAGGAGAGAATTTCAGATTTCTAGATTTTATGAAAGACTGCTTCCTGATTTCCCTCCTATGTGGCCTAGGTTAATTTTAGCCCTTGTTTTGGGCTCCCACATCAGGGGACTTAGTTTTTCTGTATCTAGTCTTATCGAATCCTTTTAACATTTTAAACTACTCAATTAGATCATCCTTCAATCATCTAAACTTGACAGGGACTCCTGGAAGTTTGCCAGCACATGTGGGGGGCGCACCCACGCACGAATTTGAAAGACACGTGTTAGTGGAATCTGGGTCAGAACTTGTGTATGATGTGGGGAAAGTTTTGTATCGAAGGAATGAAGTGGGAGGGAGGAGGGATGTTATTGGATGTATCAGAAATGAATCGCACCTTAAGTGTTCCCCGAGCCTTAAGATATTTTCTGTGGGCCGAGATCCAAAGTAGATTCAAGAACAGAGGAATTTTTTACACCTCTACCATGGGAGCCAGCCATTTGTTAATAGCAATAATAACTTGCATTTATATAGTCCCTTTACTGAGTGATAGTCACTTAGATTGAGCATAGGATATGGAAACCCAGGTTTTATTTGGAGTGCTGGATTGGAACTTGTCTCGTGTCTCTGTGACTACAGGAGCGTAGAAGGGGAATTCCGAGGAATTGGGAAGAAAGGACGAGCCAGTGTGCAGCTTGCGCGGATCCTGCAGTACCTCGAATGTCCACAGTAAGTCACTTCGGAGCAGAAATGAACCATTAGTTCTTTTAAAAACTGGCACCACAGCAATTGAAAAGTGCATTTATGTAACACTTTGAGCATCTCAAAATATCCCCGGGACTCTTCACAGAAGTGGAATCAGACTGAAATTCACACTGAAGAAGAGGAATAATGAGGAGAGACCAAAAACTTGGTCAAGATTTTAAGAAATGTCTTAAAAAATGTAGGGAGACAGAAGCGTTTAGGGAGGGATTTCCAGAACTTAGGTCCTAGACATCGGCTAGGAGTTGGTTGGAAAGTGTCCAAAGCTCATTTAAGTAAAAGATCATTATAGGCAGCGATGGAAACTTTCACCTCTAAGAAATAATTGATTAGCCAAATCCTATTTGTTATATTTTGTGGTATTAGGGCCTGTTTTCTCAGTGGCTCTCCCCCGCCACCGTGCCTTGCTCACTGGTAGAACCCAACAATTTTCTGCCCATTCGATGGGTTTCTTAACATGGGTCTCCATTAATTGAGACTCCGCACTAGGAGTGCACGTTTGGAGAATCCACTGTATCATCTACCAGCGCTGCTCTTTGCCTTGTGTTGCCGCTACTTTAGGTTGCTTGTAAAATGCACAAAAGCACTGATTTGATTTGGGGGAAAAAAAGCCTGAGGACTGGTTTCTAATGCAGATGATAATTGTCAACATCTCTGTGACTAAGATTCACAACTGTGGAGTGATATATTCTTTGTGTGTAACCAGGTACCTGAGGAAATCCTTCTTTCCAAAACATCAGGATCTGCAGTTTGCAGGTAAGCAGGTCTGGAAAGCCACACACTGCACTCAAAAAAAAGAGATTTATCCATTTCAAAACATTATGGTTCTTGCTAATGTTTAAAGTTATTGGCAAAAAAAGGTGACATGCAGCATCATGGAATGCAGGGCAGTGGAAGCAGATCCATTGGTAACTTACAAAAGGGAATTGGATATATACTTGAACGAAAAAGATTTGCAGGGCTAAGGGAAGCAGCAGGGGAATGGGACTAACAACCTCTTCTCTGCTCTATAATTCTAATTCTACAAAGCTGTTCATTGTGGTACTTAAGACGGAACAGGATTCCTATCACTGGTTGGCACCTGTGTTTTTTGTTCCTCCACCGACATTATCTAATAGCAGAGTTGAATGCCACAGCTATGTATCTCCACTTGATTGCAAGGATTATTATTAGATTAGTAGCAGTGGCCAGACTGTGCAGCTAGGGGACCAAGAGGTACAGACCAGTCCTGCTTCTCATCAAGTATCTCTACTTGAACTTGAATGCCTTGCTTTGCCTAAAGTGAGTGGAGCCAGTTAAAATGTATCAGGCAGAATGGAGCTTGGGCCCCAACTGCAGGAATGTAAAGTGGAATTCCAGTTTACTCTGCTGCTGCTTTGTCTTTCTGTTTTCTGAGTTCAAACTTAAGTTATCAGCTTTGGCTTGCTGGTAGCACTCTTCCCTCTGAGTCAAAAGATGTGGGTTCAAGTCCAGTGCCAGAGTTTGAGCATATAATCCAGGAAACTCTGTTCAGTGTGGGTCTGAGGGAATGTGAACTGTCACAGGCACTGCCTTTTGGATGAGATGTCCTCTCAGGTAAAAGTATAAGGTTCCATGGCACTATTCCAGGAGGAAGGGAATTCTCCGTGTCCTGACCCAGATTTGTCAACTCAATGTCACCAAAACCAGTTTAACTGATCATTCATCTCTTTGCTGTGTAAAAATTGGCTACCACATTGCCTATGTAACAACAGAAGCACCACTGAATTCAAAGAATGCTTTATAAATTACTAATATGTCCAACAAGGCATTTTACCCGAGAGTGGCTAAAATGTAAAACTTGCTACCACAAGGAATAGTTGAGGCGATTAGCATAAATGTATTCTAAGGGGAGCTAGATAAGAACATCAAGGAAAAAGGAATAGAAGGATATGTTGATGACGTGAGAAGAGGCCTGTGTGGAGCATAAATCTGTTGGGCTGAATGGACTGTGTCTGTACTTTAAATTCTGTGTTATGTTCTAGGCCTCCTGAATCCGCTCGACAGCCCGCACCACATGCGCATAGATGAAGAATCTGAATACCGCGAGGGAGTGGTTATTGAACGGCCATGTAAGCCCAACAAAGGATCATTTGTAAACTGTGGAATGAGAAAGGTTTGTGCACAACAATCCAAGCCCACTATAAATGCTGACTTGGATCTTGAATCATTGAGAAGCATTCAGTCAAAGCTTTGTAGCTTGCCTTTCAGTACTTGTGGACGGCATGCATTGATAACGCTGTTAGGATGTGATTGGCAGGGGGGTTGAATATGTTCCTGATCCAAATGTAAACCAATCACACTGATGAAAGCTATTCTAGAATGAAGCACACAAAGTCAATTAGCTTGTTGTGTTCTTTGAAAGAGTTATCCAATTAATCCACTCCCCTGTAAATTTTTTCCTTTACAAACTTTATTTGAATGGGACTCCTCCACTTCCATTTTTCTATTTACTTTTGTTTTGTTAATTTAAATTAGGAAATACAGATTGACAGAAAGCTTCAAGCTGGTTTGCGTGTTACAGTTCAACTACATAAGAGTGAAAAATCAGGTAAAAAAATGATCAGCACATAGTTTCTGTTTACAGTTGTTATAACATGAAAATAGATTCTAAAATGATAGTGGGAAAAATCTGATTTTGTGGACATTGGTCTGGGTAGGATCTGTAGTGGCAGAAGGGACAGTAACTTTGTAAATCGCTCCAGGTGATTCCTAGATCACTAAAACGTAGTCAGGTGCTACAGTCTATCCATTTTCCTATCTGCCTCAGAAACCTGAACAGTAAGTAAAGATCTGTGGAAGGAAATGGAAGCATCTGAAATGCGGATGCTGAGACGAATGCTTAAAATTCCATATATAGATATAAGACAAATGAAGAGGCGCTTGAAATAGGGAGAGCAAAAAATCTCTAAAGAGTGACATCCAGAAAAGGAAATGTCAATATTTCAGCCATTCGATCAGAGCTTAAAAAGCTACAGAGATCTCGTCTAGAGGGCAGTGTGGCGTCAGCAGTAAGGGGCGTTGGCGTAGGTGTAGTTGGATGACGGACAACACAGGCCGGTTGCAGACGTGCTACAGTGGATGTGTGAGGATGGCGCAAGACAGACGAGCATGACATTACATGACAGCAGACCTCCTGGTAGGAGTAGCTACAAGCAGCAGCAACAAAAAATGTTTAAAATAAAATAAAAGCAAAATACTGCAGATGCTGGAAATCTAGAACAAAAATAAAAATACCTGGAAAAACTCAGCAGGTCTGACAGCATCTGCAGAGAGGTATACAGTTAACATTTTGAGTCCGTATGACCCTTCATCAGAACTAAGACATATAGAAATGAGATGAAATATAAGCTGGTAGAGCGGGGTGGGACAGGTAGAACTCGATAGGGGGCCAGTGATAGGTGGAGGCCAAGAAGAGACTGCCAAAGATGTCATTGACAAAAGGACAAAAGGGGTGTTGATGGTGGTGATATTATCTAAAGGATGTGCTAATCGGGACATTAAAATTAAAAGGACTAGTGGAATGTAATCTTTTATAATGAGAAGGCCAGAATATAATGGGGAGGAAGTTTAACTATGCAAACAGGACTGCAAAGGCTCGATTGTGAAGAGAGTCTACGTGAAATAGGCTTGTTTTCTCTGGAATATTGAAGGTTGAAGGGTGATTTGTTGGAGGTTTTTTAGATCTTGAATGGGATTGCTGGTGGATAGAAACCTTTTCTGCTGGTGCAAGAGCACAGGACAAGGGGACATAACCTTAGAATCAGGGCCGGGCCATTCTGGTGAGAAGTTGGGAAACACTTGCTCACACACAGGTAGAAGCGTAGAATGCTCCCCTACAAAAAGCAGTAGACGTTAGCCCAATTAATAATTTTAAATCCAATTTGATAAATTTTTTGTGAGATCAGGGTTTGTAAAGGATATGGAACCAAGTCAAATGGTTGGAGTTAAGACGCAGATCGGGCAGAACAGCCTTGAGGGGCTGAATGGCCTACTGTTGTTTCTCTGTTAAATTCCTTTCCCAATGATGTGTTTTAGATTTTGTGCAAGATGAGACCATTCATTTCAATGGTTTCAGTTATTGATTTCCTCTAGAAATTGTTCAGTATTGATTTTCTGGGACGCCCTTTCACCTGAATTAAATTAGGGTCTACTCCAATAATATAAAGCAGGGTCCTTTGCCTGGGATCCACTATCCTCTTTGCAGAGTAGTATCGTTAATGCTGCCCATAATCCTAATGCAACTTCTTGTACTTTCAGAGATCAAAGTTTTGAAGGGTACAGTGGTTGCGCCTCACGCTCCTCGGACAGAGTCTGGTCTGTATTGGGGTTACACAGTGCGACTTGCTTCGTGCCTCAGTGAGTTCAAACCTTCCTCTTCATATAGTAACAGTACTTAGATTCAAAGATTAAGGTAAAGTTTAAAAGTCGGGGGTGGGGGGAGACCTGTTTTCAAAGATAAACCTTACTGCGATTGTTTCGTAGGTGCTGTCTTTACAGAGTGCTCATTCAAAGATGGCTATGATCTCTCAATTGGCACATCTGAGCGAGGGTCAAACGTTGACAATGTTACACTTCCCTCATTCAAGTAAGGCTCATTTTCTGTGTTCCTTTCCTGGGGAGCAATTGCTCTATAACCTCATTTACTTCTTGAGGTTCACAAACATTTAGTAAGAAATACAGGCTCTTAAATGTGTTTCCTGATCGCTAGCCATGCCATACTGATTACCAGTTACTGAAGAAAGTGTTTTTGTAACCACATTTTTTTATAGTTAATTTAAACTCGGAACAGAACACAAGTTTTCTCCATTCCTTTAGCCTTGCTTTTCCGTTCTCTATCCCCACCACCCCCATAAACAGTGATAGAGTTCTTCCTCTACATCACTTTCTCCGAGATGCATTGTCATATTTCAAACGTGAAATAACCAGCATATTCATCCATTCAAGATTTTAAAAGCAACGCAATGAGTGTTGACATCACACTCCAGACACCACACATTGTTTGGAGAAAAGCCAGTGACTGATAGCTAAAACTGACTTAACCCTTTCCAATCTGCAAGAGTTCCTGACCTGATGATAAACTCTCATTTGTCTCAGCCTCTGTATTGGACTTGGGATAACTTTCTCTTTTTAAGGCTGCAATCATTTCCAATCTGCAGATAAACATCCACAGCAACAAAAAGAAGCTACTAACCAACCTAAAATTTTACAGTAATTGACATGGTAGTCTTAAAAGTACAAGCCATCTTATGGCCAACCACCCTTCAGTGACAGGTACCACTTTGTGCACTATTGGTATAATGCTCTTATCCTTGTAAAAAGCTACATCTTAACTGTGAGCAATGCCACAGGAGGTCTGTTCATCATTTATAGAACTGAATAACCTCCAGATACCAGAAGGCTTCTGTTCTTTTTCTGAAACTCTTCAGAGTTTTCTATTAAACTCCTCACATAGTAACATTGCAATATCTTTTAAGAGGGAGACCTCCCTCTGCCCATCTAACCCATCCAGCTTGAGAATGCCTGTGAACTTTGACAGAAATGCTCTTTTCCAACCAACAATGCCTTAAGTTTAAAATTCTCACCTTTGTGTCCAAATCCATCCATGGTCCCTCCCCTCCCTATCTCTGCAACTGCCTCCAGTTCGACAGCCCTCTGAGATAACTGCATTGCTTCAATTCTGGCCTCTTGTACATCCCTAATTCCCAACACCCCAGTTCAGTTGTCTTGGCCCCACACATTAGAACTCCCTCCCTAATCTGCTCTCCCTCCTTTTTTCAATGATGCTCCTTAAACCCTAAGTATTCCACCAAGCTTTTGGTCATCTTCCTATTATCTCCTTATGTGGCCCAGTGTAAAATCACTGTCAGGGATCAGGGATAACTTTCCTGTGAAGCGCCTTGGGATGTTTTGCAGTGTTAAAGGTGCCGTATGTATGCAACTTGCTGTTAAATAACACCATTCTAGAATTCCTGTTTCCTTCTCTTCCCGTCTTGTACATCCTTACAAGCAGCGCTGAAGCCAATTCAAAGCCAACACCGTAAAATACTGGCTAATGTTTTCAGTTAAATTGCAATGACTGCTAAAGTAGCAGATGGGGTTTTTGAAGGGTTTCACACTTTTGCCGTAAGTAAAAACGCTGGACCATCGCTGCCTTCCACACACATTCACTCTACGTATGTTGTAAAGACAGATGCTGTAACCTTTTTCTCCCTGCTTTAGGCATTTGTTGGTGGTATTTGGTGGTCTTCAGGGTCTCGAGGCCAGTGTGGACGCTGACCAAAACCTAAGTCTTACGGACCCTAGCATCCTCTTTCACCACTATCTGAACACCTGTCCTGGTCAAGGCAGCCGTACCATCCGCACTGAGGTATGTAATGTGGGGAATGTTTTGTCCCAAATTTGATCGATTAATACATGAATCAGTGTATGGAGTGTGTAAAGTTTCAGATTTGCAGGCCCACACCATGTACTCAGCATCTAAAGAAACAACTTTCCCAATATCTCTCCCCATTTCACCTTCCTTCCAGCCTTGTGTACCCATGTAATATTCATATAGGCAAGTGGACCGTGACCATGAACTGCTTCACAGTATCTATCATCATGATAGACACATTTCACAGTATCACAGAATCTTTACAAAACAGAAGGAGGCCATTCGGCCTATTGAGTCTGCACTCCACCTAGTCCCACTTCCCTGCCTTATACCTGTAACCTTGCACATTCTCTCTTTTCAGGTAACAATCCAATTTCCTTTTGAGTACCTCGATCGAACCTGCCTTCACCACCCTTTCAGGAAGTTTGTTCCAGACTCCACCCACCCTCTGGATGAAAAAATTTTCCTGTCATCGCATTTACTTCTTTTGCCAATTATTTTGAATCTGTGCCCTCTAGTTCTTAATGTTCCCTTGAGTGGGAACAGTTTCTCACTATTTACCCTATCCATACCCCTCAGGTCTTGAATGCCTCTATCAAGTCTCCTCTCAGCTGTCTTGTTTCCAAGAAAACAGTCTCAACCTCTCCAATCTATCCTCATAGCTACAGTTCTTTATCCCTGGAATCATTCTTGTGAATCTCCTCTGTACCCTCTCCAAGGTCTTCCTCAAGTATGGCGCCTGGAACTGGACGCGGTACTCCAGATGAGGCCTAACTAGTGTCTTATACATTTGCATTGGGGAGCAAGTTATGGCTTTAATATATTTGTTGCAGTTTGCTCTTGTATTTTGCTATGACTTTGTGCTTTAGAGATGCTTGGAATCACTGATATAATTCAAAACCAACACACACATCTCAGTCGGCACAGTGCTATAATAATTCCTGTAGTCCTGTTGAGTTCTGTCTTTTCTCAATATCACACAGTGCAGAAGAGGCTCTTCGGCCCAATAAGTCTGCACCGACACGTGAGAAACACCTGACCTATCTACCTAATTCCATTTACTAGCACTTGGCCCATGGCCTTGAATGTTATGACATGCCAAGTGCTCATCCAGGTATTTCTTAAAGGATGTGAGGCAACCCACCTCCACCACTCTCCCAGCCAGCGCATTCCAGATCGTCACCACCCTCTGGGTAAAAATGTTTTTCCTCACAACCCCCTAAACCTCCTGCCCCTCACCTTGAACTTATGTCCCCTTGTGACAGCCCCTTCAACTAAGGGGAACAGCTGCTCCATATCCACCCTGTCCATGCCCCTCATAATCTTGTACACAAGATGAGTGTGTGTCTTTCTGTGGAGGTGAAGAAGAGAACAGTTAAACAAAAAACAGCACTGTGTACCTGGAAATACAGTTTGGCTGTTGTCTGCAGAAATTGATGTTTAGGTTTCTCAGGCTGATGTCTCATTGGCCAGTTCACTGTGGTGTGGGTACTACGGCCAGAATCCATCAGACCTCCTCCTTGCATTCTTTCAGGCTGTGACTGAAGAACAGTGAAATGCAGACCTCAAATACAAATTCTGATATTTCCCTCAAGTCTGTCGGTTACTGGGGCAGTTTGGTGCATCCATAAGTAAATTCCACCACTGGGATGAAATGTGTGAAGTTATGGATTTTAATCCATCATAACTTTAAAACATGCAAAATATTCTTTTATTGTTTTCCAGGAATATCTCCTTCAGATAATGGAAACTTTTGAATATTGATGATTTTAATTTCTTCCATAAATTTTCAATTGGAAAAATCTCCCACCGTCCACATCTAGGCAACTGATCTACTCCCAAGACTTGGCCACTGCTGCCCTTAAATTGGGAGTCAGGATAACTCTCACTCCAACTTTTTCTATAGGAAAGAACCTGTTGTCCCCTCCACTCAGGCCAGCACTTCTCCTTGATCAAAGGAAACAGTGGCATGGTGGTGATGTCACTGCACCAGTAATCCAGAGACCCAGACTAATGCTTTGGGGACATGGGCTCAAATCCCACCACAGCAGCTGGTGGAATTTAAATTCTATATCTTAAAATTTGAAATTATCATCAGTTGTTGTAACAACCTGTCTGGTTCACTAATGTCCTTTAGGGAAGGTAATCTGGCCTAAATGTGACTCCTGACCCACAGTAATGTGATTGACTCTTAAACTGAAATGGCCTAGCAAGCTACTCAGTTCAGGGCAGTTAGGAATTGGCAACTAATGTTGGCCTTACTAGTGATGCCCGCATCCCACAAAAGAATGCATCTTTAAAAGATCATTATCTTGGGGGTTGAATTTTACACCAGTTGGTGTTTTTGTCCTCTTCTAGGAAGCAATTCTCATTACCTTATCCACATTACGACCAAAGATTGACGCAGCAGTCAGAGGACCAGCTTCAAACTGAAAAGTGTAAATGTTTTGTGGAGTGCCACCTCTGAAACCTGCTCATGATGTGGAGGACGAACACACACCAGCCATTACTCATGACACTGGAGCCAAATCTCTAGATTGCAGAGATCCAATCCTGGCTTGTGATGTTGTAGAAGAATGTTTGTGTTGAGATTCTGCAGTGTGTTTCCTAGTTTTCGGGAAGATTTCCAACGGTAAAGCAGTGTGTTTTTTTTGGGATCACCACAGTGTCTGCAGTGCAAAATTCTTGTAGACTGCCCAAGAACAGTGTAATATTGATGAATCATTCCATTTACATGTCGAGTAAAGTTTCATTTTTAAAATGTTTCTGTTTTGTTAATTGTTTTCAGCTGCAAATGTTTTCTATTTTTGAGAACTTGTCACAGGTCAGATGGAAGCTATTGCTTGTTCTGTAGAAAACCATAATTCTGTACTTGATACAGGTCAGAATTTCTGGGCTAGGGTCACGACTTTCTGAATTTGATCTTTTAAGAGGGACTGATCCACTTCTCCAAATCCCAGTCTTGTGTGCTTCAGACATCTGACCTGGCTGTTTTCCTGGGTACCTTCTTCAACCCAAAGCATTTTGGCGCAGCTTGTCATCTCCGTTCAAGATTTCAGATTCATAATGTGCAGAAATGTCAGGGAATGGGTGAATTTTATTGGTCTTTATAACCAAGTTATAAGGTTGCTTTTTATTAAAGTGTGCCTGAGAGCAGGTTATTGATTGGATTGATATGACAGGCCAGCATTTAGCCTTCCACTGTACCTTTCAACTCTGCGTTTTTGATATTTTGTGAAATAGTTTTGGGCTGGAGAAACAAGCCAAATATCCCAAAATGTCAGAGTATAAATCACCACAATTTAAATATACCCCGAGATTTCCTTAACTGTGCCAAGCCTTCTAAGAGGCACTTATTGACATTAGAAAGAATAAAAATAATGTAACAGTGGTTCTCAAACTGGGATCCACAGACCCCTGGAGGTCCATAGAGACTCTTCAGGGGGTTTGCAAAATATTGAGAAACAGGAGGTGGGAGTGGAGAATGGTCTGTGAAGGGCAGCGCAGTGAGGGCTGGCGGTCTCACCTAGGAGGAATAGTGTGTAAGAATAAACAGATTCTGCAATAAGAAGCAGACACATCCCATCTCTTTGATGTTTGTAAGTAACTTCACTTAAAAGCATTATTAAAACACTTCCAAAGCAACACATTCGTAGGACTATTATATTAGATTGGCGGTGTGGGGGAGAATGCCTGCAATTCCTCCTTTTGAGGTTTAGGAAGAGGGTGGGGTAAAAAGGAAATCTCTGAATTCACACGCCTGAGACACCAATTCCATCACGAATACAGTCAGCTCATCCTGACTGATCAGGCCAAGTTAAATATCTATGAGAACAGACCTATTTTTAAAATGAGAGGTTTATTTCAGAGTTACACATTGATTAACCTTATCCATGCAGGGTTAAGGTGTCACTTCAATAGCAGTATACGTCTGGTTCCAGAAGTTGACAGCCTCGTAGTGAAGCCGTTGCTTGATGGAGTTCATGTTGATGTCCTTGTCAATTTCCAGGTACTGGGTGTACGTTGATGTGTAAGGGATCCATGGGGTGGGCACTTTAGATTCACCCCTACTCGGATCACTGAAAGACAAAATAGACTGTCACTGCTGGATACGTTCTGAACCACTTGCATTTGTACAGCATCTTGCTACATCTGAAACATCCCAAAGCACTTCAGAGATTACATTGTACAGTTACGTAGGCAATTGCAGTGACCATTCTATGAACAGCAAGATCCCACAACTACTGTTTGTGATGGAGGATGGAGCATTGGCCAGGGGAATGCCCTGCTACTCTTTACATTAACTTGGTGATCCTGTTCCTGTGCTTTAGGTGACATTAAATGTTGCATCTGAAGTACAGCAACTCCAACAGTGCAGAACTCCTTCAGTACTGCACTGACATATTTACCTGGGTTTTGAAACCACAACCTTCTAACTCAGGCAAAAGTGCAACCGATTAGGACAAGCTGAGACCCAAATTAGGAAGGTAGTGGTTCTTGGACCGGCCCTGTTTAATTCTCAAATGGTTAGTGACTGGATGTTTGGGGCTATCCTCACTTCTGGGAATGAGGCGTGTATCAGACGAGACCTGCAAAGCGAGAACTAGGAACGAAAGGACACTTTAGTCTTTGGTGGGAGGTGAGTGTCACTGGCAGAGCCAGCATTTGTTCCTCATCCCCAATTGCCCTTGACCTGATATCAGTATAACCGTGGCTATCACTCTTGCCTCTGAGTCAGCAGCTAATGGGTTCAAGTCTCATTCCAGAGACTTGAGCACAACAATCCAGGCTGACACTCCCAGTGCAGGTCTGAGAGTGCTGCCCTGCCTTTGGATGAGACATTAAACTGAGGCCCCAATCTGCCCCCTCAGGTAGACGTGAAGGATCCCATAGCTCCATTTTGACAAGGAGCAGGGGCAATTTCCCTGGTGTCATGGACTGATATTTATCCCTTAACCAATATTACAAAAATAGACTATCGGGTCATTATCACATTGTGGGAGCTTGCTGTGCACAGGTTAGCTGCTGCATTTATCACCCTACAAAAGTATTTCTTTGGCTATAAAATGTTTTTGGGCAACCTAAGGCTGTGAAAAGTGCTGTAGAAATGCAAGTTTCTTTTATTCTGTTTCCTTACCCAGTATGAGCAAAATTGGTCCAGTACGCAATTATATTTCTTGAAACATTTCTGTCCCTTGGCCGGTATCCAAGTGGAGTAGCAAATGGTTTTCCAAAGACGTATTGGAGGTCATCGGCATGATCAGCTCCCACCCATTTGGGATATATAGGAGCCCGGGAGGGGTAGGAAAACAAGTAGCTGAATGTCTTGGCTCCCCTGTGAAGAAAGGTGTGCGGAAAGGAAGGAGATGAAATGATAAGGTGAGAAAATGTAAGCGCAGATCAAAAATATGTAAGGAAAATCTCAATTAAAATGTTGTTAAACACAGGTTTTAAAACTATGTTACATAGGATTTACACTGAAAAAGACTGCTTGGCCCAAATGATCTGTGCTGGTGTTTTATGTTCTACATCAGTCTCCTCCTACTTTACCACATCTAAACCCATCCTTCTATTCCTCTCTTCCTCATGTACTTACCAAGCCTCCCCTCGATGAACAGCTGCTGTAGGGGCTACTTGTTCTAACCATTCGCATCCACTATTTCCTGATGTCAGCTGCGGGGAGGCATCCAGCAGTGGCCAGAAACTTCCAGACAATGAGAGAAAAAGTCAAAGAGAGGGACAGCGCTGGCTGTGTTTGTACAGTACATTAGAGCAGCGCTGCCAAGGAACTAGAAGGAATAAAAACAATTCCAAAGAAGAGTCATATTGAACTGGAAATGTCAACTCTGTTTCTCTCTCCACAGATGCTGCCAGACCTGCTGGGTTTTTCCAGCACTTTCTGTTTTTATTTTAAATTTCCAGCATCTGCAGTATTTTGCTTTTATAGACAAGAGACCCTGTCCACTCAACTGAACAGTACAGGGACACCCAGGCAAGAAAAGAGTAGAGAATAACCTTTTTTTCAAAAAAACTCAAAGAATGGCTTTCAAATAAAACATAGTCTTCCTGTGGAAGTATGTAGATATATTAATCCAAGAGTATGCTGTGTTACTGGACCAGTGTTGGATAGATCTCATGCCCAACGGGACATCCTCCTCTCTCTCATATAGTGGTACAGCCTGATAATCCCCACTTCTACCCCACGTCTCACCATTTGGGCACAGAATATGTGACACTAGATGGAAATGCCTGTTAAGTAACTTACTGAGCATGCTGAGAATGAAGATCAAGAGCCAATTGTGTGGGGACCAAGAAGAGAACATCTGTCTCCAACTCCACTACTGTCCTTTTAATGGTCTCTTGACTTGGATTGGTAGGCCAGTCCTTGGTGTATTGCGCATAAGTTAAGTTGGCACCTTTTTCACCTTTGTCTATGGTCAGACCGCGAATCAAATTATACAAGTCGCTCCTGGAGATACCAAAAAAAATTCAAGTTCAAGGATATGATGTGGACACTTTTCTCCCCAAGCATACACACATGAACAAAGAGCAGGAGTAGGCTATTTGGCCCCTCAAGCCTGCTCCACCATTTAATAAGATCATGGCTGATCTGATAGTAACAAATCTGCATCCCACCTACTTCCAATAATCCAAAAATGTATCCACCTCTGCCTTAAAAATATTCAAAGACTCTGCTTCCACCACCTTTTCAATACGAGAATTCCAAAGACACAACCCTCAGAGAAACAAATTTCACCTTATCTCTGTTTTAAATGGGTGACCCCTAGTTCTAGATTCTCCCACCAGAGGAAACATCCTCTCCACATCCACGATAAATTAATAATTTTCAAGTGTTGGATTTGCAATCTTAGAATAGGTTTTTAATTCATTATTGGCCATAGCACCATCTTCTACAACCATCTGTCCAACCCCTCTCTGTATTCTTTGGCTCCAAAATGGAATGGATGTGTCTAGCAAAAGTGTGCGGTAGATTTTTTCCTAAACATGTGGCCTGGTATTCAGGGACATCATGTCATTCAGAATGGTGTTTATTTTCATTTAAATTAATATTTTTAACTTCCACCAATTTGATATTTTATCCTCTTGTCTTTGTCTCAGTTTCCCTGGTGAACCATTTGAGTCAGCTGCAATAAGACAGGAGGAAAGGATGTAAACCCATTCCTGTTCCCCACACTGTAGTACTGAATTAGTTTGCTAACAAGTCCTTACAGAGTCATTACAGGAAGCCATCCTACATGCTGCCTCTCTCTAGAGCAATCCAATCAGTCCCCGCTCTATCCCCATAGCTCTGCAAGTTTATTTCCCTCAAGTGCCTTCTGAATTTCCTTTTGAAACCGTTGATCATCCCTGCTTCCACTCCCTTCATAGGCAATGGGTTCCAGGTCATTAATACTCATTGCGTAAAAATATTCTTCCTCACATCCACCCTGCATATCTTGCCCCAGATCATTAAATCTCTGCCTCCCAGCCCTTGTACCATCAGCTAATGGGAACTGCTTTTCTTTCTGGAGAGGGTGCAGAGGAGATTTACCAGGATGCTGCCTGGGCTGGAGGGTCTGAGCTATGAGGAAATATTGGAGAGGCTGGAGTTGTTTTCCATGGAGCAATGAAGGTTCAGAGGGGACCTGGTAGAGGTGTATAAGGTTATGAGGGGCATAGATGGGGTGGATAGGAAAGCACTTTTTCCATTAGTAGAGGGGTCAATAACCAGGGGGCATAGGTTTAAGGTAAGAGTTGGAAGGTTAAGAGGGGAGTTAAGGAGATTTTTTTCACCCAGAGAGTGGTGGAAGTCTGGAACTCTCTGCCTAAAGGGGTGGTTGAGTTGGAAACTCGTAACATTTAAAAAGTATTTAGATATTCACTAGTGTTGCCGCCATAGCCTCCAGGGCTATGGGCCAAGTGCTGGAAAATGGGATTAGTGTAGTCAGATCTTTGCTGGGCAGCACATCCCACCACTTGATGGGACAAAAGGACTCCTGTGCTGCAGACTATGAGTCTATACTTAGGGAAGGGAAAGAAGTGCCTTAAGAACAACATTAGAAAGTAACACATTCAATTAAATAAGCTCTGTCCCGTACGGGTAGGTCTTTCCTAGCCCAGCCTCATTGATTGAATGAACATCCAAGCCAGCAAAAACATGTCCATCCATATTGTTAACACCGGCGATATAATCGATACCAGCAGCGTTGCGATAGAGCTCCTTTGGCTCATCAGGAATAAAGTCTCCATCAATGACTGGAGACCATAACAGGTAGAATACTAACGGAGCTACAAAACAAAAGAAAAGGAATCAGTCAGTTCTGCTCTCTGTTTTCAGTGCAAAATAATAAAGTGAATTTACTCCCAGCCTGACAGAGAATTGCCTCCATAACAGAGGTATTTTTCAGGCAGTTTTGTCTTCTGTCTTTATAGCTTGCTTCAAAAGGCAATGGCCGCTAAGGGAAACCCAATAACAACTTGCCCTTTCCATGGACCTCTCCCATGCAGAGACATCTCAAAGCATCTGACAAGACAGTGGAAACAAACAGCAAACACAGAGCAGAAGTGAAGAAAAGGGAGAAGAGTCAAGCACTTGTATGCCCAAAGAATGGTGAAAAAGTGCAATTCGCTACCACATGGTGCAGTTGAGGTGAATAGCATAAATGCAGTTAAGGGGAAGCTGGATAAATACATGAGAAAAGAATAGAGTAAGATGTATTAAAGTGAGAGGAGACTAGTGCAGGACATAAGCAACGGCAGATACTAGTTGGGCCAAACATCCTGCCTCCATGCTGTAAAATTTATCAAATAAATTGTCCCAAGGAAAGGTTTTGAAGATAGTGTGGAGGTGGGAAGTTTAGAACAATTTCCAGACTGGAGAGGCAAAGTTTCCATTGCAACAAATCCTCTTTAACAAACTCCTACAAAAACAATTTTTCTGAGGGGCTGCATTTTGCTCAACTATAATGAGTATGCAGAGGTAGATTGTGATTAGTCAAGGGAAAATCTCATTGAGTGACCAATCCCATTGCTTCTTGCAGCCCTGTGTTTAGACCGCTAGGAACTCTCAATATGTCACTAGAATGGTTCTTTCAACATGGCTCCACGCATTGGGTTCAGGTCAGTATGTTTACAGTTTATTTCATGCACATCAAGCAGTTTTAGTCAACTTCATTCTCCATTCTGGAAAAACTCAGCAGGTCTGGCAGCATCGGCGGAGAAGAGAACAGTTGACGTTTTGAGTCCTCATGACCCTTCAACGGTTCTGTTGAAGGGTCATGAGGATTTGAAACGTCAACTGTACTCTTCTCCGCCGATGCTGCCAGACCTGCTGAGTTTTTCCAGGTATTTCTGTTTCTGTTTTTGTTTTGGATTTCCAGCATCCGCAGTTTTTTGTTTTTATCATTCTCCATTCTATTGACTCAGACTGGCTCTCTGCAACCCCCATACACTATTGCTTAGGTGGAACAATGGGACAGTCTGCACAACAAGCAAAGGTACAGAGCAGCTGCTCTGACAAATACGATTTCATATACTTATACAAATAATGGACACGCAACACTTCGTCATATCAGTAGGTTATCTTGCTTGACTCGAACAAAATAACTTGCACTTGTGTTTGTGAATTCTAAACTTGAGTCTGGCAAATGCTTTTCCCCACTCCCCCATCTCATAACTATTTGTTTAAAACGTACACTGCCTGTCAGTGACTGTTTCTGCCTCTGTTTTTATCTCCCTGAGGAGGAGAACCTATGCTTGCCAACCTGCGCCGAGTGCCCAAGATCCAAGAATCACTCAATGAATGCAAGGTTATTGGTTATTGAGACAGGCTAATTAATTGTTTATCGTTTTTAGTCTTGGGGAGAAGCAACTTCAATCCCCAGCGATTTCCAGTTTAACCACCTTTCAAGTACTTTTCTTTATGGACTTAGTGAATACATTTTGATTTGAAGACCCAAGGTTTTAAACGCAATACATTTCCAAATCTTTTCTGTGGAAATATGTTCAAGTGTTTTGAAGAGGAACATTCACATCATCCCTTCATGTATCTTACTTTCCAAGTTTGTGAGCTTCAAGGGTATAGCCAGAGTGACAGCTTTGGGGTCTGTGATCTTCAGACAGGCCACCATAGCAGCAGGGTCATCTCTTGGACAGCCGACTTTCTGAGCAACCTGAAAGATATCAGACCAGGGAAGCACCCGCAATCAGTATCATACCCATTAGCAGTTCCTCACTTTTGGCAGACAGTTCCCTTACCAAACAGACTCAGGTCAAACACTCTCCATTCAGCCTGAGAATGTACCTTGGAGCTAAATCCTGTGGACTATTGTGAATATTTTTCACTTCCAGCATCAATCATGCTGGAGGTCGTGCAAGATTTCTACTTTGTGTCACATTATGGACATTCCTGTGGTATTGAGCACTTCTGGGTCAACAACAACTTTATGGCTATGGAGAGACTGGTGTCTGTGCCCCAAAAGTATAGTCTGAGTTTGAAGCCAGGTCTAAAAGCTAGGCCCAGGTCCAAGCCATTGAAGGCTAACATGCAGGTGCACCAAGCAATTAGGAAGGTAAATAATAAGTTGGCCTTCACTGCAAGAGGATTCAAGTACGGAAGGAAGGATGTCCTGCTGCACTTGTATAGAGCCTTGGTGAGACGGCGCCTGGAGTAGTGTGTACACTTTTAGTCTCCTTACCTAAGGAAGAATATACTTGCCATAGAGGGAGTGCAATGAAGGTTCATCAGACTGATCCCTGGGATGGCGGGGTTGTCGTATGAGGACAGGTTGAAGAGACTGGTCCTACATTCTCTAGATTTCAGAAGAATGAGAGATGATTTTGGATGATAGGCAGATTTTGGAAAGATGTAAAAGTAATAGAGTTGTTGTGGTGGGTGATTTTAACTTTCCCTATATTGACTGGGAATCACTTAGTGCTAGGGGTTTGGATGGTGCAGAATTTGTAGGGTGCATCCAGGAGGGCTTTCTGAGACAATATGTAAATAGTCCAACTAGGGAAGGGGCAATACTGGACCTGGTATTAGGGAATGAACCCGGCCAGGTGGTCGAAGTTTGAGTAGGGGAGCATTTCGGGAAAAGTGACCATAATTCAGTAAGTTTCAAGGTATTGGTGGATAAGGATAACAGGAGTCCTCGGGTTAAGGTGCTTAGTTGGGGGAAGGCTAATTATAACAATATTAGACAGGAACTGAGGCATCTAGACTGGAGGCGGATGTTTGAGGGCAAATCAGCAACTGACATGTGGGGGGCTTTCAAATGTCAGTTGTTAAGAATTCAGGACCGGCATGTTCCTGCTAGGATGAAGGATAAGTATGGCAAGTTTCAGGAACCTTGGATAATGAAGGATATTGTGAGATTAGTCAACAAGAAAAGGGAAGCATTCATAAGGGCTCGAAGGCTGGGAACAGATGAAGCCTGTGGAGAATATAAAGAAAGTAGGAAGAAACTTAAACAAGGAGTCAGGAGGGCTATAAGGGGTCATGAAAAGTCATTGGCAACCAGGATTAAGGAAAATCTCAATGCCTTTTATACATATGTAAAAAGCAAGAGGGTAGCCAGGGAAAAGGTAGGCCCACTCAGGGACAGAGGTGGGAATCTGCGTTTGGAGCCAGAAGAAATGGGAGAGATACTAAATGAGTACTGCTCATCAGTATTCACCAAAGAGAAGGACTTAGCAGTCGATTTGATCAGGGAAGAGTGTGTAGATAGCCTAGATCATGTTGAGATCAAAAAAGAGGTGTTAGGCGTCTTGAAGAATATTAAGGTGGATAAGTCCCCAGGGCCAGATGGGATCTACCCCAGATTACTGAGGGAGGCAAGGGAGGAGATTGCTGGGGCCTTGACTGAAATCTTTGTATCCTCACTGGCTACGGGTGAGGTCCCAGAGGACTGGAGAATGGCCAATGTTGTTCCATTGTTTAAGAAGGGTAGCAGGGATAATCCAGGAAATTATAGGCCAGTGAGTCTTACGTTAGTAGTAGGGAAATTATTGGAAAAGATTCTTCGTGACAGGATTTACTACCATTTGGAAGCAAATGGGCCTATTAGTGAGAAGCAGCATGGTTTTGTGAAATTGTATTTGTCTAGAGAGGCAGTCCTCATATTTGTTAATATGCTACCACTTCAAAGTCCCATGATATAAACCTGGGAAAAACCATGTCTCTCTAACTTGATCGAGTTTTTGAGGAAGTGACAAAGATGATTGATGATGGAAGGGCAGTGGATGTTATCTACATGGATCTCAGTAAGGCCTTTGACAAGGTCCCTCATGGCAGACTGGTACAGAAGGTAAAGTCGCACGGGATTAGAGGTGAGCTGGCAAGATGGATACAGAATTGGCTTGGTCATAGAAGACAGAGGGTAGCAGTGGAAGGGTGCTTTTCTGAATGGAGAGCTGTGACTAGTGGTGTTCCTCAGGGATCAGTGCTGGGATCTTAGCTGTTTGTAGTATACGTAAATGATTTGGAGGAAAATGTAACTGGGCTAATTAGTTTGTAGACGACACTAAGGTCGGAGGAGTTGCAGATAGTGAAGAGGATTGTCAAAGGATACAACAGGATATAGATCGATTGGGGACTTGGGCGGAGAAATGGCAGATGGAGTTTAATCCAGACAAACACGAGGTAATGCATTTTGAAACGTCTAATATAGGTAGGAATTATACAGTAAATGGCAGAACCCTTAAGTGCATCGACGGGCAGAGGGATCTGGGTGTACAGGTCCACAGATCACTGAAATTGGCAACGCAGGTGGATAAGGTAGTCAGGAAGGCATATGGTAAGCTTGCCTTCATCGGCAGGGGTATTGAGCTAGGAAGTCATGCTGCAGCTGTATAGAACCTTGGTTAGGCCTCACTTGGAATATTGTGTGCAATTCTGGTCACCACATTACCAGGAGGATATGGAGGTGTTGGAGAAGGTGCAGAGGAGGATTACCAGGATGCTGCCTGGTCTGGAGGTTATTAGCTATGAGGAGAGGTTGGAGAAACCCGGATTGTTCTCACTGGGGGGACGGAGATTGAGAGGCGACTTGATAGAAGTTTACAAAATTATGAGTGGCATGGACGGGAGTAGATAGTCAGAAGCTTTTTCCCAGGGTGGAACAGTCAATTACTAGGCAACATAGGTTTAAGTTGAGAGGAGATGTGTGGGGCAAGTTTTTTACGCAGAGGGTAGTGAGTGTCTGGAATTCACTGCCAGAGGAGGTGGTGGAAGCAGGTACGGTAGTGGTGTTTGAGATGCAGCTTGACAAATACATGAATAGGATGGGAATCGAGGATACGGACCCCAGAAGTGCAAAATGTTTTAGTTTGACAGGCAATATGATCGGCGCAGGCTTGGAGGGCCGAAGGGCCTGTTCCTGTGCTGTATTTTTCTTTGTTCTTTGTTCTTTGATCTCATTGAATCTTACAAAATTGTTACAGGGCTCAACAGCCTAGATGCAGGAAGGATGTTTCCCCTGGCTGTTGGGTGGGTGGGTGGGGGTCTATCATCAGGGGACACAGTCTCAGCATAAGAGGTAGGTTATTTAAGACTGAGATAGGGAGGAATTTCTTCACTCAGAGGGTGGTGAATCTTTGGAATTCTCTACCCAGAGGGCTGTGGAGGCTCAGTATTGAGTAGATTCAAGATTGATAGATTTCTAGTTATTAACGATATCAAATGATATGGAGATAGAGTGGGAAAATGGCGCAAGGGTAGAAGATCAGCCAGGATCTAATTAAATGGCAGAGCAGGCTCGAGGGGCCGTATGGCCCACTCCTGCTCCGATTTTCTCTGTTCCTATTTTTGAGTGGTGAACAGAAACTTGACGAATTTACAGTGCTACCCAAGATCCCCCCTGCCAGTTTGACATCTCTTTTTAGAGACCTGACACTTGTCAGACACCAGCTTGAACAGCCGGAGAGGCAAACTTCTTCTCAGGTACTTCCACTTTGAACACTGGCCCACCCCGATCCAACTCCGCCCACATCAATTTGCCATTTACTCAATTCTTAACTTCTGAAAGAGAATTTATTGAGTATCATCTTTGTTCACCGCAGCTGCACTGACCTGTTGTGCCCAGTGCATGGGGTTTCTCTGAACTGTCCAGGCACATGTGGCTACCCCACTCTGTGAAATTGCTCGTTTTATTAGTCCTTTATTATATGGTGACAAGGTCTGTGAAAGAAAGTAGAAACATTATCAGAAAGAGATACATTGGTTCAACTTGAAGGATACATTCACTGAAGATCTTTTTCAATGCAGGAGAGAGTTTGGAGTTTGTCTTTGAGGTGTGTATACAAGACCCATGTTGAACATCTCTAACATAGTACAGCGGCTTTGTTTCAGCATATATTTCAGGCCTTGGAAAAGTGCTGCAACATCAGTGTGGAATTTCCAGTTTCCTGTGTGGCAGTGGTGGCTCAGTTGGTAGCATCCTTACACCTCAGCCACAAGGTTGCCAATTCAAGTTCCAATCCGGGACATCAGCATAAAAGTCAAGGCTGACGCTCCAGTGCAGTACTGGGGAGTGCTACACTGTTGGAAGGGGCCATTTCAAATAAAATGTTAAACTGAGGCCCTCATCTGCTCTCAGGTGACACAAAAAAAAATTTCCTTGGCGCTATTTTGAGGAAGTGCAGGGAAGTTCTCCCTGGTGTCCTGGCCAATATTTATGCCTCAGTCAACATCACAAAAACAGGTGATCACATCGCTGCTTGTGGGAAATATGGAATTGAGTAAAATCAACACCAAAGTGGGATCTACAGTCAAGTAGAGGGAACCAGTGGTCTGCTGTGCTAAAATAATTCTATTCCTGAAGTAACTCACCTGGAGATACAGCATTGCCTTATTCTGGAGGTACAGCTCACTGATTCACTCTACAGGTAGTTTCATGGCCCCCCTCCATCTGTCCTCCAATATCTTGTTGAATTAGTCATTCCCTTTGAACCTTGGGGCAGTAAGTGTCAACTAGCTATTCACCTGTGCAAACCATCACAGGCAAGCCTGATCCCATCACCAATTCCAGCAAGGATAATGATGAACAATAGCAACCCTGACCAATTTCATTGCCCCTCTCTCCCCAGGGTCACTGAATCTAATTGTAACAACATCACTGCTGCTCCACCTCAGATGAGCTAACAGTACAGATCATGACTGGATCTCAATCCTGCTCCGATCCGCCACATCACCTGTTCACATCATCACATCACACTTGAGAGTTACCTGGAAGGAGACACTCGTGCCTCCTGCTGACTCTCCAAAGAGGGTGATTTTATTTGGGTCCCCACCAAACGCGGCAATATTTCTCTTCACCCAACTGATGGCCATGTGCTGGTCCCACAGACCTTGGTTACCTGTTTACCACAACAAACAGCCCCGATAAACAATACAGCGCACACAAATACTGCACCATGACAAAGAGAGCACAGTGTAGCACAGAGAACACAATATGGCATAGAGTATGGTGTGGCACAAAGGCCTTTTCTGCAAAGTAAGTAGCAGAAAAGCGCAAATCAAACAGCAATTTCTGAAGATTCAGAACTCATGGTTTACCTCTTAATCCCCTGAACTTGCTGGCCAACTTGCACATTAACAATAGGGTGCGTCGTGAATACATCAGCACTTTTCTAGGAAGATTTAGGCTTTTTACTCATCTCCACCTTTCTGATTGACGACAATGGACTACTGATTGGCAGCTGAGAATTCTGGCGAGTGGCCCCATCTGAAATATCAGCCTCTTCAGATGTTGACCAACCTGCTGTCTGCATCCAATCTTTTGTGTTTTTATTTCAGATTCTCAGTCTTCCCCATGATTGCCATCTGTTGATATCCCCACACATTCAGGGATCTGTACATTTGCTCCACACAGGCTTGGCTCCAGTTTTAGTGGCACTAATCGCTGACCATGCATCAACCTGGTGACTATTACAACAGCAACCTGCAGCTACATAGTGTCTTTAATGCAGTGAAATGTCCCAGAACATCACAGCAATGATTTTCAAACAGAATTTGACACCGAGCCACATGAGGAGATTGTTGGATCAGGTCTCCAAAAGCTTGGTCAAAGGTAGCTTCTAAGGATCGTCTAAAAGGAGGAGAGAGAGGTGGAGAGGTTTATGGAGTGAATTCCAGCACTTAGGGCCCAGGCAACTGAAGGCACACCCGCCAATGATGGAACAATTAAAACTGGGGTTGTGCACAGGCCAGAATTGGAGGAGCACTGATACCTTGGAAGGTCATATCGCTGAAATAGATTACAGAGCTGGGGAGAGGGCGAGGCCATTGAGGGATTTGAAAATTAAGGTGAGAGTTTTTTAAAATCGTGCCTTTGCCAGACTGGGAGGCGATGTCGGTGAGCAAGCTCAGGAGGGTGATGAGTAAAAGGATTTGACACAAATGTAATAAATTGTAAATATGTTGCTTAATTCAGTTATGAAGATGTTCTGATTAATATGTTGTTTGTAATATGTACGGAAGAGGTCAGAATTGTAAAGGTACTTGATTGTACTGTTTGCAGCTATGAGGAAGCTAAAGGGTTAAGAATTTTAAAAAGGCGTGTGCTCTCCACAGAAGTTTCTGCCTGCTGGTTTGGTGCCAAACATGCACCTTTGCATCATGTGAATGGCAAACAGTGCAAGAAGGTCACCAGCGAATCTGGGGTTAGATGGCCAGGCTACATGTAGTCAAGGGGTCGGGCAATCAGGTCACATGTATGTATGGGGGTGATGTGTATAACTGCACATAGGCAGACCTGGGGACGGATTTGATAGGGTGACCAGGCGTCCCAGATTTGCAGGGACAATCCTGTTTTTAATTAAATGCCCCGGTCCTGAAAAATTCCTAAAACCAGTTCAAATGTCCCGGTTTTCACCATTTTCCTTTTTGTTAAATGTAAGCCAGGATTGGGGGGAGAAAATCTGTGTGAAATTTCGTCCCTCCTGTAAACAGCCATCACATCACATTGTATTGCATGCCACGGACCAGTATCCCACCGCCCCCTCGGCATCTCCAAGGGAATTGTCACTATCTTTTTGCTGCCAGTGGTTCCATTGCCGATGACGCCTTTTAAACAATCTACAAAATAGGGTCGCTGACTGTGGTTGGACATATGCTGGGAGGTGTCTTCACATAGCTTCCCACGGTTCAACTGCCCCACCCCCAGATTCCTGCCATTGGTCATCCATCATGTCAATCATCATGGAGTCCCACCTTCCATGGCTTTTCAATGTATCCTGCCTTTGACTTTTGAAAATCTGGTCACCCTTGACCTTGAGGACCTCAGCACATAGGAGGAGAAGCTAGAGAAGAGAAGACATCGAAGAGAACTGAGGACAACATCATCTTTGTTCAGGCAGCTTCAAGGAGCTTAAATTATTGTTAAGCAGGGAGGTTTTGATAAACTTATATAAAACACTGGTTAAACCTCAGCTGGAGTATTGTGCAGAGTTCTGGGCGCCACACTATAGGGAGGATGTGAACACATTGGAGAGAGTGAAGAGTTTTACAAGAATGGTTCCAGGGGTAAGACACTTCAGTTATGAGGAAAGATTGGAGAAGTTGGGACGGTTTTCCTTGGAGAGGAGAAGGCTAAGAGGAGACTTGATAGAAGTTTTCAAAATCATAAGGGGTCTGGACAGAGTAGATAGAGAGAAACTGTTCTTTCTTGTAAACGGATTGAGAACCAGAGGACACAGTTTTAAAGTGTTTTGCAAAAGAAGCAAATGCAAGGTGAGAAAAACGTTTTCACACAGCAAGTAGTTAGGGTTTGGAATGCACAGCCTGGAAGTGTGGTGGAGGCACATTCGATTGAGGCTTTCAAGAGGACATTGGATGACTAAATAGAAACAATTTGCAGGGTTACGGGGAAAAGGCAGGAGATCGGCACTAAGTTAAAATGCTCAGAGAGCCAGTGAAGACACGGTGGGCCAAATGGCCTCCTGCACAGTAAAAATTCTGTGATCCTGTTAAGTATTTTTGTTCAATCATCTACTTAATAAATTCTGTTAACTTGTTGCACTGAAATTCAGGGAAGGCAGTGGCGTAGTAGTATTGTCACTGGGCTGGTATTCCTGAGACCCAGTGTAATAGTTTGGTGCAGATAGTGGAATTTGAATTCAGTAAAAATCTGGAATTAAAAGACTGATGATGACCATGAAACCATTGCCGATTGTAAAAATCCATCTGGTTCACTAATGCCCTTTAGGGAAGGAAATCTGCCATCCTTACCCAGTCTGTTCTACATGTGACTCCAGACCCACAGCAGTTAACTCTTAAATGCCCTCTGGTCAATGGCAGTCAAGGATGTGCAATAAATGCTGGCCTAGCCAGTGACGCCCACATCCCATGAACAAATAAAAAATTATCATCTGTTTCCATTTTCTCTTGTCCCAAGTACTCAGTTAAGCTCAGGGGATCTTACACTAACCTGGTGCATTGGCATCTCCTGTGCTTAGGAAGCCCAAAGGGCCAACCCGATAGTTGAAGGTGACAACGATCACTTTACCACGGGATGCGATCTCCCTACCATCATACAGGTAGTTGTTCAGGAAGTTGGGTCCTTGTGCCGCTCCCGCCAGGAAACCCCCTCCATAGATCCAGATCATGACTGGCAGATCAGTGGACACTTGAGAAGGGGAAGAAGTAGTTTGTACGTTGTTACAAAAGCAAAATACTGCGGATGCTGGAGATCTGAAATAAAAAGTCAAAATGCTGGAAAGGCTCAGCAGGTCTGGCAGCATCTGTGGAGAGAGAAGCAGATGAATGTGTCAGGCCAATGACATCTGGTCTTGCAAGAGGTCATCAATCTGAAACGTTAACTCTGTTTCTCTGGTCACAGAAGCTGCCAGGCCTGTTGAGTATTTCTAGCATTTTCTGTTTTTATTTTAGTTTATTCACTGCATCTGAACAATCAGGTTAAAACCATTGTAACAACAGATGATTAAAAGCATTCAGATTATATGTATTGATGTTTACAAATAAGCTCAGAGAACCCCTTTACCATCACCTCGTTCATACTCTGAAAACTTTTGTTTTAATCTGTCTACATTGAGTTTTTTGCTGAGAGGAATATTAGTGGTACACAGTCTTAAACTTTCACCAGCCTATATCAACATGAAACACTCCTAGGACAGGTACAGCATGGGGTTAGATAAAGAGTAAAGCCCCCTCTACACTGTCCCCTTCAAACACTCCCAGGACAGGTACAGCACGGGGTTAGATACAGAGTAAAGCTCCCTCTACACTGTCCCCATTAAACACTCCCAGGGCAGGTACAGCACGGGGTTAGATACAGAGTAAAGCCCCCTCTACACTGTCCCCTTCAAACACTCCCAGGACAGGTACAGCACGGGGTTAGATACAGAGTAAAGCTCCCTCTACACTGTCCCCATTAAACACTCCCAGGGCAGGTACAGCACGGGGTTAGATACAAAGTAAAGCTCTCTCTACACTGTCCCCATCAAACACTCCCAGGACAGGTACAGCACGGGGTTAGATACAGAGTAAAGCTCCCTCAACACTGTCCCCATCAAACACTCCCAGGACAGGCACAGCACGGGGTTAGATACAGAGTAAAGCTCCCTCTACACTGTCCCCATCAAACACTCCCAGGACAGGTACAGCATGGGGTTAGATACATAGTAAAGCTCCCTCTACACTGCCCCCATCAAACACTCCCAGGGCAGGTACAGCATGGGGTCAGATACAAAGTAAAGTTCCCTGTACACTGTCCCCATCAAACACTCCCAGGACAGGCATAGCATTGGTTAGATATAAACTGAAGTTAAATAGGACTTCTGATACAATGGTTTCTGAATTAGGGTTAGTGAGGCATATTGGGACTCAGGGGATGAATACATGTCTGCTTCAGACAGGGAACAGGAATTCCTGATGATGGAGGTGGAATGGTGGGAGGATTTATGATTCAGTTAAAGACACTTTATTGTAATGGTGTAGGCGGTGCTTAACTCTGTATCTAGCCTGTCATGTACTGGATCTGGCAATGCTCAATGTCATCCCGAACAGCAGAAAGTGTAAGAAGCATCACTTTTCAACACTGACATTATTAATTTCTATTGACAAGTATAAAACTTAAGTATATCCATTTCTTAAAGAACTAATGGAGGGAAAAGAACAGCGAAGAATTTTCCTAAAATTGATGCAAAAAAGGACATTACTGAGGAGGTTGAGTGATGCAGTGGGTAGTGTCCTTGCCTCTGAGCCAGAAGCTCAGGATTTGAGTCCCACTCCAGGACTTGATGGCCAAGGAAGATACATTCATAACGTGGCCGAACAGGTTGATTATCAGCCTGTAAATCCTTCCAACACACGCCAATAGCAGACAGTAAGAATGGAGATATTCCTGGTCAGTCACATGATGGGAAGAAAGTTGGAGCCTCAACCATCCAGATCCAAAGCTCTGGGCTACAACAGCAATGTAAAAAGTGCGTGTGGCCACAGTAACTTGGAGTCTGAGTGAACTGTAACACACACCACTGGTGATGTTACTCAGCTGGGTACAGTTTTAAGATGTGTTATATTTTTTGCCATTGTTTTGTACCTTTTTTCCCATGAGGGACCCAGATGTTCAGGTAGAGACAATCTTCACTCCCAAAGACAGTATCCCGTGACAAGATGGTCTGCAAACATCTGGGTTTGAAATCATTGGCTTTCAGAACATCTGGTAACGAACACAAGCACCAGGAATTAGTAGAAAGAAAGAAAAACTTGCAATTATGAGGCATTTTTGACAAGCCTCAGGACGGGATGCTTTGGGATAAAGCAGCTTACATCCAATGATGTCCTTCTGAAATGTTGTCACTGTTCTGTGAAAAAAGTAAAGATAACTGTAAACAGCATTCATTTGACTCAGTCCATAACAAGCTCAGGAAGACCACATATAACAGCAAGTTTGATTTGAGCAACTCTCAATTGATCTGAAACATTAACTCTGTTTCTGCCTCCACACTGGCTGCCAGACCTGATGAGTATTTCCAGCATTTTCTGTTTATATTTCAGATTTCCAGCATTTGCATTACTTTGCCTTTGATTGGAGCAGGACTGATTGAGTGGGGAAGGGGTGGGTGGGAGGTTGGAATCAGAGATGAGTCATTGATAAGAGCATACTATTCAATTAAATCCACTTAAAGGGTTAAATTTTGTCTCGTTTACAGTCCTGTGAAGCACCTCGGGACACCTTACTATGTTAAAGGTGCTAAAGAAATGCAAATAATTGTTGCAGATTTATTCTGCTGCTCACTGATCTGTTAGCCAGATAAGGTTAGGGAATGTTTTATTTTTAGCTGTTATCACTTGAAATCCTGGACCAGAAACAATGGTGGAAGCAGAATCCATAACAGCTTTTAAACAGAATGTAAACAAATACAACAACAACATATTTATATAGCACTTTTAACATAATAAAATTTCCCAAGTGCTTCACAGGAGCATTAGAAAACAACATTAGATATTGAGCCACAGAGGGTGATATTGGGCAGGTGGCCAAGATCTTAGTCAAGAGAGAGGTTTTAAGGACCATCTTAAAGGAAGAAAAGGAGAGTTTAATGAAGGGATTTCCAGAGCTTAGGGCCTAGTAAGCTGAAGGCACAGCCACCAGTAGCGGAGCAATTAAAATCAGGGGTGCCCAAGAGACCAGAATTAGATGAACACAGATCTCAGAACTACCTGATAAAGAAAAATATGTGGAGTTGAGAGGAAAGGAATGGAAATAGATAAATCTCTCAGAAAACAAACACAGGCATGATGGTCCAAATGGCCTACTTATACACTGTAAAAGTCAATGATCTGCTAACACTGATATTTACAGGTCATTGCTGATCAAGTTTCCTCCTAAGTCCAACCTTAAGTTGACTCTACACTTTGGTTTTTTTCCCTTCCATTCCTCACTTACCCCCAGACAGCTTTTCGAGCTCTGCAGACAAACTTGGTTCAATCCTCTTCGCCCTCTGCACCCACAATTCCAGCGAGGATCACTGCCCAGAAATCAGGTACAACAGACCTACCTGGTTCTTGCACTTCCTAGCCCAATGGAGGTCAGCCCACTTGGCAACAAATTGGGGATCAAGTCTGGGTCCAATCGACACTGTAAGGCTTGTCAGTGCATTGGGTCAATGAGGGAGGAGGAGGAGGAGCAGGCATCACTCTTTAGATGTTTTGCCCTTTGTCAATTTCTCTCTAAAAGAGAGAACTTGCATTTATATAGCACCTTTCACAACCTCAAGATATCTCAAAGCACTTTACAGCCATTGAAGTACTTTTCAAATGTGGTCCCTGTTGTAAGGTAGGTGAGAATGGATAAATAGTGGCTGAGAAAGCACAACTTCTCATCTCTTTTGCAAAATAGCAGTTAAGGAATCTTTTATGTCCACCTAAGATGGCATCTTGATTTAACATCTCATCCAAAAAATGGCATCTTTTGACAGTGCAGCACACTCTCATTTCTGCACCAGGATAGTCCGCTGAGATTTTGTACTCATGTCTGGAGTGGGGACTTAGCTGGATTTCATGCTTAAGACTCTGAACTGGGAATTGAACTAACAATCTTCTGATTCCAAGGTGGAACTGCTACCAACCAAGTTATAAACCAGTTAGCTGAATTTAAGAGCATTCAGGATAACTCCAATTTTCTAACTTCCCTGGCCTCCACTCAGTACCTCCCTACACTGCTGCGACTGGCTACATCAAAGGACAATGTGCAGTATTTTCTATCCATTTTAAGTGAAGACAAAGGCAAATAAGGGAAAGGAAATGAGTTACCAGACCATCCAGGATGGGGTTCAGCTTTCTCAAATCGCTTTGGAGTTGCCGCAAAAGGAATCCCTTTGAAAATATCCAACGATGCGAAAAACCCATCTCGTTTATTGGTTCCTTCCACACGACCACCTTCAGTTTCCACCACGCCCAGCTACAGGAAAGGAGAGAGACAGAGAATCAGAGACGGAGAAAGAGTGAACCTGATAGGGAGACTGAAGTGAGAAATTCAGAGAGCGGGAAAGAAACTCGAGCAAGAAAATCAGTGAAAGCAGAAAAAATAAGAAAGACAGAAACAGGACAGGTACAGCATGAGGTTACATACAGAGTAAAGCTCCCTCTACACTGTCCTCATCAAACACTCCCAGGACAGGTACAGCATGGGGTTAGATAGAGTAAAGCTCCCTCTACACTGTCCTCATCAAACACTCCCAGGACAGGTACAGCATGGGGTTAGATACAGAGTAAAGCTCCCTCTACACTGTCCTCATCAAACACTCCCAGGACAGGTACAGCACGGGGTTAGATACAGAGTAAAGCTCCCTCTACACTGTCCTCATCAAACACTCCCAGGACAGATACAGCACAGGGTTAGATACAGAGTAAAGCTCTCTCTACCCTGTCCCCATCAAACACTTCCAGGACAGGCACAGCACAGCGATAGAATCTTAGAATGGTTACAACACAGATGGAGGTCTTTCGGCCCATCACGTGTGCGCTGGCCCTTTGCAGGTGCAATTCCACTAGTCTTCTCCCTGTAGCCCTGCACATTTTTCCTTTTCAGATAATGGTCCAATTCCCTTTTGAAAGCCTCAATTGAATCTGCCTCCACCAAAGTCCTAGGCAGTGCATTCCAGATCCTAACCACTCACTACAGAAAAAGATTTTCCTCATGTCACCATTGCTTCTTTTGCTAATCACCTTAAATCTGTGTCCTCTGGTTCTCGATCCTTCCACTAATGGGAGCAGTCTCTCCCTACCTACTCTGTCCAGACCTCTCATGGCTTTGCAAACCTCTATCAAATCTCTTCTCAACCTTCTCTCCTCCAAGGGGAACACTCAATTTCTCCAATCTATCTACCTACCTCATCCCTGGAACCATTTTCTCATAATACTTTGTAAAGCTGCCTCCAATGTGTCTGAACATGCTCTAACACAATAGAGGAGACTCCCTCCAGTAGCAAAATGGTACTGAGATTTCCCAGCTGTTCCTGTGTTTTCTCGGAGGCTAATTTGTGCTGAGCAACAGGTTGTTTTATGTGCGCGTAACCTGAGCCAAACGGGTCTGCACCAAACCCGTTACACGAAGTGCCTCTGACTTTCAATCTTCTGTAAGTTGAAACCAAAGTCATCTTGGAGAAAGGACAACGTGCCAACTGACCTTGCCCCCACCCCCTCACTCCCAAATCACCGACTAGTGGACAGCGCGCTGTGTCTCACCGTGACCTTTGCTGCAGCCCTGAGAAGGCAACTGCTGAGCACAAGGCACAGCAACCTCCAGCAAGCCATTTCTCAGAGGTATACACTCAGGATCTGAGCTCCTCACATATATATCCATAACTTGCAGCTAAATGCCGCCAAGTTTGGTCTGTTTATTCTAGTAGACAAGCATATCTTAATGACATTATTTAACATGGGTAGACATTTGTTTCATTAAAGCAAGACTGGTTTTCAAGGTCAGCTTAACAACACATGGCCAATAAACAGATGTTCAGTAACAGGCTGCTTCCTGCAGGAATATGGTGATCTTCTACAGAGGCAGGTGAGATGGTAAATAGAACGGGAAACGTTCACTCAGAAAATACCTAATATTAAATCATAGGGACATAGAAGAGCACAGGGCTAAAGTAGTAAAAGGCAAATTTAACACTGATGTCAGGAAGGTCCTCTT
The DNA here is from genome assembly GCF_017639515.1 of Carcharodon carcharias. Taxonomy (NCBI): domain Eukaryota; kingdom Metazoa; phylum Chordata; class Chondrichthyes; order Lamniformes; family Lamnidae; genus Carcharodon; species Carcharodon carcharias. Next base: position 150,075,597 of record NC_054474.1, on the reverse strand, counting down.
AGAATACCAGATTGATCGATGCTTGGATGTCCAAATTTGAAGTGAAAGGCTGGAATAATTTAAAAACTAGGGAAGTGTGAACAAACTGGGACTATTTTCTCTGTAAGATGAGATTGAGGCTTGACTTGATAGCAGTCAAAAATTATAAAGGGGTTCAGTAGGATAGACTTAGCATTGCATGAGCAGAAATTTCCTTGGGGAGAATGAAGCCCTGAACTTTGGTCTCTACCACAAACTCAATTTTCTAGCCCTTGATGCCAACCCCCTCCCCGGCCACTGTCCTCTTTGATCCAGCGCTGATCTTCTGACCCCCATGTCCTCACCATCATCAAGACCACCTACTTTGACCTTTGTAACATCATCTATCTCCACCCCTGCTTCAGCCCATCTGCTGCTGAAAACCTTACCCCATGCATTTACCTCCAGACTCAATACCAATTTTTCCTGGTTAGCCTCTCATCTTTCACTCTTCATAAACTTGCATTCATCCAAAACTGCCCTTTCCTAACTCGTAATAAATCCTATTCATCCATTACCCTGTGCTCTCTAAACTACATTGGCTCCCAGTCTGGCAACACCACAATTTTAAATTGATCATCTTTGTGTTTGAATTCCTCAATGTCCTCGCCCCTACCTCCTCCAGCCCCACATATGTCCAAGAACATTATGTTCCTCTGATTGTGGCCTATTGTACATCCCCGATTTTCAATGTTCCACTGTTGGGAGCTGTGCCTTCAACATGACTAAGCCCTAGAAAAGATTTAATGAGAACGTTCAGAAAAATGGACAAGTTCTAAGGAGGGAAGGACCAATATTCTATACTACCAACTACCTCATTTTTTAAAAATTACTTCAATTATGCTCTTCATCTAGTTCATTGCCACCTGTTCACAGCCTGACCCCAGTCCCCAAGCAGAGTGTGAGACAGAGCCAGACTCTCAATCATATCAGCTCAAGGCTCAGCCTTTAGGGAGCAGGATTTTCCTGAGCTGGAGCCAATCTTATTTGGCATCAATGATGGTATTATAATTCGATCAAAGTCCACCTTGATGGTTCCACAACAATGCAGTGTACTGTAGCTCAGTAAGTAGCACTTTTGTCTTTTGCTGTGGGTTCAAGTTCCATTCCAACTGGATCTCAAATATCCCATGGCCACTGTTTTGAAGAAAAGCAGATTTTCATCTTAGTGCATTGGCTAATATTTATCCCTCAACAAGCTATTAGTCAGGATATCTGGTCGTTATCTCATTGCAATTTGTGGAAGCTTGCCCTGTGCAAAATTTCTGTCCTTTTTCCTACAGCAGTGACTACACTTCTAAACACTTATGGGTTGTAAAGCACTTAGGGTGTCATGAGGTTCTGAAAGGCACAATAAAAATGAAAGTTCCTTCTTACTTTCCAAGGTGGTCTCAGCTCATCCTATTTTTCATTATGGGATATGAGCATCACAAGCATTTACTGCCCTTCCCTAATTGCAGGCCATTCAGCCCATCATGTTTACCCTGGCTCTCTGAAAGAGCTAGTCACTTAATCCCACTTTCCCAGATTTTTTTCAAATACATCTTTTATTTTCTTTTATGAAATAGTTATCCACTACCCTTTTAGAAGCTATTATGGATTCTGAATGGCATGACACAGCTGTCCAATATCACTACAATGTTACATTTCCTCATGTGCAAGGGGCCACTGCTGGCTGCCTGGTCCTATTCATATTATAATGGTTTCAAAGGTGGTAAATGTATAAATAAAGCTTTTCACTGTTGCAGGTTGAATGCGTGTCTTGCTCAAGCATAAACGAGATGCAATGGAAGAACTGGAAGCTTGGAAGTGGATGAGGTGTGATTTGAGACAGATCAAAAAGCAATTTATTGTCACACCTTCCACTAGCGACTTGATATACGGAACTTCCAGGTAGTGTTACCTTTCCAGGTTCATTTCAAAGTGTCATTCTCACATGCATCTGTGTTTGGGTAATAAAAGCAAAATACTGTGGATGCTGGAAATCTGAAATAAAAACAGAAAATGCTAGAAAAACTCAGCAGGTCTGATAGCATCCGTGGAGAGAGAAACAGAGTTAATGTTTCGAGTCCATGTGACACTTCTTCAGAGCTAAAGAGAAGTAGAAATAGGACGAAATTTATACTGCTTAAGGGGGGTGGAGCTGGATAGAAGGCCAGCGACAGGTGGGGGCAAAGGAGAGATTGACAAAGATGTCATGGACAAAAAGACTAATGGAGTGTTAATGGCAGTGTTAAGGGCTAAAGAAATTGCGGATAGTAGCATAAAAGTAAGAAAGCAGTGGCATGTTGGTAATGTTTTTAAATAAGGCCGGAAGATTTCTCCTCTCCAGTATGGTCATGATCCATTGCTTGGCTGCAGCCATTAAATTATTTTCAGCAACCCTTAGGGTCATATCTTGGCTCTCTCCAAGCAGCGATCAGGTAGAGATTACTTACATTAGCACGTGATATGGCTTGCTGTCCCACTGAGCATACGCAGCATTATTAAATCCAATGAGTGCTTCTGATAGACAAAATCTATGTGCAGCAGATTTGTGAACAAAATGACTTGGGTTGTGCAACAGAATTTTGGTTTAAGGGCAGAGTCGGTAGCAAGCAATTTTTTTTTGTATTTAAGTGAAATGTTTTTGGGGCAGGAGGCCAATGAGTCTCCCAGCTCATGGGGGTGAAAAAGATTCCCACAGAATGTGTCGAAGAACAGGGAAATTCTTCCAAGTGTCCTGGGCTAAGATCCACTAAGCAACCAGCACCACCAAATTAACTGGGCATTTATCTCTGCTCTTTGTGGGAGTTGTGCAAATTGGTTACCACATTTGCATACACAAGAATAATGGCAGTATTTTGAAAGTAACTTATTGGTTGTGAAGTGCTTTGGCTCACATGTGAATGGTGGGATCATAGAATTTTATAGCCCAAAAGGCCATTCAGCCCATCATGTCTGGGCCAACTCTTTGAAAAAGCTGTCTTAAATTAGTCCCAAATCTAGCTTTTTCCCTCAAAACCCTGCAAATCAATCTTCTTCAAGTATATGTTACAATTGCTTCTTTAGGTACCGTTCTACTGGTTAAAGTGAGTGAGGGTGAAGTTGAGCCCAATGCCTCGGTAATTACAGATATGCAATGTGTTCATTTTATTAAGAGTCGGTTTACGAGGTAGGTACAAAGTATGAGGGCTGCAGGTCTCAATGGACAGGGATTACTCACAGTCCTTGTTTGATATTGCAAAGAGGCTTAAAAAGCATGAAGTAACAGAAAATCATTTACACAGCTTTCGCAATAAAGCACCTCCCTCTTTCTGCACCTTGTCATTTGCTGAAGATAAACAACTCCACAAATAACTCTCATTTGTCCAAAAACACTGTTTTTGCAGCTGAAAGTTTCCCAGGCTGGAGATTAATTTGAGTCACCTGCTACCTACATGTTTCCTATTAATCTTGGGTTATCAGCTCCCCTCAGAGTGGAGTTGTTAACTTGGAATAGCAGCATCTTCAGGGGAGGTGGTGGAAGAATGGCAGAGTGAAAATCATTTTAAAGGGCAGTCCTTACCGCACGCACGCACGCGCACGCACGCACACGCGCGCACACACACACACCCCCCCCCCCCAACCCCCCACCACCAATCCCGACATCTTGCCACTTCTCCCCCTTCCCAGATCACTCAAGAATCACTGGCAAGAATCCCAGACCCCAGGGGCAGCTCAGTTCCTGAATGGTCTGTTAAAGAGTCAGGTTGGTGGGTCAGTCCCCTGCAGGGCCTGAGTATTGGAGCTGCAAGAGGGAGTGATGTAGGTTCTAAATCCCTCATCTCAGACAGGTCATCCTGGAACTGGAGATATATCCCACAATCCCCCTCCTCAAAAGCAACTATAATCACAATAGAGTCAAGAGGAGAATCAAACTACAAATTATATTTAATAAAGAGCAAATCATGTTTAAATACCACCCTTTATGGGGCTAGAATTGAAAAGAGCTTTAACGGAAGTGGGCCCCTCAGAGCAACGGGTTGCATCATCTGATGGTGAACTCACCACGCCATCCACTCTGAGATTTGGGTTTGAATTTAGTTTTGGCTGAGAAGATGCCCCTCCCTTGGGCAGGTGGTGTGATCCCTGATTGAGAGTAACTGCCATCACTGTAAAAGTGACACAAGATATATTAGACTACCTAACAGTAAAAGCCGCACCATGGATAGCAGCAGGACACTGGATGAGGCGTATCTGTGGCCTATTACACAAAGGCTTGGACAGGAACTCGATGCACGGGGAATCATAGAGGGTTTCAGCCCGTGATGGTCACCACCCCAAACACCATGAACTGCCGCATCGCACCCATGGTGACAGGGTCCATTTAACATCCAATACTGTGGGAAAAATCTGAAATTGCTGCACTACCGAGTCAAACAAACCACCAGCCTCACCATATATGTAACAGAAACGTTACAGAGTGCTGTATCACAGCACATGGCCCCTGCATACCGCCTCCAGTAATCAATAGTGCACCTAATGCTAGGGTCTTGTTCATCTGCTGGCTGTCAAGGCAAAAGGCAAAGTGGGAGTAGCTGCGGATTGGTTGGCTGAATAGACGATAACCAACTCCAGCAGGAGCTCCTTCTCACACCGGTTACACAAGCCCTGCTTCAGGAATCCCACACTGCTGTAATGTGCAGTGGCTGTAGAAATACCAGCCTCCTTCAGTAAAGAAGGACAATTCAAACATTGTCCAAAAGAATCAGCATCACTCTGCCCTCCCTCCATGTCAGCAAGTCCAGCTCATGATCAGTCAAATCACATATAATCAAGAATTTCAGTCTCCATTTCATTTTCACTTCCTTCTGATGGTGGATACTCTTCCTCCTCATCTTCCTCATCCTCGGCAGATTCAGATCCTTCTCTCTCCTGGGTGGCCAATGGCTTCTTCGAAGTTGAAGCTAAACCCCCCCAACCAAAAAAAGAAAAACTTATTTACAGAGAAGCAGAGTAAGTCTTACACAACAGACCAGGCAGTGAATTACAACCTGCTCTCCCCTCAGCTGCTCTGTCCACACCAGCAGAAACACCAGGCAGGTGAGCAGTTCCTCCAGGGGAAGGGTGAACACATTCGGTGACAAATGCTAAGCCATGTTAATGAGAGTGACCATTATCCAGCTCACTTCCTAATACAGCTGTATGCACAAGATGCCCATGTAGGAATACTTTCCACCCCATCCACCACCTTAAACATTCACTCCCTTCACCACCGAAACACAGTAGCAGCAGTATGTGTACCATCTACAAGCAACTCACCAAGGCTACTGTGACAGCATCTTTCAAACCCAAGACCACTACCATCTAGAAGGACAAGGGCAGCAGATAGATGGGAACATCTTCCACTTCAAGCCACTCACCATCCTGACTTGGAAATAAATCGCCGTCCCTTCACTGTCATTGGGTCAAAATCCTGGAACTCCCTTCCTAACAGCACTGTAGCTGTACCTAAACACGTGGAATGCAGCGGTTCAAGAAGGCAGCTCACCACCACCTTCGCAAGGGCAATTAGGAATGGGCAATAAATGCTGGCCCAGTCAGCGAAGCCCACATCCCATGAACGAGTAAATTAAAGAAACTTCTGCTCCTGCTTCACATATGAGAGATTTCTCTGAGGTTATGGCCAAACTGAGAATCTGTGCTTCATCTAGTGTCAAATCGAACAAATGTCACAGAACCCAGAACACAGTGCATTGTATGGGCTGGGGGAGAATGAGGGGAGGAAGGTGCAAAAGTGCTGTCACAATGTGAGGTCAGTTGGCATGCAGCAAGGTGCAAGGAGTGGTCACGGTTACAGGAGGGAAGCAGGAAAAGGAGGACAGCCAGAGTTGGGAGCTGAAAGGTAATTAAATTGGACAGATTTCAAAATTTATCAGTATAGACACAAGCTTCACCTGCTTTGTTCTTGCGCCAGATTTCTTTAATCATGTTAGACATCCGATCCCGGAGCTCATCATTGGTCTTTGGCAGACACCAACCATCCCGCTCAGTACATGTCGTCTCTTTGCCTTCGTTGCGATGAATTATCTTCCTTAAACTGAAATCAAACAGATGAACAGAAGGGAACAGTTTTCAGAGAGGAATCGTTTAAATCATCATCCAGCATTTGCAACTCTTGGGACACCCCGAGAACATGATAAGGCACTAGATAAATCTCAATGCCTTTATTTTTCCACAACTACTGTACTTCTACTGAAAATTCACTGGAGGTTACTGTGTGCACATAATAATCCAGACTGAGATGTGCAAACAACAAATAGTGAAGCACGTACGATGCAGGTTTGTGGCTTAGCAGTGGCTCGGTGTAACACTCTTATCTCTAAGTTAGGAAGTTGATGGTGGCTGGTTTAAGACCCACTCCAGAGCCTTATGCACATATTCCAGGCTAACTGAGGGAGTGCCACACTGTCAAAGGATCAGCACTGAGGGAGCGCCGCACTGTCGGAGCATCAGTACTGAGGGAGTGCTGCACAATTGGAGGTGCTGTCTTTCGGATGAGAGGTTAAACTGAGATCCTCTCAGGTGGAGGTAAAAAAATCCCTCAGCAGTATGTGAAAAGCAGAAGCATTCTCCCATATGTCCTGGCCAATATTCATCCTTCAACCAGCTCAGCTTCACTAGAAAATGCAACAGAGCCTTTGAGATAAATTTCCTCCATTCTTACACACCCAATTCTACTCAGTCCATCAGCTTCTAAAACTCCCTTCCCATTCTCTATTTTTCCCCAGCATGCCCTGTGAATACTTCCTATTAAAAGGTGAAAGTACAAGGTATCAGTACCTCTCTGCATCCAGGTCACACAGTTGGTAAAACATCTGACGATAAGGTGGCAAAGTGTGCTCTTGGAATATGTAGGCAGACTTCTGGAATTACAGGAACAGCAGGAATCAGGTCAACGACGCATTCAAATTTTATAAAGCACGGATTGTTCTAATCTAACCATTTGTTGAAACCCAGGGTTTTGGACTTTTCAAACTGGCATTTTACTGCAGAGAAATACAATCAGATCATCAAGGGCCTCAAAGACACTTTGGCTAAAGCAATTCTGAATGGAACAGAACAACAGAGGAAACTTGGGAGAGAGAAGAGTTATTCAGCACATTGTCAATAAACCAGCAGCACCCACACCCTGTGTACGGTGTTTACCATGGAGCCTCCTTATGACTCACGCTGGCCCATGAATTACCATCCATGTTGTGCCTGTCCCTACAAAAGCTCAAATACATTATCCCAATAATAACACTTTGTGCTGGAAACTTACTTTGAGTTTGTATCCAGATGTAGTTAGTTTCTTCCTTTGTGGGGTACTGAGAACTGCTGGAGCCTTTGCCAGATCCTGAATACTCACAACCTGGGGAGCTAAGAGGTGGAGAAAGAGCATCAATTCTAAACTTAGTCTGATTTAGAAATCACATACTTAATTAAAGGAAATACAGTTGCCCCTTACACTGCTCGCATTTGACATGGCAGCTGCATATATCAGCCTATGTGCCATCACCATATGCATCAAATACAAATGAACTGCTTGTAACACATTTAGCAAGCTGACTATTTTAGGCCATTCAACAAGTACTGAGCACTTAGTTACAGAGTTAAAAAGCCCTGCTGATGTCAGCCAATGTCAGGTCTTCGAGCAATCTCAATCAGTCCTTTGTAACTGGTTAAAGTGCCTCAGTGACGAAATTCTGGGTGTAACTGTTGAGTGGAGTGTTTTAAAAAATAAATGTTGCTTAGTTCGCTTTTTGCTTTTAGCAAGCTTTGTCCACACAGGGAAAAGGCATTCAGACCAAAGCTGTTAGCGGTGGGGACTGTAATTGGGTTAACAACTAGCAGCAAACATTCCAAGAAATACATGTTTTCTTGTATCTAGCAGCACTCCTGAGTAGCAGCTGGTCTGTGTACTAGAGGGGACTGCAGCCTCTCTATTTTTCTCCACAGGTCATGTACCCTTCAGGCTGAGGCCTCTTCATAATCTTTTGAAACCGGCCTCTGAGACGAGCCCGGGGAATGTCCAGCCCGTTTACAGTGCCCTCAGCAAGCAGGGAGGTGGAAAGAACCTGGGAAATCTCGGCTTTCCCTCTCACATTAAAGAGGCAGCCCCAACACCAGGGCCCCTTTCAAAAATCAAAACTGGTTATGAGCAAGCACTGTTCATCTCTACATCGGAAGGGAACCAAAAATATCAGCAAATTCCAGGTTTGACCCCCAGTCTGTGCTAAGTTAGATGGTCCACGCCAATGTAGCAGTGGGAGTGGCACAAATGACCTGGTCATCTTTGACCTCAGGAAAGGTCGGAGGTAGGTTTTAAGGAGCGTCTGAACAGAGGTTTAGGGAGAGAATTTCAGAGCTTAGAATCCAGGCAGCTGAAACCACCTATGGTAGAGTGAAGGAAACTGGGGATGAACAAACACAGAGATCTGAGAGTTGTAAGGCTGGAAGAGGTGACAGAGATAGGGAAGGCAGAGGCCATGGAGGCATTTGAACAAACTTCCACATCCTTTCTCCCTTTCCAATTAATCTTTTTAAATAGAGGAAGGTCTGATGGGATTGGCCAACCAGCTTCTCAAGACTATCTGTAAACAAGAACTAGAAAGATCTCACCTCCCTGCTTAGGCAGCACCTCCAATGTCCAAAACGATATGACAGCAGCATGCTGCACGGACAAGAACTTTCCCAGAGAACAGTGGGTCTGTGGATCAGGCGGTTATCTCATACAGTGTTCACTGATTCACTGAATTCCTTCAGGCAAGAGCTGGACCTGTTTCTGAATGGGATGGAGGTCACCTAATATGAAAGATAGGTACTGCAGGGAATTATCAGGGCCAGAGTGATCCTTTGATCACCCAAGCAATGTGGAGAGGGATTTCTCAGATTCTGCCCTCCCCAAAAGTATCCTGGGCTTATAATCTAATTGTTTGCCCCTCCCTGGCGATAACATGGTTTTGAGTTGGGGTGATGGGAGGATATTGTGAGGCACACGGTATCATAAATTGTTGGATCAAATTGGTTGGACCAGAGCATTTTTTCCTGCTCGTCACTGTATGTATCTTCTGTGGCCCTTACCTGGCTTGCTGATGGTGATGGGGAGGCTGTAATTAAACGTACTGCGCTTTGCCTTCACAGGCATGTCCGAGGGCATATAACCTGCAAAATAAAGAGCTATCAATACTGCATCATCTTTAGCTTTAACATCAAAGTTTCCAGTTAGATTGTTCTCCATTGGGCTATCAGCATCGTTCAAGAATCGGCTGTGACTCAGCGGGCAGAATACTTGTCTCAAAATCAGAAGGTTATGGGTTCAAGCCTGATTCCAGAAACTTGAGCACAAAGTCTAGGTTGACACATGTGGGTAACAAATGAGGGAGCGCTGCATTGCTGGAGGCCAGTACTGGGGGAGCGGTGCATTGCTCGAGGTCAGTACTGGGGGAGCGCTGCATTGTTGGAGGGGCAGTTTTTAAAAATTTTATTCTTTCATAGGATGTTGGTGTCACTGGCAAGGCCAATATTTGCTGCCTGTCCCTAATTACCCTTGAACCAAGCGACTTACTAGGCCATTTCAAAGGACTGTAAAGAATCAACCAAATTACTCTGTAGGCCAGGTAAGGATGGCAGATTTCATTCCCTAAAGGACATTAGTGTACCAGATGGGTTTTTATAACAATCAATGAGAGTTTAATGGTCACAATTACGGAGACTAGCATTATATTTCAGATTTTATTAATTGAAATTAAATTCCACCAACTGCTGTGGTGAGATTGAACTCGTCTCCCCACAGCTGGGCCACTGGGCTATTCGTTCAGTCACATTACCACTACGCTACCATCTCCCTTTAAGATGAGAATATTGATAATTGAGGAAACGCTGCACTTGTTGGAGGATCAGTGCTGGGGGAGCGCTGCATTGACAGAGGGCGGGACTGAGGGAGCACTGCATTGACAGAGGGTGGGGCTGAGGGAGTGCTGCAATGACAGAGGGCGGGACTGAGGGAGCGCTGCAATGACAGAGGGTGAGGCTGAGGGAGCGCTGCATTGACAGAGGGTGAGGCTGAGGGAGCGCTGCATTGACAGAGGGTGAGGCTGAGGGAGCACTGCATTGACAGAGGGTGGGGTTGAGGGAGCGCTGCACTGACAGAGGGTCGGTGCTGGGCGAGTGTTGCATTGACAGAGGGTCAGTGCTGCATTGACAGAGGATTAGTGCTGAAGGAGTGCTGCTTTGTTGAAGATGCCATCTTTCAGGTTAGACAATAAACTGAGCCCCCATCTGCCCTCCCAGGTGGATGTAGAAGACCAGATGACCGTCCGGACTATTCTGAGGAACAGCATGGGAGTTCTCCCCTGTGTCCTAGCCAATATTTACTGCTCTACCAAAATCATTGAATCCAATAACCTGGATATTATGTTGCTGTTTTGTGGGATCTTACTGTGTGCAAACTGGCTGCTACATTGCTTCACAATAGTCTGTGGCATCTTTAACGTCACCTTGGGAGGGTAGACAGGGCTTTAGCTTAATACCTCATCTGAAAGAGGCTATCACTGACAGTGTAACCCTCCTACAGAACTGCACCTCCGACAGTGCAGCGTTCCCTCAGAACTGTCCCTCTGACAGTGCAGCACTCCCACAGCACTGCTCCTCCAATAGTGCCGTGCTCCCTCAGCACTGCCCCTCTGACAATGCAGCACTCCTCTTCCAATAGTGCCATGCTCCCTCTGCACTGCCCCTCTGACAATGCAGTACTCCCACAGCACTGCTCCTCCAATAGTGCCGTGCTCCCTCAGCACTGCCCCTCTGAAAATTCAGCACTCCTCTTCCAATAGTGCCATGCTCCTTCAGCACTGCCCCTCTGACAATGCAGCCCTGCTACAATACTGCACACCCAACAGTACAGCGTTCCCTCAGCACTGCCCCTCTGACAGTGTAGCCCTGCTACAATACTGCACACCCAACAGTGCAGCATTCCTTCAGCACTGCCTCTCTGGCAGTGTAGCCCTTCTACAATACTGCATGGGGAGTGTCTGTCTGGATTAGAGGAGGGAACAAAGTTGAGAAGGGGAAGCAGGAATTAAATATATGCAATAGTTTCTTCTTGTATTGCATAACCATTGAATTAATTATTTTCATGTGCTGGGTACAGTCGATTTGCTTCTTCCCACCCCATCAGTTACCGTGTTTGGTGCTGCATCGAAGCCTGAAATCCAACACCTGGTAAATCTTTGCTTTGGGATCTTTTCTTGGATCATACCCAAACCTGACCCAGAGACTTCGCCAGGGACCTGTAAGCTGTGAAGGAGAGTGAAGCAGGGAAGGAAAGAGAGCAGAGTGACTACTGAGTTAAATAATTAATGTTTCTGTGAGAAAAATGAAAAAAAAAAACAAAAAATGCTGGAAAAACTTAGCGGGTCCAACAGCATCCGTGGAGAGAAAGACAGAATTTACGTTTCGAGTCTGTACAACTCTTCTTCAGAGCTGAAGGGAAGTAGAAACATGGTGAAATATATACTAAAACAAAAATAGAATTACCTGGAAAAACTCAGCAGGTCTGGCAGCATCGGCGGAGAAGAAAAGAGTTGACGTTTCGAGTCCTCATGACCCTTCGACAGAACTTGCGTTCGAGTCCAAGAAAGAGTTGAAATATAAACTGGTTTAAGGTGTGTGTGTGGGGGGCGGAGAGATAGAGAGACAAAGAGGTGGAGGGGGGGGGGGGGGGTGTGGTTGTAGGGACAAACAAGCAGTGATAGAAGCAGATCATCAAAAGATGTCAACAACAATAGTACAATAGAACACATAGGTGTTAAAATTAAAGTTGGTGATATTATCTAAACGAATGTGCTAATTAAGAATGGATGGTAGGGCACTCAAGGTATAGCTCTAGTGGGGTTTTTTTTTTATATAATGGAAATAGGTGGGAAAAGGAAAATCTTTATAATTTATTGGAAAAAAAAAGGGAAGGGGGAAACAGAAAGGGGGTGGGGATGGGGGAGGGAGCTTACGACCTAAAGTTGTTGAATTCAATATTCAGTCCGGAAGGCTGTAAAGTCCCTAGTCGGAAGATGAGGTGTTGTTCTTCCAGTTTGCGTTGGGCTTCACTGGAACAATGCAGCAAGCCAAGGACAGACATGTGGGCAAGAGAGCAGGGTGGAGTGTTGAAATGGCAAGCGACAGGGAGGTTTGGGTCATTCTTGCGGACAGACCGCAGGTGTTCTGCAAAGCGGTCGCCCAGTTTACGTTTGGTCTCTCCAATGTAGAGGAGACCACATTGGGAGCAACGAATGCAGTAGACTAAGTTGGGGGAAATGCAAGTGAAATGCTGCTTCACTTGAAAGGAGTGTTTGGGTCCTTGGACGGTGAGGAGAGAGGAAGTGAAGGGGCAGGTGTTGCATCTTTTGCGTGGGCATGGGGTGGTGCCATAGGAGGGGGTTGAGGAGTAGGGGGTGATGGAGGAGTGGACCAGGGTGTCACGGAGGGAGCGATCCCTACGGAATGCCGATAAGGGGGGTGAAGGGAAGATGTGTTTGGTGGTGGCATCATGCTGGAGTTGGCGGAAATGGCGGAGGATGATCCTTTGAATGCGGAGGCTGGTGGGGTGATAAGTGAGGACAAGGGGGACCCTATCATGTTTCTGGGAGGGAGGAGAAGGCGTGAGGGTGGATGCGCGGGAGATGGGCCGGACACGGTTGAGGGCCCTGTCAACGACCGTGGGTGGAAAACCTCGGTTAAGGAAGAAGGAGGACATGTCGGAGGAACTGTTTTTGAATGTAGCATCATCGGAACAGATGCGACGGAGGCGAAGGAACTGAGAGAATGGGATGGAGTCCTTACAGGAAGCGGGGTGTGAGGAGCTGTAGTCGAGATAGCTGTGGGAGTCGGTGGGTTTGTAATGGATATTGGTGGACAGTCTATCACCAGAGATTGAGACAGAGAGGTCAAGGAAGGGAAGGGAAGTGTCAGAGATGGACCACGTGAAAATGATGGAGGGGTGGAGATTGGAAGCAAAATTAATAAATTTTTTCAAGTCCTGACGAGAGCATGAAGCGGCACCGAAGTAATCATCGATGTACCGGAGAAAGAGTTGTGGAAGGGGGCCGGAGTAGGACTGTAACAAGGAATGTTCCACATACCCCATAAAGAGACAGGCATAGCTGGGGCCCATGCAGGTATATACTGTTTGTTTGGTGGTGGTGGTGGTGGTGGTGGTGGTGGTGGTGGTGGTGGTGGTGTGTGGGGGGGGGGGGTTGGGGGAGGGGGGGTGGTGGTGGTGGTGGTGGTGGTGTGGGTGGGCGGAACAGGTGAAGCTGGATAGAAGGCCACCGATGGGTGGAGGCAAAGAATTCGCTGCTCCCAATGCCGTTTCCTCTACATGGGAGAGACCAAATGCAGACTGGTGACTGCTTTGCGGGACACCTTCGGTCTGTCCGCAAGCATGACCCAGAGCTTCCTGTCACTTGCCATTTCAACACACCACCCTGCTCTGATGCCCACATGTCCATCCTTGGCCTGCTGCAACGTTTCAGTGAAGTTCAACGCAAACTGGAGGAACAGCACCTCATCTTCCGACTAGGCACCTTATAGCCTTTCAGACTTAACATGGAGTTCAACAACTTCAGATCATGAACTCTCTCCTCCGTCCTCACCCCTTTTTGATCCCCTTTTTTCAAATATTTATTTTTTAATTTATATATTTTCCCACCTATTTTTATTCGTATTTTTAAAAATTTATTTCCATTTTTATTCATTGTTCCATCCCCACCTTTTAGCCTATTTCGATCTTTTCTCCCCACCACTGTCCCCTACCCCCACTCCCCCTCACCCCCACTAGGGCCACCTGTCACTTGCTCATTCCGCTTTCCACTCTTAATGTCACCATTAGCACCTCCTTTAGCCAGTATCACCACCATCAACACCCTTTCGACCTTTCGCAATCTCTCCCTTGCCTCCACCTATCACTGGCCTTCTATCCAGCTTCACCTGTCCCATCCCCCTTAAACAGTATATATTTCACCATATTTTTACTTCTCTTTAGTTCTGAAGAAGAGTCATATGGACTCGAAATGTTAACTCTGTCTTTCTCTCCCCAGATGTAGTCTCTCCATGACTGTAGCCATCCTGTACACCATTAGAAAAGTGCATGAAGGTGAAACTGATATTCATTCTTGCTTTCCCCCCAACTACTCACAGTTCAAGACCCCAATGTCTCAAGAAGCTTTACACTGATCAATGTCCATCACCTACCCTGTACTAGCCAGATAGTTGGCCCATTCCTTCTTCATCTGAACCAACCACCACCCCCTAGCTTGTGCATATCAAAACTCTACATAAAAGACCAGGACCTGTCAACCCTCAGAGCAAAAGCTTAACAAAACGTGCCAAGTGCAATTTGTAACAAGTCATATGCCACAAAAACAAGTCTCTGAATTCAATAAACCCTTCACTACAAACGAAGAACACCCCTCCCTTGCCCTGCCACAAATTTCTTTGAAGGTGGGGCTTGAACGGGGAAACAACAGAATGGCAGCTTACCCCCACCCCAACCTGGTATTTCATCCAAGTGCCAGTTCTTCTTGTATGAGGTCAAGACAGTGAGCGCTGTCAACTATTTAATTCCTGGGGTCAGGAGCCATAACAGAGCACCCAAAGGCCCTACTTTAACATTTTTAGCGGGGGTGACTGGTCAGTGATGGGGCAAATTTCTTGGCAGATGCCCAGGGCCACTAAGCCCAAACATGGAAGACCCACTGAGACATGAACGCAGCTCTGACCCAATCTGTACGCCTCAATGCAAAATAAGGTGGATACAGTTCAAAAGCACACAGGATGCTGCATTCACTTACTGAATTAATGGGTGGAGCCAAGGAAGAGCAGCAGCTTGTAACTCACCATGTAGTAGGCCACAAAAGGCAGGAGCAGCTTCAGTTTGTCTGGGTGAATGTCAATATTTGACTTCACTGCATTTCGGGACCAGATGGGCCGGATTTCAAAATGCTGAGGAGACAGAAGACAGACGTACAGAATCAGACTCCAGGTTCTGCCATTCCTAACTACACTCCTGCATCGCACAAAGCTTGCGATAACGTGCCTGGAACCCTTTCCCAGCAATGGAAATGAGACCTGACAGTCACCAAGCTTTTAGTGGTTGGCTTTTAACTGCCCTCTGAAGTGGCCCTCAGTTGTATCAGTTTTACTGGCCGAGCTGCAATTTAAGCAAGTCTGTCCACTGAGAAAGGTTTGCATTTATACTGTGCTTTTCACGAGCTCAAGTCATCTCAAACGTTTACAACCAATTGCTGAAGTGCTTTCACTGTTGTAATTTAGGGAACTCAGCAGGCAGTTTGACAAAGCAAGGACCCACAAACAGCAATGAGCTAACGAGCAGGTAATCTGTTTTAGGTGTTGGTTGAGGGATAAATATTGGCCAGGACACCAGACAGAGGTCCCCTGCTCTTCCTCAAAAAGTTACAGAGCATTGATCTGAAGAAACAACATCAGGGGCACTGTAAATAAGGCAGAGACACCTTTGCCACTCACCCTTTTCAGCTCCTCTTCAGCTCTCCGGTCCGCAGCCTGAGTGTTGAATTTCCTCCAGTTCTGAACGGCAGCTTCAAGAGGTTGGGATGGCACCTCTGTATCATCAAAATTCACAAATATGGCATTGTGAGGACGGCGAGCTCGCCCCAAGCCAATCAAGTTCTCGTTGGATAGTTTCGGAGGATGGTAACCATCCCTGAAAACAGGGAAAGGCAAAAATAAAAATAACTTCTCTGGAATACTTTCACACAAACCAAATATTTGACTTTTCCATCAACACCAGATAAATGCCGATGTAATTGAAAAACAGAATCTCTCTCTTATCCTTCCCTTTCCTTGTGGTTCTGAGACCGGAGATTCAGATAGGTCACCTTTTCTAAAACACAGATAGGACCAATCTATCACCAGCTCTTGGGAGGTGTGCCTTTGATTTCCCACATCAGTTTATCATTATTAGCGTGTGTGATCATGACAAAATATATATTTATTATTACGATGTGAAAGAATGAACTTTCAATTCTATAGCATCTTTCACAATCTCAGGGCGTTCCAAAGCACTTTCTCGTCAATGAAGTGCTCTTTGAACTGCTGTAATTTAGGGAAATGCTGCAGCTAATTTGTCTAAAGCAAGATCCCATAGATGTCAATAATATAATGATCAGATCATCTGTTTTAGGTGCTGGTTGAATGGTGGTTATTTCCTGAGACACTGGAAGACTTCCCCTGCTCTTTGTATCCTGCCATGGAATCTTCTACGTCCAAATAAAGGCAGACACGGTCTTAGTTTTAATATTTCATTTGAAAGATGTCACCTCCAACAATGCAGTGCTCCTTTAGCACTGCACTGAAGTATCAGCCTAGATTAAATGTTCTAGACTTAGACCAGAACTCGCATCCACAATCCTTGACTCAGAGGTGAGAGTGTAGCTCACTTAGCCAAGGCTCACATGAGAAACCTTCAGTACAGAAAGAACTACAAGGGCACTCACTTGTGCCTCTGGTCTCTTTTGTCTACAATGGCAAGTGACAAGCTGCAGAATATCACTGACAAAGCCTTGAAGCAAGTCACTTGGCTCTGCAAGACAATAGGAGGAGGAATTAGAAAAATAAAGCTTTAGAAATTGAGGCAAAATAGAATAGTGTAGTGAACTTAGAACCATCAAGAATTGTTTGGAATACAACATAATGGAGGTTGCTACACTTCTACTTTGGTGACTGAAATGCTGCCCTGGCAAATTTAACGAGTTGAACTCACGATATCGGGTGCCTATACTGACCTGTGCTGGACTTCCGGCCGGTAGTAATAATCCACAGGGTTATCCACACGGGAAAATATCGGTGGAGGGATGTAAAGCGGCAAATCCTGGTCAAAAAACTCTTTGTGTTCGGGCTTGTGGAGGATGACCTTGTTGTACATGGACACCTGTGAGCCACTTGTTGCTGTGTGCATAACCAGGAACTGGAAATCGGACATTCCTATCAAACACAATCAGAAGACCCACATTAAATGAATGTGGGCATAGAGTAGGGTGGTTGTGGGGGATGTGGTATCACTGAATCAGGAACAGATTTTCTTTCAGAAGTGCCACCAATCAATTTAAGTAGAGGAGCAGTAACAAGATGACAGAATGCTGTCTGTTCATCTTTGAGGGTCTATGGTACCGGTCAAGGACAAGATCAGACTCATATTTAATATCCCCCGCATTAAAAATAAGCAAATGAGTTATGCTAAAGTCAATAAAACTTTAGTCTGGCCTCAGTTGGAGTATTGTGTCCAATTCGGGATGTCACATTTCAGGGGGAATGTTAAAGTCTGGAGAGGTTGCAGAGGAGATTTACTTACTAATAAGGGACTTAGAGAAGCAGCAGCTGTTCTCCTTACAGCAATGAAGATTGAAAGGAGACTTAATAGAGATGTTCAAAATGATGTAGGGTTGGGTATCAGTAAATAAGGAGAAACTGTTTCCACTGGCAGGAGGCTTAGTAAACAGAGGGACACATTTAAGATAATTGGCAAAAGAACCATAATGCGCTGTCTGAAAGGGCAGTGGAAGCTGAGTCAATAGTAACTTTCAAAAGAGAACTGGATAA
Source organism: Carcharodon carcharias (assembly GCF_017639515.1). Taxonomy (NCBI): domain Eukaryota; kingdom Metazoa; phylum Chordata; class Chondrichthyes; order Lamniformes; family Lamnidae; genus Carcharodon; species Carcharodon carcharias. The sequence goes on along the minus strand of NC_054474.1, from coordinate 150,057,945 downwards.
GTACTTGAAAAGGAAAAAAAATGCAGAGCTATGGGGAAGGAGGTGAAGTGGGACTAATTGGACAGCTCTTTCAAAAAGTCAACACAGGCATGATGGGCCAAATGGCCTATTTCTGCCATATGATTCAATGATATTCTGCTGTGAAATTTAAAGTCTGGGCTCACATATGAAGACTGCTTTCTTGTTTGAGCTATCTGTGAAACTGAGAGAGGGGGAAAAGAAATACTATGCACTTAACCAAGACAGACTTACTGAGGAGCATCTTGCAGAGTTGAAGAGGAATGAACCCAGCGAAGAACAACAGAGGGGCATTATCGCATGAGTGATAAATATTGGCCAGGACACTAGAGAAAATCCCTTGCTCTTTTCTGAAAGAGTGCCATGAGTTCATTGCCCTTCACCACCTTATAATGGTCCTTGTTAACTCTCCTGGAGGAGTTTTTTTCCCCCTTGTTCACACCCCATTTCTCCAGTCTGCATCAAAAATTCCTAGCTCAGCAAAGATTTTGACACATCATAACATCAAATCTTCCGCTTCCAATCTAAGGCTGAAATCTGTCATGGGTTAAATGCAGACTAGTTATTTCCCCACCACTTCTGAAGACACCAAACAGCATCCACACACAATCTGATAACACATTACCCTGGAATTTGTAAGTGGTCCCAATGACGCCAAGGATTTCCATCTCGTATTTAACCTCCTCTTCTCTGTCCCCTTCCTCAGGAGATGCTTTAGTTCTCACTTTCCTCCATCTCCTCTTAACCCTGAGCAGCATGCTGGTTGAGGGGAAGCGGTTGGCACACACTGGATGGCAGTAAGGATCCTTTGGACGGAAGTGCAGCTCAAGCCTCCGGCATGGGTCAGCGTAGGTCTATTGCAAAATAAACAGGTTGGAAGAATTATCGAGAGAAAAGTGGTTGCATCCATACAGCATAATTAGGAGTGTAAATGAAAAGAAAAAAGACTTCATTTATATAGCACCTTTCACAGTCATCAGACATCTCAAGGCACCTTACAGCCAATGAAGTAATTTTTGTAGTGTAGTCGCTGTTGAAATGCAGCAGACACTACGTGCACAGCAAGATCCCACAAACAGCAATGTGATATGGCCAAATAATCTGAATGGCTCGAAAATAAAAAAAAAAATGTTTGATGTAGATGGAGCTTTACTCTGTATCTAACCCCGTGCTGTACCTGTCCTGGGAGTGTTTGATGGGGACAGTGTAGAGGGAACTTTACTCCGTATCTAACCCCGTGGTTTATTGGGGACGCGGCCATTCACTCACCCGGGAAACCCCCTCCTCTCCCCCCAGGGTCTCCAGCATCTTCCGCGGGTCGCGGACCATCCCCGGATACTCGGCGCAAACCAGCCGCCTCTCCGCCTCAAAACGCAGCCTGACCGCCGTGGCCTGTGTGCCGGGGGACGGCGCTGACCGCTGGCCGAGCTCCGGCGCGGAACCCGGCTCGAGCTCCATCCCCACAACCGCCGCCGCCTCCATGTCAACATCCGGTCCCACGCCAACCGCGTCCGCCTCCCAACCAGCGGCAGGAACAAAGAGCCCGGCCGACAGAGATTCCGCCTCTCCTGCTCCTCCCATTAAATTATATTGTACATGAATATAATTTAAATATATTCACAATATGTGTTTGTGTACACGATGTCTGCATTATTACAGGGATTATAGTCGTATTCCATATAGAATGTGTAAATATATATAGAATATTAATGATATGGTAATATATTATCACCAATTTTCATAATAAATTCTGATATGTTAGTGTGAATATATGTAACTTCTCGTAGAACTATCATGCACCATTTTAATAATTTTAAGAGGATGCCAAAATATCTAATCAATATAATTTTGTGGATTTGTTCCTATTTATTTTAAACACCGACCCAGAAGGGAGAATAAAAACAAAAACAGAATTACCTGGAAAAACTCAGCAGGTCTGGCAGCATCGGCGGAGAAGAAAAGAGTTGACGTTTCGAGTCCTCATGACCCTTCAACAGAACTAGGAGGATTGTCCTAGTTCTGTTGAAGGGTCATGAGGACTTGAAACGTCAACTCTTTTCTTCTCCGCCGATGCTGCCAGACCTGCTGAGTTTTTCCAGGTAATTCTGTTTTTGTTTTGGATTTCCAGCATCCGCAGTTTTTTGTTTTTATCTCAGAAGGGAGAATAGGTTATCCTGTCTCCTGCCAATGCAAGATGGCTGCAAAGGTGACCGCCGATATACTTCTGCGCCATGCACAGAAAACCGATGACACTGGTCGCTTCTCGGCCTTTTGGCTAATGATCAAGTGTAGTCGTGAAGCGATAGCTATAACCGGTTGAGCCCCATACCATGGGGTATGTAACACCGTTCAGGTGACGGTGAAGGACAGCGAAGGAAGAGCGCCCATGGATCGGGCCTTCTTCATCAAGCGGATCCTGCTGAAGGCGTGTGGATTTGAAGCGGGTGAGATCTACTCCCTGCAAGACTTCCCCAGTGCTGGATGTTTTGATGTGACTTTCAAACGTGTGGCAGCTTGCGTCAAGTTCCTGAAGGCGTTCGAGGAGAAGAGAGACGAGCCAGAGATAAAGATCCTGACAGTGGAGCCACTCTTTGCTCTGCTGTTGCAACGGGACCGTGTGGTGACTGTGCATCTCTACAACCCTTACATCCCTGTTGCCGATGTGCTTCCTTGCCAGGTACGTCGACAAGGTTGGGAGCTTGGTTAGAGATGCCTTCGGGATTTGGACATGCAAACGCCAGGTTAAGGTCATGCTCAAGACTGATGGTAAGGGAATCATCTTCCACCTTCCTTCCAGCTTTGCTATCGGGGAAGCCGTGGCTACCTTGTCTATGCTGGGCAGCCCAAACTTTGTCACTCATGCAGCAAGTCTGGTCATGTGGCGGCCAACTGCAGCGCCGCCCTCTGCAAGAACTGCAAACAGGAAGGGCACCAGACATAGGACTGCAAACAGACTAAGTGCTGCAACCTGTGTGGCGAGGCAGGCCACCTCTACAGGACCTGCCCCAAACGCTGCCTCTCTTATGCCCAGGCAGCCAAAGCCAACGAGGGGGAAGCTGAGGAAATGCTTCATGTCACTACTACCAAGGACACTTGCAACCTTCCAACCACCATGGCCCCCAGTGAGAACGACGGGACAAAGGAGGACACAGAGAGCGACAAGGTTGAGGAAAAGATTGAAACAGCAGACAGCCAATCAACAGCACTGCCCCCTGAACCTCCCACTCCTCAGGAGAACAAATCAATGGAGGAGGAGGAAGCAGCAGAAAATCAGCAGGGGGAGTGGCAGCTGGTGAAGAGAGCCAAAAGGAAGAAGTGGCTAAGAAGTGACCAAGCCACTTCTCAGATAAGTGGCAGGAGGCATCTCCCATCTGACACGGATAACAAGGGCAGCTGCTCTTCAGATGAAGAAGGGAAAGGGCGGCATCTACAGAAGAAGAGGCAAAGCTCTAGGGACTTGGAGGACGAGACAGCCGAGCTCCAGAACATTGGAGACAATGAGGAGACCAGCGCACCCCAACTTTGCCCACAACCCGAAGAGGCCAGCGCACCCCAGCCCCAGGAATCTGGGAGCAGTGAAGCACTCAGCGCAACCCAGCTCCGGGAAGCCGGGAGAAGCAACGCCCCAGAGGGGGAGAGGATTGGAGAGACTTCTCCAACAGAGGACATTTCACATGAACCCCCAGATGCCACCTGAGCAGAACATCACCAATGGGGAGGTTCAGGACAGTTTCCTCAGCCCATCCAAAGTGAGGCAATTTGTGAACACTATGGGTATGCAGGAGCAGACTAAAGGTCTGGGACTCTCAGAGACAACAGGCTTGGTAAGCGACTAACTGCTTTAAAATGGGTGTTAAGATTGTATCCATAAATGTGCATAGCATTAAATCTACTACGCGATGTGTTGCGACCTTGGACTACCTTGCCAAGGTTAAAGCTGACCTGTTATTTCTGCAGGAGTGTGCTATACCGCACCTCAGCTCCTACAGGCAATGGTCACCATGGTGGTCCCACGGGCCATCGATCTGGTCGGGTGGAAACGACTCTCATTCCTCTGGCCTGGGTATTCTGCTGCGGGGAGGCAGTTTCACCGTCTCCCAGGTTAAGGAGGTGGTGGGCGGGTGCCTCCTCGTAGCAGACGTAATGTACAAGAATGTTCCACTCCGGTTAATTAACGTGTCACAAGGAGCTGAGCGGCTGGAGGTTTTTCAGCAGCTCCCAGAGCTGCTGGCGACCTCCAGGCCAGTCAGTCTGGGTGGCGACTTCAACTGCATCATCGATGTGGCTGGACGATCCGGCAGAGCCGATAGCAGATTGGACGCTACGTCCAGATCCCTGATGGAAACAGTTAAGGATGTCAAGCTGCACGACGTCTTCAGCAGCCCTGCAGACGGAGCGCAGCTTAGGTACATCTGGTCGCAGCCAGACGGGTCCATCCATTCCAGGATAGACTTCCTGTTTGTGTCCCGTGGATTCGCAGTCAGATCCACCAACATCAAGCCGGTATTCTTCTCTGACCACTGCCTCCTACTGGCTGACTGTCACTTAGAGGAAGACCAGATGGTGGGCAGGGGGGCATGGAAGCTAAACGTGCAACTGCTGACCCCAGGGAACATTGAGGAACCTGAGAGGGATCACAAAGGTTGGAGAACTGTGAAACCCCTCTTTGACTCCCTGACACACTGGTGGGAAGCGATCAAGGAAAACATCAAAAGGTTTTTCATCCTCAAAGGCACCCAGAAAGCTAGAATGGAACAGAGGGCAATGTCCGAACTTCAGAAAAACATGCAGAACCTGCTCCGGCTGCAGTCGATGGGGGTCGATGTCAAGGACAAGAGGTGAAGAGCCAGCAAGCTTCTGTCTTTGCCTCAGAGGCCTCCAAGATCATCTTCCATTCCAGAGTCTGCTCCATGGAGCAGGATGAGACGTGCTCACGTTTCTTCTTCCAAAAGGTACACAGAGAGAGCTCTATGATCAGCAGCCTGAAGGAAGAAGATGGCTCAGTAAAGTCATCGCAGTCTGACATTTTGAGGATCAGCAAATCTTTTTATGATGTGAAGCCCACAGACAGCACGGCCTCCCAGTCCTTCCTGTCCTCTATCACGGAGGTCTTAGACGACAGTACACGGGAGAGCCTGGACAAATGGCTAACTCCTGACGAACTGACTAAGGCCCTTGAGTCCTTTGAGAAGAGTAAAACTCCTGGAAGTGACGGCTTGCCGGCAGAGTTGTATTCGGCTCTGTAGGACTGGATCGGCCCAGACCTGCTAGAAGTATATGAGAGTATGTTTCTGGCTGGCAGCATGTCAGAATTCATGAGGAAAGGCATCATCACCCTCATCTACAGGCACAAAGGGGGAAAGGGAGGAAATTAGAAATTGGCGACCCATTTCACTGTTGAATGTGGACTATACGATTCTGTCCAAGGTCATCGCCAATTGGGTCAAGTCCGCAGTGGAATTGGTGATCCACCCTGACCAGACCTGCACTGTGCTGGGCAGGAAGATCTCTGACAGCCTCGTGCTACTCAGGGATACGATTGCCTATGTGCTGGATAGGGGTGTGGACACCTGCCTCATCAGCCTGGATCAGGAGAAGGCCTTTGACAGAATATCGCACACATACATGGTGGATGTGCTCTCCAAAATGGGGTTTGGGGAGGGAATTCACAATTGGATCCAACTGCTCTACACTAACATCAGTAGCGCAGTCTCAATCAATGGGTGGGAATCAGATAGCTTTCCTATTAAATCTGGAGTCAGGCAGGGCTGCCCTCTCTCCCCTGTCCTTTTTGTGTGTTGCATAGAACCCTTTGCTGAGTCCATCAGGAAGGATCTGGGCATAAGAGGAGTGACGATCCCAGGCAGTGGAGGCATTCAGGTCAAAACCTCCCTGTACATGGACAATGTCGCCGTCTTCTGCTCAGATCCACTGTTGGTGCGCAGACTGATCCACATCTGCGACCAGTTCGAACTGGCCTCAGGAGCCAAGGTAAATTGTGGGAAGTGCGAGGCCATGTTCTTTGGGAACTGGGCTGACTTTGTCCCCTTCACCATCAGGGCTGACGGCGCTGGGGATATGGTTCTGAGGGACCAGGGCATGTGTTAGAAACTGGAAGGAGCAAGTGTCTATGGCAAAAAGAAAACTGGGTATGTGGGAGTGACGCTCCCTCTCCATTGCGGGTAAGAACCTGGTCATCAGGTGTGAGGCACTCTCGCTGTTGCAGGTCTGGCCCATTCCAGACTCCTGCACGATGGCGATCACCCGAGCCGTCTTACGCTTTATCTGGAGGTCGAAAATGGATCGTGTCCCCAGGGACACGATGTACAAGCCTCTAGATAAAGGGGGAAGAAACGTGCCCAACATTGCCCTCATATCGATGGCCATCTTTGTGTGCGGCTGTTCATAGACCCTCGGTACGCCAACACCAAGTGTCACTACGTGCTGAGGTTCTACCTGTCCCCGGTGTTACGAAGGATGGGTCTGGCCACGCTGCCGCGGAACGCTCCAAGTAGTTGGACCGTGCCGTACCACCTGTCCCTCATGGAAAAATTTATGCAGAGAAACACCTTTGACCACAAGTCCATCAGGCAGTGGTCGGCATGTAACATCTTAGAGACCCTGCGGGAAAAGGAGAGGGTGGATCCCGTGGGATGCTTCCCCGAGCAGACTGTCAAAGTCATTTGGCAGAATGCCTCATCGCCAGAACTTTCCAACAAGCAGCAAGATGTAGCTTGGCTGGTAGTGAGAAAGGCCCTCCCCGTCAGATCCTTCCAACATGCCAGGAGTCTCACCTCCTTTGCACGTTGCCTTTGAGGTGGCTGTGGTGGGGACGAGACCGTTGTTCACCTCCTTGTGGATTGTGCTTTTGCAAAGAAGGTCTGGAGATGCAGTGGTTTTTGTCGAGGTTCATCCCGAGCAGTTCTGTGACACAGGACTCTGTGCTCTATGGGCTGTTCCCAGGGACACACACCGAGACAAACATCAACTGCAGCTGGAGGATCATCAACTCGGTGAAAGACGCTCTTTGGTCTGCCCGAAACTTGTTGGTCTTCCAGCGCAAAGAGTTGTCCCCGACCAAGTGTTGCAGACTGGCACATTCCAAGGTCCAGGACTACATGCTGAGGGATGCACTAAAGCTTGGGGCAGCCGCTGCAAAGGTGCAATGGGGAAAGGTCGCTGTCTAAGACCTTTCTGCCACAGAGCACCGAGGGGCTGGGAACTGTTGAGAGCCCCTCGGGCTGTACAGCTCAAAATGAATGTTATAAGTGAATACTAATCATATTATAATTGTATTGAAGCACCTCAGAGTGCAACATGATGTATGTTGATAACTCCAATACTTTTGCCTGATTGTCTGCATTAACCATTTTGAAATGATTGCAATATTCATTGATTGTATTGATGCACCTTGTGATACAAGTGTAAAAGTTGAATCTGATTGTACTTATGTGATGGTGATTTTGAAATGGTTTGGAATGTTCTTCCAGATATTTTATGAATAAAGTATATTTTCCCCAAAAAAAAGAAAACCGATGACACTGGTGTTACGACCGAGACGGGAAGAGTGCACTGTCTATCTCTAGTTACACTACTCCTCGGGGTCACAACGTATATTTAAACCATTTTGCCATTGGCTACATGGCCAAATATGTGCTTTACCTTTGAATCTCAGACTGACCACTCAATGCCCAGGTTTCTTCAATAAACAACATTATTAGTTTATTATAAAAGTGGACTTGTCGAATAAAAAGACAAAGCGTATTAACATACACTATGAAATATGAATTATATAATTATTCTAAACACACACACGGAGCAAAAATAGAGAGAAATTCTGCCAAATGGTGAAAAGTCAATGGTTCAAGGGAAAAGGATAGATGGTGGAGTTCTTGAAATGGTGTCCGGGTTATACAATTGGTTTCTCAGCATAGGTCTGTGAAACAATCAATGACTGTTACACTACTTTTCAGGTGGACTTCGAGGAAAACTTACAGTTTGTCGATTTGGAGCAACTTCCATTCACTTTTTGTTTTGGACAGAGTCTGGAGCTGTTGTCCTCTTTACCCAAGCCGTTAATCCTTCTGGTTTTCAAAGCATTTTCCCATTTTCATTTTAAATTTTTCCAATTGGCACCAGCTTTGGACAACTAGACAACCTTATATTATCAACTTTATCTTATCACATTGAATAAGAAAGAAAATGAGGCATTTTGGAGTTTGCAAGGGAAAATCACCCTGCATTCAGTCTTTGCTTGCTTTTTATTTATCAACCTCTTGTGATGCATAAGAGGGCAGCTTGATACTTTCATTTGTAACCATACAATTAGAAATTAAAGGTCCACAACCATCCACATAAAATGTCTGATCATTTTATTTGTCTGATACTTGATGTGATGACGCTGCTTTAGAATTCAGTCCTGTCAGAAGACAGAGAGAAAAAGTGCACTGATAAATTATCACCTCAATGACTGGTACAAGAATGAGATTTGTAGTTCCTACTCACCCCCAACCCCAGCAAAATAAAATGGATTTTCTCCTGTAATATTATTAGTGCAGAGCTACGTCATCACCTGTCCCACAATGTGTAACACCCTGCAGCCTTCAAAAAAAAAGCCAAAGCTGATTAATCTGGATAAAAGCTAAGAGAGAAACTCAGTGTTGGATAAACAGAATGCAGATCACAAACCAATTAGTTACAGAGAAACGCCCATTGCCACAGCTGCTGCATTCTAACCCAAAGTCACTTAATTCAAACAATCAACAATTCAAAATATTTGGTCCACATTTTTCATGGGATGTGAGCGTCGCTGGCAAGATCAGCATTTGTTGCCCATCCCTAATTGCCCTCGAACTGAGTGGTTTGCTAGGCCACTTCAGAGGGCAGTTAAGAGTTAACCACATTGGTTTGGAGTCACATGTGGGTCAGACCAGGTAAGAGTGGAAGATTTCCTTCCCTGAAGGACATTAGTGAACCAGAAGGGTTTTTATGACAAAGGTAAAAGTTTCATGGTTACCATCACTGAGGTTGGCATTTAATTCCAGATTTTATTTATTGAATTTAAATTCCACCTGCTGCCATGGTGCGATTTGAACCCATGACCCCAGAGAATTCACCTGGGCCTCAGGATTACTAGTCCAGTGACATTACCACTCACCACCATCTCCGAACATGTGCAGGCAGGTATCAGTGGCCATCTTGCATTGGTGGAAGACGTTTGTGTGTGTCACTTATCAAATTGGACAGAGCTTGTTTCCCCTTGCCCATGTGCTGCTTATCGAATTGAGCAGTGTAATGGGAACAAATTTGAGTTGCAGTGCGGGAGTGCAGGAAAGGAAATATGTCTGTCCCTATGAGCAGCAGCAACATAATTGAGTATGGCTTAAGTGGGCTGCTTTAGTCGGCAGAGGTATTCCAGCCTCCCATGTCATATTTCCTGCAGTTTTAACTGGCTCAACTGTAACTGCAAGGTTACAGGAGCAGACAGGGAATGGCTTTCAAGAGCGGTGATCAGCAGCTCATCATCCTAGAATGGCACTGAGATAGGGCAACACTGCATCAGAATGTCAGACCAGGGTCCGGGGCCTATCTGGGATTGGTGTTTAATCTGCAAAATTCCAAGTACATATGTCATGGGCTGGAAATACACGTCTGGAATGAAAGCGCATTCAATGTATATCATTCCAGTTCCCTTTTTTTTATTTGCACAAAACAACATTATATCAATGGCATCATTGGCAATTTACATTGAGAGCGTGGTGACCTGTATGCAAATAATAGGAAGATTATCAGCCCATGCGGCCCCTGGAGCCTGCGCTGGAGTGCAGCCAAACCGGTCTTCAGATCCACTTATGCATCAAACTAGTTTGATGGACAACAATCTGTCCAATTGCTAATTTACATCTAATTCCCTTGCCAGTTAGTGTGGTTGCCATAGCAAAGGACACTGCAGTTTATGACATTCTAAAGCTTATTTGGAAACTAACAGAGCGAGTGGAGAGCCATTAATTTGGGAAACATACAACGTAACATCTGTCTGCTATCTCCATTTACACAGTTGCCCATTGCTTCTCCAGGAGACACTGCTTGCAAACCCTTAGGTGTGCGCCACTGTCAGTTTCTTCATTCTGGAATGGGGCATCCCGCTGGGGCAGCAACATTTTCAAAATCATTATGCAATGACTTTGAAATGACAGAATCGTTTGCAGCTTACCGATTTGCAAGCAGAACCAGAGCATCTCTTCGCATGGTTTTGGACCTGTATCCTGATAAACCAACCCGTCCTTGTGCATCCAGTAGTGCACAAGTGTCATGGTCTTCACTATTAACAATGTGACCTATTTCAGCTAATGTGGCAACCTCTTGGGCAATGAACGTTCACAAATATCCTTTACCTAGAGCTTCTTTGTGCGCAACATATTCTTGCAAAATCCTCTAATGAATGGTACCCGCACAAATTCATCCATCAGCAGTGGCAGGTTCGGCATGAGGAGAAACTTCTGTATTACGTGAGTAATACACCAGTAAGTTATCATTTCAGTCGCCAACTGCAGCCCTCAAAGGGGAAGCATGAATGCGCCCCCAGGGGGGCCCACATACTTTTACACCTTCCTCTAAGTGGAAATTAAAATGTCAGGGCTCCTGAACCATATGCTATAGTTACCCTGCCGACAAATTAACACATTAATATGTCACACTTGTCTACCTCATCAGGTGTGATTGATCTTTGCAGTAAGAGGCAAGAGAAGTGAACAAGCAGAGTCCAATGATTGAAGTAAATTTCTGGCAGTATACCACTTAAACAGAATACGCTGTAGGACAGCAGCAACATGTACCATTCTGAGGCCTTCCAGCATTTCCTTTCAGCTAATAGTCTTGAGATCGTACAACAAAACTTGGCGGCTTAATGGCTCTGAGACGCTTATCTATAACAGCTACAGTCAGGGGAGATCCAACATAAAAACTGCTGTAAAAACTCAGCAGGTCTGGCAGCATCGGCGGAGAAGAAAAGAGTTGACGTTTCGAGTCCTCATGACCCTTCGACAGAACTTTTCTTCTCCGCCGATGCTGCCAGACCTGCTGAGTTTTTCCAGGTAATTCTGTTTTTGTTTTGGATTTCCAGCATCCGCAGTTTTTTTGTTTTTATAAAAACTGCTGTCTTCTGCGCAGACTCACAAGTCAATCAATTGTATGCTAGATTCGCTTGTATAGTATCTCTCTGAAGGACTGTCTTTACCTGTGAGTAGAGATCCACTGTGACAAAAAAGGTAGTGGTTTAGATCTTTAACAACACAGTCCTCTCCATAATTGTGGCATGGAACTTGATCGTAATCATGAATTTTGAATGCGGGGACATAACTTTTACAATACAGATAATAGAAGTGGAAAGGTTACACTATTCCAGCAAAATGTCTGAGAATTGATTTGGTATATTGAAATATCAAGCCCTCAAACAATGCGTTCACAAGCTCCATGAGATCCATCACTGCGACAGATGGCAAGCAGTGCCTCAAGGCTGAGGTTAATATCGACAACAGCGCTTCTGATGTTTGACATTCACGGAAGAGGGATTTACTGGGAGACTTCTGGAAGTAATCACCTGCTATTCCATCATCGGCGTCAGGAATTTGTTCATCAGCTTCCCAGCGTACATTTTCATCACTATCTGCAAAAACGATATGCATTGAGCAAAAGTGAGCCAGGGGAGTGCGAGATAATTGCCCATGAACATGTTAGGAACATCAACAGCTATTTCACTGAAAAAGCTGAGATGTTCACATTGTACAAGCCAAGATAACCATGAAGCCATGAATAGTGATGGACACACACTCTTTCAGGCGTCAGCAGGTATGGTGCAATTTCCGTTGCATTGTCAATCTCTGGGTGCTGAGTCCCAGTAAGAGATCGTACCCGTACTTGATAAAAGCAAAATACTTTGGATGCTGGAAATCTGAAATTAAAACAGTAAATGCTGGAAAAACTCAGCAGGTCTGGTAGCATCTGTGGAGAGAGGAACAGAGTTAACGTTGAGTCCATATGACTCTTCTTCAGAGCTCATATTATATTATACCCATATTCGAGTCTGTCAGAAATCCTTCAGAAACTTCATCTTTGCCAACAGTCTTCTTCAGCACTGCTCTTTCCTCAGCTTCCTAAACAGGAATAAAACTCATGAGGGACCAATTTTCTGAATTCGCCAGATGTTTAATTCTCTCTCAAAGTTGCTGTGTTTGGCTACTTGGGTGTAAAGGAGGATAACAGCTTACCAGAGATGATGCCGTCCAAGGTCTGTGCCCTTCTCCCGAGATGTCAGCTCCTGGAGCATCATCCCATTGTTGGAAATGAATTTCCATTGGCTGATGTTGCTCTATCAGCAGAACCTGGCCGCTGCTTTCTATGCGCTGGGGCTGCTGCTGCTTCTCTGGCTTGCTCAGCCCACCTTTAGTAGGTTGATCTTGGAGTCTCATCCTTTGTTCCAGGCTCTAGATAAGCCTTATACATGCACTTTCTCCCCATCACCCTGTCACAAGTGCTCAGGCTTCGCGAATGGCCGAAGAGCAAATCTCAATGTGACCTGCAGTAAAAAGACTGAAACCCTGGAATTTTGAAGCATTTACACAGAATGCTGTACATCATCTGCAAGCATCTGTGCAATCAAAGAGACAGAGTTAAGGTGGCAGTCAGAGAACTTTCATGTTACTTTATATACTCAAACAGTCAGAATTGTTACACTGTGTACTCTTTTCTTAATCCAAACATCTTCATATTGTGAAAGAAGGGTGCTATGTCTGCATCATTTGACTCTGGGCGTCATATTTTGTGTGTGAGATAGTGTGTCCCACAGACTTTCAAAATCAATGATTTAATCAGAATAGTAGTTTAATGTCTTTGCAATAAAGGTCTCAAATTGAGGAAGAGTTATTAAGGTGGACATTTTAAGATAAAAGCGATAAAAATATTTGTGATATAAACATATCCAGTACATACATACTGCCTCCCTTAGAAAAATAGTTCAATTTTAAAAATGTAAAAATAAAATCATATATTTTGCAAGGTTCAGTTTTGCAGTGAGCTATAGGTTTGTAAACAGATTTAATCATATTTTGTATATTTTTAAAGTTATTGGCACATTTACATTTAGTACAAGCACAAAATAAATCAATAAAAATAACAAACTTATACAATTAAAAACAATCTGTCTCAAAATTAAGCCCAGCCTTCTGCATGCTGCACCGGCTCAGAGATCCTTGCTGTGCTCCCTGGTACTGGCACGGTTCAAGAGGCGTGCAAGTGAGGGTCACAGCAGAGACAGCACAGAGCCAAAAGAGCAGAGCCAAAGGATTGGAGACATACGGACAAATTAGGAATAGGTTACTCGGCCCCTTGAGCCTGCTCTGCCATTCAATAAGATCATAGATGATCTGAATGTAACATCAACTCCACATTCCCGCCTACCCATGAAGGCAGAGCAGCAAAGTCTGCCTTCAGAGTTCTGAAGAGGAGTCATACGGGCTCGAAATGTTAATTCTGTCTTTCTCTTCCACAGATGCTGTCAGGCCTGCTGAGATTTTCCAGCAATTTTTGTTTTTGTTTCAGGCCTACGGTGTTTCTCTCTCACATGAAGCTTAGAGAGAGACAAATAAAATTCCAATTGCTGCAAGCTACATCACTTTGGAGGTAATTTTCATTTTCTTGTATTTTGTTTGAAGATCCTCATGGGGCTGACCGAGAAGCACCAGATGATTTAACTGCACTTTATAACACTTCCATTTTTTCTTAGCCCAGAAATGTTTCCATTTTATGTAGATATGGATGCTAAGTACCCAATATCCGATTCCTCAAAGATAATATCAACCAAATTGTGCACATTGCTCGAGACATCAAGAACTATGACCATTCAAAACACAGCCCTGGGAAAGAGTATAAGGTGCGGTGGATTGCGGAGAGCCAGTCCACAGATGATTAGTCAACAGGGAAGGAGTGCCATAAAGCAACAACAGACGAATAGTACAAAGCTCAGGCTCTAATGCTGGCAGGCAAATCTCAAGGGTGAGTGTGCCCAGGGCTGGGAAGAATTTTAAATCATTTACTCTGAATGCAAAGCAAAAATGGAATTACCTGGAAAAACCCAGAAGGTGTGGCAGCATCGGCGGAGAAGAAAAGAGTTGACATTTTGAGTCCTCATGACCCTTCAACAGAACTGAATGAATCTAAGGAGAGGGGTGAAATATAAGCTGGTTTAATGTTGCGGGGGCGGTGGTGGGGGGGGGAGAGAGAGAAGAGAGAAGTGGTTGTAGGGACAAGCAAGCAGTGATAGGAGCAGATGATCAAAAGATGTCTCAGACAAAAGAACAAAAAAACACAGAGGCATTGAATGTGATGATATTATCTCAACGAATGTTCTAATTAAGAATGGATGGTAGGGCACTCAAAGTACAGCTCTAGTGGGGGTGGGGTGGAAAGACTAACAGGGCATAAAAGATTTAAAAATAATGGAAATAGGTGGGAAAAGAAAAATCTATTTAATTATTGGAAAAAACAAAAGGAAGGGGGAAGAAACAGAAAGGGGTGGGGATGGATGAGGGAGTTCAAGATCTAAAGTTGTTGAATTCAATATTCATTCTGGAAGGCTGTAAAGTGCCTAGTTGGAAGATGAGGTGCTGTTCCTCCAGTTTGCGTTGGGCTTCACTGGCACAATGTAGCAAGCCAAGGACAGACATGTGGGCAAGAGAGCAGGGTGGAGTGTTAAAATGGCAAGCGACAGGGAGGTTTGGGTCTTTCTTGCGGACAGACCGCAGGTGTTCTGCAAAGCAGACGCCCAGTTTACATTTGGTCTCTCCAATGTAGAGGAGACCGCATTGGGAACAATGAATGCAGTAGACTAAGTTGGGGGAAATGCAAGTGAAATGCTGCTTCACTTGAAAGGAGTGTTTGGGCCCTTGGACGGTGAGGAGAGAGGAAGTGAAGGGGCAGGTGTTGCATCTTTTGCATGGGCATGGCGAGGTGCCATAGGTGGGGGTTGAGGAGTAGGGGGTGATGGAGGAGTGGACCAGGGTGTCCCAGAGGGAACAATCCCTATGGAATGCCGCCAGGGGGGGTGAAGGGAAGATGTGTTTGGTGGTGGCAATATGCTGGAGTTGGCGGAAATGGCGGAGGATGATCCTTTGAATGCAGAGGCTGGTGGGGTGATAAGTGAGGACAAGGGGGACCCTATCATGTTTCTGGGAGGGAAGAGAAGGCGTGAGGGCGGATGCGCGGGAGATGGGCCGGACACGGTTGAGGGCCCTGTCAACAACCATGGGTGGAAAACCTCGGTTAAGGAAGAAGGAGGACATGTCAGAGGAACTGTTTTTGAAGGTAGCTTCATCAGAACAGATGCAACAGAGGCAAAGGAACTGAGAGAATGGGATGGAGTCCTTACAGGAAGTGGGGTGTGAGGAACTGTAGTTGAGGTAGCTGTGGGAGTCGGTAGGCTTGTAATGGATATTGGTGGACAGTCTATCACAAGAGATTGAGACAGTGGGGCCAAGGAAGGGAAGGGAAGTGTCAGAGATGGACCATGTGAAAATGATGGAGGGGTGGAGATTGGAAGCAAAATTAATAAATTTTTCCAAGTCCCGACGAGAGCATGAAGCAGCACCGAAGTAATCATCAATGTACCAGAGAAAGAGTTGTGGAAGGGGGCCAGAGTAGGACTGGAACAAGGAATGTTCCACATATCCCATAAAGAGACAGGCATAGCTGGGTACCCATAGCCACACGTTTTATTTGGAGGAAGTGAGAGGAGTTGAAGGAGAAATTGTTCAGTGTGAGAACAAGTTCAGCCAGACGGAGAAGAGTAGTAGTGGATGGGGATTGTTCGGGTCTCTGTTCGAGGAAGAAGCTAGGGGCCCTCAGACCATCCTGGTGGGGGATGGATGTGTAGAGGGATTGGATGTCCATGGTGAAGAGGAAGTGACTGGGGCCAGGGAACTGGAAATTGTTGGTGATGTAAGGTGTCAGATGAATCACAGATGTAGGTGGGAAGGGATTGGACAAGGGGAGAGAGAAGGGATTCAAGATAACGAGAAATGAGTTCCATGGGGCAGGAGTAAGCTGACACGTTCGGTCTACCGGGACAGTTCTGTTTTTGGATCTTGGGTAGGAGGTAGAAGCGGGCCATCTGAGGTTGGGCGACTATCAGATTGGAAGCTGTGGGAGGAAGATCTCCAGAGGAGATGAGGTCAGTGACAGTCCTGGAAACCATGGTTTGATGTTCAGTGGTGGGGTCATGGTCCAGCGAGAGGTAGGAGGAAGTGTCTGCGAGTTGACACCTCCGCAAGGTAGAGGTCAGTGCGCCAGACAACAACAGCACCACCCTTGTCAGCAGGTTTGATGACAATGTTGGAGTTGGACCTGAGAGAACGGAGTGCAGTAAGTTCAGAGAGAGACAGATTAGAATGGGTGAGAGGAGCAGAGAAATTGAGACGACTAATGTCGTGCTGACAGTTCTCAATAAAAAGATCAAGAGAAGGTAAGAATCCAGAGGCAGGGGTCCAGGTGGAGGGAGAATATTGGAGGTGGGTAAAAGGATCCGTTGAATGGGGAGAGGACTCCTGCCCAAAGAAGTGAGCCCAGAGACGAAGACGGTGGAAAAAGAATTCAGCATCGTGCCGAGCCCGAAATTCATTGAGATGAGGGCGTAAGGGTATGAAACTAAGTCCTTTGCTGAGCACTGAACGTTCAGCGTCGGAGAGGGGAAGGTCAGGGGGTATAGTGAATACACGGCCGGGGCTGGGATTGGAAGATGGGGTAGGGACGGAGGGGCAGGCAGGGGTGGGGGGTCCTAGATGGGTGTTGGTGTCCATGAGTTGTTGGAGCTTACGTTCCTTAGCACTTGAGAGAAAGAGAAAAAGTTTCTTGTTGAAGCGTCGGATGAGACGAAGAATAAAATGAAACTGGGGGCACGCGCAGCTTTGAAAAAGGGTACGGCGGTGCTGCTGGAGGGAGAGGTCGAGTGTGTTCATATGGCGGCGCATGGCACTGAGTGTGGATCTCAGAATGTGAATGCATGTTGC
The DNA here is from genome assembly GCF_017639515.1 of Carcharodon carcharias. NCBI lineage: Eukaryota > Metazoa > Chordata > Chondrichthyes > Lamniformes > Lamnidae > Carcharodon > Carcharodon carcharias. Next base: position 150,040,870 of record NC_054474.1, on the reverse strand, counting down.
CTATTTGCCTGGACATGTGATCCATTGCATGGGTGAACGTTAAATTGTTTCACAGAGTGCATGTTGAGAGAGTCATATTGCTCTCTCTATATTGCAAGTGCCGGAATCCAGCTGCCGAAGATAACTGACAGCTGTTGAGGGACACTGCAGTAGCATAGATTATGTCCTTCGCACAGAACTTCAGAAAGCAAAGAGGGAACTGGAGGATGCAAATATGTACAGGGTACATGAACTCCTGATTCTCATTTTACAGATTGTCTTTGGCAGCATCTGATGGCTGTCTCTTCACACGTTCTAAAATGCCTTTTCCTGCTCTGGAAGAGAAAAGCCACTGCGGTGAAGGAGGCCCTGCCAGAGTCAGCACACAGTCATCGTGCAGATGATGTTGGAAGCGAGCAAGGCTGTGAGGCTTAGCCCGAAAGCTGACACCAGCTTCCCAACTCCAGCAGGTGGAAGAAGCAAGTCCCACTGGCTCGGACGTGCCCGAGCCGTCCGCCCATACCCAATCACAGCTGCAAGGGAAGATTGCCAAGTTGCGGCAGAAAGTTGAACAGCTGAGGAAAGAAGGGGCAGCCCTGCAGCAGAAGATGGAAGAAAAGGGGGAGGTATCTGAGGCTCAGAACATAAAGCTACAAAATGCACCGGCAGAGTCAGCTAACTTGTCTATCCCTATATCCCTTACCTCCCCTTCTCTTAAAGCAGCATCAAATGGGAGAATGGCAATACCGATTTTCCATCATTGCAGTCCGAACGTAAGTATGAAGAGGCGCAGCAACAGCAAAATCGAGTCACCCCAAAAGCTTCCAGAACCTGGAGACACATCCACCAAACCTCTACACCACAATTGACAGCAAGGTAATTAATCTTAAATATTTCTCAAAGCATCATCTGGGGCTTTACTGCATGTATAATGTGACAGTACTGACTGCAATGTTTAGCTATGAACCTTAATGGAACGTGATTTTTCCCTAGTTTCATAGATGTACAATAACTATTTGTCCTCATTTCACTTACAGGTTCAATTGCTGGGTGGGATCAAGATCTGAGAGCAGCTGAGAGACTCAGTCCACGGCCGGCAGGCAAATTCATTATTTCTGAATGCCCTGGCTGTTGGCATCTGGTGCTCCGAGGGGCTCCGGAAGATCGGTCTGCTGCAGATTATGCCCGTGCTTTGTCAGCAGTAGGGTACTGCAAAGCCAGAGCTTTCACTGCTAAAGCTGAGTGCAATGAAAGGTATCCACTCAGATGCACATCTTAATGTTAATTGTTGTCATCTTCTTAGTTCCGTGTCTTTGATCTACTTTTGATCTTACTTGCCTAAATGCTACGTCCCTTGTGCTGTAATAATGGCTTAAATAACTCCTTGGTTATAATCCCCCGTCTTCTCTGCCCACCAGTGAAATTCACATGCCACCTCTGCACCCAGGGCCTAAGTGAGGAGGGCATAATGAGGGGAGAGGAAAATGCATAACTGCATTTCGGACAAAATTCAGGATAAGAAAAAAAATGCGTTCCCTGGCTACTTAATACATTTAAATTTTGGAAAAAAATGTTTCTTTTAGTTGTGTTTCTATGCATCATTTAATGTATGTTTTTACATTAAAAGTTTAAACTCAGCTACTGTCCCTTTCAGTTTCTGATCCAACAGTTTTCTACAATTCCACACAACATGCCTACATGCTTAAGGCCTTCTTCATTCAGGGAGGGTCTGCTGGGAGATTAGGAATTCATACAGTATTAATGTCGATTTAATTAAATCTTTCCCCAATAGGTTTCAAACTGAGCTCAGCCATTGTATTTCCTCACTAGCTTTTCACAATTACACATACACCAACGTGGTAAAGGACAACATTTTGTCATGGATTGGGTTTGCAATTATTATTATATTTCATGAGGTTCAACCAGGATAAACCAAACTGGGGAGGCTGCTTCCAATCAGTAGCATTTGCACCGTACAGGTGTCAGGCAATGACTATCCCCAAGAGAAAATCCAAACATCTCCCATTGGCATTCAATGGCATTACCATCACTGAATCCTCTGCCATCAACATTCTGGGGGGGGGGGGGGGGGGGGGGGGGGGGGGGGCTCTTAGCATTGACCAGAAGTGAACCAGTCATATAAATACTGTGGCTATAAGGGCAGGTCAAACTGGGAATTCTGCAGCAAGTAATTCATCTCCTGATTCCTCAAAGCCTGTCCGTCCATCTACAAGGCACACAAGTTAGGAATGTGGTAGAATACTCTCCACTTGCCTGGATGAGTGCAGCTCCTGCAATACTTAAGAAGCTTGACACCATCCAGGGCAAAGCAACCTGCTTGATTGGCACCCCATCTACAACCTTAAACATTCACTCCTTCTGCCACTGACACACAGTGGCAGCAGTGTGCGCCATCTACAAGATGCAGTGCAGCAACTCACCAAGTCTCCTTAGCACCTTCCAAACCCACAACTGCTAGCACCTAGGACAAGGCAGCAGACACATGGGAACATGACCACTTGCAAGTTCCCCTCCAATCCACATCATCCTGACTTGGAACTATATCGCCGTTCCTTCACTGTCACTGGGTCAAAATACTGAAACTTCCCTTCCTAACAGCACTGTGGGTGTACCTACACCAAGTGGACTGCAGGGGGTCAAGGCAGCAGCTCATCACCCCCTTCTCAAGGACAATTAGGGTTGTGCAATAAATGCTGTCCTTGCCAGTGGTGCCCAAATCCTGCAAAAGAATAACAAAAGAGTCCAGAATAGTACACTGTTCATTCATTCATTTTGAAACAGTTAATGCAAATTAAATTGTCATCTAGCAAAATGTGCAGTTTGCTCTAACTTGTTTATCTTTACTTAATAAACTTGATCCATAATATTAGCCAGATGTACACTTCAGTACATTATTTGGAGACCAAGGATGGAAGGTGATAACCTATTCAATTTTCATATGCACCTCACTTGGTACAAGGGTTCAGCCTGCAGCCCACATTCTCAGATCACTGTGCTCATATTCCAGGTCATGGAAGTGTGGGCTAAACTGCAGAAACACATTTCACACTGGGTACAAGAGAGACCTGAAATGTGATGACAATGACCAGGAGATGTAAATAAAATCAAACAAAGAGAGAATTGCAAGTGTGGAGGGTAGCCCTTTATTAAATCACTGCGCAATATTCATTGCCAACTCAACTTCGAACCCCCCAAAAAATACTGTGTCTGAGCAGGCAGACAAACCCTCCCCCCACTGGCCACCCGCACCCCCCCAAAAAAAAAGACAAATTTGGCAAGATACCACTGAACACCACCACCGCACTTCAAATGGTGAGTCAGAGTCTCTCTCACTCAAATTCACAAGCAGTTCTGCCCCCAGTCTCTGGCTTGATTTCAATTGGTGAGCAAGTTCAAGGGTCCAAATCATCACAGCTCGGGGAAAACAGCGACTGCAAATGTTGGGGTCAAAGTAAAGGGGGTTTTAAATCACAGCACTGTTTCATTATTTAAAGTACACAGTCTGATACAAAGATCCTGCGGGGAGTTGGTCCAGCCTTTTTTCTTTTTTGAACACCGCAATAGAGTTCGTCTGCTTGTACGATGAACGTCTTCAAGGTCATGCTTCCATCCCAACTGAAGAGGAGCAGTCCGATTGGGTCAGCAGCAAGCATTTGAAGGGGAGGGAGTATAAAAGATTCCAATCAGATGTTCCATCATACCTGGGTGGCCATCATCTACAGACATACCATACGTACAACATAATGTAGTGCAAAACATGAAGGACAACTTATTTGTTCACAGTTACACAGGGATTTGATGTCAAGTTTTTTTTTGCTTTTTTTTCTTCTTAAATATACGAACATTCCACTGAAGGGAGTACATGGCCCTTAACTGGATTGTACCTTGTTATAAACTTATGACATGCTTACAAAGCAAAGCAGGCATTAACTGCTCAGAATAATACTGACTAAGTTTCTTTTCTTCCCCACCCACTCCCCCAATTAATTCTGGTCATGATGCATTCCATCATAGTCCATTATGCTGAGCTGCCTGACACTTTCTGGACTGGGCACCTGCAGTTTCAAGGGGCCGAGAGAGCCACCCAGCTCCACACTGCATTCCGTTTTGAGGGATTCAAAGAGGCTGTCCATCTTAGGCCGCTCGTTGTCGCACTGGCTTTCGCTCTTGTTCCTGAACAGCTCGCGGGCACGCATTCCGAGGAGACTCTTGGAGCTGGGGTAGGAGCCGACTGTGATCGGGGCAGTGGGCCGCTCCAGAAGGTTTGCGCTCAAGGCACCTTGGCCTTGGCCCACCTCCTCAGTAACTGTTGTTGCTGGTTGCGGCTTTCTGTTGGGAGACTGGTCAGTTGAGGTGCTGGGGGCCACAGGAGGCTTGGCTTGTTGGCTTTTGCTCTCTCCATCTGGGGTCTTATTGAATGAGTCAGAAATGGCACCAATGTTTTCAGACCTATATGTAAAAATAAAATATATTAGAGCAGCTAAATTTGTTCAATTGAAAAATCCTAGGCTGAATATAGATTTTGCTCCAGCTCAAATTTTATTACATAAAGATTATAGTATCGAAACAGGCCAGGTCAGCCCATCTGGTCTATGCTAGGATTTACTCTCTGTAGGAGCATTTTCTCACCTTGCTTTATCTAGTTCTATCCTCAGAACCTTCTATTCCCTTTTCCTTAATATCTTTATCCAACTTTCATTTAAATGCATCCTTTATTTGCAACACCTTGTATTTATGTAGTGCTTTGAACATAGAAAAATGTCCCTAAACACTTCAAGGGATGTCATCAATATTTGACTCCAAGCCAGAGTCATACTGGACTCAAAACGTTAACTCTATTTTTCTCTCTGTAGATGCTGCCAGACCTGCTGACTTTCTCCAGCACTCTAGTTTTATTTTGCAAGATTAGGAGTGATCAAAACTTTGGTCAAAGAGTTGGGTTTTAAAGAGCAAGTTAAAGGAGGAGAGAGATGAAAAGGTTTACAGAAGGAACTCTAGAGCTTAGATCCCCAGGTAGCTGCAGGCACAGCTATCAATGGTGGAGCAATTAAATGTGCAAGAGATCAGAATAGGAGGAATGCAGAGATTGGAGGGTTACAGGGCTGGAGGAGTTTTCAGAGATAGAGAAGGGTGAGGCCATGGAATTTTGGAAATGAGGATGAAAATCTAAAAAAAAACCCAAGATGTTTTCCAGAGCCAATGCAGGTCAGCAAGCACAGGGGGTGGATGAGTGAATGGGGCTTGGTGCAACTTAGGATACCAACAGCAGAGTTTTGGATCAGCTCAATTTTATTGAGGGTGGAAGATTAGTGGGCTACCAGGATAGTGTTAGAATAGCAAGTCAGAGGCAACAAAGGCACAAAGGTTTCACCAGATGAGCTGAGGCATAGGTGGAAAAACATCAACTTTATTACACTGTGTGGTAGCGAGCTCTTCACCCAGTCAGAATGGTTAAAATGTAGAAGTTTCTCCCAAATTCCTTACAGATGTATTCCAAGTGTTTGATTAGCAGCCAGGATTCCACTTCTGGACATGATAATCATTCAGGTTTTGAGTTCTATAATACTGCTCACACCCCATGTGGTTCTGAACTCAGTACCAGCCTTGGCTCAGTGGACAGCACTCTCATTGAGTCAGAAGGTTGAGAATTCAAGTCCTGCTCAAGAAACTTGAGCCCACAATCCAGGCTACCACTCCCAGTGCAGTACTAAGACTGTCAGAGACGCTGCCTTTCGGATCAGGGGTTAAACCAAGCTCTGCCTTCTCTCGAGTGAATGTAAAAGATCTCATTGCACTCTGAAGAACAAGGGAGTAATGCTCCCTCTAATTATTTTTTGTTGTGCATGGCCTATCCATTGATTCTGAATTGGATAAGTCTATGATTATGCTTCAGTTTTGCCAGAGATGCCCAGGCTGTTCAAGATTTATTAAAGGAGTCAGATAAAGGAGTCTGAGGAATCTGCCATCAAGATTGTTGCAAACCTAACTAAGGAGGTTCTGCAGGAGCATGCCATTTAGGTGACAGCTGCTTCCAGGAGACTATTGTTGCAGCTCACTCGATTTCCAAATCCATTGAGGGACAAAAGAGAGATACAGTCCAGAGGCTAAGTCGGAAAGACTGAGATTGCACAGTGCCATGTTTGCGTGGGAAGTGATGTGAATTCATGTAATCACGAGAGAGTCTTTGTAGTATCTGCTATTCCATGTGTAATTTATAGTTCACCAAAATTCATGTGTTGGTTCTGAGTCATGTTAAGTAAAAGCTACAATAGTGGAATCTAGTTGGTAATTTCTTCATTTGGGGATCATTAAGTAAATTTGGTTATTTTGGTTTATGGTTCCCCCATGAGGATTGTGACAATGTTTTGCCCAATATTTATCCTATCAGGCATTTCAGTTAGAATCCTTAGAGCTGACAGAGAGAAGACACCCAGCCAGTTAGTCTGAGCTGCATAAGGAATCCAGGTTGTAGGGTGCTGGGGCAGCACATCAACTCATTGCAGCACCCACGATTTACACCAAGCCAACTTAAAGAACAGAAACATTGCTCCTTACTTGTCCTCTACAGGCCGAGGTGTTCCCTTTGCTGCCGCTGGTTTCTCTGGAGGTCCCGCCTGTTCCAACTTACTGTAGAGTTCCAGGATTTCACACTGTAGAGTTTGTGTTATCCGTTTCTGGGATTCATAGCGGCTTTCTGCTGCCTGCAGCTCTCCACTGGAAAAAATAATTCCATAACGTTCAGTTACAACTGAGCACCACCCGTCCCCTCAAACTGTAACCCAACTGCAGAGAAATTTCAGAACCTGGCAATATTGAGAAACAGTCATGTCCACCTGATGGCTTAAAGGGATAAATGTACCACCACTACACCAAGCCCGTCGCCCACCTCATGCCAAGCCCTCACCCACTCAATACCTAGCCATATTTTTGACGTTCTCCAGATATTTCTTTTGCTCAAGGAAAAGGTGCTCTTTCTTAGTCAGCTGGCTTTCCAGTTCCATTATGCGGCGCTGTGATGCCTCCACCCTCTGGACTTGCTGCTGAATGCGGTGCTTCATTTTCTCTCTCTCTCGGACTAAAGAAATCTGCAACATTTCTGCCTCTGCTGCCTGAACAGAGCAGAGTGGATTTAAAAAAAAAAGGATCATCTTTTAGAGGCATTAGCAAAACTTTCCAGGTGAATGATCAAGTTATGTTTACTGAAAAATTAGTCAGAACAATACACAAATTAGTGTCTGCCTTCTTGTTAATTGCTTTCTTATACTGGAGCAGTTTAACATCTCTTCTGATGGATGGCCCCTCACAATCAGTGTTTTGAATGGAATCAGCCCAGATAAACCTGTAACATGGTGGTTACACCTTCCTACCAATGCAAGCAGTGCCACACCAGAGGGTCTAGTCACAATGATAACGTATGCTCTTTCCATTGTGTGCAGGCAATGAGGTCAGCAGTGTGATGGAATACTGTCCACTTGCCTGGATGAGTGAAGCGCCAACAACTCTCAAGAAGCTTGACACCATTCAGGACAAAGCAGTCCACTTGATTAGCACCCCATCTACAAACATTCACTCCCTCCACCATTGACGCACTGTAGCAGCAGTGTGTACCATCTAAGATCCACTACAGCAACTCACCAAGGCTCCTTCGACAGCACCTTTCAATCCGCAACCTCCACCACTAGAAGGATGAGGGCAGCAGATGGATGGGAACACTACCACCTGGAAGTTCCCCTCCAAGCCGCACATCATCCTGACTTGGAACTATATCGCTGTTCCTTCACTGTCGCTGGATCAAAATCCTGGAACTTCCTTCCTAATAGCAGTGTTGGTTGGAGCTACACCACAGACTGCAGCTGTTCAAGAAGATGGCTCACCATCACCTTCAAGGGCAATTAGGGGTGGGCAATAAAAATGTTGGCCTAGGCAGCAAGCCCACATCACGTGAGAGAATAAAAAATGGGTTAGACAAAGGGAGGAGGCTCACGTGGAGCATAAACACTGGCGTGGACCTGGTGTGCTAAATGGCCCATTTTTGTGCTGTAAATATGCAACAATAAAATGTATTAAAGGAACGCATATGCATCGTAATGGTTATACATTCCTTTCTGCTGCAAAAATACAACAGGGAAAGCAGCCCAACCAAGGCTAACAAAATAAATTAAGAATAGTATTAGATCCAAAGAGGAGTTATATAAAGTTGTTAGCAAAAGTAATAAGCCTGAGGATTGGGACCAGTTTAGAATTCAGCAAAAGAGGATCAAGAGATTAAGAGGGGAGAATCGTGTATCAAAGTAAACTTGCAAGAACATAAAAGAGCACTGTAAGAACTTCTAAAAGTATGTAAAAAGAGATTAGTGAAGACAAATGTAGGTCCCTTACAGTCTGAAACAGGGGAATTTGTAATAGAGAACAAGGAAATGGCAGAGCAATTAAACAACTAGTTTAGTTCTGCCTTCACAGAGGAAGACACAAATACCTTCCCAGAAATACTAGGGAACCAAAAGTCTAGTGAAAAGGAGGAATTAAAGGAGATTAGTATTACTAAAACAATAGTGCTGGAGAAATTAATGGGATTGAAAGCCGATAAATCCCCAGGGCCCGATAATCTGCATCCCAGGGTACTAAAGGAGGTGACCATGGAAATAGTGAATGCGTTGGTTGTCATCTTCCAAAATCCTGTAGATGCTGGAACAGTCCTGGCAGATTACAGGGTGACAAATGTAACCCCACTATTTAATAAAGGAGGGAGGGAGAAAACAGCGAAACACAGACTGGTTAGCTTATTAGTAGGGAAAATGCTAGAGTCTATTATGAAGGATGTGATAACAGGACACTTAGAAAATATCAAAAGGGTTGGACAAAGTCAACATGGATTTATGAAAGGGAAATCATGTTTGACAAACCTCCTGGAGTTTTGATTGACAGCATAACTAGCAGGATAGATCAGGGAGAACCAGTGGATGTGGTGTATTTGGACTTGCAGAAAGCTTTTATTAAAGTCCCACATAAGAGATTAGTGTGTAAAATTAAAGCACATGGGATTGGGGGTAATATATTGGCTTGCATTGAGAATTGATTAGCAGAAAGGAAACAGTAGGAATATTCGGCTCTTTTTCGTGGTGGCAGATGGTGACTATTGGGGTACTGCAGGGATGATGCTTGAGCCCCAGCTATTCACAATGTATATCAACGATTTGGATGAGGGAACCAAATGTAATATTTCCAAGTTTGCTGACAACATGAAGCTTGGTGGAAACATGAGCGGTGAGGAGGGCGTTAAGAGGCTTCAAGCTGATTTAGACAGGGTAAGCAAGTGGGCAAATATATGGCAGATGCAGTATAATGTGGATAAGTGTGAAGTTATCCACTTTGGTAGGAAAAACAGAATGGCAGAGTATTATTTAAATGGTGATAGATTGGGAAATGTTGATGTACAAAGGAACCTGGGTGTCCTTGTACACCAATCTCCAAAAGCAATTATGCAGGTGCAGCAAGCAGTTAAGGCAGCAAATGGTATGTTGGCCTTCATTGCAAGAGGACTTGAGTACAGGAGCAAGGATGTCTTACTGTACAGGGCCTTGGGGAGGCCACATCTGGACTTGTGCATACAGTTGTGGTCTCCTTACCTAAGAAAGGGTATACTTGTCATTGAGGGAGTGCAGTGAAGCTTGACCAGGCCGATTCCTGCGATGGCAAAATTTGTTGTATAAGGAGAGATTGGGCCGAATAGGCCTGCATTTACTCGAATTTAGAAGTATGACAGGGGACCTCACTGAAACATATAAAATTCTGACTGGGTTGGACAGACTGGATGCAGGGATGATGTTTCCTCTGGTTGGGGGGGCCTAGAACAAGGGTTCACAGTCTCAGGATATGGGATAGGCCATTTAGGACTGAGATGAGAAGAAACTTCTTCACTCAGAGGGTGATGAACCTGTGGAATTCTCTACCACAAAGGGCTGTGGAGGCCAAGTCACTGAATATATTTAAGAAGGAAATAGATAGATTTCTGGACTCCAAAGGCATCAAGGGGTATTGGGAGAGCGCAGGAGCATGGCATTGAGAGAGTGGATCAGCCATGATCATACTGAATGGTGGAGCAGGCTCGAAGGCCCAAACTCCTGCTCCTATTTTTTTTGTTTCTATGTAATGACCTTAAAATTGGGATTAAGTTTATTGTGCCTTAGACCAAAGTGCATTTATATGGCACCATTAATGTGGCAAAGTGTCCCAAAGCACTTCACAGGAGCATGATCAGTCAAAATTCAACATCAAGCCATATATTACGACAGGTCAAAGAGGTAAATTTTATCGAGTGTCTTAAAGGAGTAGACAGAGATGGAGAGGTGATTTAAGAATAGAATTCCAGCGCTCAAGGCCCAGGTAGCTGAAGGGACACCAATGGTGGGGCGAAGGAAATCAGCGATGTGCAAGAGGACAGTACTGGAGAAGAGAGATCTCAAAGAGTTCTAAGGCTGGAAGTGGTGAGAGAAGTAGGGAGGCACAAGGCATTGAGGAATTTGAACATCAGGATGAATTTTTTTTAAAAAACAAGGCATTTTCATCCCTTACCCATTCTTCACTTGGTCTGGATTCCCCATGTGCAACATTACAGGGGATTGAATTGTAAAATCTTAAAGTTACAGTGAGCTTGAAATTTAGAAAGAATCCCAAGTACTATTCCTACAGACTTAAGTAATTCCCACAGTGACTTTGCCCAGTTTTAAACAGAACACCTGAACTTCAGAGTTCACAATGCCCCAACAACAAACACACAAGTTCTCTGCTAATAACCTTACCTTGGCGGAACCCATCTGAGAGTGCCGCAGTTTCTCCATATGCAGCTCATTCACTTCACTCAGGAGCAGCAGCTGCTTGTTCAGCCATTCCATTTGCTGCTGTACAGACTGGGTGCTGGTGAACTAGGAATAATTCAACAAGAGGATCAGCCTTCCACTGGCACACCGAGGGGGAGGATGACAAGAGAGATTGGAGAGTAATCTTTTAGTTTCCTCTGGGCTCCCTGCAGCCACAGAACTAAGCAACATGCACCATACTGATAGCACTGAACCAGCAGAGTAGGGGGAGCTTTACCCTACATCTAACCCTGCACTGTACCTGTCCTGGGAGTGTTTGATGAGGGAAGTGTAGAGGGAGCTTTACCCAGTACCTAACCCTGTGCAGTACCTATCCTAGAAATGGCTATTGAGAAACTGTCCCATTTCCTGGCAACGAGATTCATAATTTTATGGTTATTTGTGTGGGCTAACTATACAGAATGGCAGAAAGAGCACAAGTCTCATCCAGGCAAAGCGAGATGGGAGAGAAATTCTCATTCATAACAACATTCTAATGAAGTCAATGTCAGCCGCTATTTTATTCAAGCCAATTCAGGTTTTCATTAAGCACATTGTCATATCCCTCACCTTCTCAGTCATCTGGTTTAACAGATATGCTGTGTTACATGCTTTGTTATTGGCCGCCTGTAGTTCCAGCTTCAATTCCCCGATCATCTTTTGACAATCCTGCAGTTTATTCTAAAAAGAAATCTGGAAATTAGAAAGCAAAGCACAATCCAAATAGGCCATTGTGCATGTCAACCCTGTTCCCTTGCACAGACTTTGCTTTGACTCTGTAGCTCAACTGGTTAAAGCGCCTATCAAGCAAATAATAGCACCTGGCTTCAGCGGTGATTTACTTCATTTAGGTATCGGACTAGTCTGAAATAAACAGCAAAATCAGACAGGACAGAACCCTTACTACTGCCTGGGATATTCAAAAGGGAATTAGATAATATATCTAAAGAGAAAAATATTGCAGGGCTCCAGCGAAAAGGCAGAGCAGTGAAACTAGCGGAATAGCTCTTAAGGAGTTAGCACAGACATGATGGGATCAATGGCCTCCTGGGCAGTAACCATTCTATAATTGTGTGTGTAAAGCACCCAGTCATGGACTCTGTCCCATCTATTCATCTCCCTATCCAGGCATTACCAGCAAGGCTACATCTCCACTATACAACTGCGCTCCATAGACATGTTCCCTCCCTCCCTCTGGTAGAGGAATCAAGTTACTTCATGGAGCATTTGACAAGCTCAGTCTATATCTATCACCACAATCATAGTGTTAAACAGCACAAAGAGGCCATTCAGCCCATTGTGTCTCTGCCAGCTCTCTGGCAAAAGCCCTGCTCTTGTCCCATTCCTTAGGAACTTTTTTCTCCAAGCCTATATTCATTTTCCATTTGAAATTAATATATGAATCTGCTTCACCTCACCATCCTTAAACTGTTTTACCAGTTCACAACTAGCTGTATACATTTTTCTTCATTTCCTTTCTTTTGCCGATTATCTTAAATCTGTGTCCTGTGGTTATCAACCTTCCTCTCAGTGGAACTAGTTTATTTACTTTATAAAAATGCTTCATAGTACAATTTAAATTATCAATCCTATTCTCCTATTTATCAATATCTGCCTATGTATGCCTACCACACAATTGAACAATGTCACATATGAATTTCAGTGCTAGTGTGATGTTGGTCAGGTACATAGGCTATATGTCTCAATGATTGGCTGATTGAATCCAACAGCATGCCCCTTCACCCACAGTAATAGCCACATTACAGACCATATTCAACCAGCCCGCATTTGGAAAACCCCAAAACAAAACATGTTAGATGTGATTCCACAATTGTGCAGCACTTGGTGAACAATCCTGAGTGTGCTAATAACTACATTAACAACCAATTTAATCAAAATCAGTCAAGTTTGTAACATAGTTCATTTATACTTGTTAGAAGCGACAAACATTCATATGCAGGAACACATTTTCTGCAAACAAAAGGAATATGTTCAAGCCTTGCGCCTTTTTTGAATTACCCGCGAACTTGGGGGCCCTATACTTTCGTGGCTTTCTCCAAGGCAACACCTTTCCCCATCAGAGTCAATTTAACAGCATCCTTTCCTCCTATAGTATAAATTATCATTTAAAATTTAGCTTTCTTGTGTTTGCCCTGATGCATGCAAGACAAAAAGCTTCAGCAACGTGTCCCTCTTTCCAACAGTAATTATCTAGATCTGTTTGAATAAGTTACTGATTCAGCCTCAAATGCTTTTGCTGGGAATCTGTTAAGCATCCTTACCTTTAAGGGGAACCTTTCAGAGCAGATAGTTAAACACCTCTTAAGAAATTAAGATGCAAACATTCACTGTATTAATCTCTCCTATGTATCGACTCATTGACTACAAACAGATTGTTCATGAATAAACCCAGTAACAGGGTCACCATGAATAGGTTAACACCATCCTGGCTTGTACATATATCACCATTCCTTCATCAACACTAGATCAAAAATGCTGGAACTCCCCACCTCTCAGCAGCGAGTGGGCTACTTTCACTCTCGGACTGATTAGCGGACAAAATGTAAGAGGTTAACCACAAGTCAGTACTTAAGTTCAAGTTATCCACATATGTAATTAAAAGATAAAATGGGCAACTTTATGTATACCTTTAACCTTCTCCCCCTTCAAATTGGCCCAATGGTGAGATGGTTTCTGACTGTCAGCCATGCTTTACCTGTAGCTCCTGGCAGCTGGCACGATAGTCACCCCGCTCCTTCTGTAGCTCTGCGATCTGGTTGTTGAGATGCCTGACAATGGATTCTTTCTCTTCTCGCAGTAGCCGATACTGGTTCTGCTCGATGAATAAACTGTGCTTGAGAGATCCAATGTCCAACTCCTGGAGCTTCAGCTGGTCCTTCTACATTTAGCGTTGGCCACAAGAAAGATAGATGCTTGGTTACTCAGAGTGATGAAACACAAACCTCACCAAGTCTACAATCAACGAGGAAAGCGAGAGTGACTACACCTCCCACGTCAAAATTCCTCTCTACCCACCCCACATTACAGCAAGCTTAAGAGCCTGCTATTGCCCCAACCTCGCACGATGAGATGCCAGAGGCCTTCCTTGCCCAAGTGGGTACTTTGCAAGTTTGAGTTAAGATGATGAAAATTGGCAGGCTGACTACTTCAAGGCTCCAAGACAAGGGAGGGGGCACAACACATGCAGCCAAATTGTGCACAGGAAGATCTCACAAACAAAAATAGTATCAGATGATGTACCATGGTAGCGCTGATCAAAGGAGGAAAGTTGGCCAGGACACCAGGAGAACTTCGTGTGTTCTTTGAATAGTGCCAGGGGATCTTTTGCATCCACCTTAAAAGGCAGATGGGGCCTTTGGTTTAACATTTAGTGATGGAGAGTGAAAACCCTTAAAATTAAGTGTTGAATCTCAGCAAAGTGGAAGCAGAGAGGGGGCAAGGGGGTACAAATGGTTGACACATATAGTCACACAAGAGTAAAGCTGTTGGAACCTACCGCGAGAGCCTTCTTGTGGGTGTCCGAGATAAATGTGTTAAAATTTTATTTTTAAAGCCTTACCATAGCTAAATTTTGTTCTTCCAGTGCAGTCGCTTTGAGAATTTTGCGCAGCAGACGTCTATTTCGAACGGCATGCTGCTCTCGCTTGTAGCGTTCATATAGTAGCTGGTTGTGCAGTAAAATTAGTTGATTCCGAAGCCTTTGCAGCTCATCCATGGGGACAGAACCTGAGATCAATAGAACAGTATTACATCACAAGTGAAAGCTAGAACTAGGCAAATCCAAAAACCTTGCCATTCCATGTATATCAGGTACAAAACATGCATTCATACAGCGCCTGAAACACCCCAAGGCACTTCACATTGTTTATCAAAAAGAATCTGACACTAAGCCACAAAAGGAGATCTTGGGACAGGTGACCAAAAGCTTGGTCAAAGAGGTATATTTTAAAGAATGTTTTAAAAGGAGACAGAAGTGGTGGGGTTTAGGGAGAGAATTTCAGTGCTTAGAACCAAGACCCTGTCGCCAATGTTAAGATGAAAATCAAGATAGGGGCATGTGCAAGAGACCAAAATTGTAAGTGTACATTGCTTAAGGTCACGACTTGGGAGGAGTAAGGGCATAGAGGAGTTTGAACACAAGGGCGAGAATAAAAAGATTGAGATGTCGCCAGGGCAGGGAACAGTGTAGATCAATGAGCACAAGAGATAATGGGTGAATGAAACTGGTTGAAAGTTAGAATACAGACAGCAGAGTTTTGGATAAATTGATGTTTACAAAGGGTGAAAGTGGGAGGCCAACCTGCAGAGCACTGGGATAGTTGGGTGGGGAGGTAACAAAAGCATGAATGTTTCAGCAGCAGGCAGGCTGAGGAACTGGGGCTATTTCCTGTTGCTGAACTACACACTTGTGCTTGGGTTTCAGTATTCTAGTGTTTTTTTTTTTACAATGGGAATAATGGCTCACTTACAATTATTACCTTACATCTGGTTGAAAGCCACAACGCCGAGATGTGACCAAGAGGGTCACTTCCACAAGACAGCACCAGGACTAGGACTAGGACTAGTTTGATAGAAAAAAAAACAGGCCCAATATCAAACTCAGTGGCACAGAAAGCATCCTGTTTGTGCTTGGCATTTGCCTACAGCAGCTCCATTGCAATCAGTGCATGGTGAAATCAGCCTGTATGCCATTGTGGCAGTCTTCCTTGAACTGCTCTTGAGCAGGATTTTGTTGTGCTCACAAATAGAAACATTGTCCCAGGATGACTCTGTCTCCCTTAATGTACAGAACCCAAAAATTTATGAGCGAGTGACATTTATTTCAACACACCTTATCCTTCAATTGATGTTTCTCGTACTCAGCCTCACAAACCAGCTTGTTGCTTCCACAGCATTCTCTAAAACCTTATTCTAAAGCCCATCAATCATGTGTACAGAGCCCCAAATAAGTGTGAATATTTTAGGACACCCAATAGAAAGGCTCCAGGAAGTGGGGACAAGAGAAGTTGGGAAGGGGAAAAAAGTGAATCAAACAAATATTTTCTTTTTAAAAAAAGCACTTTTGAAACAAGAGAAGCAACAAGGGAGAGACACTTAAAGAGAGTTATGTTGATAAGAGAGTTTTAATTGATATTCTATTTCCACATTTTTAAGATTGTGGGGCCCGGTTATTTGATATCCTTATCAATTGCTAATCTGCTTCTTTAAAAAAAAATCTCTAATCTCTTCTCCAGATTTAACTTTCTAATGACTGTCTTATCCCTCACTGAGACTCCATCACCTCACAAAGCCAATATTCTTGTTGGTATTAGATGGCCACCCCAACCACTCACTATTCTCAATGTGATTTACACAACTTCTTACATGGCAACGAGACAATTTTCATTCTACCCCCTACAGAATCTCATTTTGCCTTAAAAAATCTACTGATATCCACTTAGTTAATTGCTGTTACATTTAATAGACACTCCTTTTGGTGCCTTACTCACGTAACAGCTAATTTACACAAGTTATACTGAAATATATAGATTTCTTGCTTTGTATCATGGGTCTGCAGGTTTGAAAGGGCTGCTCACAGCACTACTGCCTCTGACGGATAAATCCTAAACTAGAGCACTGAGATTTGTTAGCATGAGGAATGAGATAGCCACAAATTAATAGTAACACTAATTTAAACTTTATATATGGTACTTAGGCTCCACTACACAGATGTATGGGACTTACACACAAAAGCTCAGACACTCCAATAATTTAAAAAACACAATTATCATTTCACTTTGTCACACAAGTTAATGATGGTTTGCAATTTATGGCCATTGTGACAATTTTAAATGAGTATTAGCTCAGTATACTTGTGTACTGTGAAAGGAGATACCTACTCACTTAACAATGCCTCATTTCCCCCTTCAATGATTTAGACTGGCTCTGACTGCCCAGTGACATTCCAAAGGTTCACCACAGCAACATCACGCGTGGAAACTGCTCAGAATCCACTGTGCCATTTAAATGACCTGAGGGGAGCTCGCACTTCACGGGAGCAGGAAATCTGCACAAAATGGTCTCAGACTACCTGGGAGTTGTTTTCGAGCATTAACAAGTACATGGCAGTAAGGGGTGATAACCTAGCACTTTTTAACTTTGTGTCTATGTCACACTGCACTGAGTATGCTTAGTAGGCCACTGATTAAATTTTTGCTCATTATCAATAGCTGCATCATTTGTGATTCATATGTCAGGTTCACTCACCGATTAAGCATTGTAACCGAGAGAGCAATCACAATAACACGCATAACATACCTCCAAAGTGTGTCCAGTCTGCAGATTTGCTGGGCAAAGGCAGTCTAAAATTCATGCATGAAAACAAACAGAGAAATTGATACTGATCAAGGACAGGTAAACATTTTACCAACTAGAACTGCCTTCCACTTATGCAAATTCACCACTAATACAACAGTTAGTGAAAGTCAGTTGATCACAGACCCAAAAAAAAAAAACCTGAACTGTGGCATCTGGGATACAAGTCAAAAATGCAAGGTTGTAGCTTTGGTTAATAACCATCTAGATATCCCACTGCCCCCTTTTCCCCTTCCTTAAATTGCCTACAGGTTTCCTTCCCGCAGCTTATGCTAAGAAATGTGCAGATGGACATCTGGGTGAAAACAGAACTGGGTTCAGCCTGGAATGCCCTCTTAAGGCTGGATAAGCCTGTGGACTCTACATCAATGCTCACACAAGAAGAATGGACACTTGGGAGAAATATTAAGAGTGACACCACATCTGTGGGAATAAATCTTGCCAGGGTGAGTATTTCAGGGGGTGGGGAATTAGTAAGAGGAGGAGGAAAAAGGCTGTGAAAAATATGTTGAGTCACTGCCACTGATTTCCAGGAGACGGTGGAAGAGTGTTAGTCTCACCTTGGACTCATGACAGTTGTGGTTGATGCTCCCCCTCTTGGACTGGGGCACTTAGTCTAGACTGACACTTCAGCACAGTACTGAGAGAGGCCTGCAGTGCCAGAGATGCCAGCTTTCTGATGATAAAAATGGGGCCCGAAATTCCACAAAGAAGAATGTTCACCAATATTTTCAACCAGCACAACAAAAAGAAACAGATCGCATGATTTCTCTTCTCATTTACTATTTATAGGCTCTTGCTGAGCACAAATTAGCTGCCAAATCTGCCCACAGCAAAGACTAGATTTCAAAAGTAATTCACTAGATGCAGCACATTCAGGGCTCAACATTAATTCAAGTTGGTCTATCTTTCACAGAGACTAAGGAGAAGCAATGACTTACACACCAGCAGACAGTTGTGGGTGAATAAACCAGGTACATTTCAATAAACATCATCCAGGGCAGAGTGAGATTTCAGATTTTGGCTAAAGTCTGTGCTTTACATAACGGATGTCAGTGCTGGGAAACAGCAAAGGGTACCCAAAGTAGAAGATATTCCCTCAGGCCAGGTATAGCAAGCTGGTAGGTAGAATAAAATGTTCTCCTCAGAGGATGACACATTAATGAACCTCCCCCACAACTTCAGGAGAGGGACTTGCTACCACAAAGTGGCATTCCCATTACCCAAACTGGCCATTACACAAGCTCAATCACGGAAAACCAATACTGCAAACACTGGTTGTATGATAAGGCAAGGGAAAGGGCTTAAATGGTTGGAGTGTTAAGCTCGCCCCTAAATGATTCTTTCACCCCACTTAATTAAATTAAGATTAATTCAATGTCATTAACTACATTCTTAAAAGTGGAATATTTAAGATTGGATCAAAAATTTCAAATGGTGGTATGGAGCCTGCTCCGCCATTCATTATGATCATGGCTGATCATCCAACTCAATAGCCTGCTCCCGCTTTCTCCTCATATCCTTTGATCCCTTTCACCCCAAGAGCTATATCTAACTCTTTCCCGAAAACATACAATGTTCTGGCCTCAATTACTTTGTGGTAGCGAATTCCACAGGCTCACCACTCTCTGGGTGGAGAAATTTCTCCTCATCTCAGTCCTAAATGGTCTACCCCGTATCCTCAGACTGTGACCCCTGGTTCTGGGCTCCCCCACCATCGGGACCATCCTTCCTGCATCTACTCTGTCTAGTCCTGTTGGAATTTTATAGGTTTCTATGAGAACCCCCTTCATTCTTCTGAACACCAGCAAATATAATCCTAATCGACTCAATCTCTCCTCATATGTCAGTCCCACCATCCCAGAAACAGACCAGGAATGTGGAACATTATAATAGGCCAGCATGTGGCTCATCCATACTGAGATAGTCCTCTGACAGTTTGTATTTTGTCCTCCCGTATATCCAAATAATGCAGCACCAGGTCTTTGTCATTCATGGGTCCTCACAAGAGTTGGGGCACAAGCAAGCTTCCCTTGTGTACAAACAGGATACTTGCAACTGGCACTAGCACTCTTGAGTTAGTGGAAAGAGGAGAAATATATATATGATCCCTATCAGAAGATGCCCAAGGTCATCCAATTCCTATAATTAGACTGCCTGGCATGTGGTTTTTATTTAGTGTACATCAGAAAAAACACTTACTGCACATGGCAACATCATTTGAGTTGATGTAACGGCAATCTTTGAAAGCAGAGCCTGGGGGAGTGTGGGGGAAATCCCAGGGCAAGGTCAGCATTTGGATGTGACCCGCAAAGGGCAAAGTCTGAGAACCACTGCTGCCCCAACATCAAAAATGTTTATTAAACTGAAGGAGGGGAGTGCAGTAGGAACACTTTAGCAGGTCACAGCGCTTGGAAGAATAAATAAATCAGCTGCTTGCACCCACTACCATACACTATTAAGTGACCTATAACAACGTTTAGATGTGATGTGCATCTCCAGCCAATCAAATAGGCACTGTGTGTAGATTCCTTGCAGTGTTGCTAACTCTTGAAAGTTTCATCAACACTTGCAACTGTCTGTCTCAGTCAGCTTTTATCCTCCCTTGTCCATCTCAACATTTTTACGACATGTTCAAGTTTTCAAAGGATAAGAGGAAAACATTTCTGTTAATGTCTCATATGCAGTAGGATTCTACACAAGGGTACAGGAGTTCAAGAATCGCTAAGGACATTGTGGCTTCCCATTGATCAAATATATTAGCCATAACAATCACAGCATTAGAAACATTTCATGGATTCAGTTAATTATTGGAGTTCAAGTGCTGGTTATTGATGGCGTGACAGCAAATTCCACACTTACCTGGCCATTTTTCTTGGGCCTTGGGGCTCAGGGTGCACAGGGCAAAGTCTAAAACAAACAGGGGGGGCACACTTGCATCAGTTACCTTTTCCATCCTCATTGTTTAGCAACAACAAATCTCTATTGGTGGCAAGTTGTACCAGCCGCCCCACAGCAAGAAGCGTGTCCTGCCATCCAAAAAGATGATCATAGGTTGGAGTGTGGAGGCAGTGCAACACTACAACTCATCAAAATTAGTAGGGAAAGAGATCAAGCTGGGGTTGGAGTCCATGAAAGCAATCCATGCATTTTCTTAAAAAGCAAATTTTTAAGAAGTGCAATAGAAACAAACCTTTTGCTATACAATGCACTAAAAGAGAAAGCTGTACTTATAACACTCCTGAAAAATGTAAATTAGGATTTGATCAGGTGGAGAGAAAAATATCTCTGAATAGGACAATTAAGAATACTTTTGGCTTTATTTGCAATGCAGGAAATACTCGTGCATTATTGCATTCAAAATCAAAACGTTCTGAACTTTCTTAAAGACTTGCATTTACAGAGTGTCTCATTATCTCAGGACATTGTAAAACATTGTGTGATGTTGGTTGAGGGATAATTCATGGCTATGACAATGGGAAGAATTCCACCGCTCTTCATTGAGAGAGGCTGTGGGATCTTTGCATCCACCTGAGGGGGCAAACGGGGTTTTGGTTTAATGGTTCATTGGAAAAGATGGCACCTGTGACAGTGCAGTGCCCCTTCAATACTGCACTGGAATTCCCACCATCCCCTTCCATCTTACCTGCTAAGCTCCTTCACATGTGCATCTCCCCCATGTTGAATCAGCTTGTCCAGCACGTCAAGGGGTGAGATCGATGAACACGACTGGGACAATGAATCCTCCGATTGCTTGCCTGCTAGCTTTTGCAGCTCAGAGGTCTTCTGTTTGATGAAGAGACTTGCCGTCTTGGGCAAGGCCAAATCAAAAAGATGCTCATACGGGGAGGGATGACCACTGCCAAGTGGAGGGTGCCTCAGTGCCTGGACCTTTAACAGGGGGTTGGGTGTAAAAACCTCCAATATTGTCGACCCTGTTTTGAGCACCTCTTGCTTGATTGGGCTTCCAGAATAGTTGTCATTTGGCTTGTCAATGGGCATGAACCCCTGCTTGATAGGACACTGCTCTTGCATGTGAGGGTCTGGTGCTTTGCAAGTTGTAGGTAGGGCTTGCTGGAGCTCAGGGCATATTCCCTGCTCAGTGGCTGAAGAGTACAATTCCTGTTCACGCTTCATCTGAGGGCCAGTGAGTGTTTCAGTCCTGTGCTGAAATGGGGAGTCGAATCCTCCTCGAGTAACCAGGGACTGCAGATCCACGGGTGTAATTTCAGAAAGTTCATCAGCAATAGCGGCTGCCAAGGTAAAACTATATCATTATATTCAGTAAAACTCCCAACACAGGTCTAATTATACCATTTCTCCTTCCACAGATGAGCAGTGCTATTCTAAGTCCCTGTACATATATGAGGGACTGAATTGCCTACTCCTGCTTCTAGTTCTTATGCCACTGATAGTCAAAAAGTGATATGAAAAACCTTGCATTTATATAGCATCTTCACCGTAAAATGTCCCAAATAGTTCACAGGAGTATTAGACAAAAGTTGTCACCAAGCCACATAAGGAGGTGGCCAAAAGCTTTGTCAAAGAGATCAGTTTTTAAAGGAGGGTGGTGGTGGTCAAGAGTTGGAAAGGTTTAGGGAGGGTATTCCACAGCTTAAGGTCTAGGCAGTTGAAGAAATGGCTGCTTATGATGGGATGAAGGAAAGTGGTGATAATTAAATTGTCCATAGGAGGAAGTAGAGGTTTCTTGAACTCCATACCTAAAGCAGCAGAGATTAATTGCCAAAGCCACTATCCCTGCTTAAGGCTCTCCATGGAGGGCATGACCCTAGATGAGAGGAAACATTTTTATCTTACTGCATGTCACCATGAGCCCAGATGAACTAACACCATTGAAATTTTAGTTACAAATTTTGTTTTGAAGTTTGCGAATAATCCCTCATGATATTGCCCACCAACAGAGCCAAATAAATCAGGAGTTCAGTCATTTAGCTGACGTGCATTAACTTAAATAGAAACTGGTTTCTGTTCTTGTATTTGGCTATCAACTGGGGCCAGAAACGAACATGAATTCGGAATATTATAGCACAGGAACAGGCCATTCGGCCCATTAAGTCTGCCAGAGTTTTTCTCCATGAGCCACCTAGAACATTCCCACTGTCCTGGCCACACAAAATCCCTCTTTTTCAAACAACTAATCTCCTTTTGCTCTCCTTTAACAATGGTTTGCAGCAGAGAATTCCATAGAATGTGTTTCTATGTCCCCTAATTGTGCTCAAATGTTAGACCTGTCAAACACTATTTGCATTTATACAAGCAAGAGGGAAAAGAATAATAAACTTGCATTTATGTAACATCTTTCATGTCCTTGGGACATCCCAAAACACTTTCCAGCCATTGGATTACTTTTGGAGTGTGGTCACTTGTGGCACTGTAGGGAAACACAAGATTGCTAAGAGCAAAAAAAAAAACGAACAGCCAAATCTTTTGGTGTTATTTGAAGGAGGACCGTTGGCTAAGACTCCTGGAGAACTCCCAGTGACTGTTTTCCAAGTGCTGTTATGGGATCTTTCGCAACTGAGCAAGCAAAGGTCTCAGCCAAAAGATGATGTATCTGACAATGCAGCCTGCATTATGTGCTCAAGTCGTAGAGTGGGGCCTGAAACTACGAGCTTCTGGTTCAGGAGCTACAGTGCAACAAACTGAGCTAAAACATAACTTATTTGTGTGCCATCCTCTTCTTTTAAAGTTCATTTCTCTTGTTTCTAAATACAACGTCCTACACATTTTATTCCTTCCTGTACCCTCACCAAGCTCCAAACAAGGCTCATCGCATCATCTATACTTTTCCTCCCCTCAATATCTCAAGAGCCTCCTGAACTCCTAAATTTTACAGGATGTCAAAATACAAGTTTATCACTGCATCTTGTATTGAAAAAGTTTGTTCTTTTTCCAATTTTGTTTGCATTCTGCGCTCTGGATATTGGCATCTAGGGCTCAAAAAGTTTTAAAACTAACACCATGATAAGAATGAGTCTCTGAAGTCTATGGAGAGAACAGTTTCAGAACAAGTGCACTCCTGATGAAGGATCTATCGGTATTAACCATCTAAGAGTCTTGTCAGTTTTACAAGGCGTTTGTCTGGCATAACAGGATATAAAATCTACAAGAAAAAGGACAATGCAACATTCTGCACAGAGATGTTTAGTATAAGCATCCTCACGAAGGGGCAGAACAGTCAGTTTGGAAATAATAAGAGGGAGGGGTGCAGATGGGGAAAAGAAAGATGGTAGGTCCTTCATTATCTCTGCATTCATTATATTTCAGCACCCCCGCTTATTCATTTACTACCTTTGGCATGAGAAACGTACCTTCCTCATTCTCTTTTTCCATTCCATCCTGTAGATTCAAACCCTTTATAACCTCTGGCAGCTCTTTCAAGGATACCGTTTTGACGTTCTCATTCTCTAACCCTGAATACAAAGGACACAAAAAGAAAGAAATTGCTGCAGGTCACATGGAAAAATACTAAGTTCAATTGGGCAGAGATCAGAATTGCTGCTTCCAATACCCTGATAGTTGACAAAATATTATTACTAGTGCAGTGAAAAAGCTAATAGTTCTAGCCCATGGGGGTGCAATGGTAGAGTAGCTACAAGAGAAGATTGGATGAATTGGGAGTCTCTTCTCTAAATAACAAAGACAGGTGGCCTGATAAACACCTTGAAACTTATGATGGGGTTTGATAGGGTAGAAAAGATGTTGCTACAAAACTAGGGACTATAAATATAAGATGTAAGGAATTTAAGAGAAACTACTTTACCCAGAGAGTGGTGCTTCTGGCCACATTTGAGAGTCAGGATAAATGGCAATGCTGCATTTAAGACGAAAACTAGATAATCATGAGGAAGAAAAGAAGATATGGATATGCTGATTAGGTGAGATAAAGAGGGGTGGGAGAGGCTCAAATGGAGCATAAACACCAGCATAGACCAGCTGGGCTGAATAGCCTGTTTCTGTGCTGCAAATTCTATTAAGCCAAGTTCTAGAAGCAAATATTTTTTTCTCCATCTACCAAGTTAATTGGTTTATCTACACATTGGAACACACATCTACAAGGGGCTGAGCACTTCAACTGAATTAGAATATGGACAAAGCAGGCATTCCACTCACCACACGGGCTGTCAGCTGTTCCTTTATCACTTGTCATGTGTCGCTGCTTGATTAATGGCTTTCCACTGTCCAGTTTACCATCCTGCAACAGCAATGAAAAAAATAAGACAGGATACCATTACATCATCGTGACATTAAAAGGAGGAACCTTATACAAATAGATATTAGGAATGTAAGGGTTGAATTAAGAACACTGGAGTCTGTGACAGTTAGCATTTATGTTGTAATTAATGCTTGCAACATGAGCTAAAAGCTGCAAAACAAATGAACCCCGAATGCATCAAGTTAAAGAATCATATTACACAGGAAAACAGGCAGAGCAAAATATCAAAGACAGATAGGACAGAGATAGCCCAGGACTTATTGTTCTTGGAAAGTAGGCGACAATGATAAAGTTAGCATTTGTTGTCCTCTCCAAGATGCCCTGACTCAGAGTCAAATACATCATTGGTCTGGTTTACAGGGAATTCCAGTCCAGGTAGGAATGGTAGCAGGATTCTTTCCCCCCCCCAAAAAAAAAAAGGAATAGTGACCCAGTTAGATTTTTAATCCACAATTCTGGTAGCTTTTGTGGTCCTTTTACCTTTCCTGGTGCCAGTGCACACATTTCCAGATTTATTAAATTCAGTATCACAACTTGCTTTGTAGGTTTGAACGTGCGATTTCTCAGTTCCTAGTCCAGGAGCACGCTCTGGGTGGGATAGCTCAGTGGAGTATTTCTCAAACTGCAGGGAGCGTAAACACTTACCGGAGTGGGGTAATCTGCAAAATAGTCTAGCAGTATGAGAGAGTGGCGGCTGACGGCAGGCACAGAGAGAGCCTGGAGCAGAGCACAGTCGCCATGTACAATGCAGGGTGGGCTGACTGTCTCATGTCAAAGGCATGGAGGAGATAAGAGTGGCAGGACAATAGCCAGGTAGACCCACAGTTATCAAGACCAGAGGTGGGCAGCAGGTGAGTTCAGCCTTGCTCAAAAGAGGCGAGTTTTAAAAAAATATTTAAACTCAAGTGAGGGCACTGAAATACAAACTTGCCCCAAGTATTATGAGCATTGTGATTTTGATGGTTGGAGCATGATTATGAGCCCATTTGAAAAGGGGTCCTTCACCCAAGAATGGTTGGGAATCACTGGACTCTGAGGAAGGCCCTTTAATGCAAGACTGGAGGTTGTGCTCACCGCATCCAAGTCAGCAGAACCAGCAGCTATGAAAATGGCTGAATAAGTTTGGAAAGGATTCATGCAAATCTTCTATAAGATTCAAGTAAAGCCAATGGTAAATGTCACTGCCGATTGCTACAGCAGCCCAGACTAGTGAACGTGGCTGTAAAGAAGGAAATGGAGAGAAATGACACGGTGAGATTGCAGGGAAAAAGGGAGGAGGAAAGAGAGGGAAGATGGGAAAGGATAAGAGAAGAAAGGAAAAGAAAGGGAAGACAGAGGAGAAAGAAAAAGAAAGGAAATCAGGCACACAGGCTTGCAATTAAAACACCTCAAAACATTCCATAGGCTTGTCCTGAGAACAGCATTGCAAGACGACACTGATCACCGTGTGCAATGTGTCACTTATACACAATAACATTCGCACTATAGGTAACATTCATTTATTTACTCATCTATGAATTTACACCACAAAACATCATCCTTTTACCTTCCTTGGCAGTGCTGCTGCCTGAAATGAACTGTGCATAAATTCATCTGCAGAGCACGTAGGGGGAGGGGAGAGGGTGGGTGCTTCAGTAGACGATCCTTTCCCAACTGTAAAAAGAGAGCCAGAATTAACAAATTGCTCTTTCAACAACCTTAGGCTCCCTGTTGTGATATCATTAAGAGAGAATATGATAATAGTAAGCAGCCAGGATGTTAACCATGTGACCAGCAAATATGGCTCAGAGAAGCTTTCAGTTTAGTTAGCAGCATATGATGTGAAGGAACTGCAGCTGTACCTTCTTGTTAACAACAGCTGTTGAATCTTTATCATAAATCGGTCTGTTCAGCAACTCCGTACCACACCTTCAAATAAACCGAACTCCACCCAACTTGTGGAAGTTAACAGGTCAGAGGCTCAATGTGAGCAAAGTTCTCACACCCAAAACATCAGAACCTGTCTTTTTCCTTGCAGACTGACTGACCTCCTGGGTATTTGTAGTGTTGCCCATTTTTAGCATTGGTGATTTCTTCAGCCATCCACTTTTTTGAGTTTAATCGAGGGTGCTACACTAAGGAACTTGTGCAGTGTCCTGGGTCTTGTTGTCCCAACAACCACAACCATTGCTCACTTGTGACAGAGGGGTATACAGCAAGCGCCATGATGTCAATGACCGTCAGGCCGCTACTGAGAGGATTCAACATCTGCCCAGGTAATTCTCTCCTCGATTTACATTATTGCACTGTGTTGTCACCAGACTCAACATAACCTTAAGCTAATGCATTTGAACGTGATGCTCATTTCACCCCATCTCAAATTGCTCTAAATCGCAACCACCAGCAACTAATAGTATTGTACACCAGTTCAATACAACCCAAACCAAGGGGAGGATTAATCTGTAATCACAGCACTAGGTGTTTTTCCATTGCAGACACGGTGCGAAAATGTCACAAAATCACCATCACACTTCATTGAAAGCCTTGTGACAACACCAACTATTCAAACTCAAAGGAACAGTTTACCTGAGGATTTTCCTACTGCACATTATACAGGGTCAGCCCAGGTGATTAAGCAACAATCCTTGGAGATACAGCAGGTTGCGGGCTGGGGTATACTCACCAGGTGTACTGTGAACCCTGTGTAGGCAAGAGGCACTCTGGGATGTTTCAGATGGGCTATGAGAAAGTCCTCTGGAGGAGGGAGGTGTCGACAGCCCACAGGTGGTTGATGGGCTCCAGAGCATGTCCTAGGATGGAGTCACAAATTCAAAAACACTGAGCTTCAAAATTCAATTAAACCACATCGTCCTTGCTTAGCAAGGGCTTGGTTTACCTGGATCCCATCTGTAGGGAGACGTTGCAAGGTTGGTGGCGTCTTGTACCGAGGCTGGGTTCCTGGGAGACTGGAGAAGGGGGTCCTGGGTGTGTAAGATGCAGAAGATGCACTTCCTGCAATTAAATTTAGTAAAAAGGTGAAACTCAAAGAAGCTTTCTGTACAGAAATTAAACCAGTAAAATATCCCCCAAGAAAAAACATTTTTTTTCCCCCAAGTCTAGTCAAAAATTAGATTTAATTTGAAAGTACATCAACACAAAGACTTTATGAAATTTTACTGATCACCATTGATTACAGGATGATTTAAAGGTATTTCAAATTATGAAGTGCAGATTGTTTCCAGTAATTGATGGAGTCCTGACTCTTGAATGAAAGAATAAATAGAAGAGATTTAGGACAGAAGGTTGAGGGGCTGTGAAATGCACCACAAGAGTTAATGAACCAAAGACCAGGTCAATATTTACAAACTGGTTCGATAAGTCATGGAACGAAGGGGCGAATAAATGGATTAGAAACAGGGCAGGCACATGGAGCTAGAATACTGTTGTGAGAAGGATAATCAACAATATAGATTAGATGGGCGGAATGGCCTGTTTGTTTTGTAACTTCTGTACAATTTTATATAACTCAAGATAGCCTTCCTTACCAAAGCTGCTCTGAGAATCTGAGAACGGGCTGGAGCTGTGGTCTGTGTGCTTATGCTGTGTATGCGTAGAGAAGTGCTTAGGCATGACTGTGTAACCCTCCTCACATGATGCCTCCTTTGGGTCCAGGGAAACTTTGGCACATTCTATGACAATGTCGTGAGTTTCAAATCGCTTCCACCTGTGCAATGGAACAGGAAACAGAACCATTAGCCATTGTCAACTCATTTCATTCAGTAACACTGGGGAATAAAAACTTATTGCCACAGGGTGGGTCTAACTCAGTCAGCTGTTGTAAGAATCATGTTTCAGTTACTATCTCTAGTGCCTAAAACAATACATGCATCTGTAACTCCTCTATAGTCCATAGAATTTATGAAAGTAACCATTGGCTTCTCAGATTTCAGGTCTATTTCACAAGCAGCTGGTTACATAAAGCTACAGCACAAGCCTATATCAGCTTTGGCTCAGTTGACAGCAGTCTTGCCTCTGAATCTCAAGGTTCCAGGTTCAAGCCACACTCCAGGGCTTGAGCACATAAAATCAAGGCAGCGTTCCAATGCAGTACTTAGGGAATGCTGTACTGTCGGAGATGCTGCCTTTCGGGTGAGATGTTAAATCAAGGTCTCATGTGCCTGTTCAGATGGATGTAAAAGATCCCATGGCACTTCGAAGAGCAGCAGGGGAGTTATCCTCTGTGATCAGGTCAATATTTATCCCTCAATCAACATCACAAAAAACAGAAAACGCTGGAAAAACTCAGCAGCATTTGTGGAAAGAGACACAGAGTTAACGTTTTGAGTTCGTGTGACCCTTCTTCAGAGCATTTTTCCAGCATTTTGTGTTTTTGTTTCGGATTTCCAGCATCCGCAGTATTTTGCTTTTACTGGAAAAAACAGATTAGTTGGTCATTATCACATTGTTGACCACATTCATTAGTCTATGATGCCAACACAACCGAAGCAGAAGCTGTTTGGCTCATCTAGTCTATGCTAGTATTCATGCTCAATGAGACTCCTGCCACTTGAATAACCTCTTCTTGCTCTCTCTATTCCGTTCTCCCTCACAGGAATCAAGCTACCCCTTAAATGCATCAATGCCTTCAAATTCAACCAGCAAGTTCCACATTCTCAGCAATCTCTGCAAAGAAATTCCTGTTAATTTCTTTACTTTGGAAGATTGAGAGAAGATTTAATATTGAGGTGTTCAAAATCATGAGGAGTCCAGACAGGGAAGTTGGTCCTATAAGCTGAATGGTTGAGAATCGAGGACACCGATTTCAGGTGACTGGCAAAAGAACCAAAGGCAAAATGAAGAATTTTTTTTTTTTTTTGCACATGATTAGGGTCTGTATGCACTGCCTGCGTGTGTGATGGAAGCAGATTCAATCGTGGTTTTCAAAAGGGAATCAAATAAGTACTTCAAGGGGAAAAATTTGTAGAGCTTCAAGGAAAGGGCAGGTAGGGAGAAGTAGAGCTGGTTAAATTGCTCTTGCATAGTGCTGGAATGGGCTCGAAGGGCTGAATGGTCTCCTTTAGTGCTGTAACCATTTTATGTTTCTATTTGATTAGTTTCTGGCTTTACATTATGCCCCATTGTATTTTTTCCCTTCATCACACAGAGATCTTGCCCAAAGCCCACCACCCCAGAGACTTGAGCCCATAATCCAAGCTGACACTCCCAGGGCAGTACTGTCAGAGGTGCTGTCTTTCAGGTGAAACATTAACCAGGGGCTCTGCCTGCCATCTCAGGGAGGCAAAAGATCCTGCGGCACTTATTTTTGAAAAAGACCAGGAGAGTTCTCCCCAGAGTCCTGGACAAACAGATTAAACAAATAGATTCTCTGGTTATTACCCCTTTGTTTTTTTACAGGACCTTGAAATGCAGTGCATTTCCTACATTAAGGCAGTGACTACACTTCAGAAGTACTTCATTGACTGTAAAGTGCTTTTTGACACCCTGAGATTGTGAAAGGTGCTATAGAAATGCAAAGTTTATGTTTTACACAGCTGGAGGAGGAACAGAGAAATAAAAAAAGGACATTACAGCTCACTCACTGTAATACTGGCCACTAGGTACCTGTGCAATACCAGACTGATTATATCAGAGACTTAAACTTACACAAAACAATAAATCTCTTCAAAGCTGGTTGAAACCTGGCTTTGACACAAGGCTAAGACCACAAAAAAAATTAAACCAAAATGGCTGGAAAAGGGATGTGAGCAACAAGTCCATGAGGTTAAACTGCCCAAATGAAATAAAAATTCAACAATTTTAAAGCAACTGTAACATGGCATTAGATTAAATGCTCTTTGATGAGTGCAGACTTTTATAAAGATGGGAAAAAGTGCGAGTGAGACAAACATAAGGATTCGCAAGACATCACTTACTTAATGGGATCCAGTTCATGGTCCTTGGTTCCAGTCACTAGCTCGGGGTGGATTCGCACGTGTTCCAGCATCGGCTGCAACAGTTATTGGGAATGCAGTAAGTTTAAAATCAATGCAACCAAGAGCTTGTTGCTGCCTGAGAGTCTTACAGGGACTTCAAAGATAAACCAAACCAGTCAAAGTGAAACACACACAAATGTATACACCTGTGTGCGCGTGCACACAATCTCCCCCTCAATAAACCTCAGGCCTAAGTCTAAGCTAGTTTGCACAGATGAGTTTAATGAAATGTATAGTTCAATGATGAGAATAGGTAAATGTCTCCAACACATTTAACAATTTGAACAGTCACTCTTTAATTATCAAGTTCATCCATTCTAGTTTTAATTTCCTACCATTTGTACTTAGCCCCTGTCCATTTAAATTGTTCCCCACCAACACCCACCCCGTCTCCAAATTTCTTCCCTCTTCTGAAAATTCTGACCCATTCTGAAGCACAAACCCAGACAGTGTGCTGGCTGCTCTCATGCCTCACCCAACTGGTCACTTGCGACAACCTCGGGAGAGGGTGCATGCCAGCAGGCAGCTCAGCCATGAAGCGATTACACCCCCCAAAAGCCCTATACTTTGCCAGCCCCACAACCTTTCTCCTGCCAAACCACACCACCATCCCCAAGCAGAACTCCACCATGGACTGTCAAGCCTTTAGCTCTCCTTATTCAGTCACGTCTATGTGACTCCAGCCCCACATAAACATGGTGGACTCTTAACTGACCAGTGAAGTGATCTTGAAAGCCACTTTGCTGTATCAAAACCACTTGCAGTGGTTCAAAGAGAAAGCCCAGAACCATCTTCTCAGGGCAGCTAGGGTTGGGCAATAGATGAAACAGGGATCAGTTATTTTTTAAACCCACCACAGCAAGAGGAAGAATTCAAAATCTGCCCTCAGGTGGATGTAAAAGAATTCCGTGGCCCTATTTGAAGCAGAGTGACGGGGATGGGCGAAAGAAATTCCCTCTCTGTAAGCTGACCAACATTTACCTCAACTATTGCTTAATATAGATGACCTGATTATTTTACTGCTGCTTGCTGTACAAAAATTGGTTGTGGTGTTTCCTAAGCTGCAGTGACTGCTGCAAAGTACTTCATTAGGTGTAAAGTGGTGTGGGATGTCCAGAGGTGGTGAAAGGTGCTGTACAAATTCATCTGCAGCACCTCTGGCCCTAACTATACAACATCTTTGGCTTTCTATTCCACTTTGAGAAGATCCAGGAGTTTTCCCGATGTCTCACAGTGACTGAGACAAACATACCTCAGGATGTCCACACCACTTTACACCTCATGAAGTACTTTGTAGTAGTCAGTACAGTTTAGGATGCACACAGATTGTGTCCATTAATCAATGCTACAATATCCTGCCACTGCCCCAAAAAAGAATCCAGCTTGGGTCTTACCTTTACCACCTCCTCAAAAGTTTCCATGTTTTCCTTCATACTGTAGTGGGAGCGGAGGTAGGACACAAAATTGCACGGGTACATCCCATAGAGACGGTGAAATAATGCATAAACACTGGCGTGTAGGTGGATCAGATATACTT
Organism: Carcharodon carcharias; assembly: GCF_017639515.1. Lineage (NCBI taxonomy): Eukaryota > Metazoa > Chordata > Chondrichthyes > Lamniformes > Lamnidae > Carcharodon > Carcharodon carcharias. The sequence continues at coordinate 150,008,893 of NC_054474.1, read as the reverse complement.
CTGGCACTTGGCCTGTTAGAGTAAATAGAGAACAGAAAACACTATGTATCGAAGAGTCAGGACAGCTCTGTCAATACAAAATGATGACTTGTTTTTAAAAAGCTAATTTTAAATGTAGTGTAAAACTCCATTTGTAGAACAGCAAATTATACACAACTGAACTGATCTCCCCCCACCTACTCCCTGACTGTTTCCTAACCCCACTTTCAACCAATTTGCTTAACAGCAACTCTGGATTATGTGGGCTGATGTGTTCACCAAATGGGCCTGGGTCTGGTGCTTCTGCACACAATAACTCATCATTATCCACCCAATAAGATAGATTTACTTTGTTAAAGGCATTATATAAATATAAGTTGTTACTAAAATCAATGTACAGAAAACTGCTTTTGATTAACAGCCATGGACCTTAACATTAACACTCTTTCTCTCACCATAGGTGTTATCTGATTGGCTGAGCATTTTACATTTTCATCTCAGATTACTAGCATCAGAACTACTTCATTTTTGTTACAAAAATGATGGATGAGCAAGCACAGAAGTGGAAAACCAAATTATAGATTCTAAGGAAGATTCTGCAGTTCCTAGAACTATGATTGATAACTTGATCTGTTAAACCAAAGCCATCTGCCCTCTCAGATGAATGTAAAACAAATCCCGAGGCCATTATTTCAGAGAAGTGCAGGGGAGTTTTCCCAGGTGTATTGACCAATATTTATTCCTCAATTATCACCACCAAACAGGTTATCCCGACATTTAGTACGTTGCTGTGGGATCTTGCTGTGTGAAAATCAGCTGCTGTGTTTCCTTTGTTACAACAGTGGCTATCCTTTTTATTCATTCATGGGATGTGAGCATCACTGGCTGGGCCAGCATTTATTGCCCATCCCTAGTTACCTTTGAGAAGGTGGTGGTGAGCTGCCTTCTTGAACCATTGCAGTCCCTGTGGTGTAGGTACACCCACAGTGCTGATAGGGAGGGACTTCCAGGATTTTGACCCAGCGACGGTGAAGGAACGGTGATATATTTCCAAGTCAGGATGGTGAGCGACTTGGAGGGGATCTTCTAAGTGGTGGTGTTCCCTTCTGCTGCTCTAGATGGTAGTGGTCGTGGGTTTGGAAGGTGCTGCCTAAAGGAGCCTTGGTGAGTTTTAAGCCCAAAAACACCAGCACGCTCATCTCCCCCAGCTGTTGGTGACATTTCTTACATCAACCTGCCACAGACATTTAACAGTTTGCCAAGTTTGCACATTGAACAATTGACCATTGGGAAAAGAGTTGAAAGTGCCAAAACTCAAAACTACATTTAACACTCTGGGGCAGAAGAGATTCTCATCCCAGGAACCTTCGATTCAAAACCAAGTACTTGGGGGGGGAAAAAAATGCCTGATGACCCACACACTCAGCCTCGAATGGTAGAATCAGGGCACCACCTTCACTGCACCATTGAATACCTGGCTTTCGTAGGTTCCAGGCAGCTAACCGGCCAAAGATTTCAAAGAAATCGAGGAGATACTGCTTCCCAGCTTGTGGAATCATTGGCAGGAGGATGATTAACACAAGGACTCCAGTAGTGAGGACAACAATCTCGGTTTCTGTCTGCAGAGAGAAGATCAACAGCTGTAAGTCAACGGAGACAGTCCTTAAAATTTAAGAAAACATAGTGAAGCATGAGGATTGACCTCAATCCCAGCCAGGGAGGCAATGAGCAGGAACCCACAGGGAAAAGGGACCTTCATGTGTGCATTCTAGCATTCAAAGGCATTATAGGAACTGAAGGATGCCATTCAGCCCCTCAAGGCTGTTTTGTCAGTCAATTAGATCACAGTTGATCAGTTTCTCAACTCCTTCATGACCCCATAATCCCTTCATACCCATATCTAACAAAAATCTATCAATCTCCGTTTTGAAACTTTTAAATTAAGCACCAGCCTCAACAGCTTTTTGGGAGAGTTCCAGATTTCCACTCCCCTTTGCCTGGCAATAGGTCAGCTGTTAAAGATGCCAGAGAGCAGGGAAATAACCGAAGAGGGAATCCACACAAAAGTATAGATTGGCTTATTTCCTGAACTGCTGGCATTGAGATAGCAGAAACTCTAGATTTGTCAGCCATGGTTCAGCGGGAAACACACACACATTGAAATCAGACAGTCGTGGGTTCAAGTCCCACCCCGAGACTGGAGCCCATAATCCAGGACAACACTACAGTGCAGTACTGAGGGACTGTTGCACTGTCAGAGGGGTCATCTTTCGAGTGAGACACTAAACCAAGGCTCGATTTGCTTTCTTGAGTGTGCATAAATGATCCCATGGCATAATCCATAGAGGAGCAGGGGAATTCCCCTAGTGTGAACAACATTCATCATCCAACCGAGAGAGATTATTTGGTAGTTACCACACTGCTATACGTGGGAACTTACTGTGCGCAAATTGGCTTTATTTCCTACATTACAGCAGTGATTACACTTCAAAAAAGTAAGGTGCTTTGGGTGTCCTGCCATAGTGAAAGGCACTTTTCAGTTGCAAGTTGTTTTTCATTCAAACCCCAACATGAACAAAAATCATGGATGGGAGAGAGGAGAATGGAAAGGTCATTAGAACTGCAAGCATGTTTGAGACACTGGAGCAAAGTTTTTATCTGGTTACTGCTTAGGAGAGCATCAATTTAGATCAAAAAGGGTTTTTGAAATAAAAGGGTAGGCAGGCTGGGAGAAGAAAAAGGAAGGGGAAGGGCAAGAAATCTAAACACATCTAAAATCATAATTGCCTTAAAAAAAGACAAAAAAAGCTTGAGGAACTGTAGAAAATTAACATATTAAAGAAACCACTCATTAAGCCAACCAATAACCCAATGATAATTTGAAGCTAACCATCATGCACTTCCAACAGTAACCCATTCCCTAAACACCGAAGTACATTTTAGGTGCAAACATTGAGACACACACTTGAGGGGAAGAGAAAAACAGTGGGCAATAAAGTTATTTTAAAACTTGTGTACTGAACCTTCAGACACTTGAGTAATGAAACCAGCACAGGTGCACGAAAGAGTTTATGAATCCAAGTTGGCTCACGTCGGATTACATGACCCAGTAAAGTCACGGCAGATTGCCGGGTGGCTGCTTTTCCCATGCATTCATTTAGTCGGTCCAGAAGATGCTGGAAACACAAAACAAACTTTCAAATGGATCACCGATTGCTGGAGACAAAACTTCAAACTAAAACAGTATGCTAACATTGTCTAGAAAAATGAAAAATGGCCACCCAGGTGAAGTACAACAGGCTGCCAGTCCCCAAGTAGCTGGGTTCTAGAAGCATTTCAATAATCCACACATATTGAAAGCACAATTAAAAAGATTTGGCTCTTACTTCCTGTAGTATCCAAACCCAAATTCAAGTTTAAGTTGCAGTCCTTGGGTTTACATTTTGAAGCAGCTGTGAAGATGTTAAAATAGTGATGGTTCTTAAAAGGGTCAGCTTTCATAGAGAGCACATCATTGCCTTTAGGCGAGACAGTTTACTCCCTCCTTTCTGCAGGGAATCCAGTTTACGGGTATTTGCAAAGTTGTACATTAGGTTTAAGACACACCTGCCCGATGACATACCTGGGTGTTCCACTCTACATCTCCCATACATCGTGCTTAGAGTCTTGGATTGTGGCATCAACGGGCAGCCCAAATTTCCTTCATTAGGCTAAAGAGAAGCCAGTTGAAATAGTTTCGGGTTTCTCTTTTGTTTTGTATCCTCATAGCTAAGACAAGCCAGCATTCTGGCCAATTTTTCTGGAGTTAGGTGAGTTGGAGCCACATTTATCCGATTACCACCAAACTCTCCTGTTGAAGAGTGTATGGCTCAACACTCCCTATTAAAAGTAATACCATGTCTTGAAGGTTACTATGCTGTTGATCCTGCTTACCTTATCATGGGGTTCCTGTACAGCTGAAAGAATCTGTACAGCTAATGCAGAATTATTTTCCAAGTAATGATCCACCAATGCGTTCAGCAGCAAGGGGCCACGGTCTGTAGACATAATATCAATTAGTAAAAGCTCTGTAATTACTAAAGAGGTGATCTCAATAATTTTTGTATATCACACTTGCTGAAGAGAGAGAGATGTTACCAAAGTCTTTCATCTTCCATAATCAGGTCAAATGCAAGAATGCTAAATTTCAAACAATCACAATTTATGCTACAGGAGAAAAGGGTGCTGATTGGTTGTGATCATTTGAAGATTGGCATTTTTGCATTTGCCCTGATGAGTCCAAGACAAAAAGCTGCTGTAACATGTCTCCCTGTAACTGCACTTCAAAACACTACACTACACTGGTGGGTTGGCTAAGGGGAATGAGCTCCATGTGAAGGGTTAAACTAAACCTTTATAGATCACTGGTTAGGCCTCAGCTGCAGTAACGTGTCCCAATTCTGGGCTCCACATGCCTTGGAACATACAAGCATATGAATGAGTTCTGGTAGGCCACCTGGCCCCTCGAGCCTGCTCTGCCATTCAATGAGATCATGGCTGATCTGATTGTAACCTCAACTCAGGAGGTTTACCAGAATGATACTAAGGGTGAGGGACTTCACTTACTTAAAAGCTGGAGAAACTGGGATTGTTCTCTTTGGAGCAGAGAAGGATAAAAGGAGGTTTAGTAGGTGTTCAAAATTATGAAGGGTTTTTTGATGGAGTAAGGAGAAATTATTTTCACTGGTTGGTTGGGGGTGGGGGGAGGTGGTGGTTGGTTGGTAACCAGAGGGGACAGGTTTACGGTAATTGGTAAAATAACCACAGGGGAGATGAGGAAATTTTAAAATACATCAACATAGGAAGCCACAATGATCTGACTGCACCACCTGAAAAAGGTGGTGGAAACAAATTCAATTGTAACTTTCAAAAGAGAAATGGATAAACACTTGAAAAGCAAAAAAAATAAATTAGGACTATGAGGAACGGGCAGGGCACCACATTGGATAGCTCTTGCAAAGAGCTGGCACAGGTGTGATGGACTGAGTAGCCTGTCAAATATAACATCAGATGAATGAGCCTAGAAGAGCGAACAGAATGAACCACTGATGATTCCCAAATTGATCACTGATGATTTGGAGAACTATCAAAACACTGATCATCAGGTCTGTTTAATCAAAGTTGCACACATATTAAAAGAAAATTCTTTTTAAGAACAAAAAACAGCAAGCACCAGAAATTAAGCAAAAACATTAGATGCTGGAAATATATTGCCCGTACAAAAAAATAGGATCAAAAACACTGGTTGAATCCCTTCAACAGAACTGAAGACTGAACTCCTGCACAATCTCACCTGAGCGGAGGTTGTCCGTGACCATCCCTTTCACTTCCTCGAGAACCTGCAGGTCCGTGGTTTCCAGCAGTGGAACCAAATCGCTAACGTTTACCTGCTGTGCCATGCTGTGCATACTTCACGTGGCCAGTTTCCTCAACCCAAACCTAGGCAGCAGCTTCAACCCAAACCAGCTCTAAACCAACTCAACCCTGACTGCTGACTAGCAGGGTAGCGCTGTAAACAAAAGGAAGAATCCATCAGAGGTCATTGTTACTCATTATTTTATTCACGTACACATAATTCAGTGCAAAAATTAATGCTGCAACAGATCATTTATCAATTGAGCATTCTCCCTTTGATGGTTCAGAGTTTATTCTGTAATATCACTAGTTTACAATGTTAAAGGCGTTACATAAATGCAAGCTATTGTTGTCGCTGTAACTGCCTCCCTCGGAAACTCTCCTCTATGCTCTTCTTGCTTCCAGACTGAATTAATTTAACCACTCTTGTAAGCTTCCCATCCTTCATAAACTTGAGTTAATTCAAAACTCTGCTGCCTAAATCCTAACTCATGCCCCAAGTTTTGATCACCCATCAAGCATGAGTTCACTGACCTATACCAGTCCCTGGTCCAACACCTTGAATTTAAAATAACCATCCTGGTGTTGAAATCCCTCCATGGTCTTGTCCCACTCCACCATCGTTGGCCATGTTTTCAGCTACCTGGGCCCCAAGCTCTGGAAATTCCCCCTCTAAATCTCTTACCCTCTCCCTTCTCCTTTAAGACTGCTTAAACCAACCTTTTGGTCATCTGCCCTAATACCGCCATATGTGGCTGAATGTTAAATTTTGTCCAATATGTTTTCTTGAGGTGCACTGGGGTGTTCAAGGTGGAATATAAGTGCAAGTTTTTGTTCGGCAGCTGAGCTATACTAGGAAGATTTTGCATTTGATCCCTGGTTTGTGCCAAATTAACTGATCTCAGCTGACGCAGCTGTTGTGTTAGAATTGGTCTCAGTGCTCCTAGATTACAGGAGAACAATGAACCAACAACCCGTGTGGAATCACTATCTGCCATGGTTCAGTGGTAACTCCCTCACCCAAGTCAGATGGTTGCAAATTAAAACTGAACCCTCAATTTTCTTCTTTTAACACCAGCTGACCCCCTCCAATGGCACTTCACACACAATCCAGAGCACGTGAAATTTCCACCTGAAATGGGATTAACGAGCAGGGGATAATTTGGGCCAGGGTATGTCCTTATATTTTCAATATAAATTGAAGGCCAATGCTGTGAGTGCAAAACTGAGGAAGTGCTGCACTTGTCAGAGATGCCGTCTTTTGAATGAGGTGTTAAACAGAGGCCCTGTCTGCCCTCTCAGACACTATTGTGAAGAGCAGGGAAATGCCCCTTGTATCTCAGGCCAATATTTATCCCTCAACCAATATCACAAAAATAGCTTTTCTGGTCATTACATTGCTGCTTGTGGGAGCTTGCTACATGCAAATTGGCTGCTGCCTTTCCTACAGGATAAACAATAACACTTAAAGTACTTCAGTGGCTGTAAATGCTTTTGGATGCCTTGAGGTTGTGAAAGGTGCTATAGAAAAGCAAGACATTCATCTCAGAAAGACAGCCCCAATTCCACTGCTGTCTTCTCAGCTCAGACAGTGAGCTGGGCACTGCAGAGGTTTGGGAGTGATTGTCTGTGTCACTGTAGCACCAGAAAGGCCTAATACCCAGTGCCTCGAATTGGAGAAAGAAGGGGAAGGGAAGCAAATGCTATTCACTATGGTGGCCCCAATCAATCAACAACACCACAATATTGCACTCCAAATCGTGGTAACACCCAAAGACCAAAAAGTCACAGGTGGTAATATTTTCCAGTCACCAGATTGCTGGGTGATTCAGTCAGTTTCTAGGGAAGGGATCAAAACCACAAACTCTGATTCTTGTCATTCAGGCTCTGACAGTATCCACCCTACAAAATCAACACAACAGTACACACAAACCAGGGCCCCCAAAGTAGCATTGCAGAATATCTTATGATAATCCACCACATAAACCAGTACCAGGGAGTTGTACAACACGCCCAAAGAACCAGCACCTCGACAATATTCCTTAATAAACTCTTGGCTGCAGGAAAGTCATTGTATTTTCCCCACTGTCCTTCATGGCCAGGTTCTAATAAAACACTTACCAATTTACATTCATATAGCACCTTTAATGTAACAAATCATCCCAAGGTGTTTCACCAAACAAAATTTGACTCCAAGCCACATAGGAAGAAATTACAACAGCTGCTGACCAGAAGCTTTGTCAGAGGTAGATTGAGTGTTAAAGACGATTGTGCCTCCCTATCAGTGCAGCAAAGGATATCAGGGATGGACAAGAGGCCAGAAGTGGAGGATTGCAAAGATCTGAGGGCTGTGGGACTGGAGGAGGTTACAGAGATAAGGAGCAGCAAGCAAAGAGGATGATAACTCCTTAAATGAAATTTTAACACAAGGATATGAACGAGCTTTACATTACCACAGCATGGAGCTAAACAGAATGCAAAAATAGCTGCAAAATATAGATCCCTAAAGGCCTGTCCTCTGCTGCCCCACCCCCGCCCCAAAAGTCAGAGTAATGGGGCACCCCGATAAGGACTGTCACTTGGAAACAGAAACATCGACTAAAAAAATACAACCACAAAGCAACCACTTGTGCCTGGCAGGAGACAGACGTTCAAAACACCGATTGGGAGCCTCGTGTTCGAATTCTTGGCCACTTGCCCAGAGGGACAGAAACTCCCAACTTTATTTACAGTAATCAAGTTGGACTTCATGGTATTTAAAATCTGAGTTAAAATGGAGAAAACTGGGACAGTACATTTATTTTTAAAAATGAGCAAAAAACAGCAAGAGTGTTAGAGCATGGACAGTCTTTCCTGACTTTTACTAATCAGTCACAGAGAGATTTTTGTGCAGCTCTGTGCCATCCTATAAAAACAACAGAAAATTCTAGAATGTACAACAGGTCAGTAAACATTCAGAAAGAAAAAAAGACAGATTAAGGTTTCCGGTGTGCAAGCCTCGCCAGAATTCATTTTCAGCATTTTCTATTTTTGTTTTGTGTGCAGCATTAACGCTGATGTGGATCAGTGAGGCTAAGCTGCTGGTTCTATGCTGTAAGAAGTCTTTCAATTATGAAGGGGGTTTGACAGAATCAATGTAAAGTTGTGAATTTTGGCGAGGGTTCAAACCTTGGAACCAATATAAGCTAGTCACTAATAAATCCAATAGGGAATTCAGGAGGAATTTCTTTATTCAGAGTGGTGAGAAGGTGGAACTTTCTACCATAGGGAGTGGTTGAGGTGAATAGTATAGATACATTTAAGGGAAAGCTGGATAAACATGAGAGAGAAAGCAATAGGATATGGTGACAGGGTGACATAAGGGGGGCGGTGGGAGGAGGCTCATGTGGAGCATAAACACTGGCAGACACCACTTGGGCCGGCTTGATTTAACGCCATGTGAGCCCCACTCCCCAGAGCCCCTCAGAAAGAAATCATACCGTCAATGCCACTGCTTCACTGGAAGGGCAAGCTAGCAAAATCACAAAAATGCAGCCCCTGATATTTTCTCCACAATGGACTCAGTGCAACAAGTAAAAGCAAAAACAAAAATTGCTGGAAAAACTCAGCAGGTCTGACAGCATCTGTGGAGAGATAGCGTTAACATTTCAAGTCCAGATGACTCTTCTTCGGAACTAAAGAGAATTAGAAATGTGGTGAAACATATACTGTTTAAGGGGTTGGAACAGGTGAAGCTGGATAGAAGGTCAGTGATAGGTGGAGGCAAAGGAGAGATTGCAAAAGGTGTCAAACAAAAGGTCGAAGGGGTGTTGATGGTGGTGATACTGGCTAAAGGAGGTGCTAATGGTGACATTAAGAATAGAAAGCAGGATGAGCAAGTGACAGATGGCCCTAGTGGGGGTGGGGTGGGGAGAGGGGGCAGTGTGAGAGAAAAGATTGAAATAGGCTAAAAGGTGGGGATAAAACAGTGAATGGAAATAAAATTTAAGAATGAGAAATGGGTGGGAAAACAATAAAAATTAAAATTAAAAAATAAATATTTGACAAAAAGGGTGAGGATGGAGGAGAGCGTTCATGATCTGAAGTTGTTGAACTCCATGTCAAGTCCGGAAGGCTGTTAAGTGCCTTGTCAGAAGATGAGGTGTTGTTCCTCCAGTTTGTGTTGAGCTTCACTGGAATGTTGCAGCAGGCCAAGGACGGACATGTGGGCATGAGAGCAGGGCGGTGTGTTGAAATGGCAAGCGATAGGGAGGTCTGGGTCATGCTTGCGGACAGACCGAAGGTGTCCCACAAAGCGATCTCCTCTACATTGGAGACACCAAACGCAGACATTTGGTCTGTCCGCAAGCATGACCCAGACCGTCCTGTCACTTGCCATTTCAACACTCCACCCTGCTCTCATGCCCACATGTCCATCCTTGGCCTGCTGCAATGTGAAGCTCAACGCAAACTGGAGGAACAGCACCTCATCTTCCGATTAGGCACTTTACAGCCTTCCGGACTAAACACTGAGTTCAACAACTTCAGATCATGAACTCTCTCCTCCATCTTCACCCCTTTTTGATCCCTTTTTTCAAATATTTTTAAATTTTAATATATACATTTTTTTTCCCACCCATTTCTTATTATTTTAAAAATTTATTTCCATTCACTGTTTTATCTCCCCTTTTAGCCTATTTCAATCTTTTCTCCCACACTGTTCCGTCCCCCCACCCCACCCCCACTAGGGCCATCTGTCACTTGCTCATCCTGCTTTCTACTCTTAATGTCACCATTAGCATCTCCTTTAGCTAATATCACCACCATCAACTTCCCTTTGGCCTTTTGTTTATGACATCTTTTGCAATCTTTCCTTTGCCTCCACCTATCACTGGTCTTCTATCCAGCTTCAACTGTCCCACCCCCCGTATACAGTATATATTTCACCACATTTCTACTTCTCTAGTTCTGAATAAGAGTCATTTGGACTCGAAACGTTAACTCTTTCTCTCCACAGATGCTGTCAGACCTGCTGAGTTTCTCCAGCAATTTTTGTTTCAGATTTCCAGCATCCACAGTATTTTGCTTTTATGATAAAAGTAAAAAACCTGCGTTAATGATGCTCCCTAAATAATGACAAAAACTATTCCAGAGAACTTCGTTCAAGTAACAATCTTAAAAAATTTTCATCCTTTCAGATGGTATTTTGTCTATATATCCTACAGAGCCCGAGTGTAAAAAAGAATATGGTGGATTTGCAGATTTGTTTCCTTTTTATTCATACTGGCACTTGATTAAAATAGAAATCCTTTCTGCCTCAAAGTAGTTTTAATCTATCTGAAGTTTTCTTGGAGGTCACCAAAATGCTTTAACTCCCCGAATCACAAGTTCTGAAGTTATTGCTGCAAAAATTCCGTTTTTTTTAAAATATAATTTTTAATCTTGATCGTCGCTCCCAGTATATTCATCACTCTCCTTCCCACCTCACTGGGAAACACAATTTGATGCAGCACTACTCAACATAGCTCAGACTGTGAACCAAAGGTGGCAGCTACGAATCAGTGGGGTGCTCTCTCACCTCCAGGGCAGAAAATGGGGGGCTCAAGCCCCACTCCAGAGACTTGAGCACAAAATCCAGTGCAGAACAGATGGAGTGCTGCACTGTCGGAAGTGCCAGCTTCTGGATACGATGTTTAAAAAATGAAAATCCTATCTGGGCTCTTGGAGCACTATTTCAAGAGCAGGGGAGTTCTCCTTGATATCCTGGCCAAAATTTATCCCTCAATCAGCATCACCAAAAAGAAATTCTGATCATTTCATTATCATGTTGTTTGGGGAAGTTAGCTGCTACACTTGCTACATAACAATAAGGACTACACTTCAAAATTATACATCATTGACTAGTATATACTTTGGGGTATCAAGAGATCATTTAAGGGGCTAAAGAAATAACTCATTTCTATAAAGAGCATCAAGCAGCAGTGCATAGCTGTCTTGGCTTCCAATTCACACGTACTGGGATTTTCAACACTGAATCAGAGTGAAAAGGGCATTTCTTACAAAAGTAGTAAACTCAGCTCAACAGCAATTTGGAATTTAAAAAAGTATTTTCTATTGCGAGAAATTTCTCTGTAGATTACAGAAATAAACTATTTGCGTTTAAAAAATAGACACACCCAAGTGATGGGCAAGATGTTAACCACAGGAGGCTCCATGAACATCCCCATCTCAAAATATGGCAGGGACCAGCTCATGACTGTAAAAGACATGGCTGAAGTACTTTTATCTAAAGAAACATAGGAAATAGGAGGAGTAGGCCATTCAGCCCTTCGAGCCTGCTCTGCCATTCATTATGATCATGGCTGATCATCCAACTCAATAGCCACTCCCTTAACTCATTTAACTCTCAAGCCAGAAATGCCAAGTAGATGGATTCTTCTCGATTCCCTCAAGGTTCCCACCATCACAGATGCCAATCTTCACCCAATTCAATTCACTGTGTGTTAAAGAGATGGCTGAGCACATTGGATACTGCAATGTCTATGGGACCTGACTATATCCTGGCTCTACTGTTGAAGACTTGTGCTCCAGGACTAGCCACGCTCTTAGCCAAGCTGTTCCAACACAGCTGCTCCTTGGATCCTACTTAAAAGTTCAAAATTGCCCAGGTATGGCCTGTCCACAAAAGGCAGGACAAGTCTGATCTGGCCAATTACTGCCCCATCAGTATACTCTCAGTGATGGAAGGTATCACAACAGGGCAATCAAGTGGCATTTATGCACCAATAACTTGCTTACCAATGCTCAGTTTGGGTTCTACCAGTGCCGCTGGGCTCCAGAACTCAATAGTTTTGATGCAAACATGGTCAAGAGCTGAATTCCAGAGGTGAGGAGAGAGTGACAGCCCTTGACATTTTGGCAGCATTTTACTGAGTGTGGCATCAAGGGGCCCCAGCAAAATTGAAGTCAATGGGAACCAGGGGAAACTCTCCACTGATTAGAGTCATACCTAGCACAAAGGAAGATGGTTATGGTTGTTGGAGGCCAATTATCTCAATGCCAGACAACATTCACCTCCAACATGAAAGAGCCTAAACACCATCACTTTGTCAGTTGTCAAACCTCCGCATCATCAACATTCCAAGGGTCACCACTAACCAGGCCAGCCATACAAGTACTTCAGCCACAGGAACAGGTCAGAGGCTGGGAATTCTGCAAATGATTCACCTCCTGACTCCCAAAAACCTGTTCACCATCCACCAGGCACAAGTCAGGAGTGTGATGGAATACTGTCCATTTGCTTAGTGAATGCAGCTCCAACATTCAAAAGCTCAACACCATCCAGGACAAAGCAATCCGCTAGATAGGTATCCCATCTACCACCTTAAACCTTCACTCCCTCCACCACCAACGCACAGTAGCAGCAGTGTGTACCACCTACAAGATGCACTGCAAGAACTCACCAAGACTCCTTCAACAGCACCTTCCAAGCTTATGACCTCTACCACCTAGAAGGACAAGGGCAGGAGACACATGGGAATACCACCATCTGCAAGCTCCCCTTCAAGCCAATCACTATTCTGACCTGGAAATATATTGTCACTCCTTCACTGTCGCTGGGTCAAAATCCTGGAACTCTCTAACAGCACTGGTTGTTGGAAGCCATAAGGGCAGGAGTTCAAGGCAGGGGCTCACCACCACCTTCTCAAAGGCAGTAAATGCTGGCCTACCAGCGACACCCTCATCTCATGAATGAATGATATACAAACAACTGTAAATGTATACATTAGCTAAACTCCCTTGGCATTACTCATTATGATCCAAAGTCTGGTTCACTAATGTCCTTTAGGGAAGGAAATCTGCTGTCCTTACCTGGTCTGACCTATATGTGACTTCAAACCCACAGCAAAGCGGTTGACTCTTAATGCCCTCTGAACAAGGGCAATTTGGGATGGGCAATAAATGCTTGTCTAGCTAGCGATGCCTTCATCCCATGAATGAATAAAATAAGTGTGCAGCCTTTTAAAGGAGGGGAACACTATATACTGTATAAAACACACTGCAGTGTAGACTGAGTATCCCTTTGTACAATCTAAGCTAATTGATGCTGTGTCACTGGGGATCCTGCACCTACCACCCCCCCAGGGAAAGTGTGTCACTGGATGACACAGAGCAGGTTTCTGGTCACAGATGGGAGAAAGAGGGCAGGTGGTGGGCGTGACAGCAGTTGCAATACTTCAATCCTCACCGCCTATGGTGGGTTGGGGAAAAATGGGTCCTTTTCATGCGATGAGCCTTGGTGGAAATCAAGCATGTGGAGGCGAGGATGGGAGCAAGCCCTCAGATACTAACTCTGTTCATGACAGAATGACCGCTTGGGTGACTATCACCTGCAAAATTGCATGTCAACAGAATGCAGGAGCACTGTGGGGCGACAGTCAAGAAAGCAGGGGAATATATTAATACACCAGATCCATAAAATTTGTAGTTCACCCTAGATGCTCTATGCAACACAACACAAGTTTGAGAAAAAAAAACATTCAACTAAGTATCAGGGAGGCGAACAGCATGAACACTTCTCACTTTATCAAGCTCCAACTCTCTCATTGGCAACTGTGAGGCTGTATAAACTGTTCACAATTTGGAGTTACATTTGACCAACGCTGATCTTCTGACCACATATCTGCACCATCACCGTTTCCAACTTGATAAAGTTGCCTGATTCCTCCCTTGCCTCAGCTGATCTGCTATTGAAACCCTCATCAATAAATTTGTTACATCTAAACTTGACTATTCCAATACACTCCTGGTCAGCCTCTCACATTTTACTCTCTGTAAACTGAAGTCAATCAAAACTCTGCTGCTCATGTGCTAAGTTTTCAAATGTCTCCACAGCCTCTCCACTCCTAATCTCCTCCAGGGCTACAACCCATCGGATATCCTTGTGCTCCTTCAATTGTGGACTTCAGCATTCCCAATTTTCATTCCTTCAACATTGGCAGCATTCAGCTGCCTGGGTCCTAAGCCCTAGAATTCCTACCCTAAATCTCTCTCTTTCTTTAAGGCACTCCTGCTTATTTGGAGGGCCAGTGCAGACACAATGGGCCAAATGGCCTCCTTCTGCACTGTAACAATTCTGTAAAAGTTTACCACTTTGACCAAGCTTTTGTTCATCTGCCCTAATATTTCATGTGGCTGGGTGTCAAATTTTGTTTGCTAATGCCCCTGTGAAGCACCTTGGGACATTTTACTAAAGGATAATAGAAATGCAAGTTGTCATTGTTGAGTTTAACATTGAACAGCGTTGGTGCGCAAACATTTAAAAGTACAGTTGCCAGAGATTCTAAGTTGAATGGCCTACTGACACTTCAATCAAAAAGGACTGAACGTTCCTGAAAAGATATATGACTGACTGTCAGTACAGGTTAGAACATATCATTAGGTCTCACGGGAACAGGAGGAGGCCATTCAGCCCCTCAAGCCATTTCTGACATTCAATGAGATGATCTGCATCTTAACCCATCCACATGTCATGCCCTTTAAGAACATGGCTGTTTACATCATCTAGGATTAGCTCATTCAATGCACCAAATACTTCTGCTCCTGTTATTTGAAGGTGATACAAGGACCCTTGAAAATTAAACAGTCTGAAGAAGCGCCACAATTCAGAATCATGTGACAACACAAAGGGACGATTGGAAACAGTGAGAGTTCCCTGATAAATCCTGCATCACATTCTGGGGATGGGAGAAGGGGAAATACAACAGGAAGATATTTGACAATGTTTCTTTTGCACAATCAAACGGTTACTTCACAATAAGGACTGGACTTGGCCCCAGACCCAGCACAGCGGCCGAGGCTCAGGGACAACTCCAACAGTAAACAGAACAAAACGGAAAACACGAGAAATAACATTTTGAACCTCAGCTCGCTCCCCCACCCAGAGCCACCATCTAAACAGATTCATTCATTTCACCCCCGATCCGGCTCAGTGGCCGGGGTGACAGCTCGGCCCTACTGAAGCCCAGGCGGCGGCGGCGGCCCGGACCCAAGCCTGAGGAGGTGACAGGAGGTGACAGGAGCAGCCGCGCACCCCCCGCCCCCCCCACCGGAACGGGGTTTTGGGACGGAGGGAAAGGGGGAGGAGGGGAAGGGGAAAGGAGGTGGAGGGTATTCTCCCCCCTTTGACGGGCCGGGCCCGAGGACCGAAGCAGCGGCAGCCCGTGTCGCGGTTCTCCGGCCTCTCCCTTTCCCTCCAGGGGTGGAGACCCCGGCCTCTCCCCCTCCTCAGGGCCGGGGTCCGGAGGGGGTGGGTGATTTTTACCTCTCACCGAGTCGACATTCCACAGGGCGCCGCCATCTTAACCACCTCACCCCCTCCCCCTGGATCACCCACATCCGCCAGACTCAGCAAAACAAATAAACCCCGGACTACTTCTTTCAATATCCCTCATTAAGCTCCCTCCAGGTGAGTGTCAGCCGGCGTCAATCCTCTATTTCCCCGCCACTCGATAACCCCTCACTAAACCCCCGAGTCTTCCTGCGGATGTTTGTGTTGATTTTAACAGAAGGGGAAGGGATCTGTGGAAATAGTTCCTGGGCCGCTTCACCCCCTGGTTTCACAGCGCGTGGAGGGATATCAGGCGGGGCGACGCGGCTGCGCGTGACTGCAGGTGTCCAGCGCGTGCCTGCGCGGGGCCCGAAGGACCCGCATGACGTCACCGCCTTGTGGTAAAAGGTTATTATCGGGCAAGGGGGCGTGTCCTCCCAGCTGTCAATCACAGTCTCTAGGCAGCAAGGACAGGGGAGGGATAGAGGGACGCAGGGAGAGAGAGATGGAGAACAGATTGATAACGAGAGGGATAAACAGGTAAATGAATAGAGAGATAGATAGACTGAGATAAAAGCAAAAAACTGCAGACGCTGGAAATCCAAAACAAAAACAAAAATACCTAGAAAAACTCAGCAGGTCTGACAGCATCTGCGGAGAGGAAAACAGTTAACAGAACTGGTGAAGAGTCATATGGACTCGAAACGTTAACTGTGTTCCTCTCCGCAGATGCTGTCAGACCTGCTGAGGTTTTCTAGATAGACTGAGAGATGGATAGAGGGAGAGAGATGGGGAGAAAGAGATGGATAGAGGGACAGAGAGAGATAGGGATAGACAGAGGGATAAAATGAGACAGGGAGAGGGATAGAGGGACAGAGAGAAGGATAGACAGGGAAAGGGATAAATAGAGAGATGGGCAGAGGGATAGAGAGGGGGATAGAGAGAGGAATAGAGGGACAGAGAAGGGGATAGAGATAGAGAACAGACAGATAGAGAGCGCGATAAAGAGATAGCAGGATTGATAGAGAAATTAATAGAGGGAGAGAGAGGGAGGGAGAGATAGGGAGCAGATACAGAGATAGATAAACCAATAGAGGGATAGATAGAGAAATGGATAGACCAAGAGAGATGGAGAAAGCGACATAGAGGGCAATAAGGATAGAGACTTGGCTGGAGGGACAGATGGAGGGATAAACAGACAGGGAGAGGGATAGAGAGAAAGAGAGATGGATAGACAGAGACCGGGATAAACAGATAGAGAGCTGGATATAGGAACAGAAAGGCAGAGAGATAGATAACACAAGAACACAAGAAATAGGAGCAGGAGTCGACCACATGGCCTTTTGAGCCTGTTCCACCATTCATACGACCATGGCAGATCTTGGGCTTCAACTCCACCCCCCATATCCCTTAATTCCTTGAGAGAACAAAAACTCTGTCTACCCCAGCCCGAAATATATTCAACGGCCAGAGTATCCACAACCCTCTGGGGTAGAGAATTCCAAAAATTCACAACCCTTCAAGTGAAAGTAATTTCTCCTCATCTCAGTCCTAAATGATCGGCCCCTTATCCTGAGACTGTGCTCCCATGTTTAGATTCCCCGACCAGTGGAAATAATCTCTCAGCCTCCACCCTGTCAAACCCCTTCAGAATCTTGTAGGTTTCAATGAGATCGTCTTTCACTCCTCTAAATTCCAGAGAATATAAACCCAATTTACTCAGCCTCTCATCATAGGACAACCCCCTCATCTCAGGTACCAATCTAGTGAAACTTTGCTGTACAGCCTCCAATGCAAGTATATCCTTTCTTAAATGTGGACACCAAAACTGCACAGCATTGCAGTATTTCAGATGTGGTCTGACCAAAGCCCTGTACAACTCAAGCAAGACTTCTTCAAGCTTGTACTCCAATCCCCTTGCAATAAAGACCAACATGCCATTTGCCTTCCTAATTGCTTGCTGTACTTGCATGCTAACTTTCTGCCTTTCTTGTATGGGAGATGGATAGAGGAGCAGAATGAGGGATAAACAGATAGAAAGAGAGGCAGAGGGAGAGATATATATCTAGAGAGATAAGTAGATGGTGACAAATAGACAGACCGAGAGATAGAATTGGACAGACACAGATAGAGGGATGGAGACAGAGGGATGGAGGGCCAGAGAGAGGGATAGAGGGGCAGAGAGAGGGATAAACAGTTAGAGAGAGACAGAGAAAGTGAGGGAGAAATAGATACAGAAATACAAACAGATAGACAGAGAAATTCGGAGAGAGACAGAGATAGAGAGACAGGTATAGAGAGAGAGTGCTAGATGCAGAGAAATAGATTGGCAGAGAGAAACAGAATGACAGATATGGGTAGAGAGATAGCTAGAAGGACAGAGAGATACATAGACAGCTAGATGGATAGATGGAGCGATAGATAAAGAATAGAGACATGGATAGATAGTTAAAGCAAGAGAAATAGATAGGTACAGATAAATAGACAGATGGAGATAGACAGGGAGAGACAAACAGTTATAAAAAGAAAGATTTGAATTTCGGTAATACCTTTCACAGCCTCAGGATGTCCCAAAGCGGATTACATTTGATGAAATACCAACACAGCAGCCAATTTGCGCCCAGCATCTCCCACAAACAGCAAAGTGAAAATGACCTAATGATTTTTTTTGTGACTCTAATTGAGGGTTAAATATTGGCCACAATACCAGGGGGGCAACTTACCATGCTCTTCTTCAAAATAGTTCCATCAGAACTTTTACATCCATTGAGAGGGTTGACAGGCAGAGAGACAGATAGTCAGGCAGGCAGAGAGACAGGCAGAGAGAGACAGATAGGAGAGAGACTGACAGAGACGCAGACAGATAGACAGGCAGAAAGAGACAGGCATATAGACAGGCAGATACAGAGACAGGCAGAGAGACAGGTAGATAGACAGATAGGAGAGAGACTGGCAGAGAGACAGATAGATGGGCGAAGCAGATAAACAGGCAGAGAGACAGACAGATAGACAGAGAGACTGTCAGAGAGACAGATAGACAGACAGAGAGAGACAGATTAAATGAGGAGCTAATAAAGTGCCTCAGGGAACAGGGTGTCTTTTTATAATAAATGTTCATTGAACACAACAAATGGGCTAGGGGGTCATGAAATTCTTTTATTTTGGAAAAGGCAAATGCCATTAGTTATAAGAATGAATGTCATAACTATAGGTTGTATAACCAGGAGATAGGGATGTTTCATGATTTATCCCGAGTGAATGATTACGAAGGAGTCCTACCTGATTGTATCGTCTTTTAGCCAATTCTGAAATGAAATTGGGTGACAGTGCACCCTGTTGGTTGGCATCAATACTACAGAAATTAGAGTGTTATTGCTCTTTCTACAAGAACACTTTGGGACCAGCAACACACTGATATAAACATCAGCTCATTCAACAATCTACCACCTGAATCCTATCACTCTTCATTTCCCATTCACTCATCAGGGCTGTTCTTGCTGATCTCCATCAATTTCCCATCCACCAATGTCTCAAATTTAAAATTCTCATTCTGATTTTTAATTCCCCAATTTCTGTAGCCTCCTCCACCCCTTCCTCCACAAGGTCTAAGTTCCTCTAACTCTGGTCTCTTGAGGATCCCCTCCTCCCTTCACCGCACCATTGCCAGAGATTAATTCAGCTACTTAGGATCTCACAGGGTCAAAATCCTGGAACTCCCTTCCTAACAGCACTGTGGGTGTACCTACACCACATGGACTGCAGCGGTTCAAGAAGGCAGCTCAGCACCACCTTCTCAGGCAATTAGGGATGGGCAATAAATGCTGGCCCAACCAACGAAGCCCACATCCCGTGAATGAATAAAAAAAAACACTCCAGAGTACGCTTCTTAAAGTGGGGGTCTGGAACTCACTACCTTAAAGGGTGGTAGAGGCAGAAGCCCCCATTACATTCAAAAAACACTTGGATTTGTACACAAGGTGCCATAACCTACAGGTCTACAGACCAAGAACTAGAAAGTGGGATTAGATTAGATAGCTCCCTTTCAGCCATGATGGGCTTTTGATGTTTCCATATGTTAGTTTGTTATGTTGTTCCAATATGATGTAGGAACTATTTGTTCATGTATCTGTATACATAAATATCCAGTGTGCCACATCACCCTCTACTGCGCTCTACTCTGTGTGTCAGTCCACATCACATGTTGTGATCTGAGAAATACATTGGATGAAGCTCCAGCATTTGAGCTTAAAAGTGTGGTTATTTCAATATTCTGGGAACCACAAGTCATAACACTTATGTTTCTATGTTAAATCTCCTCATCTTTCTCTTTGTTTTGCAAAGTGTTTGGCCATAGCTTTAATATTTCTTTCTTTGGCTCTGTGTTCATCTTTTGCCTCTCTGAAATGATGTGGACTATTTCTTATATGTCAAATGCTCTAACTAAATGGAAGTACTTGTAATCACTGATAAAAAAAGAGCTGTTGCCTTCACGCACATCACTGTGCAAATATGCAAAGAAAACTGCAAACGTTCAGGTGCCCGCCCTGCATTAACCCTGTTTCTTTCTCTGCCCATTGCTGCCTGACTGACTGAGTCCTTCCAGCAGTTTCTATTTTTATTTCACATTTCCAGTATTTTGCTTTTGCAAATATTACTCTTGTTTTTGTAGCCCTGTTTCTTTGCAGCTGATGTGCTGTCCTGCTGTTGGCATTGTCTGCAACCATTGTACAGAATGCAGCATCCATGTTATAATGCTTTTATAATGCTTTTAATTGTAATTCTGAAAAACAGGCACCTAGCTTCTCTGATCAATGATCCAGAATATTATAGTCTACATGTTGACTCCCTTCCCTTGTCTTCCTTTTGTTCCATTCTCACTGAAATGTCTACGTATTTCTCATTTGTCTGTTCCCCTTCAGCTCTTTTTCTTTACAGATGCAGTCTGTCTGATTTGCGGCGTATGTTCAGCTCTTTTGGCTTTTAATCTAGATCATAAACCCTTCTCTTTCTTTCAAATGTGGTGTATTTGCTGTTTTCACCTATACAGAAACGCTTGAACAGTCCAAAACTAATTGCACTGCCCTGTTTGCTCCCCAGAATGTGGTATCTTAAGATCTGATCCAATTTGCACTTGAAAGATGCAGTGACCTCCGCCTCAACCAATTGCAAAGCACTCCATGTGCCCAGTGGCTCCCTGCATAAAGGTATAGAACACTGTCACGCTCTGAATGACAATGTTAAACTGATGTCTCCAATTTACTGACTTCCTAACCAGCATAAGTAGACTTTCTCCATTCACTCTATTAAAACTCTATTATTTTTTTAAAACTGCATTAACTCTCTTTTTGGTTTTCTCTGCTTCAGTGGAAATAGCTCCAGTAACTATCCACATTACTAGTTTCACATCCCTGAATTGACACTCCATTAAAAATGCAAGGCTACAAAAACCTTAGAACCATAGAAAAATTACAGCACAGAAAGAGGCCATTCAGCCCATCATGTTAGTGCCTGCTGAAAATGAAAAAAATAAAAATAACTAGCTGCCCATTCAAATCCCACATTCCAGCACCTGCTCCGTAGCCTTGCAGATTACAGCGCTTCAGATTCAGGTACACTTTAAATGAGCTGAGGATTTCTGCCTCCACCACCTAACCAGGCAGCGAATTCCAGACGCCCACCACCCTCTGGGTGAAAAAGGTTTTCCTCATGTCCCCTCTAAACCTTCTGCCAATCACCTTAAATCTATGCCCCCTGGTAACTGATCCCTCAGCTAGGGGGAAACAGGTCTTTCCTGTCTACCCTGTCAAAGGCCCCTCATAATTTTGTACACCTCAATTAGGTCATCCCTCAGCCTCCTCTCTCCTACGGAAAACAACACTAGCCTATCCAATCTCTCCTCATAGCTGCAATTTTCAAGCCCTGGCAACATTCTTATAAATCTCTGCAGCCCCGCCAGAGCAATTAATGTGGTGACCAGAACTGTACACAAAATTCCAGCTGTGGCTTAACCAGCTTTTTTTACAGTTCCATCATTACATCCCTGCTTTTGTATTCAATACCTCGCCCAATAAAGGAAAGGATTCCAAATGCTTCCTTTACCACCTTATCCACCATATAAAGCACTGATGCTTCACTTGGCCCTCAGTCTGTCATCTAACCAAATGTCATTGGACTAGTAATCTAGAAGGCCAGGCTGATGCACTGGAGACATGGGTTCAAATCCCATCACAGCAGCTGGTGGAATTTAAATCCAATTAATAAATCTGGCATTTAAAACAAAAATCAGCCTCAGTAGCGGTGAACCATGACAACTGTAAAAACCCACCTGGTTCACTGGTGTACTTGAGGGAAGGAAATCTGCTGTCCTTATCCAGTCTGGTCTACACGTGGCTCCAGACCCACAGCAATGTGGCTGACTCTTAGCTGCCCTCTGACATGGCCTAGCAAGACATTCTGTTCAAGGGTAATTAGGAATGGGCAACAAATGTTGGTAAAAACAAAATACTGCAGATGCTGGAAATCCAAAACAAAAACAGAATTACCTGGAAAAACTCAGCAGGTCTGGCAGCATCGACGGAGAAGAAAAGAGTTGACGTTTCGAGTCCTCATGACCCTTCAGCAGAACAAATGTTGGTGTTGTCAGCAACCCCCACATCCCATAAAAGGAGAGAATTCACAGGATGTGGACATTGCTGGCTAGGCCAGCATTTATTGTCCATCCCTAATTGTCACTTGTAGGCCCACAGACTTCCTTCCCTAAAGGGCGTTAATGAACCAGATGGGTTTTTACAACAACCGGCAATGGTTTCATGGTGACCATCAGACTTTTAAATTTCAGATTTGTTTTTTAAATTGAATTCAAATTTCATTATCTGCCATGATGGGATTTTTTTTTGGAAAAATATACTTCATTCATAAAATATCTGAAAAAACATTTCTAAATGGCCATCACAAGAGTGCAATCAGATTCAACTTTTGCACATGGATCACAAGGTTCTTCAGTACAATCGATGAATATTACATGATGGGATTTGAGCCCAGGTCCCTGGAGTATTACCCCAGGTCTCTGTATACCAGTGACAACACCATTACAACACCACCTCCCTTCACATTTCAGATGTGCCTTTCACAACCTCAGGATCTCCAGGTGTGCTTTATGGCCAATGAAGTATTTTTGAAATGTAGCTAACTATAAGAACAACTTATATTTATGTAGCATCTTTAACTTAATGAAACATCGCAAAACACTTCACAAGGGCTTAAGAAAATATGGCACCAAGTCACATGATTAGGTCAAATGGCCAAAATCTTGGGGGGGCGGGCGGGGCGGGGGGTGGTGGCGCATGGCGAGGTTTTAAGAGGTAAAGAGCATCTGAAAGGAGGACAAAGAGGCGGAGAGGTTTGGAGACAGAATTGGAGAGTCTGGGACCTGGTCACTATCATAAAGTAGAAAATGTGGCAGCCAGTTTTTGCATAGCAAGATTCCACAAATAGCAATGTGATAAGATGATACATTAAACTGTATAAATAATATATTAATGTAACAATGCCCCCTGCTGTATAACAATGCCACTGCAGAAAAACACCAAGAATTCAATCCGTTGGCAGTGGATGGTGACACTGAAACCTGCCACTGACACCTGCTGGAGGAAGGACAGTGCTTCAGAACACAACACTGCAATATCTTTGTACACTGAATTCCATCTTGAAGAATTACAATTGACAAATCATTGTCAACCACAACTCGTAAATATATAGCATTTTTAATGTATAATAAAATCAATAAACTAAGTAATTAATTAATAAAATAACTAATAAGATGTCCCAAGGTGCTTTATAGAGGCAGCATAAAGGAGATATTAGGGTATGTGATCAAAAGCTTAGTCAAACGGATAGGTTTAAAGGAGGAGGAGAGAGAGGGGCAGAATGGTTTAGGGAGAGAATTCTAGACCTGAGAGGTCAGGATGTTGAAGGCATGGCCACCAATGGTGGAGCAATTAAAATCGGGGATGTACAAGTGGCCAGAATTAGATGAGGACAGATATTTGTTAGGTTGTGGGGCGGGAGGTGATTACAGAGAAAGGGAGGGATGAAGCTATTGAGGGATTTGTAAACAAGGTTGAGAATTTTATAATCAAGAATTTGCTTGATTGGGAATAACGTTGGTCAATGAACACAGGGGTGCTGGGTGAATGGCATTTGGTGTGAGTTAAGACACAGGCAACAGAGGACTTAGGAGCAGGAGTAGGCCATTCGGCCCTTCAAGCCTGCTCCACTATTCAATAAGACCATGGCTGATCTCATTATGGTCTCAACTCCACTTTCCTGTCTGCTCCCTATAACCATTGACTCCTTTGTTTATCAAAAATCTATCTAACTCAGCCTTGAATAAATTCAAATGACCAGTCTGCTGAGTGTAGAATGTGGGAGGCTGGCTAGGAATGTGTTAGAATAGTCATATCTAGAGGTAACAAAGGCATGGATGAGGGTTTCAGCAGTAGAAGGACAGAGCTAGGGACAGAGAATTTTTTTTTTTTTGCAAAAATATACTTTATTCATAAATCTTCAAAAACATTTCGAACCATTTCAAAATCACCATTATAAAAATACAATCAGGTTCAACTTTTACAACATGAATCAGAAGGTGTATCAGTACAAACAATGAATATTACAATCATTGGCAGACATAGATTTTAATCTGTACAGCCTGAGGGGCTCTTTACAGTTCCCAGCCCCTCAGTGCACTGTGGCAGAAAGGTCTTAGGCAGCGACCCTTCCCCATTGCACCTTTGCGGCGGCTGCCCCAAGCTTAACTGTGTCCCTCAGCACGTAGTCCTGGACCTTGGACTGGGCCAGTCTGCAACACTCGGTCGGGGACAACTCTTTGCGCTGGAAAACCAACAAGTTTCAGGCAGACCAAAGAGCGTCTTTCACCGAGCTGATGATCCTCCAGCTGCAGTTGATGTTTGTCTCGGTGTGTGTCCCTGGGAACAGCCCGTAGAGCACAGAGTCCTGTGTCACAGAACTGCTCGGGATGAACCTCGACAGAAACCACTGCATCCCTCTCCAGACCTTCTTTGCAAAGACACAATCTACAAGGAGGTGAACAACGGTCTCTTCCCCACCACAGCCACCTCGAGGGCAACTTGCAGAGGGGGTGAGACTCCTGGCATGTAGGAAGGATCTGACGGGGAGGGCATTTCTCACCACCAGCCAAGCTACATCTTGGTGTTTGTTGTAAAATTCTGGCGCTGAGGCATTCTGCCAAATGACTTTGTCAGTCTGTTCAGGGAACCATCCCACAGGATCCACCCTCTCCTTTTCCCTCAGGGCCTTTAAGACGTTACGTGCCGACCACTGCCTGATGGACTTGTGGTCAAAGGTGTTTCTCTGCATAAATTTTCCCACGAGGGACAGGTGGTACGGCACGGTCCAACTACTTGGAGCGTTCCGCGGCATCGTGGCCAGACCCATCCTTCGCAAACACCGGGGACAGGTAGAACCTCAGCATGTAGTGACACTTGGTGTTTGCATACTGAGGGTCTACGCACCGCTTGATGCAGCCGTACACAAAGGTGGCCATCAGTATGAGGGCGATGTTGGGCACGTTTTTTCCCCCTTTATCTAGAGGCTTGTACATCATGTCCCTGCGGACACGATCCATTTTCGACCTCCAGATAAAGCGGAAGATGGCTCGGGTGATCGCCACCACACAGGAGTGTGGAATGGGCCAGACCTGCGCCACGTACAGCAACAGCGAGAGTGCCTCACACCTGATGACCAGGTTCTTACCCGCAATGGAGAGGGAGCGTCGCTCCTACTTGCCCAGTTTCCTTTTCACCATAGACACTCGCTCCTTCCAGTTTCTAACGCATGCCCTGGTCCCTCCGAACCATATCCCCCGCACCTTCAGGCCATCAGCCCTGACAGTGAAGGGGACAAAGGATCGCTCAGCCCAGTTCCCAAAGAACATGGCCTCGCCCTTCCCACGATTTACCTTGGCTCCCGAGGCCAGTTCAAACTGGTCGCAGATGTGGATCAGTCTGTGCACCGACAGCGGATCCAAACAGAAGACGGCGACATTGTCCATGTACAGGGAGGCTTTGACCTGAGTGCCTCCGCTGCCTGGGATCGTCTCTCCTCTTATGCCCGGATCCTTCCTGATGGACTCAGCAAAGGGCTCTATGCAACACACGAAAAGAACAGGCGAGAGAGGGCAGTTCTGCCTGACTCCAGGTTTAATAGGAAAGCTATCTGATTCCCACCCATTGATAGAGACTACACTACTGATGTTAGTGTAGAGCAGTTGGATCCAATTGCGAATTCCCTTCCCAAACCCCATTTTGGAGAGCACATCCACCATGTAGGTGTGCGATATTCTGTCAAAGGCCTTCTCCTGATCCAGGCTGATGAGGCAGGTATCCACACCCCTGTCCAGCACATAGGCAATCGTATCCCTGAACAGCGTGAGGCTGTCAGAGATCTTCCTGCCTGGCACAGTGCAGGTCTGGTCAGGGTGGATCACCAATTCCAGAGCGGACTTGACCCGATTGGTGATGACCTTGGACAGAATCTTATAGTCCACATTCAACAGTGAAATGGGTCGCCAATTTCTAATTTCCTCCCTTTCCCCCTTTGTGCTTGTAGATGAGGGTGAAAATGCCTTTCCTCATGGATTCTGACATACTGCCGGCCAGGAGCATACTCTCGTACACTTCTAGCAGGTCTGGGCCGATCCAGTCCCACAGAGCCGAATACAACTCTGCCGGCAAGCCGTCGCTTCCGGGAGTTTTACTCTTCTCGAAGGACTCAAGGGCCTTAGTCAGTTCGTCAGGAGTTAGCGCTTTGTCCAGACTCTCCCGTGTACTGTCGTCTAAGACCTCCGTGATAGAGGACAGGAAGGACTGGGAGGCCGTGCTGTCTGTGGGCTTCACGTCATATAATCTGGCATAAAAGGATTTGCTGATCCTCAAAATGTCAGATTGCAATGACTTTACTGAGCCGTCTTCTTCCTTCAGGCTGCTGGTCACAGAGCTCTCTCTGTGTACCTTTTGGAAGAAGAAATGTGAGCACGTCTCATCCTGCTCCACGGAGCGGACTCTGGAACGGAAGATGATCTTGGAGGCCTACGAGACAAGGAGCAAGGCTTGCTGGCTCTTCACCTCTTGGAGTTCCTCCTTGACATCGACCCCCATCGACCGCAGCCGGAGCAGATTCTGCATGTTTTTCTGGAGTCGGGACATTTCCCTCTGTTCCTTTCCAGCTTTCTGGGTGCCCTTGAGGATCAAAAACCTCTTGATGTTTCCCTTGATCGCTTCCCACCAGTGTGTCAGGGACTCAAAGTGGGGTTTCACGGTTCTCCAACCTTTGTAATCTCTCTTGAACTCCTCAATGTTCTCTAGGGTCAGCAGTTGCACATTCAGTTTCCATGCCCCCCTGCCCACCCTTTGGTCCTTCTCTAAGTGACAGTCAGCCATTAGGAGGCAGTGGTCAGAGAAGAACAGCGGCTTGACGTCGGTGGATCTGACTGCGAATGCACGGGACACAAACAGGAAATCTATCCTGGAACAGACGGACCCGTCAGGCCGTGACCAGGTGTATCTACGCTGCACTCCATCTGCAGGGTTGCTGAAGACATCGTGCAGCTTGGCATCCTTAACTGTTTCCATCAGGGATCTGGACGTAGCGTTCAATCTGCTGTCGGCCCTGCCGGATTGTCCAGCCGCATCGATGATGCAGTTGAAGTCCCCGCCCAGAATGACCGGCCTGGAGGTTGCCAGCAGCAGTGGGAGCTGCTGAAAAACCTCCAGCCGCTCGTCATTTGTGACGGAGCGTAGATGTTAATTAACCGGAGTGGAGCGTTCTTGTACATTACGTCTGCTACGAGGAGGCGCCCGCCCACCACCTCCTTAACCTGGGAG
Organism: Carcharodon carcharias; assembly: GCF_017639515.1. Classification (NCBI taxonomy): domain Eukaryota; kingdom Metazoa; phylum Chordata; class Chondrichthyes; order Lamniformes; family Lamnidae; genus Carcharodon; species Carcharodon carcharias. The sequence goes on along the minus strand of NC_054474.1, from coordinate 149,981,290 downwards.
ACGGTGAAGCTGCCTCCCCGCAGCAGAATCCCCAGGCCGGAGGAACGAGAGTCGTTTCCTCCCGACCAGATCGATGGCTTGTGGGACCACCATCGTGACCATTGCCTGTAGGAGCTGAGGTGCAGTATCGCACACTCCTGTAGAAACAGCAGGTCAGCTTTGACCTTGGCAATGTAGTCCTAGGTCGCAACACATCGCGTAGTAGATTTAATGCTACGCACATTTATGGATACAATCTTTACACCCATTTTAAAGCAGTTAGTCGCTTACCAAACCTGTTGTCTCTGAGAGTTCCTTCATGCCCGTGGTGTGCTCAAATTGCTTCACTTGTGATGGGCTGAGGAAAGTGTCCTGAACCTCCCCATTGGAGATGTTCTGCTCGGGTGGCATCTGGGGGTCCGTGCAGAGAGCGGGGTTTGAAACGTCCTCTGTTGGAGAAGCTTCTCCAATCCTCTCCCCCTCTGGGGCGTTGCTGCTCCTGGCTTCCCGGAGCTGGGGTGCGCTGAGCGCCTCACTGTTCCCAGATTCCTGGGGCTGGGGTGCGCTGGCCTCTTCGGGTTGTGGGCAAAATTGGGGTGCGCTGGTCTCCTCATTGTCTCCAATGTTCTGGAGCTTGGGTGTCTCGTCCTCCAACTCCCTAGCATTTTGCCTCTTCTTCTGTTGGTGCCGCCCTGGCCCTTCTTCGTCCGAAGAGCTGCTGCTCTTGTTATCAGTGTTGGATAGGAGACGCCTCTTGACTCTTGTCTGGGAAGTGGCTTGGTTTCTTCTTAGCCCCTTCTTCCTTTTGGCTCTCTTCACCAGCTGCCACTCCCCCTGCTGCTTTCCCACTGCTGCCTCCTCCTCCTCCGTTGATTCGCTCTCCTGAGGAGTGGGAGGTTCAGGGGGCCGTGCTGTTGATTGGCTGTCTGTTGCCCCAATCTTTTCCTCCACCTTGTCTCTCTCTGTGTCCTCCTTTGTCCCGTTGTTCTCCCTGGGGGTCTTGGTGGTTGGAGTGACACGAGGCATTTCTTCTGCCTCCCCCTCGTTGGCTTTGGCTGCCTGTGCATAAGTACGGCAACGTTTGGGGCAGGTCTTGTAGAGGTGACTTGCCCTGCCACACAGGTTGCAGCACTTAGCTTGTTTACAGTCTTTTGTCTGGTGCCCTTCCTGTTTGCAGTTCTTGCAGAGGACAGCACTGCAGTTGGCCGCCACATGACCAGACTTGCCGCATGAGCGACAAAGTTTGGGTTGCCCAGCGTAGACAAGGTACCCACGGCTTCCCCCGATAGCGAATCTGGAAGGGGGGTGGAAGACGGCTCCCTTACCGTCGGTCTTGAGCGTTACCTTAACCTGGCGTTTACATGTCCAGATCCCCAAATCATCTCTAACCGCGGTGCAGCTCCCAACCTTATCGAAGTACCTGGTAAGGAAGGTGAGCACGTCAGCGACAGGGACGTAGGGGTTGTACAGATGCACCGTCGCAACCCGTTCTCGTTGCAACAGCAGAGCAAAGAGCGGCTCCGCTGTCAGGATCTTCATTTCTGGCAGGTCTTTCTTTTCCTCAAACACCTTCAGGAGTTTGACACAAGCTGCCACTTGCTTGAAGGTCACATCAAAAAATCCAGCGCTGGGGAAATCCTGTAGGCAGTAGATCTCCGCAGCCTCGAAACCACACAGCTTGAATAGGATCTCTTGTTGAAGAAGGTTTGATCCATTCCTGTTCCTTGCTCGCTGCCCTTTACCATGACTCGGATGGTGTTAGGTACCCCATAGTAAGGAGTTCGACTGGTTATAGCCATTGCTCTTTCCCTGGCAGAAACGCGATGAAGGTCTCTCCCCTGCCACTCCACAGATGCTGATTGACCTGCAGATTGTGTTTAGGTTTCAAATTTCCATATTTTGAAATATCTCATTCCTTATTAATAGTTAGCGAATCATATTTGGTTGTAGTACAGGAAAAATGCATCAATCTGTTGCTCAAGTTATTCAGCATCACCTCCATCAGGTGGGACTGAACATGAATTAGATAAAATATTTTGCACAACAGATTTCCTGTTTAAAGTAACGATGTTGAGAAATGCAGTTTTTTTGTAAACTCGTCCATTTTTGGTAAAAAAAACACTCGACAGTGCCTCTAACTGGGTGTAAACGGTACTACACGCTTAACAACACTGTTTTTCTGGTTATATAGCGTTGTTGCCAACAGGCGGCGCTGTCACACCAGGTTTGACATTTGTAGAAAGAATTTGCATTCATGTCCCCAGGTCACCCTCAAGTGTTTCACATTCAATGGATTCGGTTTTGAAATGTGGCCACTGTTGTTGTACAAAGGAAGAATTTGAAAATCCAGATTAGATGAATAAATTCTTCTCCATCACTTGGACCATTTATTTCCACCTCCATAACTTTCACCCATCTTGGCGCATTTGCTGCTGAATCCAGTCTTCGTCACTTCAGACTTGCTTTGTGAGTGGGGAGACAGTGTCCTGGTGCTAATCTCACTGGATTAGTAAACTAGCAGCCCAGAACTAATGCTCTGGGGACAATAGGTTCAAAGGCCACCATAGCAAACTGGTGGAATTTAAATTTAATAAATAAAACCTGGAATATAAAGTTCATCTCAGTAATGGTGAAACTATCATCAATTGTCATAAATACCCATCTGGTTTACTAATGTCCTTCAAGGAAGGAAATCTGCCACCCTTACATGTAACTCCAGACCCACAGAATGTGGTTGACTCTTAACTGCCACTCAGTTCAAAGGCAATTTGGGATGGGCAATAAATGCTGGCTGCCCATGTCCCCACAAAAGGATATTAAAAAAATTCCAATGTTTTCCTGGCCAGCTTCCTGTCATCTACCCTCTGTAAACTTGAGCCCATCTTAAAGTCTGCTGCCAATATCAGTCCCTGTTCTTGCTGGTCTACATTGGCTCCTGGTTCCCTAAAGCCTCCAATTTGCTCCTCTCTATGTCACAAAACTCTGGTCTTATAAATTCCTCTTTCTTCACACCATGAAGACCATCGATCTTAAAATCACAAGGGATGGTTGCAGGTATGAGGAACTTCAGTTATGAAGATAGGCTGGAGAAGTTAGGACTGCTTTCCCTCGGGAAAAGAAAGTTGAGAGGAGTTTTGAAAGAGGTATTTAAAACCATGAGGGGCCTGAATAGAGTAGGCAGGGAGAAACTGTTCCCACTTGCGAAAGGATCGAGCACATGAGGGCACAGATTTAAATTAATTGGTAAAAGAAGCAAAAGCAAAGTGAGAAAAAGCTTTTCCACACAGCGAGTAGTTAGGGTCTGGACTGTACTGTCTGAGAGTGTGCTGGATGCAGGTTCAATTGAGGCTTTCAAAAAGAAATTAGGTTGTTATCTGAAAAGAAAGAATGTGCAGGGTTACAGGGAGAAGGCGAGGGAATGGGGAGAGCTGGTGCAGACACGATGGGCCAAATGGCCTCCTGTCCATAACAATTCTGTGATGAGGAAAGGGAGTCAGCCATGGATGGCCATGCCTTGGATATTCCAGGTCCTACATTCAAAAATTCCCCCCCCCCCCCCCCCCCCCCCCCCCCCCCCCCCCCCCCCCCCCCCCACCCCCCTCTGCCTCTCTACTTCCTGCTCCAACTTGGGGCATTTTTCTGTGTTAAAAATGTTGTGTAAATACAAGTTATTCTTGTGTCCTAGAACTACATTAAATCATTAATAATTTTATACATCTATTACAAAAAGCATGACAACACCATTCACTGATAGAAAACTGGAGGATTTTTTATTTCTTTCTTTCTAGTGAGGCATTGCGTTATTAGCCAAGGAATCAAGTACCGCAGTAAGGAGAGATGATATCTTGGAGGGGGCATCGACTGAAGTTTTGTGGGTAGAGCTTCGGAATAAAAAAGGGGCAGCCACATTGTTAGGTGTTTATTATAGACCCCCAGATAGTCAGCGGGAAATTGAGGAGCAAGTATGTGCACAACTCGTGGAGGTGGGTAATTATATTAGGTGATTTCAACTTTCCCAACATTAATTGGGATAGAAATAGTGTTAAGTGCTGGGATGGAGTGGATTTCTTGAAATGTGTACAAGAGAACTTTTTAGATCAATATGTAGAGGGTCCAGCAAGGGATGGCGCAGTGCTGGACCTAATTCTGGGGAATGAAGCCGGACAGGTGGCCGAGGTGGTGGTAGGGGAGCATTTTAGTGATAGTGACCACAACATGGTACAATTTAAGCTTGTTATGGACAAAGAAATAGACAAGTTGCAAAAAAAATGTTTTGGATTAGGGGAGAGCGGATTTTAGTAAAATAAGGCAGGATCTGGCCAAGGTAGACTGGGAACAGCTACTTGTGGGAAAATCTACAGAGGAGCAGTGGGGGGTGTTCAAAAAGGAAATGGGGAGGGTTCAGGCTCAACATGTTCCCTCTAGGGTGATAGGACAGTGTAACAAGCCCAGAGAACCATGGCTGACCAGAGATATTCAGGATACGATGAGACGGAAAAGAGAGGCTTTTAGCAGGTACAAGGAGAGCAAATCAGCGGTGGCATTAGTGGAGTACAGAAAGTGCGGGGTGAAGCTTATGAAAGCAATTAGGACAGCAAAGAGGAGATATGAGAAAGCTCTGGCTGGTAAAATTAGGGAAAATCCCAAAATATTCTATAAGTATATCAATGGGAAGAGGATAACCATGGAAAGAGTAGGGTCCATTAGGGACCAAGGGGGCAATCTATGGGTGGAGCCAGAGGACATCGGTAGAGTGTTGAATGAATACTTCACATCCGTCTACACCCAAGAGAATGAGGATGAAGTTATGGAACTTGGGGAGAAAGACTGCGAGGTTGTTGAGCAAATTGATATAGGGAGTAACAAGGTATTGGAGCTGTTGGTAGGTTTAAAAGTGGACAAATCTCCAGGTCTGGATGATTTATGTCCCAGACTGCTGAGGGAGGCAAAGGAGGAGATTGCAGGAGCTCTGACCCAAATTTTTAATTCCTCTCTGGCCACGGAGGAGGTGCCAGAGGACTGGAGAACAGCTAATGTGGTTCCGCTATTTAAGAAGGGTTGTAGAGATAAGCCAGGGAACTACAGGCCAGTGAGTCTCACATCAGTGGTAGGGAAAATATTGGAGAAAATTTTGAAGGAGAGAATCTATCTCCACTTGGAGAGGCAAGGTTTGATCAGGGATAGTCAGCATGGCTTTGTCAGAGGAAGGTCATGCCTAACAAATTTGATTGAATTTTTTGAGGAGGTGACCAGGTGTGTAGACGAGGGTAGTGCAGTTGCTGTAGTTTATATGGATTTCAGCAAAGCCTTTGACAAGGTCCCATATGGGAGACTTATAAAGAAGGCAAACGCACATGGGATACAGGATAATTTGATAAGGTGGATTCAAAATTGGCTTAGTTGTAGGAGACAGAGGGTGATGACAGAAGGCTGCTTTAGTGACTGGAAGCCAGTGTCCAGTAGCGTACCACAGGGATCTGTGATGGGTCCCCTATTATTCGTCATTTATATAAACGACAAAGGTGACTATGTGGGGGGTAGGATTAGTAAGTTTGCGAATGACACAAAGATTGACTGGGCGGTTAACAGTGAGGTTGAGTGTCTTGGGTTACAGGAAGATATAGACAGGATGGTCAAATGGGCAGATAAGTGGCAGATGAAATTTAACCCTGAAAAGTGTGAGGTGATTCACTTTGGAAGGAGTAATTTGACGAGGAAGTATTCAATAAACGGCATGACACTAGGAAGTTCTGAGGAACAAAGGGACCTTGACGTATGTGTCCATAGATCTCTGAAGGCGGAGGGGCATGTTAGTGGGGTGGTGAAAAAGGCATTTGGGACACTTGCCTTTATCAATCGAGGCATAGATTACAAAAGTAAGGAGGTCATGTTGGAGTTGTATAGAACCTTGGTGAGGCCACAGCTGGAGTAGTATGTGCAGTTCTGGTCGCCACATTGTAGGAAGGATGTGAGTGTACTGGAGAGGGTGTGGTGGAGATTCACCAGGATGTTGCCTGGGATGAAACATTTAAGTTATGAAGAGAGGTTGGATAGACTTGGGTTGTTTTCGTTGGAACAGAGAAGACTGAGGGGCGACCTGATCGAAGTGTACAAGATTATGAGGAGCATGGACAGGGTGGATAGGGAGCAGCTGTTCCCCTTAGTTGAAGGGTCAGTCATGAGGGGACACAAGTTCAAGGTGAGGGGCAGGAGGTTTAGGGGGTGTGAGGAAAAACTTTTTTTACCCAGGGGGTGGTGACGGTCTGGAATGCACTGCCTGGGAGAGTGGTGGAAGCGGGTTGTCTCACATCCTTTAAAAAGTACCTGGATGAGCACTTGGCACGTCATAACATTCAAGGCTATGGGCCAAGTGCTGGTAAATGGGATTAGGTAGGTAGGTCAGGCGTTTCTCACGTGTCAGTGCAGACTCGATGGGCCGAAGGGCCTCTTCTGCACTGTGATTCTGTGGCCACTCTGCACATTGCTGCAGGTTTACAGGGCAGCAGCCGGAAAGTTTCACCCAAAAGGAGCTCCCAGCTATTTTGAGCTGAAAGCTCCAACTGTGAATGAATTAAATAATTGCTCGGCCGGAACAGCGCAGCAGTCCCATCTGCTGGCAGAGGGCGGTACTGCAGGCCGGAGTCAAAGCGCTTTGTCACCAGCAGAGGGCGCGCGCGCGCGTCATTGTTACAAACGCATCAAAGCGCACCCCACCCCCTGTTGGAAATCTAGCAGTACTGCAGGCTTAAACCTCACCTGGTGGCTCAGCTTTGGAGGCTCCTGCTGTCTCCAGAACTGTCTCAGGGCATTGAGGGGGTTCTGCTGAAATGCTTCAGGGTGCCTGGATAGATCCGGGGGGAGGACTCCAATCGAGGCGGAGCCTCTCGTACTCTGGTGGTTTGCTGCACTTTTGCACTTCTCTCATCTCCAGGAAGCAGCTCATGAAAGTCTCTGAGGGGAAGAAGTGTGAAGAAAGTGTGAAGGCACAGACCATAGGGACAAGGGGAGACCATTCAGCCCCTCGAGCCTGATCCACCATTCAATGAGATCTAGGCTAATTTCGACATAACCCCACATGCCTGCCCGTGCCTCTTATCCCGAACGCATTTGTTTAACAAAAATCTATAAAACCATAAGATATAGGAGCTGAAGTAGGTCATGTAGCCCATCGAGTGGAGAGGAATACAGTTGACGTTTCGAGCCCGAATGACTTCATGAAGAGTCATTTGGACTCGAAACGTCAACTATATTCCTCTCCGCAGATGCTGTCAGTTTTACCAGGTATTTTTGTTTTTGTTTCAGATTTCCAGCATCTGCAGTATTTTGCTTTTATGTAGCCCATCGAGTCTGCTCTGCCATTCAATGAGATCATGGCTGATCTGATAATCCTCAACTCCACTTTCCTGCCTTTTCCCCTTGGCCCTGGATTCCCTTGCTGATTAAAAATCTGTCTATCTCAGCCTTGAATATACTTAATGACCCAACCTCTACAGCCCTCTGCGGTAAAGAATTCCACAGATTGATTACCCTCTGAGAGAAGAAATTCCTCCTCATCCATGTCTTCAATGGACGACCCCTTACTCTCTCAGACTCAAAATTAGCCAATGATCGAGCTTCAATTGCAGTCCGTGGGAGAGAATTCCAAGCTTCTCCGAGCTTTTGTGTGTAGAAGTGATTCCTAATTTCACTCCTGAAAGATCTGGCTTTGATGTTTGATTCATGTCCCCTAATTATAGACTCCCTGAACAGTGGAAATAGTTTCTCTCTATTGACCCTATCTGTTCAGTAATTGTTTGAGGAAGAGCGGGGTCTGGAGAACTTGCAAGCTGCCAGGCCTTTGGCTACAGAACTCATTAGGGATGTCTTCAGTGAAACTGGTGCTGTCTGCAGCAGCCCAGCCTTCATGCCTCATTTTCAATGGAATCATTCGTGTCCTGACATTCCACACGCCCACATATTCCCAGATCAGATCCATTCCGTTCATCAGTCTCCTGGGAATTTCCCCTTCTTATTGGAAATCAATCTACACAAGTGATTTCAGTGTCACCATGGAGAATTCACCTTATAGAAATAAAATAAAGAAAGATTTGCATTTTTAAAGGAACTTTAACAAATTAATGTGTTCTACAATGAAGTTCTTTGGAATTGTAGTCACAAAGCAAGTGCCACAATAAACAGAAATTAATAAATGATCAGATACTCAGATTTTTAGTGATGTTAGCTATTGGATTCTGATCCTCGAACAGTGCAGCACTCCCTCAGTACTGACCCTCCAACAGTGCAGCATTCCCTCAGTACTGACCCTCTGACAGTGCGGCACTCCCTCAGTACTGACCCTCTGACAGTGTGGCACTCCCTCAGTACTGACCCTCTGACAGTGTGGCACTCCCTCAGTACTGACCCTCTGACAGTGTGGCACTCTCAGCACTGACCATCTGACAGTGTGGCACTCCCTCAGTACTGACCCTCTGACAGTGTGGCACTCCCTCAGTACTGACTCTCTGACAGTGTGGCACTCCCTCAGTACTGACCATCTGACAGTGTGGCACTCCCTCAGTACTGATCCTCTGACAGTGTGGCACTCCCTCAGTGCTACACTGGGAGTGTTAGTCTGGATTGTGCATTTAAATTCTGTGGAGTAGGAGCTTTTAATTCACCATCGTTTTGGCTCTGAGGCGAGAGTGTTACCTACTGAACAACAGCTGACACCTAGGGTGCTGGTTGAAATATAAATTCCTTTCTTTCATCCCTCAGACATCCTTTAATTCTTCTGATTTTCCCTCCCTTTCCCCCCATTATCCTTCCTTATTGCCCTATTATTGTGTTTTACAGGGCTAGTCACTCACTCTATGTTCTGGGTACTTGGTGTGATGTTGATGGAATATTACAGGGCAGAGATTTTACCGTGGGATTTACAGTTTGTTTACTTGCTGGAACAGGTATTCTTACCTTAATTTCCATAATGGCTGTTCCACCAACAGTTCTTATAACAGTTGTACACAAATCAGATGGAAACATTTGAAGTCATTTCCAATGCAAATGATTTGAATAGACAGGATTGTGAGGTATCAGGGTTTGCAGTAGTGAGGGGCACTGACAGGTTCCACCAGTGACGATGGGGAACTCATGTCAGTGTGTGACAACACAGGAGGGGCATGGGCCGGAACAAAATAAAGGGAAAAATTTTGAGTGAGGAAAGGAGGGAGAAGGAGGGCTAAAGGAGCTTAGTGGTAGTGTGAGAAATGGAACAAAATAGACGAGGAGAGTGGGGGTGGGGTGGGGTGGGTGGGTGGGTTTGGTGGAATGGTGGGGGGGGTGGACAAGGAGAAGCAATCAAACTAATCTGATTATCTGGTCATTATCACTTTGCCATTTGTGGGAGCTTGCTGTGCACAAATTGGCTCCTGAGTTTCCTACATTACAGGAGGGACGACAGTTTAAAGCTATTTCATTGGCTGTAAAGCACTTTGGGATGTTCTGAGGCCATGAAAGGTGCTATAAAAATGCAAATTCTTTCTTTATTACAACCTTAAGAAGTCATGACTGCTTTTCAATTGTTGCTATGTGGAAAAATAGAGCGGTCAACATATGCACAGGACAATCCTGCAAACAGCAAATGACCGGAAGACCAGATATTTATTTTTATTTATGGCATTGGTTGAATAAAGAGTGTTGGCCGAAATCTCTGCTTGTCTCCAAATACAAACTTATCTGATCTGGAATACAGGGCCAGAGTCTAATGGCTCACCCCAGAGGCAGAATCCCATCAAAATAACATGTCCCAGGCACCAGACTGAAGGGTCAGCCCAGATTACAGCCTCACATTTGTAATGGGCAAGAGTGTTACCATCATAGGGCAAGGGAGACCAGAGGGATTACAGAGGGGGTTGTGCAAGGTAAAAGGGAAGGAGTCAAAAGGGTAGGGGAGCGGGGTAATCATCAGCATTAGGGAAGTATTCTAAAAGGCATAAGGTGGATTTAAAAGGGAACATCACAGGAATGAGAGAAGGGATATATGGAGGAGACTGCCTTTCCTGGTGACACATTCACTCTGTTCTGCATGGGACATTATTAGGTTGCCTAAAGAAACACCCTACCTTATACTATATGTTATAATACAAAGGGAGTCATACCAGGATTGTCACTCTACATATATATGGGATATTCTCCCAGGATAGTCACTGTACCATAGTAAAGTGAAGTGTATTCACTGTTGTAATGTAAAGTGAAGTATCACACATCAATACCCACAGACAACCGCTCACCAGGATCTACTGACCAAGAAGACCTTATTTTGACTGTTCTCACTGTTGGTGCCTCATTTAGTGTCATTTAGTGTCACTGGAGAAATATGTCACCCAATGGTTCAAGGCCTGAGGCCCACTTTCACCAGGAGAGCAACACTGTTGGTGAAAAAAAAATCACTGATGCCTTGAATTTCTTTGTCACCGGAACTTTCCAGGCAGCATCCTTGTGGCTCACTAACTGCTTCTTCCCGAGTTGGTTCCTCTGGGCCTGATATTTCTGTTGGGGACGTGACTACTCTCCACAGCAAACTGGAAAAGATGGAGAGGTTTGTGTGACACTAAATGAGGCACCAACAGTGAGAACAGTCAAAATAAGGTCTTCTTGGTCAGTAGATCCTGGTGAGCGGTTGTCTGTGGGTATCGATATGTGATACTTCACTTTACATTACAACAGTGAATACACTTCACTTTACTATGGTACAGTGACTATCCTGGGAGAATATCCCATATATATGTAGAGTGACAATCCTGGTATGACTCCCTGTGTATTATAACATATAGTTAAAGGTAGGGTGTTTCTGTAGGCAACCTAATAATGTCCCATGCAGAACAGAGTGAATGTGTCACCAGGAAAGGCAGTCTCCTCCATATATCCCTTCTCTCATTCCTGTGATGTTCCCTTTTAAATCCACCTTATGCCTTTTAGAATACTTCCCTAATGCTGATGATTACCCCGCTCCCCTACCCTTTTGACTTCTTCCCTTTTACCTTGCACAACCCCCTCTGTAAGTTGTGGCTGGCAACTGTTTCACACATCATTGCTTTCTGAGCATATTGGTCAGTGCTGCAATGAAATGTATCCTCTGCCTTGATGAACCATTATAATCTCTTGTCTGTCATGTTTGGTTTTCTTTCTGTTGATCAGGGGAAACAGTTATGGTGTTATGTGTGTGTGTATTTGGGCGTGTGTACTTATCTGTTTGTCGATGTGCCTGTATCTGTGAATGCCCCCCATGAGTACATCCCTGTTTGTGTGTTTGGGAATGTCTCAGTTTGTCTGTGTGTCTCTACATCTTTTCTTTGCAGTTTACACAGATTCACAACCATTTCCCCTGGCGCTCTGTGTGAATCGGCAGAATAATTTTTGTATTCCAGATATTACATTACACAATGGTTAATAACCTCTGAGTGGACTGTTTAGGATCTGTTTCTACTAAGCATGGATTAACATTGACATTCTATGTAAAATTATCCCTTGACAGCTGAATATTATAAACATGACTGTTTTCTTCCTCTTTCCATCATATCTTCTTCCTTCTGCCTCTCTTTCCTTGCTATTTTCCTTTTGCCGCTCTCTCCTTCCTTCTTTCTGCCCTATCTCCCAGCTTCACTCAGTCTATCTTTCTGTTTGCTCCCTATCTGTGAAACAGGGCGGTTTTCTGTCTTACCAAACTCGAAGCTTTCTCTGTACAGCTTAGATAAGAATTCTGTTATCTGTGAGATGTAAGTGTGCTGCTTAAAAAGAAAGAATTAAAAAAGAAACATCAGGCTTCCGATGAGGGAACTGGAATAAACACATTTGAATCTGAAACGTAAATGATTCCCAGTGACAGCGTAACTTTACATTTAATGTGCTGTAAAAGTGTCTGTTTGTTAAATACACTCCAAAACTGTGTGTTCCCTTTAACAAAACATCTACATGTTAAGTTTATGCTGAAACCCTGTACTCTCAGTGACCGGTATATGTACATTAAATACACTCTCCTTTGTAACAGCTATTGATTCCAAATTGTTCAAACCTTGTAAGACCAGAGCCGCCTTAATCGGCAAAATGTTCTGACCAATGTGAATGAGTGTTGTAGACATTACTATGCCCACAGAGCTAGGTGACTACCAGGAATATTATTCACCAAAGCATTTTTATTTTTAATGACAAAAATGATTGACACTCCTGATGATATTTGTACGTCTGTTGAGATATTGCTCTGTAAGTGAATGTGTACCGGACTCTGTCATTTAGTCCATACCTTGTGTGTGTCTCTATTTATTTGTGTATCCCACTCTGTATCTTTCTCTCTGTCTCTTTCAGCATGTATGTGACTGTGTGTGAGTGTTTGTGTGTGTCTGTGTCTGTGTGTCTATGTGAGTGTGTGTGTTTGTGTGTCTGTGCCTGTGTGTGCCTGTGTGTGTGAGTGTGTGTCTATGTGAGTGTGTGTGTCTGTGTGAGTGTGCGTGTGTCTGTGTGAGTGTGTGTCTGTGTGTGTCTCTGTGACTGTGTGTGTGTGTCTGTGTGTGTGAGTGGGCCTGTGTGTGTGTCTGTGTGAGTGTGTGTGTGTGTGTGTGTGTGTGTGTGTGTGTGTGTGTGCGAGAGTGTCTGTGCAAGTTTGTGTATCTGTGTGTGTGTGAGCAAGTATGTGTGTGTGTATGAGTATATCTGTGTGAGTATGTCTATGTGTGTGTGTGTGTGTCTGTGTATGTGTGTGTGTGTGTGTGTGAGTGAGTGTGTGTGTGTATGTCACACTCTGTGTGATTGTATGTGTCACAGGAGAAGATGGCAGTTCTGAAATAATGTCTGAGATTTCTGATTCTGTCTGTCCCTTGGGGTGTGTGTCTCTCTCTATCCCTCTGTATACTTCTCTATCTGTCCCTCAGTTTGCTTATTTCCTTTAATTTCTTTACTTCCCTTCATTTTTGTGCATAGGTATCATTTTCTGATCTTCTACATGTATCTCTCCCTCTATGTGTATCTCTCTCTCTTTCTCTCTCTGTGTCACTCTGTCCCTCTCTGTCTTTGTGAATATGTGTGTCCCTTTCTGTCTTTGTCTCTAAATGTGTCTTTCTAAACACCTCTCCATATCTATGTTTCTCTCTCTGTCTCCTTCTCTACCTCTGTGTAACTGTATGTCTCCCCCTCTCTCAGTTCTGATGATAAGGTCACAGACTTGAAATGTTAACTCTGTTTCTCTCTCCACAAATGCTCCAGACCTGCTATTTCCAATATTTTTCTGTTTTTATTTCCAATTTCCAGCATCAGTCTCTGTGTCTCTCTGTGACTGTGAGTGTGTGTTTGTCTGTAACTCAGTTTGTGTGTGTGGCTGTAACTCTGTGTGTCTCTGTGTATGTATCTCTGCAATTCTGTGTGTGTGTGTGTCTCTGTAACTCTGTGTGTGTCACTGTAACTGTGTATATGTCTCTCTCTGTGGCTGTGTGTCTCTCTCAACGTTACGTTGCCTCTCTCTGTAACTCTGTGTGTGCCTGTAACTCTGTATGTGCATATCTGTAGCTGTGTGTGTGTGTGTGTGTGTGTGTGTGCCTCTAACTCTCTTTGTTTCTGAAACTCTATATGTCCCTCTGTAACTGTGTTTGTGTGTCTGTAACTCTCTGTGTCTCTCTGTGACTATGTGTGTGTCTGTAACTCTCTGTAACTCTGTGTGTCTCTCCGTAACTGTGTGTGTCTCTGTAACTGTGTCTCTCTGTAACAGTGTGTGTGTGTGTGTGTTTGTAACTCTCTTTGTAACTGGGTGTGTAAGTGTGTTTAACTCTCTCTGTAACTCTTTGTGTCTCTCACTAACTGTGTGAGTGTCTGTAACTCTCTCTGTAACAGTGTGTTTCACTCTGTAACAGTGTGTCTCTCTATTACTGTGTGTCTCTCTGTAACTGTGTCTGTAACTCTCTCTGTAACTGTGTCTGTGTAACTCTCTCTGTAACTGTCTCTCTGTAAATGTGTGTCTCTGTTACTCTGTGTGTCTCTCTGTAACTGTGTGTGCCTGTAACTCTGTAACTGTGCGTCTCTGTGTGTGTGTGTGTGCCTGTAACTCTGTGTGTGCGTATCTGTAAGCTGTGTGTGTATATGTGTGTGTCTCTAACTCTCTGTAACTCTGTCTCTCTGTAACTGTGTGTGTGTCACTGTAACTGTGTGTGTCCTTCTGTAACTGTGTGTGTGTTTCTGTAACTGTGTCACCCTGTAACTGTGTGTGTGTGTGTGTGTCTGTAACTCTGCGTGTCTCTCTCTAACAGTGTGTGTAATTCTCTTTGTAACTGTGTGTGTATCTTTAACTCTGTCTGTAACTCCGCGTGTCTCTCTGTAACTGTGTCTGTAACTCTCTCTTTAACTGTGTGTGTGTCTGTAACTCTGTGTGTGCGTATCTGTAGCTGTGTGTGTGTGTGTGTGTGTGTCTTACTCTGTGTTTCTGTAACTCTGTGTCTCCCTGTAACTGTGTGTGTCTGTAATTATGTGTCCCTCTGTAACTGTGTGTGTGTGTCTGTAACTGTGTGTCCCTCTGTAACTGTGTCTCAGTAACTGTGTGTGTCTCTGTAACTCTGCGTGTATCTCTGTAACAGTGTGTGTGTGTAACTCTCTTTGTAACTGTGTGTGTGTGTGTTTAACTCTAGCTCTCTTGTGTCTCTGTAACTGTGTCTCTGTAACTGTGTGTGTCTCTGTAACTCTGCGTGTCTCTCTGTAACAGTGTGTGTGTGTGTAACTCTCTTTGTAACTGTGTGTGTTTAACTCTCTGTAACTCCATGTGTCTCTCTGTAACTATGTGTGTGTGTGTAACTCTGTAACTCTGTGTCTCTCTGTATCTGTGTCTCTGTTACTCTGTGCGTCTCCATGTAACTGTGTGTGTGTCTGTGACTCTCTGTGACTCTGTGTCTGCGTGTGTGTATCTATGTGTAACTCTGTTTGTTACTGTGTCAAAACAGCTATGCACTTCGCTCTTCTTCTATTGGCCAACGTGAGACTCCTAGAAAACAGATTTGCGGGGAAAAATAATTATCAGATTGAAAAATCAGGGCGGGTTAAAAAGAGAAAAGGCAAAAGAGTGAAGCACGGGGACTGAGTGATGTGAACAAGACAGTCTGCGACGGAGAGACACCGAGGGACAGCGTTTTGAGAAAGTTCAGTCCTACAGCTCTGGGAGTTCACACTCCGGGTCCAGTTTACACAGGAACAGGAGCAGATCCCGCTTCCAGACTGCCAGGTGAGTGCTGCAGGAGTAACTCAAGCGGGGCAGGAACTAGCAAATAGAGATTTAAAAACAGCCTTAAAGGAAACATCAAACAGTGACATTAGCACTTTAATCTTTCAATATAATTAATAAATATTTACAAATAAATATTAAAAATAACCAGTAAAGTGTTCAGATATTGTACCGAGTATTTTTTTAACATTACACCTGCTCTGTGTAATGTGCTCACGACTACAGGGCAGGAACTTCATCCTGTTCCCTAGGATAGCAGGATAGTCCGATTGAAGTGAATCCTAATCCTGATCCGATTCCCTATTCCCAGAATCCGAGACACTGCACAGATCCGGGAGCTGGAGTTTAGTCCGAGTAACAAAACCTCAATCCCAGTCTCTCTCCCAATCCCAGTCTCTCCCCCAATTTCAGTCTCTACCAATACCAGTCTCTCCCCCAATTTCAGTCTCTACCAATCCCAGTCTCTCCCTCAATCCCAGTCTCTCCAATCCCAGTCTCTCCCCCAATCTCAGTCTCTCCCCCAATCCCAGTCTCTCCCCAATCCCAGTCTCTCCCCCAATCTCAGGCTCTCCCCAATCCCAGTCTCTCCCCCAATCTCAGTCTCTCCCCCAATCCCAGTCTCTCCCCCAATCTCAGTCTCTCCCCAATCCCAGTCTCTCCCCCAATCTCAGTCTCTCCCCAATCCCAGTCTCTCCCCCAATCTCAGTCTCTCCCCAATCCCAGTCTCTCCCCCAATCGCAGTCTCTCCCCCAATCCCAGGCTCTCCCCCAATCCCAGTCTCTCCCCCAATTTCTGTCTCACCCCAATCCCAGTCTCTCCCCAATCTCAGTCTCTCCCCAATCCCAGTCTCTCCCCCAATCTCAGTCTCCCCAATTCCAGTCTCTCCCCCAATCTCAGTCTCTCCCCAATCCCAGTCGCTCCCCCAATCCCAGTCTCTCCCCCAATCCCAGTCTCTCCCCAATCTCAATCTCTCCCCCAATCCGTCTCTTCCCCAATCCCAAATTCTCCCCAATCCAGTCTCTCCCCAATCCCAATCTCTCCCAATCCCAGTCTCTCCCCCAATCCCAGTCTCTCCCCCAATCTCAGTCTCTCCCCAATCCCAGTCTCTCCCCCAATCTCAGTCTCTCCCCAATCCTAGTCTCTCCCCCAATCTGTCTCTCCCCAATCCCAGTCTCTCCCCAATCTCAGTCTCTCCCCCAATCTCAGTCTCTCCCCCAATCCCAGTCTCTCCCCCAATCCCAGTCTCTCCCCCAATCCCAGTCTCTCCCCAATCCCAGTCTCTCCCCCAATCCCAATCCCTTCCAATCCCAGTCTCTCCCCAATCCCAGACTCGCCACCAATCCCAGTCTCTCCCCCAAACCCAGACTCTCCACCAATCCCAGTCTCTCCTCCAATCTCAATCTCTCCCCAATCCCAGTCTCTCCCCCAATCCCAGTCTCTCCCCAATCCCAATCTCTTCCCCACTCCCAGACTCTCCCCAATCCCAGTTTCTCCCCCAATCCCAATCTCTTCCAATCTCAGTCTCTCCCCAATCCCAGACTCTCCACCAATCCCAGTCTCTCCCCCAATCTCAGTCTCTCCCCCAATCTCAGTCTCTCCCCAATCCCAGTCTCTCTCCAATCTCAGCCTCTCTCCAAATCCCAGTCTCTCTAATCCAAGTCTCTCCCCCAATCCCAGTCTCTCCCCCAATCCCAGTCTCTTCAATCTCAGACTCTCCCCCAATCCTGGTCTCTCCCCAATCTCAGTCTCTCCCCCAATCTCAGACTCTCCCCCAGTCTCAGACTCCCCCCCAATCTCAGACTCCCCCCCCCATCGCAGTTTCTCTCCAAATTCCAGTCTCTCTCCCAAAACTCAGTCTCTCCAAATCCCAGTCTTTCCCAATCCTAGTCTCTCTCCCAAAATCTAGTCTCTCCAACCCCAGTCTCTCATAGTCTCTTTCCCAAATCCAAGTCACCCTCCCATCCCAGTATCTCCAATCCTTGTCTCTCCAATCCTAGTATCTTTCGATCCCAGTCTTTCTCTCAATTCCAATCTCATTCCAAATTCCATTCTCTCTCCCAATCCCAGTCTTCCCCCCATGCCAGCCTCTCTTCAATCCCAGTCTCTCCAATCCCAGTCTCTCCAATCCCAGGCTCTCTCCCCAATCCCAGTCTCTCCCCCAAACCCAATCTCTCTAATCCCAGTCTCCCCCATCCCTGTTTCTCCAAATCCCAGTCTCTCCAATCCCAGTCCCCCCAAACCAAGTCCCCCACAATCTGAATCTCTCTCTCCCCTAATCCCAGTCTCTGAGTTAAAATAAACTAATGTAATAATGAATTCATATTGACAACTTTGCTTTCATCATAAATGTAGTTTATTAAAGGGACACCGTCCTCACAAAAACCGTGTCAATCGTTTTTGAGGATTTGGGATGTTTGAGAGTTGAATTTTTTTATCAGATGCTCCCTTGTTTCGATAATGAATTTGGTGCAATTGAAATTGTCATGATATTTATCGAAAAGAAAACTCTGGCAATTTCTTTTTCATTTTAATTTAACAGTAATCTCAATGGAGGAACTTTCTGGAACCTTGTTGAAACCTTTGTGAGTCTCTGGCTATTTAAACCTCTCCCTCTCCCATCATTTGAAGTGGGTGATGTTGGTGAATCAGCCTGGGAGCCTACGAGGTGTGAAGGTGTTTGTGGGAATTCTACGGAACAATAAAATCCCCTGGGAAACAGAAATGGATTTTTAAAACTTCAGAAGTAGAAGATTGTGCTCCCAGGGGAGATGTAAAGATGCACTGAGGCAGCCTGCAAATACTGTTGCCCTCTCCCTCATTTCAGTTCCCATCTGGTTGCTCCTCACTCAGAAAGTACAGTACTAGTAATCCTGATGACTGGACTGATAATCCAAGTGATTGAGTTCAAATCCCTCCATGGCAGCTTGTGAATTTAAACTCAATTAATTCAATAAATCCTGAATAAAAAGCTAGTCTCAGTAATGGCAACCAATAAAGGACCAAATTGTTGTACAAAACCACTTGATTCATTGTTGTCCTTTAGGGAAGGAAATCTGCCATCCTTACCTGATCTGGCCTACATGTGACTCCAGACCCACATCAACCTTAACTGCCCTCTGAAATGGCCTGAGGAGCCACTAAAACAGTTAACCAACACCTTCTCAAGGGCAATTAAGGATAGACAATAAATTATGTTCTTGTAATCGCCCAATGAATAAATAAATAAAATTAACCTTTGGCCATGTGGTTCATCACAGAGGACCTCAGTTTAAACATAGACATGGTCAGTGGGTAGTAATCAGAGGCAAAAACATTGAATGACTCCCCCCCCGCCCCCCCAACCCCCACCCCACTCACTGAGGCCAATTGTGGTGTGGATTAGCTCACTTAGCAACAACCAACATTTGTACAGCACTTGTAACATAGAAAAACATCTCAAGGCACTTAACAGATGTGCGATCAAGATTTTACAAATGAACTCTCCTAGATCATAGCTTTCTGTGCAGGAATACTATCGGGAATAACAGAGGCGCCTCCATGTTTTTCTGTCCATTATTGTCAGCCGTGGCTCATAAGCTCATGGGGGTCAAGTCTCACTGCAAAGGCTTGAGCACAAAATCCAGGCAGACACTACATCCCAATGCAGCGCAGGAACACAAGAAATAGGAGCAGGGGTAGACCATTCAGCCCATCGACCCTGTTCCATCATTTAATACTATCATGGCTGATCTTGGGCTTCAAATCCGTTTTCTTGCCCACTACCCATATCCCTTAATTCCGAGACCAAAAGTCTATCGATCCCAGCTTTAATTGTATTCAATGGTGGGGCATCCCACAACCCTCTGGGGTAGAGAATTCCAAAGATTCACAACCCTTTGAGTGAAGTAATTTCTCCCCATCTCAGTCCTAAATGATCGGCACCTTATCCCGAGACTGAGCCCCCTTTTTTCAGATCCCCTGGCCAGTGGAAACATTCTCTCAGCTGTAATAAAGACAGAAAATTCTGGAAAAACTCAGCAGATTCGGCAGCATCTGTGGGGAGAGTAAAAAAAGAGAAATGCAAATTTGTTCTATTTCTCCACACACTGACCTTTTCACTCGCACTGTGGAAACTCCGTATTGGGAGTCTTGATTAATAACTGCAGAGAAGTGGCCTGAGCTCAGGGAGCTCCTGACCCAATCATAGACTCTTACATCATGACAACCTACCCAAATAGTGTGTCCCACCAAATTATGGACACCCATCCGCTCATAGATTCCTACCCAGTCTGGGACTCCTGCCCAATCAGGAGCACATCAGGGGTTCTTAATCACTCCCGATATTCCATATTCCCCATTTCCAACTTTCAAGTTTCCTTGGCTGTTGTTTTCACCCTGGGCAATATCCCAGGGTGTCAGTGGAATTTCACTGGAGGACTCGATGCCTGTTTGTGACTCCATTAATGCTTTCCAATGACTCATCGTGTGTTAAGACAAATCCTGTTGTTGCAATAGCTTCACTGGTTAGTTTTACTAAAGGCCCAGCCTCTGACAGACATTTGAGAGGAGAAACCCTAAATTTTCCTGAAATACATCGAAATATGAGTGTGTCAGAAATTGCCAGGAAAACCTTAGCCATTCCTTGAACCTTCCTGTTCTGTCAGTTCTGCTTCCACTGGGATTGGCAGTGGGTAAAAGGAAGAAGGAAGGGAGTTAAAGGGAAAGGAAGCATGAGGGAGAAACTTTATTTAAATATAATATAGTTTTGCCAATATTCTCCGCCATATATGCTCCCTTTCTCTCGTCTGTTAGTGGTGGTATGCTGGGATGCAGTCTAGGGCTGACTCATGGAATCACACAGCACAGAAGGAGTCCATTTGGCCCATCCTGTCTGTGCTAGCTCTTTGAAAGAGCTATCCAATTAATCCCACTCCCCCTACTCTTTCCGTATAGCTCTGCATTTTCTTTCCTTCCCATGTATTTATCCAATTTCCTTTTGAAAGTTCCTTTTGAATCTGCTTCCAACCGCCCTTTGGGGTAGCGCCTTCCAGATGTCACCTCAATGCATTAAAAAAAAATCATCTCGGCCCCTGGTTCTTTGTCAATGATCTTAAATCTGTGTCCCCTGGTTACCATTGCCCATACCACTGGAAACAGTTTCTCCTTAATTAATCTCAAAATTATTTTGAAGACTCTGTTAAATCTCCTCTTTACCTTCTCAACTCTAAGAACAATCCCAGTCTCTCCACGTAACTAAAGTCCCTTATCCCTGCTTCCAATCTAGTTAAAAAAAAAACCTCTGCGTCCTCTCGATCAACACTTAGAATTGATTCCTAGCTAGACTTAAAGGTGGGCGAAGGGTGTGCATGGTGGGGAAAGCAAAAAGCGTGAAACCATTTAAGGGGATTATTGGGTGCTCCTGTGGTTGTGAGGTTAGGATGGAAGAATGATGGGCCAAATGCTCTCTCTCTCCTTGTTTTTGGCCGTTTCAATTTATGATCCTTTATTTCCTCCATTCCCTCTCCCGCCCCAAATTCTTCAGAGATCTTTCACGATGCCACGATCATTCCTGGTGAAAATAAGGAAAGCCAACACCTATCACCAGCCCCGGTATGCCGATGATGAAGTGTGTCTCAAACTGGAGCCAGTACCATCACCTCCTATCAGTAAGTTTCCTGTCGGATACAGACAATGTGAGATGTATTATCCTGTGTAACTATGGACATATTTGTAATAATGTTATGGGGGGGGGGGGCGTGGATCCATCAACTGATTATGATATCATTACCCCCTCTGAGGGTCTACCTCTCTCTGATGCTCCACCTCCCTCTGATACACTCTTTCTCTCTACCTTTCATCTACATTTCTATCTTTTATCCTTTCTTCTTATCACTCTTCCCTCTTATTCTTCCCCCTTCTGTTTCCCTTTGACTTTCTGGCAGCATCTTTCTGCATCTTTTGCTTCTCATCTGATCTAAAAGGCTAATGGAATGTTAGCTGAGGCTAGAACAGAAAGGGGAGGAAGTTTTGCTGTAGCTTTACAAAGCCCTGGTTAGAACACATAGAAACGTGGAAAATAGGAGCAGGAGTTAGGTCATTTGGCCCTTTGAGCCTGCTCTGCCATTCAATATGATCATGGCTGATCCTCTATCTCAACGCCGTACTCCTGCTCTCTCCCCATACCCCTTGATGCTATTAGAGTCTAGAAATCTTTTCCCATTTCCCTCTTAAACATATTCAGTGATTTGTCCTCCACAGCCTTCTGTCGTAGGGAATTCCACAGGTTCACCACCCTCTAAGTGAAGAAGTTCCTCCTCATCTCAGTCCTGAATGGCCTACCCCATATCCTGAGACTGTGACCCCTTGTTCTAGACCCCCCCCCCTTAGCCAGAGGAAACATCATCTCTGTATCCAGTCTGTCCAGCCCTGTCAGAAGTTTATATGTTTCAATGAGATCCCCTCTCATTCTTCTAAACTCCAGTGAATACAGGCCTAATTGGCCCAGTCTCTCCTCCCACAACAATTCTGCCATCCCAGGAATCAGTCTGGTGAACCTTCGCTGTGCTCCCTCTATGACAAGTATATCCTTTCTTAGGGAAGGAGACCAAAACTGCACACAATACTCCAGGTGTGGTCTCACCAAGGCCCTGTACAGCTGCAGTAAAACATCCTTGCTCCTGTACTCAAGTCCTCTTGCAATGAAGGTCAACATACCATTTGCCTTCTTAACTGCTTGCTGCACCTGCGTGCTTGCTATCAGTAATTGGTGTACAAGGATACCCAGGTCCCTTTGTACATCAACATTTCCCAATCTAATACCATTTAAATAATACTGTGCCATTCTGTTTTTCCTACCAAAGTGGATAACTTCACACTTATCCGCATCATTCCATCTGGAGTAAGTGTGCACAGTTCCGGAAACTGCACCTCAGGAAGGATATAATGACCCTGGAAGGACTGCACTAGAATGTTACCAAGATTCCCTGGATTAAATTCCAAGGAGGAGTACATTAACCAGGCCTGCTTGAGGGTTGATTGAATTGAAGATTTTGAAAAGAATTGATAGGGTAGACAGAGAGGTTATTTTTCCCCTGGTGGGGGGAGTGTAGGAGAAGGAAACATAGCCTTAAAATTAGAGCCAGATCATTTGGTAAATAACCTCTTCCTGAAAAAGGTGATAGGAGTGTGGAATGCCCTCCTATTAGAAGCAGCAGATGCTAGCTCAATTCATAACCGTAACTCTGAGATTTTTGCTCGCAAAGAGTCTTAAGGAAGATCAGAATTTTCCCGTTGGCGTGTAGTGGGCGGGCCCCACATGTCCGCGTGTAAAATGACATGCGGTGACGTTGGGCAAGCGTCCCGATGTCACTGCACGCCATCGTGATATCTCACTGGGCAGGCGCGCAATGATGTCCGACGTGCGCCTGCCATTGATTAATGGGCCACTTAAGGCCCTTGACTCACCAATCGATGCCGATTTTTTGGCATCTGCGCAATCTTCAGGTCAGCGCACAGGTGCAACGGGGCAGGCGGGTAGGACACATTTATATTAACCTCATCCATGGGCGGGATAAGAGGGCTCACTGGGGTCGCGAGTGTGCTTTGTCAAGTACTTATTTTTGAAAGTTTTGATACTTGCCTGTGTGATCTGCAATACTTCAAAATGCATACCAGCTGCTTTTTCTGGACTCTTAACCTTCAGGTCAGCACTCTGCACTGAGGAATCTTTTCTGGGCCTGCAGGTTTCAGGAAGCCTTCCCTTAGCCTGGGTCTGGCTGCTGAACTGTCCACTGGAGGAAACTCTTCTGAGGAGGAAGGGAGGGCTAGAAAGTGGAGGGGGCCAGGAGTGCACATTCAGCCTGTAGGGGATCCAGCTTTGGGAGGACAGGCGCAGGCACAAGGAGTGCAGGGGCAAGAGGTGGACCAAGGTGGAAAGGGCCACAGAAGATGCCACTATCTTTGCCAGGGTGTACAGGCAGCGAAGCAGCTACCTCAGTATGAAGGAGGCTCCGTCTCTCAAGGGAGACAGTCAACTATATCTGTCAGATGATAGGGCCTGAGACCTCTGCTAACTGTGTGGGTGGACACCCCATGCCAGTGGCTCTGAAGGTCTCAGCTGCCCTCAACCTCTATGGCTCTGGTTCCCTCCAGGGCTTGGTGGGTGATCTTTGTGGTGTCTCCCAATCAGCTGTCCACACTTGTGTCAAGCAGGTCACAGGCATGCATTGACCTTCATCCACTTCCGTTGGGACCAGGCAAGCCAGACACAGTGAGCCAGAGGTGATGCTGGCTTCCCCTGCGTCCAGGGTGCTATAGACTGCACACATATAGTCATCAAGGTGCCAGCAGGTGAGCCCGGTGCCTTTGACAACAGGAAGGACTTCCACTCCATGAACGTGCAGATAGTGTGTGATCACAGGATGCTGATTCTACAAGTATGTGCAAGGTACCCAGGCAGCTCCCACGACGCCGACATCCTCAGACATTCCCAGGTGCCGGGGCTCTTCAGTGCTCCAGCCCGGCTTGATGGATGGCTGCTGGGTGACAAGAGCTAACCCCTCAGAAGGTGGCTCATGACACCTCTCCGCCATCCAAGAACAGAAGCTGAGGAGCGGTACAATAGGAGCCACGTCTCCACAAGGGCTGTGGTGGAGAGAACAATTGCTCTTCTCAAGATGCGCTTCCGACGCCTAGACTGCTCAGGGGGCGCATTCCAGTACACCCCAGATTGTGTCTAGGTGATAGTGGTTGCATGTTCCACTTTCCACAATCTTGCACTGGAATGGGGGGACGCAGTGGACGATGAAGATGTCGATGCAGTGGCTGCGGCTGCACACGATGAGTCCAGCAGTGAGTCCGAGGATGAGCACGCACAGGGAAATGCTGAGGGGGTAGACACTGACCCGGGCATACTGCAGGGAGGCAGGGACACCTGGGAGGCTTTAATCCAACAAACCTTCAGCTAGCACACCACAGATGGACCACCAGGACAAGCCTGGGCTGTAGGCTCGATTCTCGACACCTGCAAAATCTGCCAGGTTAGGAACAGTAACTAAGGGCCTTGTTAATAAAGCTGAATGTCCAACAAAGCACTCATTACAGTTTTGGAAACCATGCACATGCAGAAGAAAAGAGGCACCCTCAGCCATGGTTACATATCTGAATTTAATATGTCAAGCAAACCAACTATTCCAAAAAAAGACAAGTGTTACAAGTCAAAACAAATCATAAGGACCTCATCTTGGGCCAACACAAAAGCACCAGTGAGAAACCCGTGGTGTGCTGAAGGTGCCCTATGCTTTTGTTTCCAGGTGCTACGTCTTGGTGCTGCCCCATCGCTGGGAGTGGCATCTGAGCTAGCCTGCTGACTCTGCTGTCCTGTTGGCCCCGATGACCTTGGCGGCTGTCCTCTGGCCCGTGGAGCCTGTGCTGGCCCCACCTGGGAGGGAGCGGCCAGTGCCACAACTGGCATCTCCCCAGTCGTCACAGCCTCACCGGATGCAACAGTCACTGGGCGAGGGGCGGAGGAGCTACCGCCCTCATCCGGAGCGCCCTGAGAGGAGCCCACAGAGACGATAGGCAGCTGCTGTGCCGATGTGAGATCGCTTTGGACCTCCCTGCTCACCGCGGATGGATGGGCACCGAGCTGGGAAAGTTGATGCCCAGACCTTCTCTCACACTGGCACTGACCAGCTGACGTCAATGCTGATGTGAGGGCTTACTGGTCCGAATGCATCCCTGAAGGAGCCTCTCCATGAGAGTCGCCACTCTCTCCATAGAGGACGCATGGCGCTCGGACATGTAGCTCATTGCTTTGGCGATCATCCACGTAGACTCCTCCACCACCACGGAGACCAAGCCAAGCGTAGCCTCATGTATCTCCCCCCACCCGGCTGCATTTTGTGTCCCTGCTGTGTTGCAGACAACTCCAGAGGCACAACATCAGGCACCGACTGAGCATGTGCCTGGTCTTCTGCAGTCCCCCAACTGCTGGCGCTATGGGCACTTTCTGTCTCTGTCAGTTCCTCCAGCGACTGTGAAGTGCCGTCACCGCTGTGCCCTGGGACACTTGCCGGTGTTCAAATTCCCACCAAGGTTCTAATACCTGCGCTGGTGTCTGCTTTGCAGTGATGGTGTGATGTTGGTGGGGCTTCAGGTCCCTCAGGTGTGAGAGGGGGCCTCTGCTGCTCCTCCTCCCGGCCCTGCTCCACTGATGCTGAAAGGAAGAACAAGGACAGTGGATCAGTTAATGTAGAGACAATGACAAAGTGCATCCCTGTCCTCTGGATCAATATGCTCTCATCCTTCCATAAGCAATGGCCAAGCCATGTTGCAAAATTAAATCATTTAACATTCAACACTGCTGTGGCTGTTGGGAGAACAATGCTGACCTCACTGCTGGGTGTACATACCTGGCCGTGGCACCCCAGCCTCACCGACACCAGTGGACCTAAGTTCATGGCGCCTCTCCAAATCCAAGGCCTCCTGCTCAAACCAGCTAAGAATGGCGTCTGCGCCTGGCCACCGCCAATCCTCACCCGCTCTGCCGCGTTATGTGCATTCTTCTCCTGAAAATGAAAGAAGAGCATTGATTAGGGCAAATTGCACATGGACTCTCTTCGCGCACGGCCCACCCCAGCCAGAGTGGGACATATCAGGGCTCCAGTGCCTCCTCACCCCGCTGCTACCAATCACTCACACAAGGATGCCAGGCCTGTTCCCCACCCCCCCACCCCACCTTGGCCACATGCTACCTACATCACATTAGGCACCACACAGTATATCCTTCCATAGCAAGGAGGTGCAAGCGCATGGTGATGGTTGGGGTGGGGGGTGGGGGGCAGGCACCAGGAGAGAAAGCCTACCTGCTGGGTTAAGTGACCAATGCCAGCATTGTCCTCACCTGTCCAGACTGTAACAAATCATTGAAGCGCTTGCGACACTGGATCCAGGTTCACCGCACCACGTCGCGGGAGCTCACCACCTCCGCCACCTCCTCCCAGCCACGTTTCGTCATGTGGGGGGGGGGCGCTCCTCCTCCTCCTGTCCTGGGGAACCAGCACCTCCCATCGTGCTGTCACCTCCTCGAGGAGAGCAGCAAGGCAGTCATCCGAAAAACAAGGGGCGCACTGGCCCCCCCAGGCCTGGCCTGTCCCGCTGGCCTACCCTCTGGCCTGGCCTGCTCACCAGAAGCCTTCTGGTGAGCCCTTCCACTTGCCATCATGAGCAGCCTCACAAAGGCTGCCAGCGCTTCATATAAACAGGCTGCCGGATCGCCATTGGACCCATCGGTCAGGGCACTCCCGCCGCTGCCCGCCCACTCCCACCGCTGCCCGCCCACTCCCGCTATCCTCAGGAGTCACGCATTATGCTGGGCAGGCCTTGATTGACCCGCCTGTGTAAAATGGCGGCACGGACCTGATCACGGGTGGCGCCCGGGTCTGCACCCATCCGCGCCCGCTCCCAATCCGCCAACCCCCCAACCAGAAAATTCAGCACAGAGTCAATGAAATTAGGGTACAGATTAGTCAAGATTTTATTGAATTGTGAAATAGGCTCAAGGTGCTGAATAGCCCCCTCCTGTCCCTATATGTTACCTCTTCCTCGCTGTCTCTCCGTCTGTCCTGTCCTCACTTCATTTTTCTCTTAGCAGATGTAGGACAACATCTTTCTGGAATTCTTGGAATTATTCTCCTTAGTCATATGCTCCAAGCTTATAGCTTATTAATATGCAACCTTGGCTCCAATGTTAACTCTGGGTGGGTGTTGGGATGATCCAAGTGAGCAGGTGGGCTGTGAGTTTAAATCCCACCCGTGGTAACTTATGAAAATGATTTGGAGAAATTTGGCCACTTGTGGAATGGCACAGGAGAAATGTCATATGAAAGGCCGCCTCAATGTCGTACAAACCCTTTCATATTCTGTGGCTACTTTTGATTATTAATGATAACTTGGATAATGATATACTTGGATTTTCAGAAGGCTTTTGACAAAGTCCTCCATAGGAGGTTGATTAACAAAATTAAAGCACATGGGATAGGAGGTAATGTACTGGCATGGATTAAGGATTGGTTAACAGGCAGAAAACAGAGAGTAGGAATAAACAGGTCATTCTCGCGTTGGCAGTCTGTGGTTAGTGGGGTACTGCAAGGATCAGTACTTGGGCCCCAGCTGTTCACAATATATATCAATGATTTGGATGTGGGGACCAAATGTAATATTTCTAAGTTCGCGGACAAAACAAAGCTGGGCGGGAATGTGTGTTGTGGGGAAGATGTAAAAGCAGCTACAGGAGGATTTGGACAGATTTACTGAGTGGGGGAAGAACATGGCAGATGGAATATAATGTGGAAAAATATGAAGTTATCCATTTTGGTAGGAGGAACAGATGTGCAGAGTATTTCCTAAATGGTAAGAGATTAGAAAGTGTAGATGTACAAAGGGACCTGGGTGTCCTTGCCCATAAGTCACTGAAAGCTAACATGCAGCTGCAACAAGCTATTAGGAAGGTGAATGGAATGTTAGCCTTTATCGCAAGAGGATTTGAGTACAGGAGTAATGAAGTCTTGCTTCAATTATATAGAAGCTTAGTTAGACCACACCTGGAGCACTGTGTGCAGTTTTGGTTCCCTTCCCCCTGAAAGGATATTATTGCCATTGAGGGAGTGCAACGAAGGTTCACCAGACTTGTTCCGGAGATGGTGGGACTAAGTTGTGAAGAGACTGGGGAAACTGGGCCTGTATTCTCTAGAGTTTCGAAGAATGAGAGCTGATCTCATTGAAACCTACACAATACTTAAAGGAATAGACAGGGTAGATGCAGGTAAGATGTTTCTCCTGGTTGGGGAGTCTAGAACCAGGGGACACAATTTCAAAATAATGGGGAAGCCATTTAGGACTGAGATGAGGAAAAATTTCTTTACTCAGAGGGTTGTGAATCTATGGAATTCTGTACCCCAGAGGACCGTGGAAGCTCAGTTATTGAGTATGTTTAAGGTAGATGTTGACAGATTTCTGATTAGCAATAACATAAAAGGTTATGGGGATAGTGTAGGTAAAAGGCATTGAAGTGTTCGATTAGCCATGATCGTATTGAAGAGCAGGCTTGATGGGCTGAATGGCCTTCTTCTGTTCCTATGTTAAAGATATTAGAGATCAGGGGAAAAAAAGTTGTATGGCTGACGGTCAAGAAGGAAATCATTGGATAATGAAGAGTCTGTCCACATGCTGATTGGCTGCGGGAAGGCAAAGCTACATGATGATGGATATGGCAGGGACCAATAGCTGGAATGTGGGGTTTGGTTTGGGGTTGGGGTGGGGGTGCGTGGTCAGAGTTGGGATGTCATGTGATTAAAACCTACACAAATACGTCCAATCAGAGTTGGAAATACTACTGGCTGGGTGCAAGGGAGGGGGGATTGGTTGCCAAGCGACTGTGAAATTTGCACCAAGCCAGAAAGTAATACCTTTGGGCGAGGGGAAAACAGACAAGAAAAAACAATCTCAACCCAACTAGGGATGAAATGTTTATATATAAACTCAGTCCTGATTATTAATCGTTTTTAATGGGGTGGGGGGTGGTTTAAGGGTCAGAAGTTGTGTTTGTGCTGCTAACAGTAAACACAGAGACCATTATCTTTCTGCGATCAGCACCTATAGCAGTGCTTTCATGGGGAAGAGATTGAAAGCCTTAACTCCCAACTGCAGCTACTGCTAATAGGCTGGAAAAATGAATTGCATAAAGCTGGGATGTGAAGCAAGCTCCATTCTGCAGCATAAACAGGGCCACCAAACAGATCTCCAGAGGCCACTGGTTCACCCAGGGACAGGATGAGGTTGGGGATGGGGTGGGGGGGTGGTGTTGGGCCATGTAGATAGATAAATGGATAGATAGATGGGTAGATGGATAGATAGGTAGAGAGAGAGATGGA
This sequence comes from Carcharodon carcharias, assembly GCF_017639515.1. Taxonomy (NCBI): domain Eukaryota; kingdom Metazoa; phylum Chordata; class Chondrichthyes; order Lamniformes; family Lamnidae; genus Carcharodon; species Carcharodon carcharias. Next base: position 149,952,175 of record NC_054474.1, on the reverse strand, counting down.
TAGAGAGATAGAGAGATTGATAGAAGGATATATAGATGGACAGAGAGATGCATAGAGAGATGGATAAAGAGATAGAAGGATATATAGATGGATAGAGAGATGCATAGTGAAATGGATAGAGAGATGGACAGATGGTTAGAGAAATAGATGGATGGATAGATAGATGGGTAGATGGATAGATAGATAGATGGATAGAAAGATAGAAAGAAGGATATATAGATGGATAGAGAGATGGTTAGCGAGATGGATAGATGGAAAGATAGAGCATTGATTTATTGAAAAATCATCATGCCGAATTGTGATGACGATACAAATAAAACAAGTGATCACCATTCATAACATAGTTATAGTCAATCATTAAAATAAAAATTAAGTTTAAAATAATAAAAGAATTGCACAATTATGAACATTTCAGTTTACAAATAATTACAATACAATGCAAAATGCAGATCTCCTTAATTCACAGGATAAAAATGAAACTCTCCATTTTGTATTAAAGTCTATAGATCATACAATGTTAATTTTAGTTCATTAAATTCTCAAATATTTACATCCTCTTTATGAGTTTTATAAAATAGGGGATTGGGCTGTCTCATAGTCTTTTTGTTTTGTATCTTATTTGTGGAATGGTGTCTTTTCTCCTTAATTCCATCGCACATTTAATTCCGTTTGGTCGTGGCAGGAGACAGTGGCAGTGGAAGCTTTCTAGCAAAGTCCAGACAGAGCTTTTTCTACCAATCAGCAAGGGAACACATCTTCAGTTGTTTGATTTGTGGTGAAGTAGCTTTGGTGCTCGCTACCTTGGATCAGTTTCAGTGCTTGTATCTAAGCGCTTTTGAGCTTGTTCACATGCTCGTTGGTAAGGACAAGCCACTATTCTTCCGATTCCACTTTCCAGCTCATATCACTGTCACCAAATGCTGCATTAGGAGCTGCTAACTCCTCCAGGATTGCCCTGGAGTCTCCAGGATTGAGAAGATTAGTCTCCATGAAAGTGGCCGTAATTCTAGAGGCTGCTCCCTCATCAGAGGGAAACAACTGGTTGTGGGAAGCAACTGGTGTTTCTCTCTCCATGAAATGCTGCCAGACCTGCTGAGTTTTCCCAGCATTCTCTGTTTTTATTTCAGATTTCCAACATCCACAGTATTTGGCTTTTATAATAATATTGGATACTGGAGAGAAAAGGCTGCTTGACTGACGGTCAGGAATCATCCAGTCGGATAACGAAGAGTTCATTTGCTTTCTGATTGGCCATGGGAAGGCGGGGCACTCTGAGGATGGACATGTCGAGCGACCAATGACAGGAGTGCATGGCTGTGTTGTTGGCAGAAGGAGGTCATGTGATAAAACCTCCAGGATTCTGCCCAATTCGGGTTGGCAACCTCCACTCTGGATACCTGGGGCTCCGTGTCGATGCTGTGGACAGTGGGGAGGGTCAGCTGAGAAGTAGACCTGCCTATGTAGACCAACAACACAACTCCTACATCGGTGTATATGCAACTGGGCCCCCAGCAGAGGGGAGAGTCTGTAACAACATCAACAACTTGCATCTATATAGCATCTCTAACATAATAAAACATCCCATGGTGCATCTCAGGAGCATTATCAAACTCAAACAGCAGACGAGCCACATAAGGAGATATTAGGACAGGTGGTAACCAAAAGCTTGCCCAAAGAGGTAGATTTTAAGGAGAGTCTTAAAGAGGAGAGAGAGAGAGAGATGGAGAGGGTTAGGGAGAAAATTCCAGAGGTTAGAACCCAGACAGACTGAACGGTGAGTGGAGCAAGCAGGGGATGGACAAGAGGCCGGAATTTGAAGAGCGCAGAGATTTTGGAGGGTTGTAAGGCTGGAGGAGGAGGCAACTGGACTTGAGGCAAACCATTTCTCTGAAGGGTTACCAATCCAAAGCACAACACTGTTCATACATGAATAAATCAAGAGATAGAATTTAGAGTTTTCCAGCACAAAAGGAGACTATTTGGCCTGTCATTCCCTTACTAACTCTTTGGCGGGACCAGGAATTCCTGCCTAAAGTCAATGGACTTTGGTTGCACTTCAAATTTTCTGCTCCCACCAGCAGCGTGTGTCGTCAGGAAAATCCCTGCCTTTGTTCGAGCCATGCTTTCACAAGTGAGGTTGTAAAAGGCGTTATAGAAGTGCATGTATTTTCTTAATTTGCCTCTCCTCCTCCTCCTCCCCCCCACCCCCCCCCCCCACCCCACTTTGCCACAGCATCCTTGTTGTTGTCAAGAAGGAAAGTTTTCTGACTTTTGTTGCTGAGATTAAAATGGTGTTGACTTTTTCACACTATATGAAAAGTTGGAATGTGGAGCAGTTAAACCAAAGGCACTGTATTCAAATCAGTTTCATTCAAATCACTGTCTACTTGCAGTCAAGGGAGAGGTGGTTGCAGCAGGTAATTCCAGAAGTACTTGAGAGTTGCGAGTGTGTTCAGGAACAAGGGAAGGTTGTACACAAAGAAGGTGAATAAAACAAAGGCCATTGAATGTATGCAGTGAATATTACATGTATCACAACTGTGTTGAAGCACCTCAGGGTACAACATGATCTATGTAGACAGCTTAAATACCATTGCACTGTCTGACTGTTATGACTATTTTGAAATGTCTGTAATGTTCCTTGATTGTATTGAAGCACCTCAGGGTGTAACGTGGTCGATGTGGTAAATTTGAATATGATTGCACTTTTTGTGATGGCCATTTTGAAATGTTTTGTAATTTTTTTCTGACATTTTATGAATAAAGTATATTTTTGGAAAAAAAGAATAAAACAAAAGCCTGGAGGGGATTTTTACCTGGGATTTACAGCACAGATATGGGCCATTCATTGATCCCACCCTATCAACATAAAGTCTTTTCTCTTTTGCTCTCATGTGCTTAACAAGCTTCCTCTTAAATGCATCTATTCTATTTTTGACTCAAACATTTACCATGGAAACGAGTTCCACATTCTTTATTGTATTTCTTGGTGACTATTTTATACTTGTATATTTATATTCAGCTGCCTGGGCCCTAAGATCTGCTCTCCCCCCTACCTCGCTTGGGGTATTGGTTACATCTCGGTGGGTTTGGTGTAGTCTTTTAATCTTTAGCAGGTTAACTGTAAGTCTTTAACTACTAGAACTATTTACAAATATACATAAAGGTACAAGCTAGGAGCTGTCTCAATGCTTGGGTTCGTAGGTGCTTCTTTTTTTTGAAAAACATACTTTATTCATAAAATATCTGGAAGAACATTACAAAATATTTCTAAATCACCATCACAAAAAGTACAATCAGTTTCAACATTTACACATGGATCACGAGATGCATCAATACAATCATTTCAATATGGTCATTACAGGCAATCAGACAATGGTGTTGGAGTTATCAACATACATCATGTTGCACTCTGAGCTGCTTCAGTACAATTATAATACAATTAGTATTCAATGCAAACATTCCATTGTGAGCTGTACACTTGGTGTTTGCGTACCGAGGATCTACACACAGCTTGATGTAGCCCCACACAAAGGTGGCCATCAGTATGAAGGTGATGTTGGGCACATTTTTTCCCTCCTTATCTAGAGGCTTGTACATCGCGTCCCTGCGGACACGATCCATTTTCGACCTCCAGATAAAGCGAAAGATGGCTCAGGTGATCCCCATCGCGCAGGAGTCTGGAATGGGCCAGACCTGCACCACGTACAGCAACAGTGAGAGTGCCTCACATCTGATGACCAGGTTCTTACCCGCAATGGAGAGGGAGCGTCGCTCCCACATACCCATTTTTCTTTGCACCATAGACACACGCTCCTTCCAGTTTCTAACGCATGCCCCAGTCCCTCTGAACCATATCCCCAGCACCTTCAGGCCGTCAGCCCTGATGGTGAAGGGGACAAAGGATCGATCAGCCCAGTTCCCAAAGAACATGGCCTCGCTCTTCCCACGATTTACCTTGGCTCCCGAGGCCAGTTCAAACTGGTCGCAGATGTGGATCAGTCTGTGCACCGACAGCGGATCCAAACAGAAGACGGCGACATTGTCCATGTACGGGGAGGCTTTGAACTGAGTGCCTCCACTGCCTGGGATCATCACTCCTTTTATGCCCGGATCCTTCCTGATGGACTCAGCAAAGGACTCTATGCAATACACAAACAGGACAGGGGAGAGAGGGCAGTTCTGCCTGACTCCAGATTTAATAGGAAAGCTATCTGATTCCCACCTATTGATTGAGACTGCGCTACTGATGTTAGTGTAGAGCAGTTGGATCCAAATGTGAATTCCCTCCCCAAACCCCATTTTGGAGAGCACATCCACCATGTAGGTGTGCAATAGTCTGTCAAAGGCCTTCTCCTGATCCAGGCTGATGAGGCAGGTATCCACACCCCTGTCCTGTACATAGGCAATCGTATCCCTGAGCAGCGTGAGGCTGTCAGAGATCTTCCTGTCCGGCACAGCGCAGGTCTGGTCAGGGTGGATCACCAATTCCAGAGCGGACTTGACCCGACTGGCGATGACCTTGGACAGAATCTTATAGTCCACATTCAACAGTGAAATGGGTCACCAATTTCTAATTTCCTCCTTTCCCCCTTGTGCTTGTAGATGAGGGTGATGATGCCTTTCCTCATGGATTCTGACATGCTGCCGGCCAGAAGCATACTCTCGTACACTTCTAGCAGGTCTGGGCCAATCCAGTCCCACAGAGCTGAATACAACTCCGCCGGCAAGCCGTCGCTTCCAGGAGTTTTACTCTTCTTGAAGGACTCAAGGGCCTTAGTCAGTTCGTCAGGAGGTAGCGGTTTTTCCAGGCTCTCCCGTGTACTGTCGTCTAAGACCTCCGTGATAGAGGACAGGAAGGACTGGGAGGCCGTGCTGTCTGTGGGCTTCATGTCATACAATCCAGTATTAAAGGATTTGCTGATCATCAAAATGTCAGACTGCGATGAGTTTACTGAGCTGTCTTCTTCAGGCTGCTGATCACAGAGTTCTCTCTGTGTACCTTTTGGAAGAAGAAACGTGAGCACGTCTCATCCTGCTCCACGGAGCGGACTTTGGAATGGAAAATGATTTTGGAGGCCTCCCGGGCAAAGAGCAAGGCTTGCTGGCTCTTCACCTCTTGGAGTTCCTCCTTGACATCGACCCCCATCGACTGCAGCCGGAGCAGATTCTGCATGTTTTTCTGGAGTTGGGACATTGCTCTCTGTTCCTTTTTTAGCTTTCTGGGTGCCTTTGAGGATGAAAAACCTCTTGATGTTTCCCTTGATCGCTTCCCACCAGTGTGTCAGTGACTCAAAGAGGGGTTTCACGGTTCTCCAACCTTTGTAATCCCTCTTGAGCTCCTCAATGTTCTCTGGGGTCAGCAGTTGCACATTCAGCTTCCATGCCCCCCTCCCAAACCTCTGGTCTTCCTTTAAGTAACAGTCAGCCAGTAGGAGGCAGTGGTCAGATAAGAACACCGGCTTGACGTTGGTGGATCTGACTGCGAACCCACGGGACACAAACAGGAAGTCTATCCCGGAATGGATGGACCTGTCTGGCCGCGACCAGGTGTATCTACGCTGCGCTCCGTCTGCAGGGTTGCTGAAGACATCGTGCAGCTTGGCATCCTTAACTGTTTCCATCAGGGATCTGGACGTAGCGTCCAATCTGCTGTTGGTCCTGCCGGATCGTCCAGCCGCATCGATGATGCAGTTGAAGTCACCGCTCAGAATGACCGGCCTGGGTTGCCAGCAGCAGTGGGAGCTGCTGAAAGACCGCCAGCCGCTCTGCCCTTTTGTACCGGGGCGTACACGTTAATTAACCGGAGTGGAGCATTCTGCTACGAGGAGGAGGTTTGTAGGTGCCTCTGTCCAACATCACATTGACCCCTAGGTGTGGGTCATGTGTTCTCTTACACCACAGTGTGGCTGGTACTGTACATAATCCCACATTAACCCTATATGTGCCAGACCCTTATACTCCACTTACCTCCTTTAAGACACTCCTTCATACCTACTTCCTTGACCAAGCGTCTGGTCATCTGACTGAATATGTCCTTCTGTGGCTCAGTGTCACATTCTGTTTTATAATATTCCTGTGAAGAACCTTGGGAAATTTTAATTTGTTAAAGGCGCTATATAAATATAAGTTTTTTTCTTTATTCTTTCTTGGATGTGAATGTCGTTAGCAAGGCCAACATTTGTTACCCATCCCTAATTGTCCTTGTTATTATGATAGAGCACAGAAGGAGACCATTCAGCCCATTTGTCCCTGTGCTGACTCTTCAAAAGAGCTAATCACTTTTTTTTTACCCTTTCACGGAATGTGGATGTTCCTGGCAAGGCCAGCATTTGCTGCTCCCCCCAGATGGCCTTGCTAGGCCATTTCAGAAGTCAGGTAAGAGTCAACAGGGTCAGGGATCACATGTAGGCCAGGCCAGGTAAGGGCAGCAGATTTCCTTCCCTAAAGGGCATTAGTGAACCAGCTGAGTCTCTACAACAACCAATGATAGTTGTCATGGTCATCGTCACTGAGACTAACTTTATAATTCCAGATTTATTAACTAAATTTAAATTCCACCAGCTGCTGTGGTGAGATTTGAACCTGTATCCCTAGAACTTTAGCCTGGGCCTCTGGATTACTGGTCTAGTGACATTGCTACTACACCCACCCTCTCCCCATTTTACACCCAATCCCCTGCTCATTCCCTATAGTCCTGCAAATTTTCCCCTCAAACACATTTATCTTATTCCCTTTCGAAAGTTCTGATTGAATCTGCTTCCTCTGCTCTTTCATTGGGCACGTTTATGATTCCTGGTTTTGGATTACTGCAACATAGTGACTAAATTTCAAAAATACTTCAGAATAAAAAGGGAGGGGTGTGAAGGAGAAATCTTGAACAGGAGAGGGACAGCAGGATGAATAAAACCTCTTGGAGCCGAAGCAGCGAGTTAAAATAAATTGTGATTAAAATATTTCTTCCTTGTAGAATTTAAAACACATGTATACTTTTTATTCCTTTCCCCAGATTCACCCATTTGGTCTCCAGCACAATGTATGGACCCCAGCGCTGGGGTGAAAGTTCATGACACTGGGCCTCAGCAGGAGGAGCCTCCATGGGAGAACAATGCAGCCTTTGAGAGGGCGTCTCCATGTCACATGACTAAAGACACCACCCACACCTTCGCTTCAGGTACCAAGATCTGGTTTACTGTTTGTGAGCAGGAATGTCCCTTCATGTAAAAGGTTGAGGGGTGGGGGATGGGGGTGCGGGCAACAAGAACATTTTCACTTGAAAGCCTTAAATCCCAATTTACAATTAAACTTGCGAGTGTACCAAAAACAAGACTTGCATTACCATAGCACCTTTCATGACCTCAGAATGTCCCAAACTACTTCAGAGCCAATGAAATATGTTTGAGGTGTAGTTGCTGTTGTAATAATGTAGCAAATGCAGCAGCCAATTTACACACAGAAAACTCCCACAAACAGCATTGTGATAATCACCAGATAATCTGTTTTAGTGATGTTGGTTAAGCAATAATTACCAGCCAGGACATCTTGGCAACCTCCCCTGCTCATCTTCGAAATACTGACTAGAGAATCTCTTATGTCCACCTGAAAGGGCAGACTCAACCTCGGTTCTGTGTCTCATCTGAGTGTTACCTCTGACAGTGCAGCACTCCCACCATCGCCAATTCCACGATTGATCACATGGCAATTGTTCATATGATCAGACACATGACAGTGGTCATGTGATGATGGGTTAGTAAAACTTGGGTCCCCCTGTATTTGTGTGTCAGTGCACTCACAGAACCAGACCCAACCAGTGCCTGTGTACTCAAGTGGGGAGACAGGGGAAAATAGGGAACAAAATTGTGCCCCCAGGTCATCAGCAGAATGAGATACCTCTCATTTCAAACTGTATACCTGTGGCAATTTCAGACAGGATTCTTGAACTACTGATTTTTTAAAAAATATGTATTTTAAGTTTGTATATTTAGTGTTGATCAGTCATACTGAAATCAACAATGATATCTAAACACAATTAGACAGGATTGTATAGACTGTCAATTGTCAAAATTAATTACTTCCACAATAGCATTTTCTAAATGAATCTGGCTTTGATGGAAGTAATGCTGCAACTGGATAATGCTCTAGATGCTTTCAGCTGTGTCTCTAACCTAGCAGAATGGAGAGTGTGTTACCTTTTTTTTTATTATTCATGCATGGGCAGTAGGAATGGGAGTTATTTGACTTACTCTGATCATTTCTCAAAGTGATCATCCCTGTTACTTGGGCTTTGCTGTGAAATGGTCTCTGACGTGCTATTTCCCTTCACTCAGTGGAAGCCAGCAGATGCTATTTATTTCTCTGATCTGTTCTTTCCCTGGGTCTGCCAGACACCCCCAGGGCAAGAGGCACCATTGAAAGCTTGCATGCCTGCCAGCTGCCCGGTTTCAGAGTCTGATTTCAATTTAAGTGGGCAGCACCCGTGATCCCGTAAGCACAAGCCAGGCATCTTCCTTTGAAAAGGCCAACATTGACCAATCTTAACTCAACCATCCCATTCGCCCATCACCCCTTGTGCTCGCTGACCTAGATTGGCTCCTGCTCATGCAATGCCTCAATTTTAAAATCCTCAAGCTTGTTTTCAAATCCCTCCATGGCCTCACCCACTCCCTCTGTAATCTCCTCCAGCCCTACAATCCTCTGAGATCTCTGCACTCCTCTAATTCAGGCCTCTTGAGCATGCCGGATTTTAATCGCTCCACCATTGGCGGCCGTACCTTTAGCTGCCTGGGTCCCAAACTCTGGAACTCCCTTTCCAGATTGAGTCAGTCATGTCTCTGTTGGTAGCACCCTCACCCTTGATTCATAAGGCTCCGGGTTCAAGTTCCACTCCAGGGACAGAATTTTTCCTTTGGCGGGCGGGCTCAGTGGGGGTCGGCAGGAGGCTGACCGTCGCCCGCGATCGGGACCGGACCGCGATTTCACGCTGGTGGACCAATTAAGGCCCATTCAGTGTGAAACGCAAGTGGCCTGTGTGGGTGGGGGAAGGAGGGTGGGGGGGGGGGGGTGTGGGGAACATGAACGTTGTGCATGCGTGTGAGTGAGCGCTGTATAATCACCCTGAGGCAGCTCCTTGCCTTAGGGAGATGAAGCGTTTTTAAAAAAGAAAATGAAGAAAATAGAAAAGTAATGAAACGTGCCCCCTCATGCGACTATGTCACATGAGCAAAGACATGTTATTAATTGAATTTTAAAACTTTTATTTTATTATTGTTTGCTTTTGGAAACCTCATCCCGCCGGTGGATGAAGTTTCCAAAAAAAACCTTTCCGCCAGCGAAAAATTTAATTTGATTGATTACTTAATGGCCTTAACAGGTCTTTTAATTGTCGACATGTGTGCTGCTGACTCTGGTGCGTGCCCGCTGACCGAACTATCGCGCGACTGCGCGTTGGCATCGGCAAGCTCGGCTGACGTCAACGCCCATCATTTCACGCTCGAGGTGGTCGGGGAGGTGCCCACTGAGCGAAAGTTCCTGCCCCAGGACTTGAGCACAAAAATCAAGGCTGATGCTCCAGTGCAGTACCGAGGGAATGCTGCACAGCTGAAGGTGCACTTTCGGATGGGATGTTAACTTGAGGTCCCGGCGGCCCTCTCAGGTGGTCATGGCACTATTTTGAAGGAGAGCCGGGGAGTTCTTCCCAGTGTTCTGGCCAATATTTATCCCTCAATCAACATCACAAAAAACAGATGATCATGTTGCTGTTTTTGGGCTCTTGCTGTGCGGAAATTTGTTGCTGTGTTTCCTACACTACAGCAGTGACTACACTTCAAAAGTACTTCATTGGCTGTAAAGAGCTTTGGGACGTCCTGAGGTGTGATAGGAATCCAAGTCTGTTTCCATCAAATCAGGATAGCAAACATTCAGCTTGCTTTCCAATTGACTGTGGGTAGGTGGTGGTTTGGGAAGATGGATGTCTAAGATGACCAACGGCAGGAGAGTGGGTGAGCGGGGCAGTTGGAGGGGGGATTCATGTAATGAAATATTTAGGAATACATCTGGATAGGGTTGGCAGCCCTGGGTTGTGGCAGGTTTTGGATGCCAGTGGGTCAATAGGATTGACTGTGCCTCAGCATTCACTTTAACTCCTTTCTGTTGCAGTGTCAGGCTCTTTGACTCCACGGTACCCCAGCAGTAAGGATCTGCTCTCTTCAGCCTCCGCACCCGGCTTCCCCTGGGACACGTTACAAAATGTGTACGATTTCTGCCATCTCTCCTCTAGCTTTCCATCCTCCCTCCTGATGGGCACGACTGATTTGTATGGCTCCCGGATTTCAAGCCCAGTGGAAGTTGACCAGCCCATCGACTACAGCACCCATTACGCCTCAGAATCCAACTCTTACAACTGCATCAAGTGTAACAAGGTAACTGCAGTGGGGAGCAATTCAAAAAAGGAGAGACCAGGTGCCCTCCACCACCCAGCCCAACTGCGCCCCCCCCCCCCCCCCCACCCAATTTGTACAAGTTCCAATCCCAGCCCACAAGGTCAATTGGTGATGGTTCAGTAGCACTTTTATCTCCCAGATGTGGGTTCAAGTCCCACTCCAGAGACTTGAGCACATAAAGGAGGTTACTAAGGGTGTGCTGCACTAATGGAAGTGCCGACGTTCAGATGAGATGTGAAACTGAAGGCCCTATTAGGGTGGATGTAAAAGACCCCATGGCTCTATTTTGAAGAGGCGGAGGAGAGTTCTCCCCGGTGTACGGGCCAATATTTATTTTGCATCAATAAGTTTGTGGGATCTTGCTTTGCACAAATTGGCTGCTGCATTTCTAACAGTGGCTACAGTACAAAAAGTATTCCATTGGCTGTAAATGTTTTTGGGATGTCCTGAAAGAGGCTATAAAAATAGCAAATCTTTCTTTATAAGGTGGCTGGGAATTTTCTGAAAGAAAAATAAATCTTACCTCACCTCTGGGGCTTCCTTGGTTTGGTCGCCATCACCAGTTAGACTCACAGGGGCCCATCAGCAGGCTGGTCCAGCTCGCCTCATTTGGGATACATACCTCCATACTTACATCAGGTCCCACTGGGATCTGAGAATGGAAATGGGATGAGAATGGGAACATGTACAATCTCTGCCATTGAAGTGATGTGGAAACACAGTCAGAGATCCTTAATTCACTGGGAAAGGCCTCTTGAGACCCTCGCATTTAAAGGCCCGCTTCTGCCAACAGGTCTTCTCCACAGCCCACGGCCTGGAGGTCCACGTCAGGAGGTCACATAGCGGGATGCGACCCTTCGCCTGTGATCTGTGTGGGAAAACGTTTGGCCATGCAGTCAGCCTGGAGCAGCACATGAACATCCACTCACAGGTACCCGAGACCAGGCTTTGTGGTAACATCACTGCTCCGCGTCGTTAAAATAACAGGCACCAAAAACCCACCGGATGCCGAAGGGAGGGACTTGTATCCCAGTGAGAATCAGCACCTTCAAGAGAGCAGGGGGACCCCATTCCCCAGTGAGAGTCAGCACCTTCAGGAGAGGCAGGGACCCTATACCCCAGTGAGAGTCAGCACCTTCAGGAGAGGCGGGGACCCTGTACCCCAGTGAGAGTCAGCACCTTCAGGAGAGGAGGGGGACCCTGTACCCCAGTGAGAGTCAGCACCTTCAGGAGAGGAGGGGACCCTGTTCCCCAGTGAGAGTCAGCACCTTCAGGAGAGACGGGGACCCTGTACCCCAGTGAGAGTCAGCACCTTCAGGAGAGGAGGGGGACCCTGTACCCCAGTGAGAGTCAGCACCTTCAGGAGAGGAGGGGGACCCTGTACCCCAGTGAGAGTCAGCACCTTCAGGAGAGGAGGGGGACCCTGAACCCCAGTGAGAGTCAGCATCTTCAGGAGATGAGGGGACCCCGTACCCCAGTGAGAGTCAGCACCTTCAGGAGAGGAGGGGACCTTGTACCCCAGTGACACTCAGCACCTTCAGGAGAGGAGGGGGACCTGTACCCCAGTGAGAGTCAGCACCTTCAGGAGAGGAGGGGGACCCCATACCCCAGTGAGAGTCAGCACCTTCAAGAGAGGAGGGGGACCTGTACCCCAGTGAGAGTCAGCACCTTCAGGAGAGGAGGGGGACCTGTACCCCAGTGAGAGTCAGCACTTTCAGGAGAGGAAGGGACCCTGAACCCCAGTGAGAGTCAGTGCCTTCAGGAGAGGAGGGGGACCCTGAATCCCAGTGAGAGTCAGCATCTTCAGGAGATGAGGGGACCCGTAACCCAGTGAGAGTCAGCCCCTTCAGGAGAGGAGGGAGACCTGGACCCCAGAGAGAGTCAGCACCTTCAGGAGAGGAGGGGGACCTGTACCCCAGTGAGAGTCAGCACCTTCAGGAGAGGAGAGAGAGAATTTGGGAAATGCTATTCCGATATTCTCACTTGATGCTGCTTTATTGACCTAGTTTTATTTTTAAGGCTCAGGCTCAATCATGTTATTTTCTTTTGTAGGAAAGAATCTTTGAATGTAAAATGTGTGGGAAAAGCTTCAAGAGGTCGTCCACATTGTCCACCCACCTGCTGATTCACTCAGACACACGGCCCTACCCCTGTCAGTACTGTGGAAAACGCTTCCACCAGAAGTCAGACATGAAGAAGCATACCTACATTCATACAGGTACACAGGAATATACCTACATTCATACAGGTACATAGGAATATACCTACATTCATACAGGTACACAGGAATATACCTACATTCATACAGGTACATAGGAATATACCTACATTCATACAGATACACAGGAATATACCTACATTCATACAGGTACATAGGAATATACCTACATTTATACAGGTACAAAGGAATATACCTACATTCATACAGGTACATAGGAATTTGCCTACATTCATACAGGTACATAGGAAAAACCTACATTCATACAGGTACATAGGAAAAACCTACATTCATACAGGTACACAGGAATATACCTACATTCATACAGGTACAAAGGAATATGTCTATATTCACTCAGGTACAGAAGAATATGTCAATATTCACACAGGTACACATTAACATACCTATATTCACGTAGGAACACACACATTATTTACACAATATGATAATGACCAGATGATCTGTTTTCACAATATTGGCTGAGAGATAAACAATTCTTGGGACACCAGAGGAGAACTCTCCACTCTTCTTCAAAGTAGTGGCCATGGAATCTTTTGCATCCACCTGAAAGAACAGACATGGCCTCCGTTTAATACCTCATCTAAAAATCTGACCTCCTGACAGTGCAATGCTCTCTCAGTACTGACCCTCCTACAGTGTGGCACTCCCTCAGTATTGACCCCCCGACAGTGCAGTGTTCCCTCAGTACTGACCCTCCGACAGTGCAGCACTCCCTCAGTACTGACCTTCCTACAGTGTGGCACTCCCTCAGTACTGACCCCCTGACAGTGCAGCACAATCTCAGTACTGACCCTCCGACAGTGCAGCGCTCCCTCAGTACTGACCCTCTGACAGTGCAGCAGTCTCTTAGTATGGACCCTCCGACAGTGCAGCACTCCCTCAGAACTGACCCTCTGATAGTGTGGCACTCCCTCAGTACTGACCCGCCAACAATGTGGTGATCCTTCAGTAATGACCCTCCGACAGTGCAGTGTTCCCTCAGTACTGACCCTCCGACAGCGCAGCAATCCCTCAGTACACACCTTCCGATACGCAGCGCTCCCTTAGTGCTGACCCCCTGACAGTACGGCAGTCCATCAATACTGACTCTCTGACAGCAGAGTGCTCCTTTAGTACTGATCCTCCGACAGTGCAGCATTCCCTCAGTACTGACCCTCTGACAGTGCAGTACCCCCTCAGTACTGACCCTCTGACAATGCAGCACTCCTTCAGTACTGACCCTCCGACAGTGCAGCACTCCCTCAGTATTGACCCTTCGACAGTGCAGTACCCCCTCAGTACTGACCCTCCCACAGTGCAGCACTCTCTCAGTACAGCACTGAAGTGTCATCCTGAATTATGTGGTGAAGCATCTGCAGTGGGGCTTGAGCCCATGACCTTCTGACCCAGAGGTGAGAGTGCTGCACTGCAAATTTGATATAAAGCTTTGATGACACACGTAGTTCAAGAGGCCTTGGGATAACCTCCTGCCTTGAAAATGTTACTGATAGCAGGTCATGTGCTTCACTCCCCACCTTGGTGTCAGCTGTAGCCCAATGGAAGCATTCAGTTAATCTGAAGGTTGTGGGTTCAAGTCCCACTCCAGACACCTGAACACAAAATCCAAACTGACACTCTCAGTGCAGTACTGAAGGAGTTCTGCACTCTCAGGGGTTCTGGCTGTTATTTGTACGTTAGTTGTCTTTAGTTGCATGTTTCTGGTGGACTTTAACTGGGAATTCATTTGTATCCCTCTAAATAGACACAGAGTGAAATGGCTCTGGGTTTTGGAGGTGCATTTTTGTATCTCTGTGAATAAAAGCTTACCAAGGTGATTGGACTCTGGTTCTAAACTTCATTGTCTTGGCTTTTTGGAATTTAACTGCCTTATTCGGTGAGATATTAAATTGAGGTGCCACCTGTCTTCTAAGGTCAACATAAAATGTAAAAGATCCCATGACCACGTACTTTGAAGAAAATCAGGGAGGTTGTCCCCTGTGTTCTCGCCCAACATTTAGCCATCGAAAGTGATTAATAAAAACGGATTATCTGGTCATTATGCCATTGCTGTTTGTGGGAGCTTTCTGTGTGCAAATTGGCTGTGGCGTTTCCTACATTCCAAGAGTGGCTGCACTTCAAAGAAGGATTTAATTGGCTGTAAAGCATGTCGGGGCGTCCTGAGGTTATAAAGGGCGCTATAGAAATGCAAGCTCTTTTTGTTAGCTTTTCTTTTCTTTTATATTTTGTTTCCAGGCGAGAAGCCCCACAAGTGCCAGGTGTGTGGGAAGTCGTTCAGTCAGAGCTCCAACCTCATCACCCACAGCCGCAAACATTCTGGCTTCAAACCTTTTGGCTGTGAGCTGTGCACCAAAGGCTTCCAGCGCAAGGTGGATCTCCGGCGTCACCGTGAGACCCAGCATGGCCTGAAGGGTTAAGAGCTGACAGTGATCCAACACTTGCGGTGGTGAGGGGTGGGGGGTGGATGGGGGGTTAGAGGTGCAGGAGGCTCTCCAGCCAGCCAACAATGACCGTTCTGGAATGACCAACAGCCTCCACCTCACCCACCCCTCCACACAAAAACTACCAGCTGGACGGAGAGATTCAAATGGAGAATCGCGGTTATTAAACCGAGCGAAAATGGACCACGCCAGGAAGCAACATCTGACCCTTCTTTGCTCTCTCCCTTCTTACCCCCTTCTGCCATCATTTCAGAGACAGTCCGTGTGTGATTTCTGAATGAACATTGCTTTAATCAGATCCCCCTTGATGGACAAGCCGAGCGATTTTCATCCTCTTCTTCAAATCTCTCTCAAGGGCAGTTAGGGACGGGCAATGAATGATGGTCTCTCCAGCGATGCCCACATCACATGAATGAATAAAAGGAATGGTCTTACACGCCTCCCTGACTCAGTGACCTCCTCCAGCCCTACAACCCTCCAATGTCTCTGCAATTCTCCACTTTCCGACCTCTTGTGCATCCCACAATCCCATCGCCTCACCAATGGTGACCGTGCCTTCAGCGGTCTCGACCCTAAGCTTTGGAATTATCTCCTTAAACCACTCCACCTCTCTCTCCACCTTTAAGGCACTCTTCAAAATCTACCTCTTGAACCAAGGACAAGCCTTTAGTCACCTGTTCTAATATTCTCTTATTTTGGTCAGTGTTAAATTTTCTCAGGCTGCATCCCTGTGAAACACTTTGGGGTATTTTATTATCATAAAGGTTCTATATAAAGGCAAATTTTTGTTGTTGCTGCTTAGCTGGAATCAAACCAATCTAGAAAGTTCCAAGATTTGGGTTCCCATCCTGTGTTGAATTGGTAGATCTCAGCTAATGACAGAGGGAAAGGGGCTGGGGCGGGGCGTGGAGCAGGTGGTTCGTGGTGTGTGAGTTACAATTGACCTCAGTGCCGCTGGCTTTGGGGTTGGGGACAGGGTCAATCAGCTGGGGTTCCTGCTCACTGACACCATCAAGTGACCTGTGAGACATTGTGCAATCTGCACCATCTAATATTTGTCCACTTTAGGGGAGACAGTGTTGTATGGCAAACCCACTCAACTAGTCATCCAGAGGCCCAGGCTAATGCCCTGGGGTCATGGGTTCATAATCCCACCATGGCAGCTGGTGGAATTTGAATTCAATTAATAAAACATGGAATTATTTTTTATTCGTTTATGGGATGTGGGCATTGCTGGCTAGGCCAGTATTTATTGCCCATCCGTAATTGCCCTTGTTCAGAGTGTCAAGCACATTGCTGTGGGTCTGGAGTCACATGTAGGTCAGGCCACGTAAAGACAGCAGATTTCCTTCACTAAAGGACATTACTGAACCAGATGGGTTTTTACAACAATCGGCAATGGTTTCATGGTTATCATCAGACTTCCAGATTTCCAGATTTTTATAGAATTCAAATTTCACCATCTGCCATGGTAGGATTCGAACCCAGGTCCCCAGAGCATTACCCTGTCTCCGTAATGGTGACCATGAAACTTATCATTGATTGTTGTAAAAACCCATCTGGTTCACTAATGTCCACTTTAGAGAAGGAAATCTGGCATCCTTACCTGGTCTGGCCTACATGTGACTCCAGACCCACAGCAATGTGGTTGACTCTTAACTGCCCTCTGAAATGCCTAGCAAGCCACTCAATTCAAGGGCAATTAGGGATGGGCAACAAATGCTGACCTTGCCAGACATGCCCACATCCCATGGAAGAATAAAGAAAAAAAATCTTAGAAACAGGCCATTCAGCCCAACTGGTCTATGCTGGTGTTTATGCCACCCATAAGCCTCCTCCCTCTTTACTTCATCTCACTCTATCACCCTATCCTTCTATTCCCGTCTCAGCCATGTGTTTATTCAGCTTCCCCATAAATGCATTTATACTATTCACCTCATCCACTCCCCACTCCCTCTGGTAAAGAATTCTGAGTTCTCACCACACTCTGGGTAAAATTTCTCCTGAATTCTTGATTGGATTTATCAGTGACTGTCTTATATTTATGGCCCCCAGTTTGATCTCCGCCATGAGTGGAAACGCCCTCTCTATGTCAACATTATCATTAGAGAAAAGAGCTCCAACCAGTTAATGCTTTCCTGATAGTTATAACCTTTCAGTTTTGATATCATCCTTGAAAATTCTGTTTAATCATTGGTATTTTTTCCTAAGTGTAGTTTGTCAGTGTCTTAGTGAAAGCATTCTGCGCTGAATTATTTGGACTGTTCTAGTCGATCATGTAATGAGGAATGAAGATCACTAACAATATTTCACCAGCATCGGGGGCGATTCCCAAGAATCAGAAAACAATGCAGCATGGGAGGAGGCCATTCGTCCAACCATGCCTGTGCCGGCTCTTTGAAAAGCCTATCCAGTTAATCCCACTCACCTCCTGCTTTCCCCATATTCCAGCAATCTATTTCCCCTTCAATATGCCCCTTTGAGAGTTACTATTGGATCTGCTTCCTGGCAGTGCATTCTAGATTGCAACAACTCACCGCATATGAAAAAATTCTACTCATCTCCTCCTTATGTTTATCTTCAATCTGTGCCCTCTGATTTCTGACCCTCCCATCGCTGGCAACAGTTTCTCCATGTTTACTCCATCAAAGCCCCTCATGGAAACTTGGGGATGGTGGGCTGTAACCAACTGGAGTTGCTCAGTGGACTCTCTCCCCACCACCCTGCCCCCCGCCCCCCCCAATTTGACATCCAATGCCAAGAGTCCTGGACAATTGGACCTCCAGAAATATCAAAATGAGGTCTAGCCCCATTAGCTGACTCGACTGCAGTTGCACAGGGACCCTTTATGACAGGCACTGAAGAGGTGACCCCAATTTAGGTGCTTTCTAATTTCCCCTGACATTCTGTTCAATTCTCTCAGCAGTTGCAGCCCTTTCACAGCTGCTGGTCCCTGAAACCCCACTGGAGCTACCGGGGATGACTAAGCACCAGGAAATGGAGCGAACCAAGCTGAGCTGGTGTAAAGGAGCAAGGTCAGCTTGTTTGTGCCTGGGTGTGGCAGAGGACCTGACCTGCTCCAGGCCCTAGCATGACCCTGGCAAGGACTGGTTTACCAACTTCCCCCAATTCTCCTACCTCAACACCCACCCCCCCACACCCCCCACCAGTGTGACTCTGGGCCTGAGCTGGTGGGAGAATGGCCTAGAGGTTGTGACAGTGAGGAAGCGGGATGAAGGAATATGGTCAGGATCATACGTTCTCCTCCAAGCCACTCACCATCCTCACTTGGAAATATATCGCCATTCCTTCACTGTTGCTGTGTCAAAATCTTGGAACTCGCTTCCTAATAGCACTGTAGGTGTACCTACACCACATGGACTGCAGCGGTTCAAGAAGGCAGCTCACTACCACCTTCTCAAGGGCAATAAGGGATGGGCAATAAATGCCAGTGAAACCCACATCCCATGAACAAATAAATAAAAAAAACAGAAACTAGACCTTTTGCCCTCCACGAGTGTGTATGGCGCTGGAGTTACCAACCTTCCAGAATTGCCCTGGCAAATCCAGGAGTTAACGATGAATCTCCAGAACGTGGCTGAAAGCGACACCCAGGAGAAAACTCATTGGGGTCATTGAAAAAAAATTGTTTTTAGAAAATTGTCTTGAAAACTTGTGTTTATCAGTTGTAAAGACATCGGACATGGGAAGTAAAGGCTCTTTATTGACAGTCAGAGATCATCCAATGGGGCTCCTGAAAAGTCCATTGCCATTCTGATTGGCTGTGGGAAGGCGGGACACTGTGAAGATAGACACCTTGGGCAGCCAATGGCAGGAATGTGGGGATGGCTGTTGGAGATGATGACACTTCCAGGAAAATGTCCAATTGGTGTTGGTAATCCCTCGTGCGGTGTGACAAGGGTTCTTTAATTGTTTCCCCTATTTCTGTTGAAAGAATCGGATGAAGTTTATTGAGAATAAAATCTTGCCTAGTTAGCCAGTTTTTTGTCAGTCGAGTTCTTTTCCTCATCTTTATTCTTAAGATGTTCATTTTCCTGAACTATCCTGGGCATTATTGCAGCATAACCCCTGACTTGTGAATCAACTGACTGGATGGAAGGAGGTTATTAGGCAGGTGTCAGCTGTGGCTCAAGGGGTAGCACTCTTATCTCTGAGTCAGAAGATTCTGAGTTCAAGTCTCACTCCAGGGCCTAAGCACAAAAATCAAGGCTGCCACTCTAGTGCAGTACTGAGGGAGTGCTGCACTCAGCAGTGCTATCTTTTCAGATGAAAGCAAGGCCCCACCTGCCTGCTTGGGTGGATATAAAAGATACCATGACACTATAAAAGAGCAAGGGAGTTCTCCCTGGACAATATTTATTTCTCAATCAGCATCACTATACTTCAAAAGTGCTTCATTGGCTGTAAAGTGCTTTGGGATGGTCCAATGGTTGCTATAGAAATGCAATTTTTCTTTTGTTAACAGGTGAGGTCCCAATAACGAGTGGGGATCTCAGCCACTGGTTGGGGTGTGGTGATTGATCTCAGTAACTGAGCACGAGGGAGAGGAAAAATCAGCCTGCTTCAGGTCTGCTAGAACATGCAAGCGTGCACGTCAGTTCAGGAATTTAAAGTTCTACAGTGATACAGGAGTGTGAGGGAATATAGGAGTATACAATATTACAGATGTGTATTGCTCCAGGTGTGAGCTGGTATGGATGTGCAGTGGTACAGGTGAGCTGTCCATGGACAGAGTCAACACACAGTAATGAAGCTAGCATGGAAGGAGTTAAATCTTCATATTGCTGCCAACTGGGAAAGGCATGTGATGGGATTTTACCTGCAGCTACAGGCAAATTTGCCTGCGACCTTTAGCCTCCGCAGTCCATAAGTGCACCCACCCCCCCTTGCACCCCACCCTCCCTACTTCAATCAGCTGCTTAGAGAGGGAAGAGATCTGGAAAAGCTGAGCAGGTTACTTATTTGACAAACAAATTGGCTCTGGTATTGAGGGGGTTGATAGTTGTGAAGGAGTCAAAATTTCAGTACAGGACAGGCATTGAGCTTCAACCGGAGTCAAATCAGGTAGTTTGAAAAATAACCTAAATCAGTATGGGAGCCTCTGGCTGAGAGTTGAACAGGTTCTGGGAGCTCTGGTGCCGACTATGCAAATAGCTGAGTCACTTGCTCCATTGTATATGATGACGGAATGTTTAACTAGCAGATTTTGATAAGTCACTGCTGGCCTCTAGGTCATGCTGTCAATGTGAAGATGGCACTATCCCTGTTGGATAAATGTGTTGGACAAATACTGAACTGTGCATTGACCAGATTAGTAAGTCATGGTATCGGCTGCCACTGGGTGGGTAGCAGCCTCTGATTTGGAAGGTTGTGAGTTTGAAATCCCCATTAGAGACTTGAGCACAAAAATCTAGGCTGACCCTCCAGTGCACAGGGCTGTTGAGGTGCTGACCCTCCAGTGCAGAGTGACGTTGAGCTTGTGCTGTTTTCAGATGAGATGCTAAATGTGATAATGATATGATTGTTCAGAGTCAGCATGGATTTATGAAAGAGAAATCATGTTTGACAAACCTGTTGGTGTTTTTTGAGGATGCAACCCAGGGAGAACCAGTGGGTGTGATGTATTTGGATTTTCAGAAGGTTTTTGACAAGGTCAAGAGGTTAGTAAACAAAATTAGAGCACATGGGATTAAGGGTAAGGTACTGGCATGGATTGAGAACTGATTAAGAGACAGAGAAAAGAGAGTAGGAATAAATAGGTAATTCTCAGGATGGCAGGCTGTTACTAGTGGGGTACTGCAAGGATCAGTGCTGGGGCCACAGCTGTTCATAATCTACATGAATGATTTGGATGTGGGGACCAAATGTAATATTTTTAAATTTGCTGATGACACAAAACTAGGTAGGGAAGTAAACTGTCAGGAGGCTTCAAGGGGATTTGGACAGCCTGAGTGAGTGGGTAAGAACATGACAGATGGAATATAATGTGAATGAGTGTGAAGCTATTTTTGGCAGAATATTTCTTAAACAGTGAGAGACTGAGAAGTGTTGATGTCCAAAGGTACCTGGGTGTCCTTGTTCATGAGTCACTTAAAACCTAGCAGGTGTAGCAAGTAATTAGGAAGCCAAATTGTATGTTGGCCTTTATCGCAAGGGGATTTGAGTACAGGAGTAAAGTTGTCGCTGCATTTGTATAGCATCTTGGTGAGACCTCACCTAGAGTATTGTATTTGGTTTAGGTCTCCTTATCTAAGGAAGGATATACTTGCCATAGATGGAATGCACCGGAGGTTCATCAGATTAATCCCTAGGATGGCGGGATTGTTTTATAAGGAGAGAGCGAGGAAACTGGGCCTGTATTCTCTAGAGTTTAGAAGATTGAGAGATGATCGCATTGAAATTTACAAAATTCTTACAGGGTGTGACAGGGTAGATGTGGATAGGATGATTCCCCTGGCTGTTGAGTCTAGAACCAGGGGACACAGTCTCAGAATAAGGGGCAGGCCAATTAAGACTGAGATGAGGAGGAATTTCTTCACTCCGAGGGTAGTGAATCTTTGGAATTCTCTACCCCAGATGGCTGAGGAAGCTTAATCATTGAGCATGATCAAGACTGAGATCAATAGATTCCTGGAGACTAATGACATCAAGGGATATGGGCATAGTGGGGGAGAATAGAGTAGATGGGTGGTGGAGTAGGCTCGATGGGCCAAGTGGCCTACTTCTGCTCCTATGTTCCTAAACCATGGTCCTGTTTGTCCTCTCAGGTGTGTATAAAAGAGTCCATTTTGAAGAAGAGTAGGGGAGTTCATTCCCATGCCCTGGCAAATATTTAACCCTCAACCAACATCACTAAAATAGATAAAAGAAAAATACTGCAGATACTGGAAATCTGAAATAAAAGCAGTAAGTGTTGGAAATACTCAGCAGGTCAGACAACATTCATGGAGAGGGAAACAAGAGTTAATGTTTCGAGTTGAATATGAGTTCACTAAGACAGATTATCTGCTCACTCTCTGATTGTTGTAGGTGGGAGCTTGCTGTGAGTAAATTGATTGCCGCTTTTCCTACATTACAACAGTGGCTACACTTCAAAAAGTACTTCATTGGCTGTAACATGCTTTGGGCCATCCTGAGATGGTGAAAAGTGATGTAGAAATGCGAGAGTTTCTAGGGAAGAGACTTGAACTGGCAGATCTATGAAAGGGTTTGGCAGTGGCACTGAATGTATCTTACCCACTACCCAGCATAGTACTGAGGCATTGAAGCCAGGATACTCCCAGGTTCAGTATAACTGTAAGTCTTTCTTGTCTTTCTTTATTTAAGGGCTGAAACACAGTAAACACAGCAGGGCCAAACATGCAAATGAGCCAGACATATGGATACGGAAGTTGAGTGACTGGTTTTGTCGATCAGGATATAATTAAGTTCATTGGGTGCCACACAAGTGCTGATTGCAGCCAACTGTATGAAAATAAAACACAAAGTGGTGATCCTGATTTCTGATAGTTGGTCAAACGCATCATGGTTTTGTACCTCTACAAATCAGAAATTACAATAGCCCACAGTGTCATGTGAAAATTACTCATTCCCAGCAAATAGTGATGGAAGGCTTCAATTCAACACTCCACCTACTTGCAGTTTTATTTCCATTTGGGTAACCACAGAGCAAAGGCAAAACCTCATAGTTCCGAACGACAACAAGGGTGGAAAGATCGTAAGAAGGGAAGAACTTGCATTTCTATAGCGCCTTTCACCGCTTCAGGATGTCTTACAGTGCTTCTCAATTAATGAAGCACTTTTTGGAGTGTAGTCACTACTGTTATGTAGAAAACACAGCTGCCAATTTGCATATAGCAAGATTCCACAGGCAGCAATGTGATAATTCTCTGTTTTTTGTTTAATCTTATCGACCCTGGGCTTGTTTCTGCTTCTGTGGCTAAGGTGCAAAAAATAGTCAAAAAGAGCTGAATTATACCTTAAATTAAGAGGACCAATTGCATAAATTAAGTTTGTATTCCCTTGAGTATGGAAGATTCAGAGGGGTGATTTGATTTAGATGTTTAAATAATATTGGGATCTGATAGGGTAGATAGAGAGAAACTCTTTCCTCTGGTGGGGTGGGGGTCGAGTCCAGGACAAGGGGGCGGAACCTCAAATTTGAGCCAGGCCATTCAGGGATGATGTCAGGAAGCAATTCTTCACACAAAGGGGAGTTGAAATCTGGAACTCTCTCCCTTCAAAAAGCAGGGGATTATTTCAAAGGTTGACTGATAGATTTTTTTTTGAGCAAAGGTATTAAGGAACAGAGAGCAAAGGTAGATAAATGGATTTAAAATACAGATCAGCCATGATCCAAATGAATGGTGGAATAGGTTTCAGGGGCTGAATGGCCTTGTTCTGTTCCTTAGACTTCACTTCTAAAGCGTCTTTAACAATCTTGAGACATCCAAAAACAGTTTACAGCCAATGAGGTATTTTTTTGAACTGTGTTCACTGTTGTCATGTAAGAACGTGGCTGCCAGTTTATGCACAGCAAGATCCCAGAAACAGCAATCCGATAATTAACAAATAATTTGTTTTCGTGATTTTGGTTGAGAGACAAGTATTGGCCCAGGACACTGGGGGGAACTCCCAGTCCCTTCTTCAAAATAGTGACCACAGACCTTTTCCTTCCGCCAGAAAGGGCAGATGGAGCCTCAGTTTAATGGCTCTTCTGAAAGACCGTGCCTGCGACAGCGAAGCACTCCCTCAGTACTGTCCCTTGGTTATATGCACAGTTCTCTGGGGTTGGACTTAAATCCACAAATGTCTGGCTCAGAGGTGAGAGAGTGCCACCCCACTGAGACACAGCTGACAGTTGTACTGACAGGCTGAGGAGTGGGAACAGGGTGGAGAGTGGGGGACAAGGAGTGAGGAACACATGAGGCAGGAAATGAGTAGCAAGAGTGGGAGCAGAGAAGGATTCTTGTGCTGTGAGCCACAGTTGGCTCCTTGTGGTAGGGACCCCTCCTGCTGCTTGTCATAAGATAAGAAATATTTTACAGACTGAGGTGAGGGCCAGGAGGACTTTGCATTTTTCTCATTTGTTAATCAAAGTCGAACTGACGACGGGATTGTTTTTCTTCCATTTTCAATGAACTCTTTTGATAAGCAAGAAGCTGTTTCAATTGGACACATCGAGATTTCTTTAACACACCAGATTCCAGATGAGTTTAGTGTTGATCCTCTAGTCTCTCCCGTTTTCCCCTAGTTCTGGTGAAAGTACTGACTGACCTTGGGGCCAGATCCCTGGGCGCAAGCGATCTTTCCTTCCCTTCTCCCTGGGATTGGGAATGAGCACATCTATCAGGGATCTATGTGTGATTTTTATAAATATTCATTAGGTGTCAGTCACGGCTCAGTACATAACACTCTTGCCTGAGTCCAAAGTTGTGGGTTCAAGCCCAACTCCAGAATTTAATCACATAATCTAGGCGGACACAGCCAATGCAATACTGAGGGGTGTTGCACTGCTAGCGGTGCTCTCTGTTAGATTAAACATTAAACTGAGACCCTGCCTGCTCTCCTGGTGGACGTAAAAGATCCTATGGCCTCTAATAGCAGGGGAGTTCACCCCAGTGTCCTGGCCAATATTAATCTTTCAACCAACATCAGAAACTGATTATCAGATCATTATTATCATTGTGGGAGCTTGCTGCGTGCAAATTGGCTGCCCCGTTTCCTACATTATAACAGTGGCTACGCTTAAAAGTACTTCTTTGGCTGTAGAGTGCTTTGGCACGTCCTGAGGTCAGAAAAAGTGCTATTGAGTCCTTCCTTTTCTTTATTTCACTCCAGAAATGTGTCATCATTTCTTTAGCTGCTGTGACAAGAATCATATTTATTTATCATTAATTGAGGAACCCTGGTGAAGGTCAATGGTACAGGAGAATATCAAGCTTGAATAATAGACATGGTGAGGCAGGCCTTTATGAGGTGGATGTTACTCCACTAGGTTTGGATTTTGTCAGAGGAAACAAATCCTGAGGGAAGTGAGGCCATCTTATATCCAACATCTTAAGATCACCTTCCGTGGTGGCAGTAACCTCACCAATCTCCTACAGAAACCCCCACAGGCTGTCCTAGTGCCCTCAGTTACAGAAATTGGCTCCTTCCTACCTTTGTAAATTCTACCAACCTTGAAACCCTACAACCCTCAAAGGTCTCTGTGCTCCTCTAGTTCTGGCCTCTTGCACATCGCCAATTTTTATCCACCACTGGTGGCTGTGTCTTCAGTTGCCTGGACCCTAAGCTCTGGAATTCCCTCCCTAAACCCCTCCACCTCTCTTTCCTCCTTTAGGACGCTCCTGCCTCTTTGACCAAGCTTTTGGTCATCTGTCCTAATGTCCTCTTGTGTGGCTCAGTATCAGATCTTTGCCTGATTTACGCTCCTGTGGAGCATGATGGGATATTTTACAACATTAAAGGTGCTCTATAAATGCAAGTTGTCGTCCTGAATCTGTGCTGAAAAATGGGAATGTTCATGTTGAGGATTTGAGGATCAACGTTGAGTCACACTGAGAACTTCCTCACAAATCAGGGACTTTTTGAGGGAAGGGTAGAACATAAGCAGGAGTAAGAGGAGGCCATTCAGCCCCTCAAGTCTGCTCCACCATTCAATGAGATCATGGCTGATCTTCCACCTCAAGTGCACCCACCTCCATATCCTCCATTTTCTCACAATCCAAAAATCTATTGACCCTTGTCTTAAATATACTCAATGGCTGAGCATCCACAGTTTTTTTTATTCATTCATGGGATATGGGCATTACTGGCTGGGCCAGCATTTATTGCCAATCCCTAATTTCCTTTGAGAACTGAGTGGCTTTCTAGGCCATTTCAGAATCAACCACATTGCCATGGGTCTGGAATTACAGACCAGGTAAGGACAGCAGATTTCCTTCCCTAAAGGAGTGAACCAGGTGTTTTTTTACAACAATAGTTTCATGGTTATCATTAGACTTTTAATTCCAAATTTTTTGTCTCATTCAAATACCATGGTGGGTTTTGAAGCTGGGTCCCCAGAGAATTAGGCTGGGTTCCTGGATTACAGATCTAGTGACAATACCATTATACCACCACCTCCCACCTCTGGAGTAGAGAATTCCAGAGATCAACTCTCTGAGTGAAGAAAATTCTCCTCATCTCTGTCCTAAATGGTCGACTCCTTAAGCTGAGTCTTATGTTCTAGATGCTCCAGCTGGGGAAAGCAGCCTCCCACCATCAACCTTGTCAAGCCCTTGAAGAATCTTAAATGTTTCAACACAATGACCTCCCATTCTTCTAAACCAGAGAACATAGGCCCAGTTTACTCAATCTCTTCTTATAGGACAATCGCTTCAGTCTAGGAATCACTCTCATCGTGGGGGAAGGGTAGTTGGGAGCTGATGTTTTGAAGTGTGGGTCACCAATCAGATATAACCAGCGGTTCTCACTGTTGACAGGCAATTGAATGTGCTTTGGCAATGATCGTCATAACGTCACTATCTTTGCGGTGAAAGCCACTTCTCCTCCCACACACATGACTCGAGAGGGCTGACAGTTGACAGTGAGGTGGCGTCTGATAAAACTATCTGACACAAGCGGCGCCTTCCCCTGCCTTCAGCTGCTCTGTCCCTCACAGAGACAGGCCTGCAATGCAGATCAAACCCAGTGACTTTAGTGCAGGGTGTTTCTGAATCTCATCATACTCTGATTGTTTCAATTTGAATTAGCAACTGTCGCCTTGAGCTCTGGGCAACGCACCTCAGGAAAGATGAGTTGGCCTTGAAGGGGATGCAGGGGAATTAATTCACCTGAATTTTACCGGGGCTTAAGTAATTGTCAGGCATGTTGCACTTGTATAGTTTACCCTTCAGTACAGAAGATTAAAGATGATCATCGAAGTGCTTCAAATGGTAAAGCGATTTGATAGGGTAGATATAGATTTACTCTGGTTGTGGTGGGGGGGGAGTCCAGAACAAGGGGGCAGGACCTTAAAATTAAAGCCAGGAATTCAGGGGTGATGTCAGAGGAAGCACTTCTTCAAACAAGGGAGTGGAATTCTGCAATTGTTGCTCCCAAAAAGCTGGAGGTCAATTTCAAGGCTGGGGTCAATTGATTTTTGTTGGTTAAGGATAAGCATCAAGGGATATGGAACAAAGGTAGGAAGAAGGAGTTGCGGACAGATCAGCCATGACCTAATGGAATGGCAGAGCAGGACCACCGAAGGCCTAGTTTCTCCTGTTCCTATGATTGGAAGTTTGTGCAGCTGCAAAATCCAGGAACCAATTCAGAAAAGGACCCCCAATTAGCTGCCTATATCTCTTGCCCACATGCAGATCTTCTTTTACTATTTGTTCATGGGATGTGGGCATCACTGGCTGGGCCAGCATTTATTGCCCATCCCTAATTGTCCTTGAGAAGCTGGTGGTGAGCTGCCTTCTTGAACCGCTGCAGTCCATGCGATGTAGTAACAGTGCTGTTAGGAAGAGTTCCATGCAATTAGTTCAGGTTCTTGCTCGATTGGAAAACTCTTTAGGGTTGATTTTAACCCTGTGGAAATTAAGCTGCTCAGCATTCTTTTTCTTCATTCATGGGATGTGGGCATCGCTGGCTAAGCCAGCATTTACTGCCCATGCCTAACTGCCCTTGAGAAGGTGTTGGTGAGCTGCCTTCTTGAACCGTGGCAGTCCATGTGCTGTAGGTAGACCCACAGTGCTGTTAGGAAGGGAATTTCAGGATTTTGAACTTTGCAATATTTAAACCAGATGGATTTTGATAAACGTGTCCACATAGCAGTGACTTACCCTTGCAGAACTTGCTGCCTTTTGCAATTTTAATCTACTGTTTTGAGCAGGCAAAGGATGCCCTCTGGAAGGGTTCTTCTTTAAATATGCATGGTCTCCAATGACACCATCAGGACCTGACTGCAATTTTATCCTGTAGACTGTACTGGGGTAAACCATCATGACTTGCCCCAAGGCCAAGCTGGCAGTGAGAGTCAGGGCTGAACTGGGCCTCAGGGTGCAGGGGGCCAAACAGGCCTCATGCCAGTTGTCGCTAAATTATCACAAGAGGTATGATCTGTCAGTAAGATTAAGCCTCACTCACGATCTCATGAGAAAATCCTATAGTTTTCAGAAATGCACCCATCAGGTAAGAGTCCTAAAAGATTTGCATTTATTTACAAATTTGTTATATTTATTTCAACTAAACAAAAGCTTGGGGGACAGCCATTCCCTGATTCATTCCCCATGGCAAAGCCTTGGCCAATCAGTGTTGACCTGCCTAGTTTGAATTTGGCAATTAACTGTTCCCTGATGCATTCTCCTGGCAATGTTTCTACCAATCAGAGTCCACTTTCCAACTAATCAGCACTCTCTTCTCATGCAGTACAAATTGTTGTTCCCTTTACTACTGGTATTCTTGCAAATTGTCCTGATGAGACAAAAATGTTCAACAGCATGTCCCTTTTTTCAGCGATATTTATTTATTATCTTTATAATTATATGTTAATGTGGCACCCCTGTCCCCCACTCCTCTGCCAAGGCTGCTATTTTATGAATATGTTCAGCTCAGTGTGAAGGGACAGGGGTCAGGCTCCTGGGCTTGGCATGTTGTGATGTTTCTTTGAACAGAGGGTTGCCCCCCAATAGCTCACACTGAACTGCACCTAAAAAGTATAGAACAGGGGGCTTTATAAATGGTGAAAAGCAACAGTGGAGGCCCAAAGGAACTTGGAGGTCCAGGTAATAGCCATCAAATGTCATGAACAGATACAGAGAATAATCAAATAGGCTAATGGGATACTGACATTTATATCAAGAGGGCTAGAAGTCATGCTGCATTTATACAAAACCCTTGTTTGACCAAACCTGGAGTGCCATGAGCTATTCAAGGATATGTTGGCTTTAAAGGGAGAGTGTAGGTTTACTAGGGTGATACCTGGGCTGAAAGAGTTAAATAATGGGGAGACGTCCCACAAACTAGGATTGCTATCCCTGGAATTTAGAAGGTTAAGGGATGAGTTTTCAAACTGTTGAGGGAAACTATTTCTGCTGGAGGGAAAACTCGTTCAAAATTTTCCAATCCCAGTAAAAAATCAGTAGTACTGGGGCCGGGATTTTCCGGCCTCGTTATGGGTCGGACTCATAGGGGGCATTTTTCCCTCCCACTTCACTCCCATTGCATTGACAAACAGCAAGAGCCACAGCATCCCCAGAATGGAATGCAGCTTTAGTGTTGTACCCCGCGTGATGGATAGGGTGGTTTCTGGAGTGCAGAGGATTATGGGTATTACAGCTGACATTGTTGACTGATTGCCATGGGGCGGACATTAATGTGTCAGATGCACAGCATGGGGGAGTTATGTTCTCAGCCTCACAAAGTAACAATGGAATAAATCTGCCCGTCACTCATTGCTGCAGGATCATTTACAAGCTTCAACAATCGCCCATTGTGATGATCTCACTCTCCCAAATCACTATCACACCCATTGTATAGATCAGGGCTTATCAATCTGTATCAATGTATAGCACCCCCAAACCCCTACCCACTCTCAGCTCTGACAATCTAATCCTGATCACCCTCCCCATTGAAAATTTAGGTTGGGGCAGGTTCTCTGGTTCAGTCTGCAGTTCTTGCCTGCTGCCCAACACTTTCCCGAGGGAGATCCAGCCATTCTGTGCCTTTGCCCAGCCCCAGTACATTCAACCACTGGTTCAGTACCCTGGTTACTGCACTCAGCTATCTCCCCACTGTATAAAAGGAGTCCAAGGGAGGACCCAAATGCATTTAAAAGCCCCTAAATGAGATTCACAGCAGCATTTTGGTGGCTATTTCTGAACTTTCGTTCTTGCTTTTTACATAGCAACATATAAACATAGAAAATAGGAGCCAGAGTAGGTCCTTTGGCCCTTTGAGCCTGTGCTGCCATTCAATATGATCATGGCTGATCCTCTATCTCAATGCCATACTCCCGTTCTCTCCCCATACCCCTTGATGCCTTTAGAGTCTAGAAATCTATTTCCTTCTTAAATATATTCAGTGACTTGGCCTCCACAGCCTTCTGTGGTAGAGAATTCCATAGGTTCACCACCCTTGGAGTGAAGAAGTTTCTCCTCATCTCAGTCCCAAATGGTCTACCCCATATCCTGAGACTGTGACCCCTTGTTCTAGACCCCCCCAGCCAGTGGAAGCATTATCCCTGCATCCAGTCCATCCAGCCCTGTCAGAATGTCATATGTTTCACTGAGATCCCCTCTTAATCTTCTAAACTCTAATGAATAGCCTAGTTGGTCCAATCTCTCCTCATTCGACAACCTGCTAACCCAGGAATCGGTCTGGTGAACCTTCGCTGCGCTCCGTCTATGGCAAGTATATCCTTTCTTAGGTAAGGAGACCAAAACTGCACACAATACTCCAGGTGTGGTCTCACCAAGGCTCTGTACAGCTGCAGTAAGACATCCTTGCTCCTGTACTCAAGTCCTCTTGCAATGAAGGCCAACATACCATTTGCCTTCATAATTGCTTGCTGCACATGCATACTTGCTTTCAGTGATTGGTGTACAAGGGCACCCAGGTCTCTTTGTACATCAATATTTCCCAATCTATCACCATTTAAATAATACCCTGCCATTCTGTTTTTGCTACCAAAGTGGATAACTTCACACTTAACCACATTACATTGCATCTGCCATGTATTTGCCCACTCACTCAACTTGTCTAAATAGCCTTGAAGCCTCTTAACATCCTTCTCACCACTCCCACTCCCACCTAGTTTTGTGCTGTCAGCAAACTTGGAAATATTACATTTGGTTCCCTCATCCAAATCATTGATATATATTGTGATTAGCTGGGGCCCAAGCACTGATCCTTGTGGTACTCCACTAGTCACCGTCTGGCATTCCGAAAAAAACCCGTTTATTCCTACTCTGTGTTTCCTGTCTGCTAACCAATTCTCGATCCATGCCAATATATTACCCCCAATCTCATGTGCTTTAATTTTGCACACTAATCTCTCATGTGGGACTTTACCAAAAGCTTTCTGAAAATCCAAATACACTACATCCACTGCTTCTCCCTTATCTATTCTGCTAGTTACATCCCAAATTCCAGTAGGTTTGTCAAACATGTTTTCCCTTTCATAAATCCTTGTTGATTTTGTCTAATCCTGTTGATATTTTCTAAGTGTCCTGTTATCACATCCTTTATAATAGACTCGAGCATTTTCCCTACCACCATTGTTAGGCTAACTGGTCTGTAATTCCATTTTTTCCCTCCCTCCTTTTTTAAATAGTGGGGTTATGTTTGCCACCCTCCAATCTGCTGGGACTGTTCCAGAGTCTACAGAATTTTGGACCCACTATTTCCATGGCTACCTCCTTTAGTACCCTGAGATGTAGATTATCGGGCCCTGGGGATTTATCAGCTTTCAGTCCCATTAATTTCTGTTTTTTCAGTAAGATTAATTTCCTTCAATTCCTCCTTCTCACAAGGCCTTTGATTCCCTAGTCTTTCTATGAAGTTATTCGTGTTTTCTTCCGTACAGACAGAACTAAAGTAGTTGTTTAATTGCTCCAATTTTTTTTCCAATAATTTATATAGATTTTTCCTTTCCCACCTATTTCCATTATTTTTAAATGTATTTCCATCCATTGTTTTATCTCTACCTTTTAGCCTTTTTTGACTCCTTCACCCCATCCCACCACCACAAGGGCTATCTGTACCTTGCTTGTCCTGCTTTCTACCCTTAATTAGCACATTCCTTAGATAATATCACCACCTTCAACACCTCTTTGTCCTTTTGTCTGTGACATCTTTTGGTTAGCTCCACCTATCACTGGCCCTTTATCCAGCTCTACTTGTCCCACCCCCCCCTTAAACCAGCTTATATTTCACCTCTCTTCTATTTTTACTTAGTTTTGTTGAAGGGTCATTCGGACCCGAAACGTTAACTTGTATTCCTCTCCGCAGATGCTGCCAGACCTGCTGAGTTTTTCCAGGTATTTTTGTTTTAGTTTTGGATTTCCAGCATCCGCAAATTTTTTGCTTTTATTTTAGTGTTTAATTGACCGCCACTTCTCTTCAAGGAATGCATACCTTGAAGAAGTATTGATCTTCTCTCCGTCAGGATTTTTGTATCTCACTTTTGCCTTGTTCACCTTCATTGCTTTCCGTTTCTTTCCTGGTGTTTGACAAGGTGTTTACTAAAACCCGCTTTCACAGCCATATCTCCTTCCTCAGTGACTGTCTCCGTCCCCCTTACCCCACGTGGATTTCAACGGAAGTTCCATCCCTCATGTTTCAAACCCACCCAGGATTATAGGTATTTCCGGGACATACAATGCTCCTCGGACTGCTGTTCTCGTCGCATTCTGAGACCCACACTCAGTGCCATGCACCACCGCATGAACACACTCGACCTCTCCCTCCAGCAGCACCGCTGCACTCTTTTTCGAAGCTGCGCGTGGCCCCAGTTTCATTTTAT
Organism: Carcharodon carcharias; assembly: GCF_017639515.1. NCBI lineage: Eukaryota > Metazoa > Chordata > Chondrichthyes > Lamniformes > Lamnidae > Carcharodon > Carcharodon carcharias. Next base: position 149,919,526 of record NC_054474.1, on the reverse strand, counting down.
TCTTTGTCTCATCCCTGGCCCCAACCGCCTCCTCTTCACCATCGACGTCCAATCCCTCTACACCTCCATCCCCCACCGGGATGGTCTGATCGCCTCAACAAGAAACTTTGTCTCTTTCGTTCAGGTGCAAAGGAACGCAAGCTCCAACAACTCATCGACACCAACCCCCATCCAGGACCCTCCACCCTTGCCTGTCCCTTTGTCCCCATCCCGTCTTCCAATGCCAGCTCCGGCCGTGTATTCACCATACCCCCTGACCTTCTTCTCTCTGATGCTGAACGTTCAGTGCTCAGCAAAGGACTTAGTTTCATACCCTTACGCCCTCATCTCAATGAATTTCGGGCTCGGCACGATGCTGAACTCTTCTTCCGCCCCCTTCGTCTCCGTGCTCACTTCTTTGGGCAGGAGTCCTCTCCCCATTCAACGGATCCTTTTACCCACCTCCAATATTCTCCCTCCACCTGGACCCTTCACTCTGGATTCTTACCTTCTCTTGATCTTTTCATTGAGAACTGTTGGCGTGACATTAGTCGTCTCAATTTCTCTGCTTCTCTCACCCACTCTAACCTGTCTCTCTCTGAACTTGCTGCACTCTGTTCTCTCAGGTCCAACCCTGACATTGTCATCAAACCTGCTGACAAGGGTGGTGCTGTTGTTGTCTGGCGCACCGACCTCTACCTCACAGAGGCTGAGTGTCGACTCTCAGACACTTCCTCCTACTTCCCCCTGGACCATGACCGCACCACTGAACATCAAGCCATTGTTTCCAGGACTGTCACTGACCTCATCTCCTCTGGAGATCTTCCTTCCATAGCTTCCAACCTGATAGTCTCCCAACCTCGGACGGCCCACTTCTACCTCCTACCCAAAATCCACAAACAGGACTGTCCCGGCAGACCGATCGTGTCAGTCTGTTCCTGCCCCAAGGAACTCATTTCTTGCTATCTTGACTCCATTCTCTCTCCCCTTGTCCAGTTCCTTCCCACCTACATCCATGATTCCTCTGATACCCTACATCATATCAACAATTTCCAGTCCCCTGGCCCCAACCGCCTCCTCTTCACCATCGACGTCCAATCCCTCTACACCTCCATCCCCCACCGGGACGGTCTGATGGCTCTCCGCTTCTTCCTCGAGCAGAGGCCCGAACAATCCCCATCCACCACTACTCTCCTCCGTCTGGCTGAACTTGTTCTCACACTGAACAATTTCTCTCACTTCCTCCAAATAAAAGGTGTGGCTATGGGTACCCGCATGGCCCCAATTATGCTGCCTTTTTATGGGGTATGTGGAACATTTCTTGTTCCAGTCCTACTCTGTCCCCCTCCCACAACTCTTTCTCCGGCACATCGATAATTACTGTGGTGCTGCTTCATGCTCTCGTCTCGACCTGGAAAAATTTATTAATTTTGCTTCCAATTTCCACCCCTCCATCATTTTCACATGGTCCATCTCTGACACTTCCCTTCCCTTCCTTGACCTCTCTGTCTCAATTTCTGGTGATAGACTGTCCACCAATATTCATTACAAGCCTACCGACTCCCACAGCTACCTTGACTACAGCTCCTCACACCCCGCTTCCTGTAAGGACTCTATCCCATTCTCTCACTTCCTTTGCCTCTGTCGCATCTGTTCTGATGATGCCACTTTCAAAAACAATTCCTCTGACATGTCTTCCTTCTTCCTTAACCAAGGTTTTCCACCCACGGTGGTTGACAGGGGCCTCAACTGTGTCTGGCCCATCTCCCGCGCATCCGCCCTCACACCTTCCTCTCCCTCCCAGAAACATGATAGGGTCCCCCTTGTCCTCACTTATCACCCCACCAGCCTCCCCATTCATGGGATCATCCTCCACCATTTCCGTCAACTCCAGCATGATGCCACCACCAAACATATCTTCCCTTCAACCCCCCGGGTGGCATTCCGCAGGGATCGTTCCCTCCGGGATACCCTGCTCCACTCCTCCATCATCCCCTACACCTCAACCCCCCCCACCGCACCTTCCCATGCAACCGCAGAAGGGTCAACACCTGCCCCTTTACTTCCCCTCTCCTCACCATCCAAGGGCCTAAACACTCCTTTCAAGTGAAGCAGCATTTCACTTGCACCTCCCTCAATTTAGTGTACTGCAGTCGTTGCTCCCAATGCGGTTTCCTCTACATTGTAGAGACCAAACGCAGACTGGGTGACCACTTTGTAGAACACCTTCGGTCTGTCCGCAAGCATTACCCACACCTCCCTGTCACTTGCCATTTCAACACTCCACCCTGCTGTCATGCCCACATGTCTCTCCTTGGCCTGCTGCATTGTTCCAGTGAAGCTCAACGCAAACCGGAGGAACAGCACCTCATCTTCCGACTAGGCACTTTACAGCCTTCAGTTCTGAATATTGAGTTCAACAATTTTAGATCATGAACTCTCTCCTCCATCCCCACCCCCTTTCCGATCCCCCCTTTTTTCCCAAAAATTATATAGATTTTTCTTTTCCCACCTATTTCCATTATTTTTAAAAGTATTTTCATCCATTGTTTTATCTCTACCTTTTAGCCTATTTCGATTCCTTCACCCCACCCCGACTAGGGCTATCTGTACCTTGCTTGTCCTGCTTTCTACCCTTAATTAGCACATTCCTTAGATAATATCACCACCTTCAGCACCTCTTTGTCCTTTTGTCTGTGACATCTTTTGGTTATCTCCACCTATCACTGGCCCTTTATCCAGCTCTATTTGTCCCCCCCCCTTAAACCAGCTTATATTTCATCTCTCTTCTATTTTTACTTAGTTCTGTTGAAGGGTTATTCGGACTCGAAACGTTAACTGTGCTCCTCTCCGCAGATGCTGCCAGACCTGCTGAGTTTTTCCAGGTATTTTTGTTTTTGTTTAGTTTAATTGCTCTACCATTTCCTTGTTCTCTATTATAAATTCTCTTGTTTCGGACTGGAAGGGACCGACATTTGCCTTCACTAATCTTTTTCTTCTTACATAATTATAGAAGCTATTGCAGTCTGCTTTTATGTTCCTTGCAAGTTTACTCACATACTCTAATTTTCCCATCTTAATCAATCTTTTGGTCCTCCTTTGCTCAATTCTAAACTGCTCCCAATCCTCAGGCTTGCTACTTTTTCTAGTAACTTTACATGACTCCTCTTTGGATCTAATACTATCCTTAATTTTTTTTGTTAGCCATGGTTGGGCCACTTTTCCTGTTGTATTTTTGCACCAGAAATGAATATATAACTGTTGCAATGCATACTTTCATTCCTTAAATATTAGCCATTGCCTATCCACTGCCATGCCTTTTAATGAAGTTCCCCAATCCATCTTAGCCAACTCAAGCTTCATACCTTTGTAGTTTCCTTTGTTTTGATTTAGGACTCTAGTTTTGGTTTGGACTACTTCAGTTCCCAACCTAAGGAAGAATTCTGTCATGTTATGGTCACTGTTCCCTAAAGGACCCCGCACAACAAGATTATTAATTAACCCTTCTCATTGCACAAAACCAAAGCGAGGATAGCCTGTTCCCTAGTTGGTTCCTCGACATACTGATCTAAAAAAAACCATCGCGTACACACTCCAAGAATTCATCTGCCACAGTATTATTGCTAATTTGATTTGCCCAGTCTATATGTGGATTGAAGTCACCAATGATTACTGTAGCACCCTTGTTACATGCATCTCTAATTTCCTGTTTAATACTATCCCCTACCTTACCGCTACTGTTTGGAGGCCTATAGACAACTCCCACTCTTATTTTCCACCCCTTGTTGCTTCTTAGTCCCACCCAGACTGATTCTACATCTAGATTTTCTGAGCCAATATCCTCTCTCACTGTTGCACTATTTCATCCTTAACTAACAACGCCACGCCACCTCTTTTTCCTATTTGTCTTTCCTTCCTAAATATCGAAGAGCCTTGGATATTCAGTTCCCAGTCTTGGTCACCCTGCAGCCATGTCTCTGTAATCGCAATCAGATCGTATCTGTTTACATCTATTTGCGTTGTTAATTCGTCTACCTGATTGCGAATGCTCCGTGCATTCAGATACAGTGCCTTTAGACTTGATTTGATGGTGCAACTCTATTTCTGGGATAGGTGGTAGTTCACACCACATGGTCACTGCCTCTCTGTAAATGCGGGGATTTACCCTGTACATGTCAAGCAAGTGATAGGTAAACAGATTTATATAGGACCTATCACAACCTCAGGCCACCCCAAACACTATACAAGAAATGGAGTATTTTCTTGAAGTGTAGTCACTGTTGTAATGTAGGAAACATGGCACACAGAAAAATCGCACACAGGAAGATCCCACAAGCAACAATGTGACAATGACTAGATAATCTGTTTTAGTGAGTTGGTTGAAAGATAAATATTGGCCCAGGGTACCAAAGAGAATTTCCCCTGCCCTTCTTTGAAACAGTGCCATAAGATCTTTTACATCCAACTGAGAGGGTAGATGGGGCCTCATCCCAAAGACTGAAGCTCTGAGAGCGCAGCATTCCCTCAAACTATCCCCCTAGATTTTGTGCTGGAGCGGGACTTGAACCCAGAACCTTCTGACTTGGAAATGAGAGCCCTACCCCCCTAAGCCACAGCTAACATCCACTAGCTTCCTGTGCCCCCTTAGCTCTCCCTGCCCCTGTTAGCTCTCACCTCACTAAAGAGGCCGACTTCGAAAAGAGATGGTGGGCCGTGTTAAAAAATAAAGCCTGGAAAATGTCTGCCCATGTTTAGAAACAGAGAAAATAAAACAGTTAGTGGTGTTTGTGTTTCTCTTTTCTTGGACATTTATTTTTCAGTTGGTGCCTCTAATCTGACATTCTGATTTCTCGAGGCTGTGCTCTTCGTTCTGTGAATCTGCCCAGTCATGAGGGTTGGGTTTCTCTGCACTAGTCTGATAAAAAACCCTGTGGTTAATGTGCCATCCATCATGTTTTAATCAACAATTATCAGACCCTCTCCTTCCCCCCCACCCCCACTCTTCCCAACTTACTCTGGAATCACACTGTGACACACTGGCCCTGGTTACATGCACAAAAGACTCGGAGAGGTGATACTAAGCCCCGGACGTACTCTGCTGAACAAACATGACCCACTGTGTGAAATTCATCTTGCATCATCACCCCACGCCCCCCTCATTACCAGCCTCTCTTGAACCCCACCCCGCTCCACTGACACTTTAGGGGATCTCAATCAAATTTAGGAATCGGGATAATGAGACATAATCAATTGGGCACTGTGTTCCGCCAGGAAAGGAGGAGAGAAATAAGTGGTCCAGAAATAAGTGACAGCTGTGCTCTCACTTCCCCTCCCACCACTGTGAGATAACGCAGAATCCACCCTTCGCTTGTAATCAGGGACAGTGCAGCAATCCTGGACAATCCCAAAGAGCTCTTTTTTTTTTACTGGAAATAAAAATAATTTAGGAGTTGTCATTTTTTAAAAAAAAAACTATTTGTCACTCTCAGAAGTTTTGCCTGGAATTGAATCCCTTTCCTCTCTTATTGGCCACAGTAACAGTGCATCCGAGATCTTTCATTGTGGCTCAGCACGTGGCACTTTGACCTCTGAGTCAGGCCATGGCAGTTCTGAGGAAAGATCATTAACCTGAAGCATTAACTCTGCCTCTCTCCCCAAAGATGCTGCCTGACCTGTTCAATTTTTCCAGGGTTTTCTATTTATAGCTCAGGTTTCCAGCAAGCACAGTATTTTGATTTTGTGTAGCTCATGGTCCAACGTCACACTCGAGGGGTTTGAGTGCATAATCCAGGCTGACACTCAGGTGCTGCATTGTGGGAGGTGTGGTCTTTCAGGTGAGACATTGAACTGCAAACCCGCCTGTCAGTCAAATGGATGTAAAAGGCCACTATTTAGATGAAGAACAAGGGAGTTCTCTGCAGTCTCCTGGTCCATATTTATCCCTCAAACAATCAATAAAAAAACAGATTATTTGGTCAGTAAGTTTAGAAAATAAGAATCTAAGTAGGGCAGAGGAGCAAAGTGTTCTGGGAGTACAAAGCTGGGGCATAGAATATAAGAGCAGGGAGGTTATGCTGAAACTATATCAAACGTTAGTTCACAACTTGAGTACTGTGTGCAGTTCTGGTCACCTTATTACAGGAAGGATGTAATTGTACTAGAGAGGGTGCAGAGGAGATTTACAACAATGTTGCCAGGTCTGGAAAATTGCAGCTACGAGGAAAGATTGGATAGGCTGGGGTTTTTCTCCTTGGAACAGAGGAGGCTGAGGGGAGATTTGATTGAGGTGTACAAAGTTGTGAGGGACCTGGATAGAATGGATGGGAAAGACCTATTTACCTTAGCAGAGATGTCAGTGACTAGGGGGCATAGATTTAAAGTGATAGGGGAGATGAAGAATTTTTTTTTTTACCCAGAGGGTTGTGGGTGTCTGTGGGTAGTAGAGGCAGGAACCCTCAACTCATTTAAAAGGTGTCTGGATATGCTCCTCAACCTGCCGGGTTCCAGACCAAATGCTGGAACATGGGATTGGGCTGGGTGGCCTGTTGTTTGGCTGGCTAAGTGGCTTCTTCTTGTGCCATAAACCTTCTATGGCCAGGATTTTCCATGCCCACTGGCATCGGGGCTCCAAAACAGTGGGGGCAGGAGTGAGCAGACTGTGCACTTCCCGTTCTGTCTCCCTTACCCTTGCTGGAAACCGTAAAATCTAACCCGTTACCGCTGTTTCTCTCCTCACAGATGCTGCTGGGCCTCCTGAGCGGTTGCAGCACTCCCTGTTTTTATTGCAGGTTTCCAGAATCTGAAGCGCTTTGCTTTTGTAAGAATTGTGGACGGCCTAGTTCAGCTGAATTCAGGCAGTGGCCAGGGAGATGAATGGAGACTGTAGCTAGGGAGCAGGGTTTCTTATGGCGACCAAAGACAATGGCATTGGTCTTTTCAATACTCTACTGGAGGAAATTTCCCAACAAGCGCATCAATGGGTGTCGGACAAGCAGTGGAGAGGTCAAGAGAGGTGGTGGCGAGGTCAAGCTGGGTGTCGACAGTGTCCACACGAAAACTGATGCTGTTTACTTCAACGATGTTGCTGTGGGACAGCATGGAGATGAGACACAGGGAGGGGCCAAGGGAGAGATGCTTGGAATCTTTGGCAGTACTGGAGCAGGAGAAAAAATCATTGTAGGAGATTTTCCAGCTACGATTAGATAGGTAAGTATGGGACCAGGAAAGGGCAGCTCCAGCTGGGCAGTTGAGGAGAGGAGTTGGAGGAGGATGGCAGAGTCAATAGTGATAATGGCTTACTCTCTCCTCCTTGTTAGATAGCTCCCTAGCTCGAATTATCAAGATGATTAGTCTTGGTTCACAAAGGACCATTGGCATCATTTTCCATTAGAGAGAGATCAGCTTGAGCGGCACCGCTCCACTTCAAGCATGGGCCAAGCACGGAGGCAGGTCTCTGTAAACTACCCCAGCCTGTATGAGGTTGAACCCGCACCACACTCTGAGCGACTTCTCAAATGAATGGAGTTTACTAATGATCACCTGGCGAGATGGCAACTGTTTGTATAAAAAGTGCCGAGTTATTTTCAAACAATGATGGACGTAATGAAAATATTCTCAAGCTTTCAAGCCTCTGTATTCCCATTCACTTCAATCTCTGCAACGGGGGTAAGAGTGTCGGCCTCTATAACACAGAGCTCAATGTCAAGATAACTGTCGAGGAAAGGACAGATTGGGCTTGTTTCCGCTGGTGTTTAGAAGGGTGAAGGGTGATTTGATTGAAGGAAATGAGATCCTGAACATTACTGACAAGGTGGACGTTGAAAGGATGTTTCCTCTTGTGGGTGAATCCAGAACTAAGGGGAACTGTTTTAGAATTAGGGGTCGACCTTTTAGGACAGAGAGGAGGAGGATTTTTTTTCTCTCATAGGGTTGTGTGACTTTGGAACTCTCTGCCTCAGAAGGCGGTGGAGGCGGGGTCACTGAATATTTTTAAGGCACTGGTAGTTAGATTCCTGTCAGGCCAGGGAATCGAAAGTTATCGAGGTTAAATCAGAATGTGGAAATCGAAACACAAGAAGATCAGCCATGATCTTATTGAATGGCAGAGCAGGCTCGAGGGGCCAAATGGTCTACTCCTGTTCCTATTTCTTATGTTCTTATGTTTGGTGGCATGAGCGGACAATATGGCACAGTCAGTTTCACAACGGTGTGAAATCAGTTTGTGACCTGCCCATTGATGGCGGGCTGTGTTTCCTGCCATCGGATGTCAGGAACCTCATTGTAATATATCAGTATATCATTATAAGGCCAACCCGCTGGACTCATCCCCCCACCACTGGACGGGAAAACACGCTGACGGCGGGCTGCACTTCACTCGGGGCTTCAAGGTTTGTTTGCCTACTTTGCTTCAATCAGCCTTGGCAGTCACCAGTGCCAGGGTTCACAGGCAGCACCACATCACTTTTAGGGGGGCTCACGGGTTGGTCTCTAGCTACCAGATCAGCCATATGTGAGTGGCTTTTCAATGGCTGCAGGGCTAGGCCTTACTTGGGGAAGGGGGAGAAATGGTCTCAGGCAAGGGAAGATGCTGCAGGACGAGAGCTGTACTGGGGAAGGAGGGTATCCCAGGGTGAGTGTGGGGGCACATGTTGGTCGGCAAGTGGCTTCAAGATGGTGAGGGCTGAGGAGACAGTCTCCAGAGGAGATGAGACCAGATGGACATGTGAGGGTATGTGTGTGAGAGAATGGGTGGTGATGTCCCTTGAGCTGGCAGTGAGTGAGATGCCAGTGGCTGTGTGGTGGGCTTCAGTGTTTGAGTTTAGTGATGAGATGGTTGCCATACTTTGGTTGCACAAATGAGATCATTCATCCTCTATCTGCATTGAATGGTCAACCTCTTCTGTACAGCATTCGTTATGACCACCGCTGCCATCGACTGCCATGCTGGATTGGTGATGCCGCTGCCTATCCTGCGGCCAGAGTGGGGGTAGGGAACATGAGGCGGGCCTCCACGGCAATCAAATGGCATTCCAGTGATGCGTTATTAAACCTGGGGGCTGCAGTCTTTTTGCCTTTTGTGGACATCTTCCCTGCAGTAGTCCTGGGCTGGACTTTAAATATGGCACCAGGTATGAGGAAGTGGTGAGGTGATGGCGTGGCGGGCGAATGAGAGCCCCCCTGCCATCGAAAAGTAATGTGGTGGGTTTGGGCCATTTTACCTGCCTGCTATCGCACTTAGTGCAAATCTGGGATGATTCCGCCCTATGATTCTATGGTTCGATACAAGTACACAAATTTCTAAAAGTAGCGACACAAATTAACAAGGTTATTAAAAAAATGAAACCAAGCACTGGGATTTATTTCTAGAGGATTAGAATTCAAAAATAAAGAAGTTATGCTAATCTTGTATTGAACCTTGCATAGACCATATCTGGAGTACTGAGTACAGTTCTAGCAGACATATTGCACAAAAGATATAGAGGCACCGGAGAAGGTGCAAAAAGGATTGACAAGGGTGATACTGGAAATGCAAAGCTGTACATATCAGGTGAGGATGAACAAGCTGTGTCCTTTTCCTCTTGAAAAGTGAAGGCTGAGGAGGTGATCTGATAGAGGTCTTTAAAATTAGGGAAGGTTTTGATAGAGTAGGCACAGAGAGGGAAGAAAAAAACTGGAAACCATCAATATAAGATAGTCACCGAGGAACCAAATCAGGAATTTATAAGTAACGCCTTTACCCACAGAATGATGGGAATGTGGAACCTGCTCCCACAGGCAGTAGTTGAAGCAAGTGATGTGGATGCATTTAAGGGGAGTCTAGATAAACACATCAGGGGGAAAGGGATAGAGGGATATGTTGATAAAGTTAAGTGAGGAAAGAGGGAGGAGGCTCCAGTGGAGCATAAACATTGGCATGGACTGATTGAGCTGAATTACCTGTTTCTGTGCTTTATCTATATATAATTACCTAATTGCAGTTTGTGGGATCTTGCTGTGTGAAAATTGGCTGCCATGCTTCCAACATTACAACAGTGACTACACTACAAAAGTATTTAATTGGCTGTAAAGTGCTTTGAGACACCCTGAGGTTGTGAAAGTGACTATATAGATGTAAGTTTGTCCTTTCTTTCAACTGGTCATTTGCCTCAATGCTGATTGTGGGAGCATGCTGCGTACAGTTTGGCTGCTGTGTTTCCAACATTACAACAGACTTCAGAAGTCAGTCATGTGAAATGCTTTTGCATGTTTCTCATTGTCATGAAAGTGTAATAATTTTCATAATATTATTGTGATTTATTGTAAAAGTAGGTTAATAGTGGGGTTTGGATAGTTTCTGTGTGTGTGTGATTTAATTGAATTGGAGACAGCTGGTCTAGAGGCTTTGACTCATCAAAAGAAGCTAGGTTTGAAATGCTAAATATGTAAACATGGTTGAAATCTTACAATGTAAGGTGAGGAGAATTTGCACTTTTAGATAAATCAGGGCAGTTTGAATTTTAGAGAGAAGGTAGAATGTTTACAGCCAGCTAGAGAAGCTAGACCAAGCAGTGTGTTTATTTTTCCCAAAGGTTACTGACAATATTAGCACCACGAAAAGATTTATGTTATGAGAAAGGTAAAGTTCCAAAGACATATAGGAACAATGGAATTTACATTAAAAGCAAGAAACATGTATAAAGGAGAATGAGGCTATATGTTACAGAAAACATTGTAAGATCTACCAGAAGTGTGAGAAGCCTCCAGTATTTGTGCATTAAGCCTACCGTCTACAGAAACTGAAGCTGGGGAAAAGCCATTTTGAATTCCACAGTCCAAGGTAATGTGTTGACTTGCCTGGATCTGTTTAAAATCTATTTTCTTTACCGTTGCCTTAATTGGGGGTATAACTGGAAGTCAGATTACTTAGGGTTTTAAGGAATTATTATAGCAGTAATTTGTAGACCTATGTGTGTGCTTGAAATCTTTTCTTTTGTTAATAAATGTTTAATTTAGTTTTCTAAAAAATCTCTGAAATCTTGGTGGACTTATTACTTTTGAATTCAGGGCACGCAATTCGAAATAAATACAAATTGCAAAACCACTGTGATAACATGATCAAGTTTCCCTCATGGATTTGATCCGCCTGGCACACATTCCCTGTTGCGTCCTAACACTCAGGTAGCATACAAGTATTAGTCTTCCCTTTCTTTCTTTTGTAGAATTATTAACCAGAGAGTAGTCAATGCCCTCAGTAAAGGAGCGGAGAAGATCAGCAGGAAAATTTCACACTTTTAAATTCAAAGATGCTGTTACAGTGCACTCTGGTGACCAGACAAGTAGTTGCTTCAAAAAAAATGATCAATGGCAATCCCAGTGCAAGTCCAACTCATTTATGTATTATTACTACTATTTACTGTTTATTTAGCTTATATTCGTTTTTTTAAGTTAGTGTCTTGTGGACATTTTGGTACCTACTTGCTTCAAGCATTCTTTGAGAATGAACAGTTTGTCCCAGACTAATGTTGCCAATCCTCCAGGATTGCCCTGGACTCTCCGGGGATTAAAGTGTAACCTCCTGGACACTGCATCGATGAAACCCAGGAGAAAATCAAAGAGTGCATTAATAATAATTGTTCCTTTTGAAAAAAAATCTTTGAACACTTTGTTTATTAATAATAAAAATATTGGTGCTGGAGAAGGAAAGGATGTTTATCCAATCAGATAATGAGGAGCTTGCTTTCCGATTGTCTGTGGGAGGGCAGTGTGTCCTGAGTATGGGCATGTCGGGGAAACAATGATGGGAGAGTGGGGGCTGAGTGGGGTGCCAGGAGGTTAAGGCCAATACCTCCAGGAATATGTCCAATCAGAGTTGGCAACCCTATTCCAGCCCTGCTCTGTGTTTAGGAGTGATCCAGAGTGTTTATCTTTCCTCTACTTGCCACTTTGCTTCTGGTCGTGCTGGTCCCACTCTTTCCTTCGTTTTTTTAACGTGAGTGGTTGAATTTACCCCAATTCCCCAAGTCTGACACCTATAGAGAAAGCAACACTTCCATTGATCCAGTACTTTATCACATCTCTAGAAATATCTCAAAATGAATCCTCGAATTGACAGTCACCATGGACAAATAACAGCAGTTGTTTTGCACCTGCTGTTCCTTTTGCAAAATGTCTACAAATATCAATACAATCAGTCGTCCCTTAATCTCTTGTTTGTGGTGTTGTCTGAGGGAGGATTGCTGGTCAGGAATCTGGGGAACTCTCTGTTTCTCTTTGTATTAGCAACACCGGTTGGGAAGTTCCTCAGAGTTGCTTACACTCTTGTTGCTGTGAATGTATGTGGATATTATTATATATGTATCTTATTATCCTATTTTCTGTAGATCTTCTTGAAATGTTACACCAGGAATCCAGAGACCCAGGGTAATGCTCCGGGGACTCAGTTTCAAATCCCACCACGGCAGATGGTGAAATTTGAATCTAATAAAAATCTGGAGTTAAAAGTCTGATGACCATGAAACCATTGCTGATTGTTGTGAAAACCCACCTGGTTCACTAGTGTCCTTCAGGGAAGGAAATCTGCTGTCCCTTAGCTGGTCTGGTCTACATGTGACTCCAGACCAACAGCAATGTAGTTGACTCTTAAACACCTTCTGAACAAGGGCAATTAGGGATGGGCAATAAATGCTGGCCTAGCTAGTGATGCCCACATCCCATGAATGAATAAAAAAAAACATATAAGATCGTGAGGGGACTTGACAGAGTGGATGCTGGAAGGATGTTTCCCCTTGTAGGAGAGACTAGAACAAGGGTACACAGTTTAAAGTAAGACTGAGCAGAAGTGTTTTTTTGTGGAACTCTCTTCTCCGGAGAGTGGTAGAGGCAGGATCATTGAATATTTTTAAGGCACAGGTAGATATGTTCTTGACTAACAAGGGAATCAGGGGTAGGCAGGATACTGGCATTGAGGCCACAATCAGATCAGCCATGATCTTATTGAATGGCAGTGCAGACTTGAGGGGCCAAATGGCCTACTCCTGCTCCTAATTCATATGTTCATATGTGTCAGAAACTCTGCTGAGGAGAGATGGAAACATTGCCAAGGAATGTTGCTGGCCCAAAAAATCACATCAAACATTGGATTAAGCCAGGGAGACTCTCAGCATAGCAATGCACCTGAAAGGCATAGCTCACCTCAACATCACAGCACTTCCTCATTTTGCACTGGAGTTTCAACTATGTACGGAGTAGAGATTGAACTCACAATAACTTATAGAATCTTATAGCACAGAAGGAGGCCATTCTGCCCATTGTGCCTGTGTCGTCCCTTTGAAAGACCTATCCAATTAGTCTCTCTCCCCTTGAGAGTATTCAGGAAAGGGCTTGCAAAGTCATTCTTAGCCCTAATTACCATAGATACTCAGACACTTTACGTGAATGCAGTCTGGAAACACTCAAGAACAGACAAAATCAACTCTGCCATTCTTTTGCAAAGTCACTGTTCACCTTCAAGCTTCCTTACTTGTTACCTGCAGACAGATCTCACAGTGGCTACCGACTATGGAATTCGAAACAACTAAATGAATTAAGGTGTAAAACGACAAGATTTAAGAATAATCCAATGCCATTCGCACAATGACTAAACTTTAATAACTGTTAGACTTTGAAACTTGATAACATAAAGACCTTAATCTGATGATTGATATTTTTCTATGCTGTTCTGTCTACCATTTTTTTGTACTTTGTATTTTGTTTGCAATGAATGATTGTAAACTTTGCCTTGACTTGGTCCTTGGCCGTGACTCAATTTGATTTTGAAATGAATAATCTTTTGAGTGAGATTGAAGTTGAAATCGAAAAATGGGAATAGGAGGAGGCCATTCAGCCCCTCAAGCCTGTTCTGCCACTCAATGAAAACATGGCTGATCTGCAACCTAACTCTATATATCTGCTTTTGCCCCATAATGCTAATACCTTTGGCTAACAAAAATCTATTAATCCTGAATTTAAAATTAAAGATTGATCTAACAATAACTACCTTTGTGGAAGAGAGTTCCAAACTTCGAGGACATTCACCTGTCAGAGTGTTTCCAGATTTCACTCCTGAAAGTTCTGGCTCTAATTTTTAGGTTATGTCCTCTAGTCCTAACCTCCCTAGTCATCAAACTGTCCCTCACTTCTCTTCCCTCCTTTGCTCTGCTCCCCTCCCCTCTCATCCAATCTCCTCTCCTCCCATTCCCTCTTCTCTCCCCTCATTTGTGTACAATTACACATACCATCAAACATCCATTGCCCCACTCGTTCTCCATGTGTGGGCTGACACACTGAATGATAAACGTATCTGATTGTGGGGGAGGGAAGGAAAGGAGTGGGGGGGGTGGGGGGGTGGTGGGAATCAGGTTTGGCCCTGATCTTGGCCTCACATATCGAGACACACTTTTCAGCAGGGGAGACAGAGGGGCCCTAATTGATTTTTCCCAGTCCAACATTTTTGAAGTTAATCTAAGTGTGACTGATGGATTGTTGCAGCCCTGGTCTGTGATTTCTGCTTCTGCTGACCTCTGTCCGAAGGTTGCAACGTTGAGAAGCTTGGGTTAAATTTTAACCAGAAAAAGAAGGGATGAGTCTTGTTCCCTTGGCAGGGTGATTCTGAACCTGGCATGGAGCAGAACACAACTTCTGTGAAGTTATTGGATAGGATAGACTATACCTCTGTCACCTTATAAATGCCACCGCATCCCCACTTTGTAAGCATAAAACTTAAAGGGGCCTGTACTTGATTTCCTGAAACATGGCCTAGTGAACAACAATTCACCTTTAACACATTAAAACTTCCCAAGGCCCTTCAGGAGCAAGTATCAGGCAAAATTGGACACCGAACCATTTAAGGAGATATTAGGACATATAACCAAAAACTTGGTCTAAGGGATATAGGTTTTAAAGGAACATCTTAAAAGAGGAAAGGTTGAGGGAAGGAACTCCAGAGTTTTGGAACTAGGCGGTTTAAAGCACCAATGGTGAAGTGATGAAAATTGGGGATGTGTAAGGGACCGGAATTGGGAGTGCAGAGATCTCGGAGGATTGTGAAGAAGGTTACAGGAGGGACAAGGTCATGGAGGGATTTGAAATTAAGGATGAAAAAGAAGCTATAGAGAACTATTTGAAATAATAAAATGCTTTTTTCAACAATACAATAAATTTATAAAGCAACTTTATAGAAGCGTAGGAACAGGAGTAGGCCATTCACTCTTCCATTCTGTCCTATCATTCAGTTTTATCATGGCTGCTTTGTCCCTCAACCCCATTTACCATCTTTTCTCAATATTATTTATGAAGAGAAACAGCCTATTGGTACTGCACCTAAGTACACCATGGAATGCCAGGTTATGGGCCATGGGCACACTGGCATAGGGTAAATAAAGTCGAGGAGTTAAATGTGTGGCTCAAAGATTGGTGTGGGAGGAATGGGTTTCAGTTCATGGGGCACTGGCATCAGTACTGGGGTCGAAGGGAGCTGTTCCGGTGGGATGGGCTTCACTTGAACTGTGCTGGGACCAGTGTCCTGGTGAATTGAATAACTAGGGCTGTCGAGAGGGCTTTAAACTAAAAAAAAGGTGGGGGGGTTGGGGGGGAGGGTTCTGGAGAGGGGATACGTAGGCTTATGAAGCAAAAGGACAGCCTTTCAGGGCAGCTATTTAGGTAATGATACCCAGAGTGTGACAGGAAGGGACAGAGTGTACAAACATAAAAAAACAGCAGCAAATAGGGTCAAAGGGTGAAAAAATGGTAAAAAGGCAAAATTAATGGCTCTTTACTTAAATGCACATAGTATTCGGAGCAAAATTAATGAATTAACGGCACAAATAGAGGTTAATGAGTATGATCTTATAGCCATTATCGAGACATGGTTACAAGGAGACCAAAGCCGGGAACTAAATATTCAGGGATATGTGACTTTTTGAAAGGAAAAGCAGGAAGGAAGGGGTGGTGGGGTAGCTTTATTATTATGAGATGGAATAAGTACAATAGCAAGAAATTATCTTGGATCGGAAGATGTGGAATCCATATGGGTGGAGATAAGAAATAACAAGGGGAAGAAGACACTGGTGGGAGTGGTTTATAGGCCCCCCAACATTAGCTATGCTGTAGGGCAGAGAATAAATCAGAAGATAATGATGACATGGAAAAGGCAGTACATTAACTATGGGTTACTTTAATCTTCATGTAGATTGGGAAAATCAAATTGGCAGGGATAGCCATGAGCAAGAATTCATAATGTGTATTCGGGACAGTTTCCTAGAATTATATGTTGTGTATCCAAACAGGGATCAAGCTATTTTGGATCTGGTAATGTGTAATAAGGCAGGTTTAATAAATAATCTCAGAGTAAAAGATCCCACAGGAAACAGTGACTATAACATGGTAGAATTTAGCATTCAGTTTGAGAGTGAAAAACTTGGGTTGGAAATAACTGTGCTAAGCTTAAATAAGGGTAATTACAAAGGAATGAGGGCAGAGTTGGCTGGAGCAGACTGGGAAAGGTGTTTAGCAGAAGAGACAGTTGATGAACAATGACAGACGTTTAAGAAAATAATTCATGACTCACAACAAAGGTATATCTCAGTGAGGAAGAAGGATTGTAGGAAGGGGATAAACCAGCCATGGTCAGCCAAGGAAGTTAAGGACAGTATCAAATTGAAAGAAAAGATATACAACGTGGCAAAGATTAGTGGTAAGTCAGAGGATTAGGAAAGTTTTAAAAACCAACAAAAGATGACTAAAAAAAGGGAGAAAATAAACTTTGAGGGTAAACCAGCAAGTATTATAAAAACAGACAGTAAGAGCTTAATTAAATATATAAAAAGGAAGAGATAGGCCAAAGTGAATATAGGCCCCATAGGGAATGAGGCTGGGGAACCAGGAAATGGCAGAAGAGTTGAATAAATGCTTTGCTTCATTCTTCGCGGTAGAAGACACTAATAACATTCCAAAAATACTAAATATTCAAGGAGCAAAGGGGTGGGGGGTGGATACAATGACTATCACTAGAGAAAAAGTACTAGGGAAACTAATGGGGCTAAAGGCCAATAAGTCCCCTGGACCTGATGGATTGCATTCTAGGATATTAAAGGAAGTAGCTACAGAGATAGTGGATGTATTGGTAGTAATCTTCCAAGAATCCTTAGATTCTGGAAAAGTCCCAGAAGATTGGAAAACTGCCAATGTAACACCCTTATTCAAAAAGGGAGGGAGACAAAAAACAGGTAACTATAGGTCAGTTCGCTTAACATTCATCATTGGGAGATTGTTAGAGTCTATTATAAAGGATGTAATAGCAGAGCATTTAGAAATACATAATATAATCAAGCAGAGTCAGCATGGCTTCATGAAGGGGAACTCATGCCTGACAAATTTATTAGAATTCTTGAGGAGTTAACAGGCAGAATAGGTATAAGTGAACCAGTAGATGTAATAAATTTGGATTTCCAAAAGGCGTTCAATAAGGTACCGCACATAAGGCTGCTTAATAAGATAACAACCCATGCTATTGGGGGTAGTATATTAGCAAGCTGGACAGTTGGGATAAGGTGGGCATTTTCAGGGTGACAACCTGTAACTAGTGGAGTGCCACAGGGGTCAGTGCTGGGGCCACAATTATTTACAATAGATATTAATGACTTGGATGAAGGAAGTGAATGTACTATCGCCAAGTTTGTGGATGACACAAAAATAGGTGGGAAGGCAAGTGGTGAGGATGACACAAAGAGTCTACAGAGGGATATAGACAGGTTCAGTGAGTGGGCAAAAACTTGGCAGATGGAATATAATGTAGGAAAATGCGAGGTTATGCACTTAGGTAGGAAGAATAGAGGAGCTGAATATTATTTAAATGGAGAAAGACTGCAGAAAGCTGCAGCACAGAGGGATTTGGGGGTCCTCATGCATGAATCACAAAAAGCTAGCCTACGTGTTCAGCAGGTAATAGGGAAGGCAAATGGAATAAAAACAAAAAAACTGCGGATGCTGGAAATCCAAAACAAAAACAGTTCTGTCGAAGGGTCATGAGGACTCGAAACGTCAACTCTTTTCTTCTCCGCCGATGCTGCCAGACCTGCTGAGTTTTTTCAAGGCAAATGGAATGTTGCCCTTTATTTCAAAGGGAATGGAGTATAAAAATAGGGAAGTCTTGCTAAAACTATACAAGGCACTAGTTAGACCTAGAGTACTGTGAGCAGTTTTGGTCTCCTTATCTAAGAAAATATATACTGGCATTGGAGGCAATCCAGAGAAGGTTCATTAGGTTTATCCCGGGTATGAAGGGATTTTCTTATGAGAGAGGTTGAGTAGGTTGGGCCTGTACTCATTGGAGTTTAGAAGAATGAGAGGCGACCTTATTGAAACATATAAGATTCATAAGGGGCTTGACAGGGTAGATGCTGAGAGGTTGTTTCCCCTTGTGGGATAGTCTAGGACCAGAGGGCATAATCTCAGAGTAAGGGGTTGCCCATTTAAGACAGAGATGAGGATGAATTTCTTCTCTCAGAGGGTTGTGAATCTGTGGAATTCTTTACCACAGAGGGCTGTAGAGGCTGGGTCGTTAAGCATATTCAAGGCTGAGATAGACAGATTTTTAACTAGTAAGGGAATCAAGAGTTATGGGGAAAAGAGAGGAAAGTGGAATTGAGGATTATCAGATCAGCCATGATCTCATTGAATGGTGGAGCAGACTCAATGGGTCAAATGGCCTCCTTTTGCTCCTATGTCTTATGGTCTTATGGGCTCATGTCCATGACACCTGACTTTCAGAGTTCCCAACCTTGACCATACTGCTACGCTGATCGGATAGGCAAATGCATAGTACTGCTTTAAAAGACAAGATTGAAAACCAGATGAAGTGTTAGTGGCTTAGTGGGTAACACTGTCTCACCTCTGAGTCAGAAGATTGTAGGTTAAAACCCACTCCTGAAACTTGAGCACATAATCTAGGCTGACACTCCAGTGCAGCATTGAGGGAGTGCTGCACACCAGTCAAAGGTGTCGTTTTTCAGATGAGATGTTAAATTGAGACCCAGTTGGTTCACGCAGGTAGACGCAAATTATCCTATCTCATTAGGGTTGCCAACTGTGATTAAATGTATTCCTGGAGGTTTCATCACATTACTTTCCCCCACTCTCCAGCAATTCTTCAGCCAACACATCCATCCTTGTGATGTACTGCCTTCCTATGCCAGTTGGAAAACAAAAAAACTCATTACCCAATTGGATGCTGCTTGACTGTCAGCCAAACAGTCTTTTATTCAATTTTCAATATTTTCATATCTGATAAAGAGAAATGTTCAAAGAAAATGACAAAAAAAATATATATTTTCTTATGTACCTACAATTTTTCTCCAGGGTTGCACACAGCAGTGTCCTGGAGATTGATTTTCAATTCCTGATATCTCCAGCCCAATCCTGGAGGGTTGGCAACACTACATGTGGCCAGTATAGGGGAGTTCTTCCAATTGCCAGGGGTTGGTATTTATTCCACAAACAACCAACATCTAAAAACAGCTAATCTGATCATCATCACCATTTGTGGGACCTTGATGTGCACAGATTGGTTGCTGCGTTTCCTACATTCCAACTGTGACTTCATTGTTTCTGTTCGGTGTTGTCAGGTATACTTTATTTGTTGCAAACCACTCATTGTAAAAGATGTTTTAACAATACAGGTCTTTCTTTCTTATCCTTCTCTGCTCTGTGGAGAACAATCCCAGTTTCTCCAATCTTTCCCCACAACTAAAGTTCGTCATCCCTAATACCATCTAGTAAATCTCCTCTGCCCCCTCTCCTTCCTAGACATGATGTCCAGAATTGGACATAATTCTCTAGCAGGGGCCTAACACATGATTTATTAAGATTTAGAATGACTCCTTTGCTTTTGCACTCGATGTATAAAGATCATAAGTCTTTTTTTTGCAAGAATCTACTTGATTCATAAAATATCTAAAAGAACATTAAGAAAAAATTTCAAAATAGTCATTACAGAAAGTGCAACGATATTTAAATTATCCACATAGATCATGTTGTGCTCTGAAGTGCTTCAATCCAATTGTGATGTAATATTTACTGTATACATTCAAAGTGAGTCATACAAGCTAAGGGGTTCTATACAATTTACAGCACCTCAGTGCACTATGGCTGAAGGGCCGTAGACAGCGACCTTTCCCCGTTGCGCCTTTGCAGTGGCTGCCCCAAGCTTTAATGCGTCCCTCAGCACATAGTCCTGGACCTTGGAATGTGCCAATCTGCAACACTGGGTCGGGGACAACTCTTTGCACTGCAAGACCAACAGGTTTTGGGCAGACCAAAGAGCGGCTTTCACCGAGTTGATGATCCTCCAGCTGCAGCTGATGTTTATCTCGGTATGTCCCTCTGGGAACAGCCTGTAGAGCACAAAGTCCTGTGTCACAGAACTGCTCAGGATGAACATCGACAAAAACCACTGCATCTCTGTCCAGACCTTCTTTGCAAAAGTACATTCCATAAGGAGGTGAACAACAGTCTTTTCCCCACCACAGCCACCTCAAGGGCAACATGCAGAGGATATGAGATTCCCGTCATGTAGGAAAGATCTGATGGGGACCGCCTTTCTCACTACCAGTCAAGTTATGTCTTTGTGCTTGTTTGAAAGTTCTGATGATGAGGCATTCTGCCAAATGACTTTGACAGTCTGCTCAGGGAATCCAACAGCATCCGCCATCTCCATTTCCCACAGGACCTCTGGGATGTTACATGCAGACCACTGCCTGATGGACTTGTGGTCTGCATAAACTTTTCCACAAGGGATAGGTGGTATAGCACAGTCCAACTACTTGGAGCATTCCGCAAAAGTGTGGCCAGACCCATTCTTCGCATCAATGGAACAGGTGGAGCCTCAACACATAGTGACACTTAGTGTTTGCTACAGAGGATCTATGCATAGATTGATACAGCCACGTACAAAAGTGGCCATCAGGATGAGGGCAATGTTGGGTATGTTTTTCTCCCTTTATCTAGAGGCTTGTACACATCGTGTCACTGCGAACATGGTCCATTAGGCCTTCAGATGAAGTGGAAGATGGTTTGGGTGATCGTCACAGCGCAGGAGTGAGGAATGGGCCAGACCTGCACAGCAACACCAAGAATGCCTCACACCTGATGACCAGGTTCTTACCTGTAATGAAACGTTGCTCTCATGCCCAGTTTTTGTTTGACCATAGCTATTCGCTCCTTCCAGTTTCTAGTACCTGACCCGGTCCTTCCAAACCATATCCTTCAGGCATTCTCAAAATCGCCTTTGCTTTTTTAAATAAAAAGATTTATGACTTTGTCCTACCACCTGGAAAAGATGGGCTCTCTTTTCCTGCGCCCCTTTTAAAATTGTACCATTTAATTTAAATTTATGGAAGCTTTCTTTATTTTTTAATTTGAATGTTGCATCTTAAGGCACTAAGATTGTGAATGATTTATGAATATTTGAATCCCAACATAGGAACAAGGAGCAGGAGGAGGCCATTCAGCCCCTCGAGCAGCTCCGCCATTTAATAAGATCATGGCTGATCTGATGGTAACCTGAGACCTACATCCCACCTACACCCGATAACCTATCACCACCCGCTTATTTTCCAAGAATCTAACCAGCCTCAGGTATGTATGTAAAATATTCAATGAATTTCACCCAGAGCGTCAGAACTCTCATGTGATGATTGGTTTATGAGCTGCCAATCAGCTTCTCACTGACCAATGAATGATCTTGTTCCGCCTTAAACCCGTGACGTCCGGCGAACCGGGCCCATGGCTGCGTTCTCAACCAAACCTGCTGAGGCGCAGTCCCCGCCTCTGGACCACACTAATTGGTTTAGTGACGTCAGGGCCAGAAGAGCCCCGGACATTTTATTGGTGAATGGGGTTGTCAGTCAAGGAATGGACTTCCGGTGAGAAGGTTAG
This sequence comes from Carcharodon carcharias, assembly GCF_017639515.1. Classification (NCBI taxonomy): domain Eukaryota; kingdom Metazoa; phylum Chordata; class Chondrichthyes; order Lamniformes; family Lamnidae; genus Carcharodon; species Carcharodon carcharias. Next base: position 149,897,599 of record NC_054474.1, on the reverse strand, counting down.
GTTGTAGTGTGTTGGGAGCAGTTGTCCTTTGAGGTGATGAAGAGCAAAGACGGATTGCTGCTCTGGTTGGTGAGTGAGGTACAATAGATATTGTTAATAGATTAACAACGAAAATAATCCACATTGACGATAAAATAAATATTTTTTGTAGAAGAAGTAGTAAATGTGAGGTTAATTTACCTTTTGGTTCTCTCACTCCATGGTTACAAGAAGAGGGGTGGGCAGAAGCTCAGTAATTTAAGTATTAAATTACAAACCACAGCTATAATCAGAATTAAATCTTTCTTACTTGTAGTTGTATGGGAGCTCAGTGTGAGACCTACATTACATTGTAAGAGGGACGGTAAAATGGTGGTTACCTTCACGTGCCATCGATTGGTTGGTTGCTCCTGAGAGGCTTTGCGGGGTGGTTGACCAACTGGTGTGTTTGTTGAGCGGTGTACTCCAATTTTCTTGTCCCCCTTCCCTGCTCTGTGCTATGCCTCTGCCCCCTGCCCTCGATTGCTGAGCAACACCATCACCTTGTGACTGGCAACCTGGCCGAGATCAGCCACTCGAAATCCAGATTGTGTGTGATTTAGCGGTGAAGACATGGAACTTGGTATCACGGAGTGGTTCAGGTGAATAGTATAGATACATTTAAGGGGAAGCTAGATAAGCATGTGAGGGAGAAAGAAATAGAGGGATATACTGACAAGGATTTGTTAGAGGAGTGGGAGGAGTTTTCTCTGGAGCATAAACATCAACTTAGACCTGTGGGGCTGAATGGCCTGTTTCCTCCTGTAAAACTCCATGTAATTCTTTGAATCTGGATCTATTTCTCTGTCAGCAGTATCTCTTGGATATTTTATCTGCTGGTATGTGAGGGATGTCAGTGCCAAGAAATAGAACACCTTCTCATTATCAGCATTGATCATTCTCAGGTCAGGTGTAGTATGGTGATCTTATGAGAAAGAAAGAACATTTATTTATGTACTGCATAGTATTTATAGCACAGGAGCATTTTTAGTGCCTTTCAATCCCTCAGGGCTGTCCTAAACTACTTAGCTGCTATTGATCTGTTTTGGACGTGTATGTCACTGATATTTTTTGCATGTAGTAATATTGCTGAAACAGCAAATCAACAACTGTTGCTGTTTGATTCAAGGAGAAATGTTGGACCAAGTTGTGAGATCCTTTATGCTCACTTGTTCAGACCTTGGTTCAATGTCTCAGTACCTCTGACGAGATAGCACTTCCTCAGTGCCACGTCATTCGGGATTAGGTGCTCAAATCCCTGGAGTGAGACTTGAACCCATAACACTTTGGCTCAGAGGTAAGAGTGTTACCACTGAACAAAAGAGGATGGAATTGAACATCCTTTATTCTGCCTAACGAAACAATCAACAGGTAAAGCTTAGAGCTGCAGCACAATTATAGTCCATTATGTCTATGCTGACTCTTTGTTACTACAATCCTGAATTAACCCCACTGCCTCCTCTCTCTTCCCCCTAAACTTGTATTTTTCTCTGCATCAAATATTTGTCCAGAGTCTTTCTTAAAAGATTCCATGATCTGTGCCTCAGCCACTTGCCATGTAAAGAAATTTTCCTGAATTGCTCTCCTCATTCTCATGAACTTTCATCACAGACTTCTCAACCAAATAAAGTAGTCTTTCCTAATTCACTTCTTCAGAATTTGTCCTACTATTGGGCAATCTCTTTTAACCCTGTTCTAGCAATCTCTACTCTGGTAGAAACAATCTCAATATCTCCAGTTCTTCCTCCTAACTATAATGAGTCTGTATTATCCTCTCTCTATGGCTTTAATTGCCTTTCTATAATCAAGGATCCAAAATTGCGTGCATTATTTTAACACTGGCGTACCAAATTTTTGTACAAGCTGGTCATTTTTATTTAAACTGTACTTCTCTATGCCTTTTTTTGTAAACACACAATACTATCAGCCTTCTTATGGCTTTATCCATGTGTATTTACACTTTTGAGTATTCTATATGTTTAAAGCTCCTGGTCTCTTTGTTCATGGATTAGATGGGGTAAAAAGCTCCATCTTTGTAGTCCCAACAGTGTTCTTCAGGCCCACCTTTAGCAGAGTGGCAGACGCAGGCAGTTTACTGCATCCCACAGAGTGTGCCTGTAAATTAAAGATGGATTGGGACCATTTGATCTGCAGGCCCATACACAGTAGAAACTTGATTTGAGGAGAAAAATAATTTGCATTTCTATAGCGCCTTTCACAGCCCCATTCCAAGGTCTGGTAACAGCCAACGGAATACTTTAGAGGTGTAGTCAATGTTCTAATGTAGGGAAACATGGCAGACAGTTTGTACACAGTAAGATCCCACAAACAGTGAGGAGGTAGTGACCAGATAACCTGTTTTTGTGATATTTGTTGAGGAATAAATATTGCCCAGGACACTGTGGAGAGCTCCACTCCTCTTCTTCAAATATGCTCCACACAAACCTCCTCCCATTTTACCTTTTCAGCATGTCCTTCTATTCCTTTTTCCCTTGTGTTTAATGAGCTTTGCCTTAAATACATCTATGCTATTCATCTCAACTAGTCCATGTGGTACTGGGTTCCATGTTTTTAGCACCTTCTGGGTAAACAAATTTCTCCTACTCCTTATTGGATTCACTAGTGACTATCTGAGCAATTTGATTGGTTATTTAGAGGTTGCTGGTTGTGGAACCAGGTTTACTTACAACAGTTGGAGGTTTTGAGCTAATTAGCTTGGTTAACTAACAGACGCTTGTTTAAAATGTGATAGCTGATTAATGATGCCGTGGACATGTTTAAGGTGAGATGCATGTTTGGCCAGAGCAGTGCATGTCTTGTCAGCAAGTACAGTGCGTGGCTCAAATTCAGTGCTTTGCTTGAACCATGAAGCTGCTTCTAGTGCCAGCATCGTCATTACAGCCGAGTCAGCCTGTTTATACAAGAGTACTGTAATTATTGACAGTACCTGAGATAATGGCAGCATCCAGCCACAGCATAATGGCAAGTAAAAAGGAAAGTTTGCCTTTCATGACCTCAGGACATCACAAAACATTTGCAGCCAATTAAATCACAGAATCTTTGCAGTGCAGAAGGAGGCCATTCAGCCCACTGAGTCTGCACCGCCTCTCTGAAAGAGCATTCTACCTAGTCCCACGCCCTGCCTTATCCTTGCACATTCGTTCTTTTCAGATAGCAATCCAGTGCCCCCGATCGAACCTGCTTCCTCCACCCTCTCAGGAAGTTCATTCCAGACTCCAACCACCTTCTGTGGAAAACATTTTTCCTTATATTACTCCTTTCTGCCAATTATTTTGAATCTGTGCCCTCTAGTTCTTGATGCTCTCTTGAGTAGGAACAGTTTATCTCACTATTTACCCTGTCCATTCCCCTCAGGATCTTGAATATCTCCATGAACCTTCTTTTCTCCAAGGAAAACAGTCCCAATCTCTCCAATCTATCCTCATAGCTACAGTTCTTCAACCCTGGAATCAGTCTTGTGAATCTCCTCTGTACTGTCTCCAATGCCTTCACATCCTTCCTCCAGTATGGTGCCCAGAACTGGTTGCAGTACTCCAGATGAGGCCAAACTAGTGTCTTATAGAAGTTCAAATTGACCTCCTTATCCTTGTACTCAATGCCCCTATTAATAAAGCCTAAGGAACAATATGCTTTATTAACTGCTCTCTCAACATGCCCTGCAATCTTCAATGATTTATGTGCATATACACCAATGTCCCTATGTTCCTGCACCTCCTTTAGAGTTTCTCCCTTTATTTTATACTTTATATCCATATTCTTCCTGCCAAAATGAATCTCTTCACACTTCCCTGCATTGAACTTCATGTGTCACTTGTCTGCCCACTCCACCAACATGTCAATGTCCTTTTGAAGTTCAAGACTATCCTCATCACAGTTGACAACATTTTCAACCTTCATATCATCTGCAAATTTTGAAATCATGCCCTGCACGCCACAGTCTAGGTCATTAATATATATCAGGAAGCGCAAGGATCCCAACACTGACCTTTGGGGAACTCCACTACAAACCCTCCTCCAATCTGAAAAGCAACCATTAACCACTACTCTTTGTTTCCTATCACTGAGCCAATTTCTTATCCAAGTGCCTATTCTCTCTTTTATTCCATGAGCTAGAATTTTGCTCACAAGTCTATTGTGTGGCACTGTATAAAATGCCTTTTGAAAATCCATAAACACCGCCTCAACAGCATTGCCCTTTATCAACCTTCTCTGTTACTTCCTCAAAAAAACTTCAAGTTAGTTAAACATGATTTTCCCTTAATGAGTCCTTGCTGGCTTTCCTTAATTACCCTGCTCTGTATGAGTGATAGTTGATTTTGTCCTTGACTATAGCTTCCAGAAGCTTCCCTACCACTGAAATTAAACTGATTGGTCTGTGGTCGCTGGCTTTATCCTTCCACCCCTTTTTGAACACATGCTTTTGAATTGCAGTCACTGTTGCCATAACAACTTACATTTGTATTTACTGTATTTCCCATGGCGCTTCACAGGAACATGAGACAAAATTTGACACTGAGACACATGACTAGAAGCTTCATCAGTGAGGTGTAACTCCAGTGTAAGAGGTGAAGTAATTTAGTGCAGTGAACGATTTGTTATAATGAATATATTGGGCTTGCCTGACATGTTTCTTACAGCAAGACTGCAGCGTATATATGCCAGTCTTATATTGAATAGCAGATTTACTGTATACGACATACAGGAGTGTAGCATCTTGGTAATGTAATATGCATCTGTGGAAAAAAATGGCTGTGTTCAATGGATGAACACACTTGGGGATCATCTGACTCTGAACTTCTCAAGCTTGGATTTTTTTTTGCTATTTATAGCAATATTTAAATCTCTTGAGTTTCTTCCTGGCATGTAGAACACTCCCAGCTATTGTTTAGTGCATCAACAGTCAGTAGCTTGGTTCCTTATAATTCTCTCCCTAAGAAAAAAAATTAGTGTGAGGTGTTATCACATGCCATCGGTTCTTGGGTAACTGGTGTCTAATTCCTTCCTGACTCAATTGATGAATTGTTTGACACTTTTGCTTTCAGAATGCCTTCTGGACTTTTTGTATATTTAACCGTTCACGGTTGTTTAGTTCTGTATTCAGTATACTTACCATTCTCTTTGGAGGAAAATGAATCTAGGTTGACACTACAGCCACAAGCTGCCTCTTTATTTCCTCCTGCAGTCTATAGGATGGTGCTTTAGCCAGTTATCCTTTAAATCTCATTTACAAGTTTAGGCAGGGAAGATGCAGTAGTAACATCAGCTGTTTGCAGCACAAGATCGGGCCAGTCTGTTTATGCCTCTGCTGACTTTTTGCTACAGCAATCTGCCCTGCTCTTTTTTTCCCTGTAGCGCTGTATCTTTCTTCATGTATTTATCCAGTTTTCCTTTAAAAGAAGACTTGGCATCTTTATCTACTCCCTGTAACAAAGCATTCCATGCTGTGACATCCCTCTGCATGAAACGGCAATGACTTGCAGCATAAAAAAGTTTTATAAATGCAGGTAGTTAGGATCTGGAATGCACTGCCTGAGGGTGTAGTGGAGGCAGGTTCAACCATGGTTTTCCAAAGGGAATTGGATAATTACCTGAAGGGCAAAGATTTGCAGGGCTATGGGAAAAAGGCAGGGGTGTGGGTCTACCTGAGTTGCCCTTGCAGACAATGGGCATGAGCACAATGGGCTGAATGGTCTCCTGTGCTGTAAACATTCTATGTATAAGCACCTTTTTTAAATATAGAATAATGTCTCATTGTTCTTCACTGGACTGTATCCAGATAGAAACCTCTGAGCTGCAGGTGTTCCTATGAGGGGTGATGAGAAACTTGGTTGAAAAGGGGGAGAGAGAGAGAGGTTTTGGGCAGCAGCAAATTGGTGGCCCATAGAGCAGCCATGTCTGGTTGCTGCTGGGGATGTTCTGTCTCTGGAGGCAGGGAACAAAATCACCTGTAAGGTGATATGTGCCACTTTGCGAGCTCGAGGCAGAGCTGTTATCTATTACAGGTAGTTGACTTTCTCCTTTGCACTATAATTCAGGCAGCATCAGAGGGCAGGGATCGGCTGGCATTTGCTTCTCATTTTTCAGCATGTTATTTGAGCTGCTGCGTTGAATTACAGCAAGGTGACCCTACTGGCTGGTTGCAAACTGTGTAACTCGAGCTGGTTTGCTTCATTTACTTAGCAATTAAATTTTCATCTTTGTGTTTTAACTTTTTATTTAAAGCTGGCATCTTATTTTTTAAAGAAGTTATCAGGGTGAGTGGGTTGTCATTTTGTGTATTTTCCTTGTTTTAGTTTAGATTAAGCAGGAAACTCCATGATTGGTGGCCGTGCAGGCCCCAAGATTTTGAATTCCCTCCCTAAACCATCCTTAAAAGCCACCTCTTTAAACAATCACCTCTTCTGATATTTCCTTCTCTAGTTTGGCATCCTGCATTCTGTGGCTATGTTCCTGTGGGTTGCCCAGAGCCACTTTTGTCTGTTAAAGATGCTATATAATTACAAATTTTAGTTATAACATTGTACTTCTTTAGTGACATCATAATCACTCCGGTCGGTTGGCACTTTCACTGGAAATGTCTTCGACAGTACTTTTGAAACACTCCAACCTCTACCACCTAGAAGGACAAGGACAGTAGTCTCGGGAACACCACCACCTTCAAGTTCCCCTCCAAGTTATGCACCATCCTGACCTGAAAATGTATCGCTGTTCCTACAGCATTGCTGTGTCAAAATCCTGGAATTCCCTATCTAACAGTACCAAACCACATTGACTGCAAGAGTTCAATTTCTGAGGGCAGTTGGGATCAGCAATAAATGCTAGCCTTGTTAGCGATGCCCACATCCCCTGAACAAAGTACAAGAAAAAGTTAAAGCTTTTTAGTTTGGCTAAATTATGCACTGGGTAGAAATAGCAGTTTTTCTGAGCTTTTCCCTGTATCCGCTGCTCTTTCCTTTAATATTTATTCCTTGCTCCTGAATATAAATGCTAGAGGTTGCAACAATTCTCCTTGATAACTTGTGTTTCTTTTTCTTAACAGCATTTAAGGTTTGTTCTGTACCAAAACATATCCTGAATCCCCCCCAACTTTGGGGCTGAGGATGTCTGATGAGATAGTGGGAAGTGTGCCTCACTCCGTGTCCAAGGTACCTGTCTTTTAAATGTTTTTCAATCACCTCTACTCATTGTTTAAGTAACAAATTATTCACACTAACCTACCGTAATTAACTGGAGCAATGCTGCCCCTACACCCCTAAATGGTTCTGACTACACGTGGTATGAGACTGAGATCTAACAAAACAAGAGAATTGCAGATCCCATCCTTAATCTGTGCTGTTACCTGATCTCAGTTGAGGCATTGGTATGTAAGTGTTGTAGTAATAGAGAAAATGGGGATTCCAAACCCCACCATGGCCATTTTTGAATTCAGTTTGGCATCAGTAAAAATGCTGTCAGATAGTTGTAAAAATCCAGCTGATTCAGTGATGTCCTTTTGGGAAGGAAACCTGCTGCCCTGATCTGGTCTGACCACCTTGTGACTCCAGTCCCACACCAATATTGGCTTTTAACTGCTCTCTGAAGTAATCTAGCAAACAATTGTATCAAACTGCTACCAGTGTTTCAAGTAGAGCACCAACCACCAGCTTCTCAGGGCAACTTGGTATGGGTAAGAAATGCTGGCACTGTCAACGATGCCTGTATCCTGCAACATTTTTGAATATATTTCAGGCTGGGATAGATAGGTTTTTGGTGTCTCAGGGAATTAAGAGATATGGGGAGTGGGCAGGAAAACTGAGTTGAAGCCCAAGACCAGCCATGATTGTATTGAATGGTGGAGCAGGCTTGACAGGCCGTGTGCTTTACTCCTGCTCCTATTTCTTGTGTTCTTGTGGCTAATTGCTGGAAGATTTGTTTTTCTTTGGATGGTGGGGTTTGTGTGGAAACAGCCTATTCTTTCATATATTAAAACTGCTGTTTGTGAGCTGTGCATGGGTCTAGTGTCAAGTGAGAAACATGCGACTGTGTAGAAATATTGGCAAGTGATATAGGTCAAGTAAAGCTGTTACTTGCACCTTCTGTGGAAGTGTTGGAGCAATGCTAGTGCAACATCCTGTCCCAGGTTTGGGACTGAATTTTTTTTAATCATACATGGCCTCCTTTACTGCTGGCACAATCAAAATTATCATCCTTGTTTTCAAATCCATCTCAAATAACCCCCCACCCCTTCTCTTACCCTCCTCCAGCCCTATAACTCTCTATAACTCTCTGAGATCTCTTTGTTCCTCCAGTTCTGGCCTCTCGCACAACACCGATCCCCTTTGCTCCACCATTAGTGACTATGCCTTCAGCTGCCTAGACCCTAAGCCCTGAAACTCCACCTGCAAATATTGCTCATGCACTCTGTCTTTGACTAAGCTTTTGGTCACCCATCCTAATATCTCCTTGCATGGCTCGTTGTCAATTTTTGTTTTTTAGCACCTTGAGACATTTTACTTTGTTAAGGGTGCTATATAAATAAAATCGATTGATGTATGCCACTTTGGTCAAGATTAATGTTGATGTGTGGTTTGGAATGACTCGCTGATGGGCCTGCAGCTGCTTGGCTAGGTGCTGGGTTGAAAACTGAAAATGCTTTGGGAGGCTGCAATAATAACTGAAGTACGTTCCTGCATCATTCCTGTTTGGGCAGTACTCCTATTTAAGTATAGCCATTTTGTGTTGGGTGCTACTTTATTTTCTGGAGAATTTAGGTTTAGGACGTTAGCGCATTCATGGTTTGCCTGAGCTTTCCCCATCTGCTGTGCTCAATATTCCACTGAATTTTGAAATCACCTCTCTTGGGTTTCATCCAAACCTGGCTCTCAATCTCTGCTTGCTGTAAGAGTCTTACGTGAATTTGGTTTGAGGCTGCCTCATTTTCTGAGAACAATACTCAATGGAAAGACACTGAAGGATGTGGATGAAAAGAGGGGACTCAAGATTCAAATCCTCTGAAAGTGTAAGTGCAGGTTTATAAAACCATCTAAAAAGGTCAACATCAGTTAGGGGAGAGGCCATAATAAATTTGTACAAAACATTGGGTTAGGTTCTTAGACTTGACTCCAATTTTTTGGTTTGTAAATAATCTTTGAGTTCAATTTGTCTTGACACACTTAATGTCTTAAGCAATAGTCATGCAGAGAAATAAACAAATTATCCATTTTTGCACTGGGTTAAGCCAAAACCCTCATCAATTTTTTCAATCTTATCTCTATAAATTGAGAAGGAAAGCTTAAAATCTTTATAGGGCTCTAATCACTTGCATCTTTCCTGGTAGCCTTTGATTTGTTATGGTGTGGTAGGAGTTTCATAACTAATTTGTTGATTATTGTTTTGTTTGTGATGCAGGCTCCCGTTCAATCTGAGAGACCATTGACTTTTATTAAGTATTTCTTGCTAACAAAGAGCTCTCCTTGCTGACAGTTTTTTTTCCCTGCTAAGTGTAATCCTTGCCCTGAAACATTCTGGGAATGAACAATTTATTATTTCTGGAAAAGTAAAAGTCTACAAGCTATTGTATTTATAATTAAAACAAAACCTTGATCATATGTGATGAAACCAAATCCTAAACCTTCATATACATGTATATAAGAACAGGATGTCTTACAGTAGTTAGTGTAGTGTGTAATCTTCATAAAAGGAGGGACAATAAAATCATGGAGAGTATATAAGATAGATTTATTAATATGATGCCAGATTGGGAAACTGAAGAGAGACTTGAGAGACTGGGGGAGCTATTTCCAGTACAGAAGGTATGAAAACTATGCTGGTTTTGGTGGGATGAATAAGAAAGGGCAGCTTGCTCTGATTGGCCAGTCAGTGACGAGAGGTTATAAGTTTTTAAGAGAGAGTGTCGAGGAGAGGCATTTGCATCTGTTAAGGAAAAGATAGGATAATATTTGAAACAGAAGAAGATGCAGCATTGTGGGGCAGTTTTGGAGTTAGTTTTGGATGTTCTAACAAAGCCAATGCAGATGTAATGAGCTGAGTGGTCTCCTGTGCTGTTAATGATGATGATTCCTAGTGGATAAGTGGAGAATTGCAGGCATGGTCAGCCAAGTCTGGTAAAATGCACTGTTGGGATTATTGTATTGTTAGTTCACTTTCTTTTTGAAGACGTTTTTCTTCCTTCTTTCCTGCTGCCCTCAATGCCTACCTTCTCTTGCTGGGAGGATTAGAAAGCTGCTCTGTGATTTCTGTTGATGCGCCTCTTGAGGGGAGGGAAGCGAGAGAAAGGAAGAAATTACACTCTGTGGTCCTGAGTGAGTCAGCATCTCTTTTCTTGACCGCCACCCCCGGCCCCCCACCCTTTTAATCCTTACAGAGGAGTGTGGGGTTTATGCCGAGCAAGGAGTCAGACACCCAAAGCTTCATATCTTTGTGGCATTGTGTTTTTTTTTGTTGCTCACTGTGTCACCTTGTTTTTAATCATGGCTTTTTATTAATCTAGAAGGAGCAAGTGTTTAGAGCACTGAGGCTAGGGCAGCAGCTTTGATCGGAACCTCACAGTAACTGGAAGAAAGCAGCAGAGCAAGGCCGGGCAACATTTGTCGGGACTGTGGCTTCTGCCTTTACCCGCCCCCTGCCCCCACCAATCACACCCTACCCTTTTCGGGAAGAGCCTCGATGCTGAATTTCAAAATGCACTGAGAAGTGACTGAAACATCCCTCCCAACCCCCTCTGACCTTTGCCAACTGACTACACAAAAACCTCGGAGAACAGATACTTGCCTTGTGGATGTACAGCAGCAATTGACCTTAGTGCACTATGTCGTTGAGGAGAACAGATGGGGCATCTATTATCCAAGCCTTGGCGATGACTGTGGCTGAGATTCCAGTATTCCTGTACTCTACGTTTGGGCAGGTATGTCGACAACCAATGGGGTGGGTTCCATTTTCACCTCAAATATTTTTTGGGGGAGAGAGACGGATGGTGGCAGAAGTCCTGGTTCTGCATGACCACTTGTCCTCATTGGTTAACTCCTGTATTGTACATGGTTTTCGAAGTAGGTACGCCAAGTAATTTTACCTTTTTGACTATTAAATGACCTTGAAGTTGCATTTTTTTAAAAACTAAGTTTTATGAGCCTGTTATCCTATCATCCTCATCCTCCTCATCAACACACCTGTAAAGAATTAGCCTTTGAGCTGGAGTGGTAGAATTCTAAGTGTAGTCATAGATCAGGCAGAGTTTGACCCAATGAGGGGGAATTATTTAACATAGAAACGAAGAAAATAGAAGGAGGAGTAGGTCATTTGGCCCTTCGAGTCTGCTCTGCCATTGAATATGATCATGGCTGATCCTCTGTCTCAAGCTCAACCTATACTCCTGCTCTCTCCCCATATCACTTGACACCTTTAGAGTCTGGAAATCTACCTATTTTCTTCTTCCTGCATCCAGTTTGTCCATCCCTGTCAGAATTTTACACATTTCAATGAGATCCCCTCATTCTTCTAAACTCAAGTGAATACAAGCTCAATCTCTCCTCATACAACAATCCTGCCATCCCAGAAATCAGTCTGGTGAACCTTTGCTGTAATCCCTCTATGGCAAGTATATCCTTTCTTAGATAAGGTTAGGTAAGAGGGATTACTTGTTAGGATGAAAGATGCGAATGATGGAGAATGAAATACCTTTTCCTGTGTCGCGCATCACAAGGTCGAGGAGAGATAGCCTCAGCCCCAATCTCAGAATAACACTTACATTCGAGTTGTTAAGCTTTATGCATCAATCACCCTATGGCCTTTCCCTCTGAAATAAGTTGTGCCAAGATTTTTTTGTTTTGTAGGTCCTAGACTGTCCAGCCTAATTCCATATGTGGCCCATGTAACTAACAGAGAGGAACCTTTTGTACCTTCAGCCTGGGCTGATTATTACATAGCCTGTTTCTGTTTCTGTGAATTCTGTTGGTCTTTCTGCTCCACACGTGTTTCATCCCACTCTCTTCACTTCATCACCAACATTAACTGGGTTAGTCATAGTGTGATAGGTTTAGAGGGAGCGGAATTCTAAAAATGCATCCAGGAGAGCTTTTTAAGCCGGTGCGTGGAAGGCCCTATGAGAAGGGGCAGTCCTGGACTTAATTTTAAGGATTGAAGCCAGCAAGTGGTAGAGGTATCAGTGGGGGAACATTTTGCAGATAGTGATCGTAACTCTGTTAGATTCAAGGCTGTTATGGAAAAGGACAAGCTTGGGTCAGAAATCAGAGTTGGGGGAAAGCCGCTTTTAATAAAATCAGATGTGATTTGGCCAGAGTGGACTGGGAGCAGCTACTTTTAGGTAAATCTGCATCAGAGCAGTGGGACTCATTCAAGAAGCAAATAGGGAGAGTAGAGGGCCAACATATTCAGGTAAAGATAAAAGGATGGGACCAACAAATTCAGGGAACCCTGGATGTCGAGGGATATACAGGTGGATAAAGAGAAAAGGGGGGGCTTATGGCAGATACTGAGGGCTCAAAACAGCAGAAGCCCTAGAGGAGTATAGAATATGTAGGGGGGGACTTAAAAAGGAAATTAGGAGAACAAAAAGGGGGCATGAAAAAACATTGGCAGGTAAAATAAAGGAAAATCCAAAGTTATTTTACATGTACATTAAGAGTAAGAGAATAACTAGGGAAAGAGTAGGGTCCATTAAGGACTATAGTGGCAATTTGTGTATGGAGCCAGAAGATGTAGGTAGGGTTCTAAATGAATACTTTGTGTCGGTGTTCACAAGTAAGCGGGACAGTGTGGGTACGGAAATCAGGCAGAAAGACTGTGATACAATTAAAGAAATTAGCATAGAAAGGGAGGAGGTTCTAAATTGCCTGGCAAGCTTAAAAGTAGATAAATCTCCAGACCCGGATGAAACTTATCCCAGGCTGTTGAGTGAGGCAAGGGAGGAGATAGCAGTGATGCTGGCAATAATTTTCAATACCTCTCTGGCCACAGAAGAGGTGCCAGAGGACTGGAGGACAGCCAATCTGGTACTGTTATGCAAGAAGGGAGGAAGGGATAAACCAGGGGACTACAGGCCAGTCAGTCTAATCTCAGTGGTGGGGAAACTATTGGAAGCAATTCTGAGGGACAGAATTAATTTACACTTGGAGAGGCAGGGATTAATCACTGACAGTCAGCATGGTTTTGTTAAGGGGAGGTCATGTCTGACCAATTTGACTGAATTTTTCAAAGAGGTGACCAAGTGTGCAGATGAGAGCAATGCATTTGACGTAGTCTACTTGGACTTCAGTAAGTCTTTTGATAAGGTCCCGCATGGGAAACTGATAATGAAGGTAAAAGCCCATGGGATCCAAGGCAATTTGGCAAATTGGATCCAGAATTGGCTGAGTGGCAGGAAGCAGAGAGTGAAGGCTGAGGAGTGTTTTTGTGACTGGATGGCTGTGTCCAGTGGTTCCACAGGGATCGGTGTTGGGTCCCTTGCTGTTCGTGGTATATATAAAAAATTTAGACTTGAATGTAGGAGGGTTGATCGGTAAGTTTGCAGATGATGCAAAAATTGGTGGGTGGTAAATAATGAGGAGCCTTAGATTACAGGAGGACATAGGCTGGTCAGATGGGCTGATCAGTGGCAAGTGGAATTTAATCCGGATAAATGTGAGCAGGACATAAAAGGCACGGGAATACATGATGAATGGTAGGACCCTGGGAAGCACCGAGGATCAGTGGGACCTTGGTGTGAACGTCCACTGGTCCCTTAAGGTAATGGGACAGGTAGATAAGGTGGTTAAGAAGGCATATGGGATACTTGCCTTTATTAGCTGAGGCATAGAATATAAGAGCAGGGAGGTTATGCTGGAACTGTATAAAACGCTGGTTAGGCCACAGCTAGAGTATTGCATGCAGTTCTGGAATCTGCATTAAAGGGGAAAGATGTGATTGCATTAGAGAGAGTGCAGAGGAGATTTACCAGGTTGTTGCCTGGCTGGAGAGTTTTAGTTATGAAGAGAGATTGGATAGACTGGGGTTATTTTCCTTGGAGCAGAGGAGATTGAGGGGGGACATGATTGAGGTGTATAAAATTGAGGGGCATAGATAAGGTAGACAGGAAGGAATTTTTCCCCTTGGTGGAGGGATCAATAACCAGGGGTCATAGATGTATGGTAAGGGGCAGGAGGTTTAAAGGGGATGAGAGGAAGAATTTTTTCACCAGAGGATGGTGGGAATCTGAAACTCACTGCCTGAAAGGGTGGTAGAGGCAGAAACCCTCATAACATTTAAGTATTTGGATGTGCACTTGCGATGTCATGGCATACAAGGCTATGGGCCTAGTGCTGGAAAATGGGATTAGAATAGTTAGGTACTTGTTTGACCAGTGCAGACTCGATGAAAAAGGGCCTTTTTCAGTGCTGTAGACCTCTATAACTCTGACTCTATCTCGTGATATCAACTTATCCTTCTATCCATATCAACTTATCCTTCTATTCCTTATCTCCTTCATGTACTTATCCAGCTTCCCCTTAAATGTATCAATGCTGTTTGCCTCACTCACTCATTGTGGTAGTGAGTTCCACATTCTCACCACTGTGTGATGTCCTTGGGCTCTAGTGGTGATCCACTGCCCCAGGCTTGGATTGCTTTTCAACTCCATTTGCAGAATGGCAGTATTTTGGCGCATATTTCGCAAAGTAAAATTAAAGACCGACTGGAGTGATTGTTACCTTCCTCATTCTTGTCCCTGGAACACGTCAGTATCTTAAATTAGCTAGAATTGATTGCCTCTGTGGTTCTTTGAATTTTTAGTTTTGAATATGGGGGGCTGGGGGAAGAGATGATTGTTCTTAGGATATATTTACAATTAGCATGAAACTTTAGCATTCATCTCACTATCTTATTTAAAAAAAATCTTAGTTATTGTTTAGTATCCCTGGGTTCGCTGTCTCTTGGTAGTAGGATGGTCCCAAGTACCAATTTAGCTGACTGCTGGAACCATGAGATTCTCACCCAACTGGACTACTGTGTCTGACATTGCCCTCCTCTCCTCTGGACTTCTTTCTTGATGCAATTCAGTAAACTCATTGATTTTTATGTCCTCTTTGCTGGCACTTATTGTTAAAACTCAGCACTGCTGCACTGCAGTGAAACTGCTCTGTGACTGCTTAAAGGTATAGTCCAGGACAAAGTACTTTTCTCCAATATTTGTCCCAAAAATAAAACCTTAAAATATATTGAGGTATATTTTTCTGAACAAACTCATGTCTTACATCAGCTGTTTCTTAGATTGCCCAGTGCTTCTACTGTTGACTAAATATCACCCTGACTTGGATGCAACAATCTCACCTCTGAGCCAGAGGGTTGCGGATTCAATTCCCATTCCAGATGCTGAACCGCATAATCTAGGTTGCCACTCTAGTGCAGTACTAAGGGAGTGCTGCACTGTCAGTAGTGCTGTCTTTCAGAAAAGAAGCTAAAAGGAGGCTGTATCTGCCCTACAAAAGATCCTAAGAGCAAGAGAGAGGTTCTCTCTTGTGTCCCAATGTTTATCCCTCAGTCAAATCCACCAAATTATAACTTATCTGATCATTATCTTGCTGTTTTGGGAGCTTGCTATGTGCAGATTTGCTGTCATGTTTTATACATTACAGCACAACTACACTTAAAACACTTCAGAGGCAATTACGTATTTTTGTAGATGCCTCAAGGCCAGAAGAAATACTATCTAAATGAAAGTTCTTTCGAGAGCTTAGGGTGGGACAATGTGCCTTGCAATGGCTGTGGTGTAAAATAGTCTGTGTGGAGTTGGTTGCTGCAGTCAGTGTGTAGGTTCACACTTTTCTCTTTCCCTGCTCACCCTCCATGGGTGTTTGTTCAGTTCAAAGCCCCTCACTTCAGAAACAAATGATTGAGGGTAAATCTGTTGACCTGTCCAATCGTTCATTCCACACATCAGTGGGATATTAATCTGCAATCTTAATTTTTTAAAGCTACTTTGTTTTTTGTTTTTCACCACCTGTTTTCTCCCTCCTGGTTTTGGCTCCTTGATGGGGTGTGTTTCCATAGTTCCCAGTTGGTTTTTGGTCTCCTGTGCGAGCAGCAGCCTGTGAGCTTAGTGAGTGTTGGCAGCTGTTTGATCACACGCACACTTCCACCTCTTCTATAGCAAGCAAGAGTGGGATTCCAGGTCAAGTTTCCTCTCTCTACAGCTGAATGCAATGCCTCTACTATCACCTCCAGTCAAGAGTCCTGACTCAACATGGTAGAGATTGCTTAAATATCTATTCTTTTGTGCTTGGGGTGATTTGCTAGTTCTGGAAAATGGGACACTATTCATTTCTGATATCATTAATTCAGGAGGATGCCATTTAGTCCATTTGATCTGTGCTGGCTCTTGAAAAAGTTGTCCGATTTGTCCCACATCCCTGTAAATTTTTCATTTTCAAATATTCCTCAAATTCTCTTTTTAAAGTTACTATCGAACCTGCTTCCTCCGCCCCTTCAGAGAGTGCATTCTAGGTTATCACAATGTACTTGCAAGTATCAAGCTTTCCCAGATTCAATCCATACTCTGAAGTTCCTAAACTCTGCCCTGTCAATGTGCAACAATCCCAGGTACCCCATTCCGTTCACCATGTTGACCAGCCTTGATTAAGATTTCCACATAGAAATTGGATTGGGACTGTTCAGAGTAATTTCACACATAAACAAGAAGAAAGAACATGCATTTCAGCAGTCTGGCCTGGATTTGGCTTCCGATTCCTGAGGTGATCGGTCAGTTACTTAACCCGCTGCATCATCCAGTCCCCCAACCCTGGGATCCTCCTGTTCTCTATGGCTTCACTGTCTTAGCTGAGGCATTAGCAAGGTAAACATTTTATTTTTATTTTTATTTTTGTTAACTAATTAAGTTGTTTATGCTGCCACCTTACCATTGTAATTTATATTAAAATATTTCCATTGATTGGAGTTTGCTGATGAGAATAGATGGTGGACTGGGTTATTATCAAATTAGGACAGAAACTGAAAGTGACTAATAGAACCAAGTTTCTGAATTCTGCAACTCTTTCTGCTATGACTTTCAGTCTTGCAAATTTATTTATATAAAATCAACAATTTCAAACAAATCAATAACACTTGGCTTACCTACTCTTACTGTGCATGTTGTGATTTTAATTTTCTGAACTCCTATTCCTAACTTTTTTTTGTGGTGTCTGTATAGACTGCAAAAGGAATTGAACTAAAGGTGTTAAAAAAAAGAAGTAAAAGCTTGGCTTATTTCTCTAAATCAATTTCTTTTATTCACTTTTAGAAACATTTTTTTAAAGATGCAAATTTCAAAATTGGGATTCTTTTGAAAGCCGGATATTTACATAGATTATCCCTCTGTCATATAGCCTCCTGAAACTGTGCCCAGATCCACGTGGCCACTTGAGGCAGTTGTCACTTTTGAAAATTTAAGCACGACTCACCACTTTTGGGAGACAGTTTGGGAATGATGGAATGTGAGATCCATGGTGTAGATTGAAATGTTACAGCATTTGGTCTCAGTCACTGGAGGGATCCCTCATATTTACCTGGCTCACTGAAGAGCCCTACTGGCTGTAATTTAATATGCATTGCAGTTTGATACAGGATAATCCTGTGTAAATATCAGAGAAGTTCGGATCATGGACCCAGAAACACTCCTTTTACTCCCATCTTGGTGAATATTGTATGCATTTGCATACACTAAATGTTTGTTTATTGGTACTGGTGGAGCTGTGCCCCAGCAGGCGTTGGTGCTTTTAGTGGAAGAGGGGGAAGTAATACTTTGGGTCAGCTATTGCTCAATGGCGGCTGTTTTCCCTCTGAGTCAGAAGGTGATGGGCCAAGCCTCACTTCAGAACCATAATCCAGGCTGATACTTCCACTGCAGTGTGGAGGGAGTGCTGCAGTGTGGAGGGAGTGCTGCACTATCAGAGGCGCCTCTTTTGGATGAGACGTTGAACCGAAACATGTTTTGCCCTTTCAAGTGAATATAAATGATACAGTGGCACTATTTGAAGAAAAACAAGTGAGTTTTCCTGAGTGTACCCGTCATTCAATGCCACCAAAAGAGATTATCTGGGCTTTTAATTACTGTTTGTGGGAGCTTGCTGTGCATAAATTAGTTGCTTTTACTACATTCCAAAAATAATTTAATGGGTTGTAAAGTTCTGAGGGTGTAAAAGGTGCTTTAGAATTGCAAAGAAATTCTGTGAAATTGTGCCCTGGTAGGGGCTTTCAGGGAAAGGGGAGAAAATTAGCAAGGCAAGAAATTAAAATGTAACTTTCTAAAAAATAAAAAGAAGAAAGTTCTTTCTTTGTGTTACTAAATGTATCTGTATGGGTTCCTGTCATTCCTGTCACAGTATTGGGTGCTCAAACCGACGTGGACATAATTTTATTGGACAGACATTAAAATGTGATCATCTTCTGGAGTTGTAACTTGAAAATATTTGACTTGTGCAGATGAAGTTTTGAGGGCTGCTTTAAAGCAACATACCAGGTATGGCTCACAGAAATTGCATGGGAGTCAATACCTGGTAACCCTGAAGTCCCTTTGTGTTTTCTCCTGCCTCACTATTCCACCTCTCCTGAAGTGATTGGCTCAAGTTGAGTTCCACAGGTGCCAACATCTGTTCATCTTGCTCCAAGCTTGGGCAGTGAGTGTTGGCTCAAGGGCATCATGTTTGAACTTGATGCTGTCTTCATTCAGCGAGGGTCACTGTGTAGTGACCATGATTGGGAAACCTGACTGACCTTGGAAGAAGGTCATTGAGGAAAATGGATGCACGCTGTGTTGGCCCGATTTTAAAATTACTTGAACGCAGATTTGGGGCAGTGCATTTAGAGTTTCCCTAAGCAATGCCAGTTAATGCATTTCCCACCCAAGTCTCTAGGAGAACAAAAACAGTTCATTCTCGACTCTGACTGCAGCTTATCAGGAATGGTTGCCTGATCTGTGTGTACAAGCAGTGTAGATTAAAGTGTTAGCAGGGTGCTGAATGTGCCTACTTGCTCTGCGTCTGCCCTGAACTGAATTGAAATAAAACTTGACTGTAGATTTTATCACTGTCCTCACAGGAGGTCTAGTTACCCTCTGCCTTCTGTTGTGTATTTCCAATCCACATAGGCTGGATGGATCAGCAGGTTAGTGTGCTTTAAACAGGATAGCAGTGATGAGATGGTGCTTGTTTCATCTACCAGTTACTGTTAATTTGTAATTTGTGTTTAAGGGGAAGTTAGATAAATACATGAAGGAGAAAGGAATGTTATGTTGACAAGGTGAGTTGGGGTAGGGTGGGAAGAGGCTCATGTGGACCATAAACATATTGTCCAGTTGGACCAGAAGACCTGTTCCTGTGATGTGATTAACATATTGTGACAAATTCTAAAATGTTCTTTGTTTGGTACCATCTGAAGTCCATCTTCTCGCAACTGAGGCTGTCTCCGGGGCTGAAGAAGGTGCTTTTTGCAACAGCTTTGGGAACAGTGGCCTTGGCCCTCACAGCACACCAGCTGAAGAGGAGAGGCCGGAGGAAAAAGCAAGATGCGGAGAAATGCAGAGAGTCTCAGCTCCCTGCACTGGGCAGACTTCCACCCTTAAAGAGAGGTAAAGAAGCAATGTCACCATTTGTACGCATTTATTTATTTGAAAAAAAGGTTCTCTGCTTTTTCTGGAATGGGCTGACTTTTGCTGTGGCCATCAGTATCAGCTGTGGAGGTCCTAGGGACTATTCTTCATGCTGATCCCAGACAGTGAGGGTCAACAAAGTATTCTACCGTGGAGACCTGATCTCGTTCTCACCCAAATGTTCACATTTATATACTTCACTGCAGGAGTCACTGATTGACACTCAGGAGCAGGAAACCTGGTGGGTTTTCTGTTCTGGATCCTCTGGATGCTGTGGCACATCACTATCAAACCTATGGCATCTTCCTGGTCTGTATGACAAAGCCCCATTTACTTCACGGTGTTCCTTCTGATGTCCAGAGGCAATCCTGTAAAGTTAACATAGTGAAACCTGTGCTGTGGAGGCAAACAAAAAGACCCCCTTTATTGGGGGTCTATAACCTCCAACTTCCAATTACTATGGCCACCTTCAACAAATATAAACAGTGGCTGTCACTGACTTCATAGTTGGACCTGGTGTGAGTTATTTGTTTTGTCTTTCTTGATTCTTTAGGATAATGAGAGATGAGATCAACTAAGGCTACAAACTTTTCAGCATAATGGTTTTATTGTTAAAATGCAGCAGGTGTACAGCTCTCCCCTGCCCCAACACAACTCCCCTCCCCACCTTATGCCTTTACCACTGCTGGCTGCATAGTTGAGCACGTCATAGTTCCCTGTGTTAACCTGGCAGAACCCAAGGGGAGTTTTCCTATTCTCCTGGTAGTGTGTGAGACATGGATGCCAGTATTTAAAAAAGGAAGTACTGGCAGAAACACAATAAGTGATTCCTTCTGTGTTGTTATGAGAAAGGCCTGTATCCTCTAAACAGCCATTACCAAATGTGTCTGACATCTCTCCTCTTCCTTATAGCAACCCCACCCAAAAGAGTGCAGAGCCCAGGGAGTAAAAGCAACGATACACTTAGCGCAATCTCCTCCAGTGTGCTCAGCAGGCGATCCAGCTCTTCCCATAGTCTAACATCGGTAAGGAGCAACTAAACCAGGTGAAGTTCAATGCAGAGAAGTGAGGTGATTCATTTTGGTAGGAAGAATGTGGAGAGACAGTATAAAATAAAGGGAGAAACTCTAAGGAAGGTGCTGGAACAGGGGGACCTTAGTATATATGTACATAAGTCATTGAAGATGACAGAACATGTTGAGAGAGCAGTTAATAAAGCATATAGTATCAGGCTTTATTAATAGGGAGATTGAGCACAAGAGTAAGGAGGTCATGTTAAACTTGTATAAGACACTAGGCCTCATCTGGAGTACTGCGTCCAGCTCTGGGCACCATACTTGAAGGATTTGAAAGCATTGTAGAGAACATGGAGGAGATTTACAAGACTGATTCCAGGGATAAAGAACTATAGTTATGAAGATCGATTGGAGAGGTTGGGGCTGTTTTCCTTGGAGAAAAGAAAGCCGAGAGGAGACTTGATAGACGTATTCAAAATCCTGAGGGGTATGGACAGGATAAATGAGAAACTTCCCACTTGAGAACATCAAGAACTAGAGGGCACAGATTCAAAATAATTGGCAAAAGAAGTTAAAGTGATGAAGATTTTTTTTTTCACCCAGAGGGTATTTGGAGTCTGGAATGAATTTCCGGAGAGGGTGGTGGGGGCAGATTCGATCAAGGTATTCAAAAGGGAACTGGATCTGAAAAAAAGAATGTGCAAGGTTATGAGGATAAGGCAGGGGAGTGGGACTAGGTAGACTGCTCTTTTAGTGAGCCAGTGCGGATTTGATGCACTGTAATGATTCTGTGATGTGTTCTTCACTGTCTTTCCTGCATGAGAAGAATTGCATGGCTGTGGGGAAAGAGTGGGGCAGTGGACTAATTGGGATTCAATGAGCTGGCAGAAGCATAATGGGCTGAATGGCCTTCTGTGCTGTTTGATCCTATGTCAATTTTTAACGTCCATATGAATTGATCAGATAAAAACAGGATTGGACTGGTGTACAGATGCTCATAATTTCTAACAGGGCAAATTTGCTCCTGACATGGATATGGAAGGTAAAAATGCACAACTGGGCAAAAGCTAATTTCAGTGATTTAAGAAGGGGCTCAGCACCGGTAGATTGGAAAATGCAAGTGCAGGGTAAAGCACTGATGGAGTAATGGGCATTTAGGGAAGTGATAGTTCAGGGACAAACTAGGCATTGCCCTTTGGAGGGAAAAGCTTAATGTGCCCTGGATGATGAAGAAAATAAAACTGAGAAAGGAGGCTTATAACAAATGTTAAGAGCAAGATTCAGATAATAACCAGGAACACTTGGAAAGTACAGGAGGGAGTTAATAATGGAGGCAAAGAGAGGTTACGAGAAAAGATTAGCAAATGAAATGAAATTGAACCTAAAACATTATGTAAACGTATAAAGTGTAAGCAATTAGGGGAAAAGTTGTGTCCTTTGAGGACCCAAAGGGAAATCTTCACGTGGAGCCTTACGAGGGCATGGCAAAAATGTTAAATACTTTGCACCTGTCTGCATAAAGGAAGCGGGTGATGTGAAGGCTATGTTGAAAGAGGGGAGGGAAGGTATTGACAGGTTAACAATAGAGAGAGAAGAACCGCTAACAAATTAACATGACTGAAAGTGGGTAAGCCATCTGGTGCAAATGGATGCATCCTTGATTGCTGAAAGAAGCAAAGGTAGAAATAGCAGACGAATAGCAGTTTTTCAATCCTCATTGGATACAGTAGTTGTGCCTGAGGATTGGAGGGTTTTAAATGTTATGCCACTATTTGAAAAAGGGGAGTAAGGTAAATCAAGAAACTACAGACTAGTCAGCCTAAAATCAGTGGTGGGGAACCATTATCAAGGACAAAACGAACTTCCACTTGGAAAGGCATGGTTGAATCGAGGAGCGGTAGCGTGGATTGTTAAGGGTAAATCATTCTGCCTAACTTCATTGGATTCTTCGAGGTAACAGAGAAAGTTGACCAAGGTAGTGCAGTTGATGCTATATTTATGGGCTTTCAGAAAGTGCCACATGGGAGGATTATTAAAAATGGTGGAAACCCATAAAATTGAGGGGAAAGTGATAGCATGGACTTAGTGACAGGAAGCAAAGGGCGGCAGGGAATGCATGTTTCTCAGACTAAGCTGGTTTGCAATGTTGTTCTTCAAGGGTCAGTTTTGATCACCCCATTCATCAGCTTAAACGTTCACTCCCTCCACCATCAACACACAGTGGCAGCAGCGTGTACCATCTACAAGAGGCACTGCAGCAACTCACCAAGGCTTCTTCAACAGTACCGTCCAAACTCTACCACCGAGAAGGACAAGGGGAGCAGACGCATGGGAACACCACCACCTTCAAGTTCCTCTCCGAGCCGCAGACCATTCCGACTTGGAACTATATCGCTGTTCCTTCACTGGCTAGGTCAGAATCCTGGATCTTTCCCTAGTGGCACTTTAGGTGCACCTACACCACATGGCCTGCAGTGGTTCAAGAAGGTGCCTCAGCACCACCACCTCGAGGGCAATTAGAGATGAGCAATCACCCTAGACACCTGAGCACATAATATCATTTGACACTACAGTGCAGTACCAAAGGAGCACTGCACTGTTGGATTTGCCTCCTTCTGGATGATGCATTAAATCGATGTCCTGTCTGCCATCTCGGGTGGATGTGAAAGATCCCACTGCCACTATTTTGAAGAAATGCAGGAGCGTTCTCCCCAGTATTGTGGTCAGTATTTATCCCTCAACCAACATCACAAAAACAGCTTGTCTGGTAATTATTGTGGGACCATGCTGTGTGCAAATTGACTGTCTTATTTCCTACATTAGAACAGTGATGACTTTAAAGAAAAGTATTTAATTGACTATAATGCACTTTGACATGTCCAGAGGCCATGAAGTACATTGCATAAATAAAAGTTATTTTTTAGCCTAAACCGTGTGTTTCTTTCTGTTAAATGATTACTGAAAGGTGCGACCAGCAAACTCGCCAAATCCACCAGGCTTGCCAACTGAACCTTGGGAAGCAGGAGCTGTTCAGGAAGAGAATGAAACAGCAGAGGATTCCAATGCTGAGAACCTATACGTTATTGGTAGGAAGCTTTGAGATACTGTGCTTTGATTACAGCCAAATATTATTTGCCTGCACAACAACAATAACTTGCATTTACATGGTGGCTTTAACATAATAACATATCCCAAGTCACTTTACAGGAGTGTTATAAGGCAAAAACACTGAGTCACATGAGACATTGGAATAGGTCACCAAAAGCTTGGTCAAGGAGATAAGTTTTAAGGAGTGTATTCAAGGAGGAGGTGGAGAGGTTTAGAGTAGGAATTTCAGAGCTTAGGGCCTAGGCAGCTGAAGACTGGAGTAATTAAAATTGAGTTGCCGAAGAGGTCAGAACTAGAGGAGTGTAGAGATCTAGAGGAGTTATGGGGTCTGGAGGAGATTACAGAAATGGGGAGGGGAGAGGCCATGGAGAGATTTAAAATAAGGATGAGCATTTTAAAATTGAGGTGTTGTTTAACTGGGACCCAATGTATGTCAGCAAGCACAGGGGTAATGGGTGAACAGGACTTGATGTGAATAAGGACATGGGCAGCAGAGTTTGAGTTTATGGAGGCCATGTGGATTAGTGGGTGATGCATTGTTGTGTGGGGTAGAGAAGAGTGCACTTATCCACAGAAGCGCTGAAGTTGGTAGCCACAACTGCTCCTATGTGTAGGGTTTGCTGGTCCTGCATTGGAGGGTGAAATTTCAACTATAAATGTAGAAATGAAAACATTGGAGAGAAAATCTACTTGTTTACAAGTAATTTCTAAGTTTTGGACCCTATTAAAAGCCTCTATTTGGTTACCCATCACAAAAATGGTTTGGATTAACATCCGTAAGTGGAAGGTAGTAACCATTCTTGCTCTCTGGCTACAAGTTCATAGAATTTTATCACGTAGAAAGAGACCATTCTGCCCATTGTACTTGTGTCAGCTCTTTGAGAGCTAATTAGTCCCACTTTCCCTGCTCTTTCACCAAAGCCTGCAAATTTATCCAGTTTTGAAAGTTACTATTGAATCTGCTTCCACTGCCCTTTCAGGCGGTGCGTTCCAGAACATCACAACTCGCTGCGTAAAATAATTTCTCCTCTCCCCTCTGGCATGTTTGTCAATTACCTAATAATCTGTATTCTCTGTTACTGATTCTCATACCATTGAAACAGTTTCTTTTTTTCTTGTAACAAAACCCTTCATAATTTTACACATATCTCACTCCCCCATTAACCTTCTCTATTCTAAGGAAAATAATCCCAGCTTTGCCAGTCTTTCCACACAAATAATGTCTCTTATCTCTGGTACTATTTGAGTGAACCTTCTTAGTACCCTCTCCAAGGTCTGGTGGGATATACTTCCTAAAATGCAGTCCTCAGAATGAGGGACATGTACTCCAGCTAAGGCTTAATCGATGATTTGTAAAGGATTAATGAACTGATTAGTTAATGCAAGCATTCAATTAATTAAAAAGAAAACGCAAGAAAATTAAGAGGCTGAAAGTAGCAGTTGAGGTTTAAAGCACATTGCCGGGGCAGAACAGATGGATCAATGTTCTGCATTTAACCTGGGCTACATCTGACTTTGATCAGCTGAATGCCTGTTTGGGGTTAGGTGCTGCTATTCTTTGTTCCTGGCTGGTGGGGAAAGAGACCTGGGGGTGAGTGAGTTAATTACTGTCACTCTTGTACAGATCAATGTGTTTGCTTACATTTGCAGATGTCAAGGGGCAGATTGCCCTGACGTCAGGAGTGAATTGGGAAAGTGGGGGATTAAAGTCCAAGTGTTATAAACCGTGTTTAAATTTCTATGATAATGCTAATTTTTGCTTTTTAGGTTCCCGAGTGTTTCATTTTGTAAATCTTGAGGCCATAAATATAAGATAGTCACTAATGAATCCAATAGGGAATTCAGGAGGAATTTTATCCAGAGAGTGGTGAGAATGTGGAGCTCAGTATCACAAGGAGTTCTAGAGGTGAATAGTATAGATGCATTTAAGTGAAAGTTAGATAAACACATGAGGGAGAAAGGGTTTGAAGCAAATGTTGATAGGGTGAGGTGAAAAGGGGTGGGGGAAGCATAACTGCCAGTAAGTATCTGATGGGTCTGGATAGCCTGTTTCTGAGCTTTATGTTTTGTGTAATTCTATATAATTCTATTGAATGATCAGGGATGGAGCTGTTTGAAGAAGCTTTGCAAAAGTGGGAACTCGCCCTGACCAAACGGCAGAGGAGTGGCTCTGAAACAGAAAGAAAGAATTGTCTGATGAACCTAGGAGTGAGCGGTGGGACTGGGGACAACTGTGAGGTACACCGAGCAGACATGTTGACTGCATAAAGCAGTGTTACCTTCTGTGACTGTAAGAATGTCTGTTTTGTGGTTGAGGTGGCTTTATCGACCTGTTGTGGTGAGCCAAAGCTTTTAGCCTGCGATTTGCAAAGTGATGTAACTTCAGCAAAATGTGTTTTTGTCTGAAAGTAAGGTCCGAAATGTCGCTGACACTTACTGCCATCTCTTCTCAAACTGGCTACTCTGGTTTAGACAAGTGCTTGGCTCATAAACTGAGTTTAACATCCTTGTGTGTTAACAATTTTCTGTTGTGTTGTTCATCACAGTGCCCCAGAGAAGCAATAATGGAAGGGAGGTTGGGACAGTGTTCATACATTTGTGGGTATAATAATAACCTTTCTGCTGACAAAAGGACAGATTTCAAATGGCCTCAACATAGTTAAGGCAGTGAAATGCCCAAGGACATTCCGGGGGGAGAAAAAGAAAAGTTCATTTTTCAGCAAGAGTCACTCCCTAACCTAGACTCACTGAGGCCAGTTGTAACACCCCAGCACTGACCTCTCCAAGATCGGCTGTGATCTTCTGTAGCACAGTGAATCACTGAGCTACAAGATCAGGTGAGCTGAACTTACTGCGTCCTCAGCCTTTGCTGTTAGCAGGTCTCAGGTGGGATGACTGCAGGAGCCCTACATTTCTCCTCAGCGTCAAAATGTAACTGCTGTAGATGAGCATGCAAAGATGTTGTTTTGGTAGGCCAGAGAGGAAACTGAGTTTAGGATAATTTGAATAAAAGGCAGAAACCCTCACTGTGTGAATAATTAAACAGCCATCAAGAAACAAGGAGTTTTCGCAGAAGCTGGAAGCCCTGCTGCATCGCGCGTACCGGCTGCAGGAAGAGTTTGGGGAGACTGTGCCTTCTAACAGTGTGCTGGCTGATTTTGGTAGGTTTGAATTCTTAAACTGGGAAGAGAGTAGTGTAAACAGATTGCATAATTACTGATTTTTAGCAAAAGTTACACAGTGTGGTTTCATAGAAGAAAAACCTTTAATTTGTTTTTGCCCAGAGTGTGTTGGGGCTCTGGCCCTTCCCTATGGAGAGGATTCTGGGAGGTGTTATTTCGATGATGACGCCAGTGTGACTTCAGAGGACTCATTCTTTTCAGCGGCAGAGGTGAGCTTTATGTTATCTCTAGTTGGATTTAAGATGTCTTCCTACTGAGCTCCTTGAATTTACGGTGGATTGCTACTGTCTGGCTTTGGATCAATCTTTTCTTATTGTAATTACTGCATAGAAGGTGGCTATTTGTCCCATTGAATCCATTTTGGTCCTCCCGTTTCCTCCCTATTTTCTCTCTCGTCTCCTGAAAGTGCTGACCCAGTTTTGTGGAACAATACGTGGATACTGGTCACACTCATATCTCATCTGAGTGACCAGTTTTCATGAGAGGATTCAGACAATTGAGTGTTGGTCAGCTATTCTACATTGTGGGCGATCACAATGGAACGCAAACCTGTACGATGCCACCATCGCTCCCACACATGTACCTTCTGCACATTGGGCAAGAATGGGAACCTGTCCACTTTTTTTCTTCATCCTTAGCTCAGGGATGTTGATAATTGTAGCACCCAAACTGTGAGGATGGCTATATACCTAGTTTCCTTGACCTCTGGTCACTAGACACGGCTTTTGTGCTTGAGTTTTACAAAGGCTTGGAAACCCCCTCAAAGAGCTTTTATGGGCGACTAATTGTTTGGTGCAACCTGGAATGGTAACGGAATACCAGCCAAACGATCCCTTCTGAAATAAAATCAGAGTCATGGGATGTTTGTTTTTCCTCCTATAAAGTTTCCTTCAATAATGTCACTGCCTGCAGCTGACTGACTGGTTTCACTGGGTTTAATGTTTGCAGTACAATTTCCCTTTTCCCTGCTTGAGAAAAACTGTATATTGACAGTTCCTGTATCAACTATTTTGACTCCATTTATAGCAGTGACCAAGTTTTTTTTCAAAACATGTTTTCATGGGATGTGGGTGTCGCTGCAAGCCCTTATTGTCCTTGAACTGAATGTTTTGCTAGGCCATTTCAGAGGGCAGATGAGAGTCAACCACATTGCTGTGGGTCTGTATTCACATGTAGGCCAGACTGGGTAAGGATGACAAATTTCCTTCTGAAAAGGAGATTAGTGAGCCAGTTAGGTTTTTTACAACAATTGATGATAGCTTCTATTACTGAGGTTAGCTCCCATTTCCAGATTCATTATTTAAATTTAAATTCCACCAGTTGTCATGGTGGGATTTGAACCCTTGTCCCCAGAACATTAGCCTGTGTCTTTGGATTACTAGTCCAGTGACATGCCACCATCTCCCCATAAATCTGTTGGATGTAACTGACTGTTTTGCAGTCATCCATGTCAAATAACCAATGTCCAGCCAGTTTGCTTGGGCACTTTGGAAGATTGGAAGATGGCAAATATGGCTTCATGAAATTGCAAGCTTTGATGCATTGCCACAAGTTTAGAATAATCAGGGTCAGTCAGAAAATCTAATCCTCCTCCAACACCGATTTCAGAAATTTGTAGTGGTTGGTAACCTTTCAACAAACCTAGCTAGAGGGATTTTTATTAACTGAATTGAAATACAAACCGCCATAAGCTTTTCTTAGGATTTTGCAAGGCTATAGATGCTTGCATCGGAGTTAGCAGTCCTTCTGATGGATGAGAAATTAAACTGAAGCCCTGTCTGACCCGTCCAGTGGATGTACAAGACATGATGAGAAGAAGAGCAGGGGAGTTCTCCCTGGTGTCCTGGTCGACTGCACAAAAAATAGATTGTCCGATCATTTATTTATTTGCAGTTTGTGAAACCTTGCTGTGTGCAAATTGGCTTGCCATTTTGCCTACAATTTTTCTTTCACAGGATGAGGGCATCACTGGCTAAGCCGGCATTTATTGCCCATCACCAATTGCCCTTGAGAAGGTGATGGTGAGCCGCCTTTTTGAACTGCTGTAGGTACACCCACATTGCTGTTAGAGAAGGGGGATCCAGGATTTTGACTCAGTGACAGTGAAGGAATGGTGATATAGTTCCAAGTCAGGATGGTGTATGGCTTGGATGGGAACTTGCAGGTGATGGTGTTCCCATGTATCTGCTGCATTTGTCCATCTAGGTGGTAGAGGTCACAGGTTTGGAAGATACTGTCGAAAGAGCCTTGGTGAGTTACTGCATTGCATCTTGTAAGTGATGCGCACAGCTACTACTGTGCTTTGGTGGTGGAGAGAGTGGGTTTTGAAGGTGGTGGATGGGGTGCCAATCAAGAAGGCTGTTTTGCCCTGGTTGGTGTTGAGCTGCTCAAGTGTTGTTGGAGCTGCACTCATCCAGGTAAGTGGCGAGTATTCCATCACACTCCTGACTTGTGCTTTGTAGATGGTGGACTTTGGGGAGTCAGGAGATGAGTTACTCTTCGCAGAATTCCCAGCCCCTGACCTGCTCTTGCAGCCACATTATTTATATGGCTGGTCCAGTTCAGTTTCTCGTCAATGGTAACCCCTAGGATGTTAATATTGGGGGATTCAGCGATGAGAATGCCATTGAATGTCAAGGCAATGGTTAGATTCTCTGTTGTTGGAGATGGTCATTGCCTGGCACTTGTGTGGCATGAATGTTACTTGCCACTTAATCAACCCAAGCTTGAATGTCGCCCAGGTCTTTCTGCATGTGGGCACGAATTGCTTCAGTATCTGAGGAGTCACGAATGGTGCTGAACATTGTGCAATCATCAGTGAACATCCCCACTTCTGACCTTATGATAGAAGGAAGGTCATTGATGAAGCAGCTGAAGATGCTTCGGCCTAGGACAATACCCTGAGGAACTCCTGCAGCATTGTCCAGCAGTGATTACATTTAAAAAGTACCTTGTGAGCTGTAATGTTCTTTGGGATGTTCTGGAGTTGTCAATGGCGCTATATAAATACCAGTTGTTTGGTATGGCCTCGCTGTGTACAAGTTGGATGTCACATTTGCCTAAGTTGCAATAGAAATTCTTCAGGATATTTTAACGATGCAATGGATGCTTCATTGTTCTATGTAAATAAAAAATTTTATGTTAATAAATCTAATAAGGAATTGAGGAGAAACTTTGTTACCCAGAAAGTAGTTGTGGTGAATAGCATAAATGCATTTAGGGAAAAGCTGGATAAACAGAGAGAGAGAGAAAGGGATAGGAGGATAGGCTGATGGGGTGGGATGAGGCTTGTGTGGATCATAAACACCAGCATAGACCAGATGGGACAAATGGCCTGTTGAGTGCTGTAAAATTTTGTGTAAGTTCTTTTTGTTTTGTCACTCACTGCTCACTGCAGATTCAGAACTATTTGTTATATTGGTTTGTCCAGGAGCAGCTCTTCAGCAAGAGTGTCAATCACACTATAGTGAGACTTTGAATATAAACCGGTTTCACTATGTCAGGCAAAATACAACAGATGCTGGAAATCTGAAACAAAAAAAGTGCTGGAAAAACTCAGCAAGTTTCATTTTTATTCATTGTTTTATCCCCACCTTTTATCCCATTTTTGATCTTTTTTCCCACCAAACCCGCACCCCCCCCCCCCCCAAACTAGGGACATCTGTCACGTTGTTCTTTCCAGAGTCCCTTGTCCAGCTATTATCACATTCTGCTTTCTATCCTTAATGCCACCATCAGCACCTCCTTTAGCCAGTGCCATCACCGTTAACACCCCTTTGACCTTTTGTTTATGACATCTTTGGCAATCTCTCTTTTGCCTCTACCTATCGCTAGCCTCCTATCCAGCTTCACATGCTCCACTCCCCTTAAACAGTATAAATTTCTTCATATTTTTACTTCTCTTTAGCGCTGATGAAGAGTCATATGGACTCGGAATGTTAACTCTGTCTTTCTCTCCATAGATGCTGTTAGACTTGTTGAGTTTTTCCAACAATTTTTTGTTCTTGTTCCACTGTCAGGATTAAGTGGAAAACTTGGTTATCGTAGTGTTCCTTTGGACATCTCTTTAACTTCTTACAACCATGTGATACTCGCTGAATGTGTTTACTTGTTGAGAAATTATGTCATTACGGCAGATATTTCCACGTCCTGAGTGTTCCCTCTAAATTGGATTGATCTTGTTGACCAGCTATTGGAAGGCTGCAATCTCGTTATTACTATGCTACTTGGGCCTGAGTCTATCGGAAGAAGGACTAGCAAAGGCAGCTTGATTTATTGGGAGCAAGCTTCTGCTATAATTAGAGGAAGGTTGCTTGAATGCAAACTGGTGTTGCCTGTGTTTTTTGCAGCCCCTTCAGTAGCTGTTTCAACATTACAATGGTAATGTTAACAGATACTGCCCTTTTTATTTTAACAGCTTTGTTTTCAGCAAGCAGTTCCAGTGATCCGTGGCATCCACATGTGAGTTCCGCATTGGCCTTTCAGTCTGTGTTTATACTGCAATCCTAGCATCAGTGCAAAGCGGTTTCACTTCATACAAATACTGAAATATTGTAGTGTGCATCAGGAGCCTGGCCTGATCTGACTCGAATGAGATCTTTTGCTTTAACCATAAAACACTTGTGCCAAGAAATTACCATCCCCAAAAAGAGAGAATCTAACCATCACTCATTGATAGTCAACAGCATTCCCATCACTGAAAACCCCCACCATCAACATCCTAGAGCGGTTATCATTGACCAGAAACCTAACTAGCTCACCGATTTAAATGCTGAAGCTGCAAGAGCAGGTCGGAGGCTGGGAATTCTGTGGCGAGTAACTCATTATCTGGCTCCCCAAAGCCTGAACACCATCTATAAGGTACAAGTCAGGAGTACAGTGAAATACTCTCCACTTACCTGGATGTACATCTTATAACACTCAAGAAGCTTGACACCATCCAGGGCAAAGCAGCCTGCTTGATTGGCACCTCCTCCACAACCAGCGTACAGTGGCAGCACTGTGTATCATCTACAAGATGCACTGCAGGAACTCACCAAGGCTCCCTTGACAGCACCTTCCCAACCCATGACCTCTACCACCTCCATGGACAAGGGCAGCAGCCACTTGGGAACATCACTACCTGGAAGTTCCTCTCCAAGCCACATGCCATCCTGACTTGAAAATGCATTGCCATTCTTGAGTCAAAATCCTAGAGCTCAGTCCCTACCAGCACTGTGGGTGTACCTACACCACATGGACTGCAGCGGTTCAAGAAGGCAGCTCACCACCACCACCTCATGGGCAATAAATGCTGGCCTGGTCAGTGATGCTCATGTCCTGAGAATGAATAATAAGAAATGTAAGATGATGTCATTCAGGTCCTCTTGGATTTATCATCTGCTGCACATGCCTACTCACCATGAGTGCACCAGATTCAGTTTGTGCTGGAAGCCTTTGGTGCTGGTTCAGTTACTGGCACAGTGTGTCTGAAATGGCTTGGATGGTATCACTTTTTATATCTGTGTTCCACGTGGCACATTTTAAATTCCTATCTCCCATCCAAATGTGGGAACTAGAAACCTGCTTTCCCTCTAAGCAGTAGAGAATGAAATGAGTTGTTTGGGATCAGTCTCTTTATACCACTAACCCATCCATGTCCCAGTTTTTCTTGCTTTCTCTCCTTTTGTTCTTCTGCATTTCTAGTATGCAGCCCAAAAGGCCATCCCTCATGTCTGAACGTGGACACTTAGCTCTCTACAACTGTGGGAAACCATTGCAGTTGATACCCAAATCTCTAACAGGGGTTAAGAGAGTTAAATTATGAGAACAGATTGCATAGACAAGGGTTGTATTCCTTCGAGTATAGAAGATTGTAGTGTGATCTGATCAAGTTGTTGCATATGATCAAAGGATTTGATAGGGAGGTATAACCTTAAAATTAGAGCCAGACCATTCATGGATGATGTTAGGAAGCACTTCTTCACACAAAGGGGAGTGGAAATCAAGAACTCTGTTCGTCCAAAATGCTGATGAAGCAGGGGAATGTCAATTGAAAATCTGAACACCAAGATTGGTAGATTTTGGTTGGGCAAGGATATTAAGGGTTAGGGAATCAAGGTGAGTAAATGGATTTAAGATACAGATCAGCAATTATCTCATTGAATAGTGGAACTGGCTTGAGGGGGCTTTAATGACCTATTCCTGTTTCTACATCTAGCTTTAGCTTTTTCTGATGGCAATCAGTGGCTGGAACCCTGGCTGATCTTTCACTGCTTCCTAGCCCAGGGGCACAAACGGCAACATCTTATATTTATATAGCATCTTTAACACAGAAAAACATCCCAAGGAATTTCACAAGAGCTATTATCAAACGAAAGGTGACACCAAACCAGACGGAGATACTAGGTCAAAGAGTATGTTTTAACAGGTGTCTTGAAGGAGGTGAGAGAGATGGATAGTTTAGAGAGGGAATTCCAGGGCTTGGGGCCTAGATAGCTGAAGGTATGACACCAGTGGTGGACATGGGCATAAGCCCAGAATTGGAGGACTGCCAAGGTCTCTTGAGGCTTGTAGAGCTGAAGGAGTTTACAGATCATGAGCAAGATTTGAAAGCAAAGGTGAAATTTTAAAATTCGAGGTATTGCCAGGCCTGAAGCCAGTGTAGGTCAGCGAGCATTGGTGGTGATTGGTGAACAGGATTTGGTGTGAATTAGGATATGGGGCAGCAGTTTTGGATGAGCTCAGGTTCACAGAGTGCAAAGTGGGAGGCCGGCCAGGAGAGTTGGCATAATAAAGCCTGGGGGTAACTGTAGCCCTTCAGTTAACACTGACCAAAGATTGAACCTGGGACCTTCTCGTCTGTATGGCTGGATGTTACTGTTACCCAATGAAACCATTGGGGGAGTTTATAGGGGCCTTCCAATGAGAGAGAAAACTGCCTAAAATAGATTCTGCAGCTGTAAGCAGAGTGTGAGATGGGCCAGCTCGCCTTTTGCATGCTAAGTCTGCCAGAAGCTTCCAGGTCAGATTCAAATTACAATACTGCAGAATTCACTGTTTGACCGTGGACATAGAAGGACATGCAGAGGAAGAGGAATGTTGACTCAGTGAACTTGTGTCCTATTGCAACATTTAAGCTACCATGTGTCCTTGAGCAGGAAAGAGATTTAAATATCATCCACACTTCTTTTATATCTTCAGCTATTTGATTCTTTATCATTTGATGAAGAGAGATATCACTCGTCCAGATCATCCGCTTTATACGAAGAAGCCATGAGGATTGTTCACGATGACCAGGTTGCCTGCAGATCATTCAGGTGCGTGGCCAAATCTTTCTTCAGTCTCCCCACTGCATTTCCCTCCTCCTCTTACTCTGTAAGTGGGTCCTCCAGCAGGAGTACACCTCTAGAGCTGATGTGGACAGCCTTCCAGTGCCCTGTTATAGTGAGAGGTTGGACGGTGAATTGCCAGATGTGGTTGGCAAAACAGATACAGGAGCCAAGCTCCAACCTGTCCATGCCCATGCGTTTTTCCCAGCTCAGGATTTTCACCTTTTTCATATCCCTTCATAGTCTCACCTCTCCCTACCTGTAACCACCTCCATCCTTACAACCCTTCAAGAATTCTGCATTCTTCCAACTCCAGCCTCTTATGCATCCTGATTCCCTTTGCAGCACCATTGGTGACTGTTCCTTCAGTTGCCTCAGACCCAAGCTCTGGAATTCTTTCCCTAAACCTCTCTACCTTTCTCCCTTTCTTTTAAGACACTCCTTAAATCCTATCTCTTCATTTAGCTTGGTGTCAAATTTGGTCTGACTGATGCTCCTTTGAAGTACCCTGTGACATTTTGCTAAGTTAAAAGTGCTATATGAATACAATTTGTTGTTTGTTAGAGTCAAAGGGCTCTCCCAGCTGTGAGCGCAGTCCGGAGATGGAACCGCCTGTCGGTCTGTGTAAGATTCAGCTCTTTTCTAGTCCTTGACAGTAAAGCTGGCGGCCATCTTGTGTTTTTTAGAACAGACCTTCTGGAATGCTATAGCGACGAGGACTTCCTGGCGAAACTACACTGTGTGCGTCAGGCATTTGAGGTAAACCTGTTGATAAGGCTGCTTGATGGGTGAAGGAGACAAGTGTTGTAGTGATTTGAGTGTGTTAGGCGTGAGCAAGGGGTGAGCAAGTACATAAGTGTGTGTAAAAGGCATTTATCTCCAATCTGAGTGGCTTATTCTGGGAAGGCTTTTTCCTCCACGCTGCGCATTCCTGATCCTATTCATAGGTTTGCTTGGACTGAGGGGCCAGCTAGCTACTTTCTTTTGCTGCCAGACAGAAAAGAGAAGGCTGAGGGGGTGACCTGATCGAAGTTTTTAAAATTCTGAAGGAGTTTGATAGGATAAACATAGAGATGTTTCCACTAGAGGACAACTCCAAAGCTAAGGGCCATGATTATAAGACAGTCACTAATAAATCCACTTGGGAACTCAGGAGAAGCTTCTTTATTCAGAGAACGGTGAAAATGTGGAACTTCTTGCCACATCGAGTGGCTTTGAGGCGAATAGCATGGATGCATTTAAAGGCACAGATACAGAGGAGAAGAAAGGTATAGAAGGATATGCTGATAGGGTGCGCTGAAGCAATGTGGGAGGAGGTTTGTGTGGAGCATGAACATCGATAGGCTAGTCTGCTTCTGTGTCCTAATTCAATGCAACATAATTGAGGGAAGTGTCACGGTTGATGTGCTTGCCTTTAGCTGGTTGGTTACAGCGTTAAGGGTCACCTGCACTTTCCTAACTCGGGGAATAGTGTGTAATTCTACCTGTGCTCGTCATCTTTGGCCCAGTGTGAAGAACCAGAGGCTGTTGTTGGGCGCCAAGGGTATCTGCTCGACAATTGGCTCATGGCTCCTCTCTGCCAGCCAACCGTGTGAGGACAGTGTATCTACAATGAAAGCCATGCAGCCACCTGCAACATCATGCAGTGGAGGATGGGTCACTGAATGTATTCAAGGCTGAGTTAGATAGATTTTTGATAGACAAGGGAGTTGAGGGCTATGGGGGGCAGACAGGCAAGTGAAATTGAGAACTCCCAGATCAGCCATGATTGTATCGAATGGCAGAGCAGGCTTGAAGGACCGAATGTCCTACTGCTCCTAAGTCTTATGTTCCTATGTAATGTAGTAGTGAAGGGGAGGGAGGGAATGGGGACTTGGAGAGAGGAAAAAGTAAATTTTATATATACTATGCTGTTGTGTTGGAGCTGCGCCACGTGATGGTGAAATATGGGAAGATTACAGTGAAATCTCCCTAACTGATGTCACTCACCTGCTAACATTCCGGTTAGATTAGCATTGGCAGAGGGCCAGAAGAGAGATGCTGGCTGGAATGCAATGTATGCAGAGGAGTGAAGGAAGGGACAGTAAAGAAAATACATTAAAAAGATGGTGTCACTTTGGGTCGTGTGGGGACAGTATTTATGTTTCTGGATTTAATTCTAATTCTGATTAGGGACTGCAGGGGAGGTCACAGTAATTTGAATCGTCACATATTTTAAAGAAATTTTTCAGTCCAACATAAGATACAAGAATTAGGGACAGTGCTTAAAGTTCAGGGAGCCAAAAGAAAGTAGGATATTCAGGCAACTTTATTTTTTATCAGCGGGTAGTAAATTAGTGGAGTTTATCATCAGCAGTGATGTTGGAACAGACTGCCACAGCATGGTTTCAAAAGGGATGGGTGAATTCCTGTTGGGAAAAGGAACACAAATCTGTTCGTTCTAGAGTCACGGTGAAGCCAGATGAGGGGACCAAAGGTCTATTCTTGCCCATATGTTATGGGATATGGGCGTTGCTGGTAAGGCCAGCATTTGTTGCCCATCTGTAATTGCCCTTCAACTGAGTGGCTTGCTCGGCCATTTGAGGGCAATTCAGAGTCAATGTCATTGTTGTGGGTCTGAAGTCACATGTGGGCCAGACCAGGTAAGGATGGCAGATTTCCTTCCCTAAAGGACATTAGTGAACCAGGTGGTTTTTTAACAACAACAAAAAAAAAATCCACCGGCTGCTGTGGGTGGGATTCAAACCTGTGTCCCAGTGCATTAGCCTGAGCCTTGAGTTAGTAGTCCAGTGACATTACTGCTATGCCATCATCTCCCCCTAATCTATAATAACCAAGAGCTGGGGAGATGATAAGCCAAGTGCTCCTAGACAGTATGCATTTATCTCAGTTGGATGACCTGCTGAGTATTTCCAGAATTTTCTGTTTTTATTAAATTGGATGGTAATGTTGCAGGGTGGAAGCTGGATCATATTCACAGTGGGGAATGTGCATTGCTTCCATTTCTAACAAAAGCTCATTGTCATCACAGATATTGCTGCAAGATGAGGCAAACCGGCTTTACTTCAGTAAAATTGGGAAGCAGATGATTACAGGACTGATGTCCAGTGCAGGAAAGGTAAAACCTCACCCCTACAAACATGCTGTTTTGATCTGTGCTTATAAGTGGAGAGCAGAGCGAATAACAAATATGAGATCATTATCGCACGTTAAGCGCATAGTTTATTTAAAAAAAATTCTTTCATGAGATGTGGTCATCGCTGGAAAAGCCAGCATTTCTGGCCCTTGAACTGAGTGGCTTGTTCCAGTGGAGCACTGAGTGGGGCATAGCTGGAGGGGGCTGATATGCCGTGCATCTTTGAAAGGTATGGACAGATTGTCTGAAACTTCCTGTAGTTAAAGGCCAGAAAATTGGCCCCAAGATATCAACCTTTTATGATGGAGCTTGCATTGATTGCTGTATGCTGTCTGGGGAATTAAGCTGCGTAACACTTTATATCTGACGTTGTTTCATTAAAGTGCTTCTCAGTTCATCTTTAAAACAATTGGAGAACTGCACGTAAGGGCCCAGATGAAAGACAGTATCCAGACCAGGCTATGATGGGGGTTCTTATTACACCCTGAGCTTACATTATTCTCTAGTTGGATATTGGGCAGTGTGGGCACACTCCTGAATGCCAGATGCTCAGGTAATTTACAGGAATGGCTTAATTCCTCTACGCAAGGGAGGATCTGTCCTGTTGCAAAGAGGGAAGTGCCAGTCTGATAACCGAGTGACTGTTCTTAAAATCTGAGGAGGTGCTCGCTGCTCAATTTCCTCTGGTTGAGGCGAACTGTGCTGGTAAGAGTTAAACTGGTTGAAGAAAGAGGTGAATGTGGGCGGAAACAGTGACAAAATCCGATCTTCCCATCACTGTAATGTGATTAAAAAAAAGATTCTTATCTTCCTTTCCCTGTGTGTGTGTCTCTTTCTCTCTCTTGCAGAATGTAAATAGATTCCATGAGACTTACCAGGAAATGCTGCACTATGCAGCAAGAGAAGAAACCTGGGTAACGACGAAGAGAGAGCTGGAGGGACGAGGGGTAGGTCCAGAAATCTTTTCAGTTGCTAACTGGATACGGTCGGAAGCAAACGTGCATTCAGTGTTTTGTTGACGTTTTATTTTTAAATTACTGGGGCTGTACATCTTACAGCACATTAATGCCTTTCAACATAGATGTATTCCAATGTGTGACAAACTGCACTGGGGTGAACTTTGGATTTGGAACCATGTAATATTTAAGCACATTAGCATTTATTGCCAAAGGAAGAGTCAAGTATTGATTCAGAGCTACAAAGGGTAACTTTTATTTGTTCATGGGAAGTGGGTGTCACTGGCTTGTCCAACATTTATTGCCCATCCCTAATTGCCCTTGAGAAGGTGGTGGCTCACCACCGCCTTGAGCCATTACAGTCCATGTTTTGTAGGAACACCCACAGTGCTGTTGTCGGTGGGGGGATTGCAGGATTTTGACCCAGCAACAGTGATGGAATGCCGATGTAGTTCCAAGTCAGGATGGTGTGTGACTTGGAGGGGAACTTGCAGGTGATGGCATTCCCTTGCATCTTCTGTCCTTGTCCTTCTAGTTGGTAGAGGTCATGGGTTTGGCAGGTGCTGTTGAAAGAGACTTGGTGAGTTGCTGCAGTGCATTTTATAGATTGTACACACTGCTGTCACTGTGTGTGTTGTTGATGGAGAGAGTGAATGTTTGTGGATGGGGAGCCAATCAAGCTGGCTGCTTTGTCCTGAATGGTGTTGAACTGTTTGTGTTGCCTGCATGAGTGCAGCTCCAACAAGTGGGGAGTATTCCATCACTCTCCTGACTTGTGCTTTGTAGATGGTGAACAGGCTTTGGGGATTTGGAAGGTGAGTTACTCTTTGCAGAATTCCTAGCCTCTGACCTGCTCCTGTAGCCACAGTATTTATATGGCTAGTCCAGTTCCTTTCTGGTCAATAGTAACACCCAGGGTGTTGATAGTGGGGGATTTAACTGATGGTAATGCCATTGAATGTCAGGGGGAGATGGTTAAATTTTCTCTTCTTGGAGATGTTCATTACCCAGCACTTGTGTGATGCAAATGTTACTTGCCTCTTATCATCCCAAACCCTAAATATTATCCAGGTCTTACTACATATGGATGTGGATTGCTTCAGTATCTGAGGAATTGCAAATGGTGCTGAACATCGTGCAATCAGTGAATATCCCCACTTCTGACCCAATGACGAGGGAAGGTCTTTGATAAAACAGCTGAAGATGATTGGACCTAGGACACTACCCTGAGGAACTCCTGCAGTGATGTCTGATCTGATTGACTTGAAACCCTTGCGTTCTCAAATCACGTTTTTACTGAGTTGCCTATGTTGTATATTTCGACATGTTTGGCTCAAATTTCACAGTGATCTTCTATGTGAATTATGGGGCCTTCTATCTAGCAAAATCTGCTTAGATGTAGAGATGTTTCTTGTGGGGGAGACCAAAACTAAGGGCAATTAATATGCGATAGTCACTAAAAAATCCAACAGGGAATTCAAGAGATGCTTCTTTACCAAGAAAGTGTTGAGAATGTGGGACTTGCTACCACAGGGAGTGGTTGAGATGAATAATATAGATGCATTTAAGGGAAAGCTGGATAAACACATGAGGGAGAAATAAATAGATGGATATACTGATAGGGTGAGATGAAGTGGAGTGGGAGGAGGATTATGTGGAGCACAAACCAGTTGGTCCAAATGGTCTGTTTCTGCTCTATAATTTTTTGTTTCTGGAGAAGATCTCGAATAGAAAAAAGGGGGCAGCAAGTTGGGGTAGGATGCTTTAATGCCTTGCTGCTCATCATCC
Organism: Carcharodon carcharias; assembly: GCF_017639515.1. NCBI lineage: Eukaryota > Metazoa > Chordata > Chondrichthyes > Lamniformes > Lamnidae > Carcharodon > Carcharodon carcharias. Next base: position 149,857,434 of record NC_054474.1, on the reverse strand, counting down.
TTGTCACACCTTCTAATTCAGGGGTGTAGGTATTTTTAACGTAAGGTACTCTGCTCCTGCCGTTACACTGTATACCTGACCGAAAGTCCATTCTCAAATCTGCTGCAGGAGGTGCTGAAGGAGTGACCTTAGAGGTTACCCCCACCAGCATGGATGTGGGCCTCAACAGCGCAGAACAGCTTAGAATAGCAGCTCCGTATGTAGGGATCCAAGTCACACCGTTCTAGGAAACCTCATTTTAATATTTTGCTGCATTTCTCTGGTGTTGGCTCACCTCTTAAATGAGAAGGCTATGGGTTCAAGCCCAAAATGCATGCTGACGTTCCCAGTGCAGTATTGATGGGGTGTGGCACTGTCAGACAGGCTGTCTTTCAGTTGAGATGCTAAACTGAGATCCTGTCTGCCCTCTCAGGTGGATGTAAAAGGCTCCCGTGGTGGTATTTTGATGAAGAGCAGTGAATTTCTCCCTGGCATCCTGGCCAGTATTTATCCCTCAGTTGACATCACTAGTAATGGATTATCTGTCATTATCTCATTGCTGTTTGTGGGATCTTGGTGCACGCAGATCGGCCGGCGCGTTTTCTACATTACAACAGTGATTGCACTTCAGAATTGACTGCTAATCAATTGATGACATCCTGAGGTTGTGACCGGTGCTATATACACGCACGATCTTTCTTTTATTAACGGGAGAAACCTTGTATCTACAGGTTGTGTGCATGAGCTTCTTTGACATTGTGTTGGATTTTATTCTGATGGATGCCTTTGAGGACTTGGAAAGCCCTCCTTCGTCTGTAGTGGCTGTTTTACGGAACCGCTGGCTCTCAGATAGTTTTAAGGAGACGGTAAGTCACGTTGATTTGCATTAGTGTGCTGCAGTGACCGTAGGGATGATGATTCACCAGCGACCTATGTTGCAAACAAATTTAAGTAAAACCAGCTCCATTTAGTCTTCCTGACCATTCGACCAGCTCTGGAGAGCTTGAGGCCTGAGGCTGTGTTAGTGTTCCTCTGTCGGGGGCTACTGAAGGTGCTCAGGATCAATGACTAGCTTTAACCACTCTGCCTCTTGCCTCTTGTCCCTGCCTGCGCTTTCTTTCCATTGCTTGTACTATGTGTCTTGTCTGCATTTCTCTCCAATGTGACCAAGCATAGTTTTCAGGTGAAATAGGGTTTGAGGATGGGGAATAATGTTAAAGTAGAATGCACAGAGAGAATTCTGTCTCCATTTTGAAGTGAGCCGTTCTTTCCTTTTTACCTTCACCTTAGTTATAAGTTGTTGTGTCCACATTTATAATGGAAGCTGCCTGTGTAAATTTGTCAAGCTGTAATTTCACCCCCACTTCTTTTAACCTCTCCCGCTGGCTCAGGTTGGGCAGGGAAATGTTGCAGTGCCTCAAGTAGTTGGAAGGTAAATTTTACGACGTGACATGTTTATATGGCAAGTTGCAACACTAAATATGGACACATGAATTTATAATGGAAAAAGTTGACAGGAAGCACATGCAAGTGTAAGATTTTTAATGTCTTTCAGACATTTTGATGGGTCAAAAGAACCTTTATATACTTTTTATGATGTATAAGGCCAAATAATTTCTATTGAGTCTACTTATTCATATTGAGGAACTCATTGCATGACTTATTATGACGGATCACTGTTTAAAAATAAAGGGTTGCCCATTTGAGACATGAGAAATTTTTTTCTCAGAGGGTCGTGAGTCTTTGGAACTCTCTTCCTCAAAAGGCAGTGGAAGCTGAGTCTTTGAATATTTTTAAGGCAGAGGTAGATCGATTTTTGAATTTTTGAAAGATTATTGGGGATAGGCATGAGGTTACAATCAGATCTGCCATGATCTTACTGAGGGGTCAAGTGGCTGAGTCCTGCTCCTAATTTGAATGTTCATATGACTTTGGCTAGTAGTAAGCATAACAAATAATTCACTAGCAACCTTCATGTATCCTCTGCTTTGTGAACAGAGGTGCATTTCTCTTCTTATTTCTTTTAATCTCTGTGTTTTGACCCCTCTTGTTTCCCTTGCACTTCACAGGCTCTTGCCACAGCTTGTTGGTCGGTGTTGAAAGCAAAAAGGCGACTGCTGCAGGTCAGTACACAAGTGGTGAGGGTGGCGCACAAACCAGTGATTCTAAAGACCTTCACATGCGAAGTGTGGAGAACACTGCTTGCTTGGCTGAAATGGAATCAAGTTTAAAATGAATGATATTCTCGCGCTTACTTTAAATGGGTGTTACATTATTGTCTTGTGACTGTAGGTCCCTGATGGTTTCATTTCCCATTTTTACTCCATTTCGGAGCACGTCAGTCCTGTCCTTGCCTGGGGCTTTCTTGGACCAAAGCAACACCTCTGTGAAGTTTGCACTATCTTTAAGGTGAGAGACACATTTTAAAATCTCTTTGGTCCCCTGTTGTTTTGTGAGTAAGTGCAAGGGGGCTTACTCCTTCTCAGATATTGAATATAATTTTGTTTGTTTGCTTTTGTTTATTGAAAGATAAGAATTGTTCTGGGGTTAAGGATGTCACTGGCAGGACCGGTATTTATTAGCCACACCCTGGTTGTCTGTTGAGAAAATGATGCTGGCCTGCCAACTTGAATTGCTGCAGTCCATGTGTTGAAAGGTGTTCCCACAGTGCTGTTAGAGAGGGAGCGCCAGGATTTTGACCCAGTGATGAAGACGGAATGACTATGTTGTTCCAAGTCAGGGTTAGGTAGCCAGAGGCCACTAATACTGGACACCAGTGTGGCATGTGGGGATGACATCATCTCGTACAGGGTTGACATCATCACTTTCAGAAATAGTGTGGTTTGAAGACAACATGTGGGGTTTGGCTACGGTGAAATGGGGAAAACATATGAAAACTAACATGTTTCCTGTATCCCAGTCGCTTGAGGCTGCTGAAGATTGGGAAAGGAATGAGCACAGGCCCCTGCCAGTGCTTCACTGAGGTGAGTGTACTGTAATTGTGAAGCACTGCAGGCATGATCTTCACTGCACAGTAAGTTCAAGAAAAATGCAAGGAACAGCACCAACTGCTGTACATTGCCTTTTTCAACCTCACAAAAGCCTCTGACTTTGTTAACGGCAAAGGTTTATGGAGTATCCTCCTCAAATTTGGATGTCCTTTTTTTTTTTAACCATCCTTCACCTTCTCCTTAATGCGTGAGAGCTGTGATCCTTGCCAATGAAACCACCGCAGATCCTATCTCGGTGAAGATTGAGGTCAAGCAAGGTTGCATCATTACACTCTCTTCTCCATCGTCCTCGTTGCTATATTGCACCTCATCTCTTGCAAATTACCCACAGGCGTGGAGATAATTTACAGAACAGATGGAAACTGTTCAACCCACGCAGCCTTCAATCCAAAACCAAAATCACTCCCAGGATCAGTCATTGAGCTTCAGGATGCAGATAATGGTTGTGTGCACTTGCTCAGAAACTGAGCCTCAAGTCATTATCGACTTCTTCTCTGAAGCTCATGAGAAAATGGGCCTTTCACTAAACACCTGGAAAAGGAAGGTCCTCTTCCAACCAACTCCCACAGCAAAGCATTCCCTCCCGTTGATTAAGATTTACGGCAAGATCTTGGAAAATGTGGACCATTTTCCGTATCTTGGGAGCCTCTTCTCAACGAAGGCAGACATAAATATCAAGCTTCATCATCATCTGCAATATTCCAGGTCAGCCTTCAGCCATTTGAGGAAAAGAGTGTTTGAGGGTCAGGATCTCAAATCTGAGACTAAGGTCTTGGTTTGCCAGTCAACAGTGATCCCTGTACTTGTATATGCTTTGGACACTTGGACCACCTACAGCAGGAACCTCAAAGTATCGCCAATAGTGCCTTCTCAAGATCCTCCAAAGCTGTGGCAAGAAAGGCGGTCCAACAACACCTTCTCTCCTAAGCTAACTTTCCCAGCACCGAGGCACTAGCCACTCAAAACTGGCTCCGCTGGGCAGGAGATGTTGTTCATTTGCTTGACACCAGGCTCCCGAAGCAACTGTTCTACTCAGAACTTCACCATGGCAGGATACTCTCAGGAGGACAACAGAAACACTGCAGGGATCTTCTCAAAGCACCCCAAGGAGATCAAACATCTCTGCCAAGGTCATAGGAGTTCCTGGCTTGTGACTGACTAAAATCGAGGTTTATTCGGGAAGGCACCGAACACATTGAGACACATCGGGAACATGCAGAGGTGAAGTCAAGGCATCGGAGGGAGCGTGCAAACCTCCAAACACCTCATCTGCCTCACCCTTAAACCCATTTGCCCCACATGTGGCAGAGTCTGCAGATCACGCATTGGACTTAGCAGCCATCTCCGCACCATTGAACTGGAGCGGAGCAAGTCATGCTCGATCCGGAGGGACTGCCTATGTAGAAGGGGAAGGGGTGTACTAAGGTATGAAATACTAGACATAAAGCCATCCAGTACTGGACAGTGGTCAGGCTGGCTTAAAACCAGACTGTCTGATACAAAATCGGATGCCTAGCCCCCCCCAAGGTCAGGATGATGTGTGTGACTTGGAGGTGGCATTCCTGTGTATCTGTTGCAATTGTGCTCCTGGAGGTTTGGGAGGTGCTTGGTATTAATATATTGATATTGAACTGGTAGAAAAGCTATTGAGGCTTGACTGTGCAAAGGAGCTATATTAACAGGCCCAGTGAAGTGCTTCTGGATTAATTACAATATTACCATAATACTTAACTCATTTGAATTTTTTTGACAGTTTGGGTAAATGCATCTAGAATTTGTGGAATAGTACAGCACAGAAGGAGGCAGCTTGGCCCATCATGCCTTTCTCAGCTGTCTGAAAGAGCTATTAACGAATCTCACTTCCATGCTCCTTCCTGATAGTCTTGCAATTTTTTCCCTTTTATAGTAATTCAATTGCCCCTTCTATAAAGTGAGAATTGTTGTCCTCGGTATTGCCACCAGCTGGCACCTGGTGTTATGCAGCAATCATGCAATAATGAAACATGTTTTTTTAATTTCAAGATGTAGGGATAGATGAAAGATTTCTCTAATTTAAAGAAAAGACGGGGAGAAGGGGTGTCTCATGTATGGTGTGTAATATATTTGTTGTTTAACTATAGTTTTTTTACACACAATTGTGCTTTTGTCTTGTAGCAACAAATTCTCCAGTATTTGAAGGACATGTTTGATGTGGACAAGGTGCGATACACTACAGTGAATTCACTGGCGGATGACATTGTGCAGTTGTCGCGGAGACGCAGTGAGATTCTCCTTGGCTACCTGGGTGTTGATGCAGTAACGGAAATGAATGGGACTATACCCACTGACAATGGACCTTTGGAAGAGGCCAGTCTTGTATGAAACCCGGCACAAAGGTTTTTTTAAAAAACAAACAAAAAAAAAAAATTAATTTTGGGAAGAAATGAATCAAACCACATCGCACTGAGAATCAGTGGCTTATATCCTATTCCTGGATGACCCCCATTTTGAGGAGACTCTTAAGAGTCTTGATCAGAATACTTCATACACATTGAGGTTGGCTCATTCTGTTGGATATCAGCATTTTGATATGGCATGGTGGGGGACAGGAAGAGTGGGAAGTTATTCTCCCAGAATCTAATACATCCTCGAGATGGTGGAGGGGGCATCTTTGGGATAACCCAAGAATTGCAGGACAAGAAATATGCTTCTCTCCACTTTTACAGTTGGTGGAGGACATAGAATCAGCCTTGCTCTTTAAACTCAGGTGCAACTGCCCCCCTCAGTGTAGTGGATTAATACACTGCCTGGTCTGTTACTGAGCCATACAGATCAGAAAATGTCATTGTGATTTGGTTAGATGTCCAGGGTTGCAAAGAGCACACTACAATTGGCCTTAGCATCCCCTGCCTAGGGAGGAAACAACACAGAATTGTCACAGCACAGAAGAAGGCCGTTTGGCCTGTTGTATCTGTGCTGACTCTCCGTATGAGTAATGCGCCTAATGCCATTCCCCTACCTTTTCCCTGTAACCTTGCACATTCCTCCTTGTCCAATGTTTTTATACCTGCTCTTTTTCCTATCACCCAGCCCAGTACTACCAAACTGTGAAATTACACAGTACAGGAGGAGCCCATTCTTTGACCAAACTGTATAGTTCTCGCACTAAAAGGATTACATCTGTGAAAATTCAAAGCACTTTTTTTTACCCAAGACTAGCAATTGAGTCTAAAAATTAGGCAACTAGTTTGTTTAAATTTTTTTTTAAAGTAATTTGATTTTTACTTATCATTCTTGTCAATATGATTCTTGACGCTGTTACATGGATCTGTACCAGCTAATCATTCTCCAGTTCTGTGGAGGTCCAGTGTCCTGAGTGGTGTCACTGAGCCAATACCAGCGGATTGTGGGCTGTACTGGTTCCTGCTTATTTTGATATTTTAACCAGGATAAAATTGAGTTTAACAGGAGCTGGATGCTCCCTGATATTGCACTGTTTTTGAGGCATAATTCTGCAGTTGAACCACCTGCCCACATTTTTAAAATGTATTACTCCTCCCATGAGTAATGTGGCTCTTGGCAATTGGGGGAAGTTTGCACACCTTGTGGAGGTCAGTGTCCAGAGTGGCAGAGGACTAGATGTAGATTCTTTTCCTGCACCACCCCCTCCACCTTCTTTGGACACAGGACACAACAGGGAGGGAAATTAACTAAAGTCATTTTCTTCATAATTCTGTACCTTCAGGAAGTCGAAAGGTTTTAGTAAAAGGCTGCATATAGTGACACCAGAATCCCAGCCAGAATGGTGTGATGATTGGCTAATTCCCTCGTCAATCATGCCTGGAGACTGCACTGCCTCTAGTGACTAGGATTGGTTTGACTCGCATAATTTCTGTTCTGTAGCTATCTTCCACTCACTGCATTTTGCTGGAGAAATAATCCTATTATTGGGAGAGTTCTGTTTGCTGTAGTTTGTAGAGGCTCTGTTTAAATAGACTCTGTTTGCTGTTACAACAGCTTGGTTTTCTGTAAGGTCTGCCACAATTCCTGTCTGCCAGTGGTGTCAATATTCACTTTGCTACCAAAGTGTAGGCGACATGGACTGGGTGAAAATGGCAAAACGTAAGAGAGTAGTTTCATGATCAATGTACCCAGACAGTCATAAACCACACAAATCTCTCAGTTTTCCACTCTAACTTTCACTAAATTGGGTTTCATGTTGCTGTGCTGCTCAGGCACACTCTTTCACTTCCGCCCACTGTTCCCTCGAGGCTGTGTGGGTGTACAACAATCTGGAATGTACTGCACAGTGCCATAAACAGACCACCTGCAACCACTGTTCCCTCTAAGATGCGTATGGTCGCACTGTGAAATAAACAGGCAGTGCACAACAAAGAAAAATAAGAAGGAACATTGCTTCCACTCCTAGGACTCTCTCGTATGTGAATGCTTGGTGTCCCTAAACCCACACACCAGCTCAAAGGCTTTAAAATTCCTGGCATAACTCAAATGGAGTGGTTTTTCATCGAGTTCCTTTTGAAGTTAAGGTGTAATTGTTTTAATTTTGTGAGGGATGGAGTCAATTCTGTCGCTCACGCTCTCTCTCTCTCTCTCTCACGTACGTGCATGTGTGCTCCCCGAATGGTCCTAGGTTTGTAGTATTTAATTGGCCCAAATAATGATGATTGTTTGCATGATGTGGGAATGCAGAGGTGCTGTGGGAGGTCGGGGTGAAAGGAGAGTTCTTTTAATGTGGATCAAAAGTCTAACTGTCTCAATGCTCAGGTTTGGGTACTCCCACCATCCCCCTCCAAATAAAGAGGCCTGATATATCGATATCTAATATCAATGTTTTATCATCAATAGATGATGCCAACCTGAAGTAGGTTTCTTTTTGTTTGAATTATTGTGTTAGTGAGCCTTGAAACAAATTTGTTTGCCATCAACAGAATCAGCCTTGAAAAGTTCATTTCTGCCTTTTGGAGTAATTTGGAGCGTGCTACATCAACAATTGAAAGAAGGTGAGACTACTCACTGTAAGATGGAAAGGTGTGGAGATTTGATTTGTTTTTGAGGTGGTGGGCTTTGTGACCATCTGTTGGAGCTTTGGAGATTCAGACCAGATCGGGTTCCCTGATGCAATCGGATTCTGAGATAATTACTGACTACTGCTCTGGAAAGCTCACTTTAATTAATGGATTTCTTTTTTTCCAACAATGTGACATAGAGGCTACTTATAAATCAGCCAATAAATCTTTTCCAGAATTATATCCTGTTGGTCATTGAAGGATTTATAATAGGACTACTGAATGTATTAGGATGTTAAGCAGTGGTTTCTATTGAGTTGAAATTTTTGTTTTGTTTTCTTCCTGAATTGTGATTGAGGCTTGTGGAAAACACTGATACTGGAGGAATGGAACAAATGTGTTTGTGATGTAGTGCTCAGAAAATAAAGTGGCTGCTGATTTTTTTTTTGAAAGAGTCTGCAGGAGAAGTTGGTATCTAGAGAGCGATCTGCTTGAGGGACTGGGTGTTGTGGTCAGAGAGGACACTGGCCCCTTTGCCACCAGTTCCTGGGTTGAAATCCCAGCTCAGACTAGGATGAAATTCCATTCTGGCTGACTGGTTGGCGTGAGGGTTCTGGGTGTGATGAGTTTGGGCAGCCTACAGCCCTGATGGGCGAGTGTCCTCAGCACAATATCTATCAGCCTCAGTTGGAGAGGCTACAAGGGAGACTGGAGTCAAAGTAACACAGTCAAGGGGTTTTATCCTGCCTTTGGGGGTTAAAGTGCATAATTTTAAGAGAGAGGTTTTTTTTAAACCTTGCATCTTACTGCAAGGTATACCTGATCTGTGAGTACTTGATAGGACAAGGTGGAGGAGGGGCATTTTGATTCCAAGGCTGTGTGGGCTCACCAGTTTGCAAGCTGTACTGTGTACACAAAGGTTTTTTTTTTTGATAATGTGCCAGTAAGTGTTCATGCCCAATAAAAGTCCAATGGTCTGGTTTTTTTTTTGAAAGGGATAGCCAGTTTGGCTATGTAGAAATCAGATTTGTTAATGCACTTTATTTACATAAAAAAAAATTTTTGGCCCAAATTGAGCAAATCCACACCCCTCATCCCAGCCCAAACGATAGTTGTATCTATTTTAAAGAGAGGATTTGCATTTTTATAGCAAATTTCACGACCTCAGAAGTCCCAAAATGTTTTACAACCAATGGAAAATTTAGTAGTGCACTCAGTTGTAATGTAGGAAATGCTGCAATCAGTTGGCACTCAGCAAGATTCCACAAACAGCATGGTGATAATAATGGAATAATCTATTTTTTGCATATGATATTTGTTGAGGAATAAATATTGGCCAAGTGCCATGAAATCTTTATGTCATCTGAATAGGCAACTAGGCAACATTGTTTAACGGCTCATTCAAAAGACAGTATCTTCAACAGTGCAGCATATTCTCAGTACTGCACTGGGTGTGTCAGCCGAGAATTTGTTCTCCAATCTCTAGAGTGGGATAGTAGGGATACATTCTAGTAGCTGATGAAAGTTAGAGAGCTCCCCATTGCTTTTGCACTGAGAATGTGAATTTGGCAACGATTCATACATAACATGGCTGCTTCTGACCCAAACCTCCTTTATCTTGCACCCCCCCCACACACACCCCACTTTTGTGACTTGCCTAGTTACGATCTGGCATCATAAATGACATTCAGTGGTGGTTCCTCTCCTAATTTGGAGAAGGCAAGCAAATACTATTAGGAAGCAGTGTGCACTCAGCAGTAAAGCTCACAGGCTTCTAGTTGCTGCTGCTCCCCCCATCTCCTCCTCCTCCCCCCCATCTCCTCCTCCTCCCCCCCATCTCCTCCTCCTCCCCCCCATCTCCTCCTCCTCCCCCCATCTCCTCCTCCTCCCCCCCATCTCCTCCTCCTCCCCCATCTCCTCCTCCTCCCCCCCATCTCCTTCTCCTCCTCCTCCCCCCATCTCCTCCTCCTCCCCCATCTCCTCCTCCTCCTCCCCCATCTCCTCCTCCTCCCCCTCATCTCCTCCTCCTCCCCCTCATCTCCTCCTCCCCCTCATCTCCCCCTCCTCCTCCCCCATCTCCTCCTCCTCCCCCATCTCCTCCTCCTCCCCCCATCTCCTTCTCCTCCTCCTCCCCCCATCTCCTCCTCCTCCCCCATCTCCTCCCCCATCTCCTCCCCCATCTCCTCCTCCTTCTCCTCCTCCTACTCCTCCTTCTCCTCCCCCATCTCCTCCTCCTCCTCCCCCCATCTCCTCCTCCCCCCATCTCCTCCTCCCCCCATCTCCTCCTCCCCCCATCTCCTCCTCCTCCCCCATCTCCTCCTCCTCCCCCCATCTCCTCCTCCTCCTCCCCCCATCTCCTCCTCCTCCTCCCCCCATCTCCTCCTCCTCCTCCCCCCATCTCCTCCTCCTCCTCCCCCCATCTCCTCCTCCTCCTCCCCCCATCTCCTCCTCCTCCTCCCCCCATCTCCTCCTCCTCCTCCCCCCATCTCCTCCTCCTCCTCCCCCCATCTCCTCCTCCTCCTCCCCCCATCTCCTCCTCCTCCTCCCCCCATCTCCTCCTCCTCCTCCCCCCATCTCCTCCTCCTCCTCCCCCCATCTCCTCCCTCCTCTCCCATTCCTATCGTAATTTTAAAATAATATTCTAGGTTTATCCTTTTCCATACCATTCACTATCTTATTCACCTCCAGAAGATCGCTTCCCTTTTAGGTTGAAAAGTCTGAGTCACTTCATTCTTTTTCTAATTCAAACCCCTGACACCAGGAATTAGCCTCAGGATGCTTCTCTGCACTGCCTCCAGCTGTAGAATTTTTACCTGTGTTTCGATGACCAGAACTGGACGCTGCGCTTGAGCAGTGGCCTGACCACAGCTCTATACAATTCAGTCACAACATCTTCTGATTTGTGCTGAGCTGTTTTCAATGATGTAATTTAATGTTCTCTTGGTTTGGTTGCTGTCCTATTTTGGATCGACGTCTTTAGCAGTGACTCTGCTAATCTGAGATTTCGAATCCTTTTCCCACTTCACCATAGCTAATTCAACACCATTCATGAAGTGCGAGTATTGATGCTTGTGTGGAGAACTGCAAGTGTAGACCCATATCTTATCACCAGCTGGTGCAACAGGTTGGAGCATTCCTTGAGCAGCCTTTCAGCAAGGCATTGCTTTAATCTTCAGCCATCAATGAAAAGGTAGTTTTAAAAAAGCAAAGTGTCCACACACTGTCATATGGTTAAAACAGACGTCTGTTAGTCTGGTGCTACTGAAGTTACCATTCTCTGGGTTGGCCTCCATATCTCAGCCCACTGCTAGCAAAACTTCTTTTATTGTTTACAAAACTAGCAAGACACCATTTGGATTTGTTTCTGTCAATTCCAATAGATTTTTACTTAAAGAAGAATTGAAATGTAAATCAGATTTAGAAATTGTGTTTACTTCTTTATGTTTATTTTACTTTATTGATCAGGTCACCTCAAGGTGAGGGTTATTAAACAGCTGAAAGTTTTGTTTAATCGTTTTTCTAACTTTTTTTTGTTTGAAGCTAAAGAACCTCATTGATCCACACAATGCACCAGCAGATACCATCTGTCCAAACTGTGTGCTTAACATACTTTATTATACCTGCTGTTCTGTCAGTTAGCCCAGATACCAATTGTGTCAGGCTGGGCTTAGTGTAAGATAATTAAGAGTAAGATAATTAGCCATTTAATTGTCGATATGTGATATGAGGTCTGTGGGAGTCGAGCACATTGGATTTTGTAACAGGGCTATATTCTGTAAATGATACCTTGTAGAACACAACAGAAAAAGGCAACCTGCAAGTTTGGAGCCAAGTTATAGAACTTTGAGTGGAGGTGGTGTGAGCATGGTGCCCAGGAGAGTGAAGGGAATTGATGGGAAGAACTGTCCTCTGGCCATGTTTGTGCACCTCCTTTTGACTAGCATAGGAGTTGGTCTGGAGCAAGTTACCTGCGTGAGCCTAGTTTGTGGGGAGGTAAATGTGGGAATGTGGTTTGCACCTATAAAAGGGAAGGGACAAAGAGTCTGTAAGTGATAATCTGATGATGTAGGTGCATTGGACCTTATTTCTATTCTCATTTTAATCTTTAAAAAATTTTGTGTACATGTCGAGTTTACCCCCCCCCCCCCCCACCCCACCGTCAAATCATGTTTTTAGTTCCTGTAAAGAATCTCACCCAGAGAGAGAGAGAGAATGTGAGAGAGTATTGGGAGGTGCTGAAGGGGTAAAGAAACAGTTTGACCTCCACGCTGTGTCTTATGATGTTGCAGTGACAGCAGATGGGGAGGCCTTAACCAAACTGGACTGGAATGAACTCACTGGACAAGTAACTAATATCAGTGCAAGCATTGTAGGACAGACCAGAACAATTACCATGTCAATACCAGGTCATTTTTACCAGCAAGTAAGCCAAGGAATATCTGAACTGATACCAAACTAGCACCAGCAACTGTAAGGTCCCAGCTCTAGCACAGAAAAACTATAATCTGATCTGGATATTCCTAGATCTCACCCTCCCTGCCACGATTTCCTAAATTGACAATGAATTTGGTAGTTACTGATTAGTATAAGGTCAGTGGTTAATTTCAGTAATGGTTTATGGCAAAATTGCTGCAATGTCTGGAATTGAATGAAGTTTGTCTTGTATTGAGACTAGGCCTGGGTCCATTTTGAACCGAGTTGTGGGTTCAGTCTTTTGAAGCTGCTATTAAGATTTCTTAAAAATTCAGAGGTTTGTAATAAGTTGGGGGCTAGGAAGAGAAGGGAATGGGGAAAAAGTGTCTGAAATGGTCATTCTTTAATTATATAAATGTGTGCCTATTTCTGTTTTTTGTGTGAATTATTGCTTTTGATGTAAAATGTATTGTTTCATCTTGAGAATTGAGATTTTTTTATTTTTAAAATCATCGCTGCTGTCCTGTATCCATCAATACATTTCAATTAAAAAAAACACAACAAAAATGTCTAATGGATTTACTTTTTAGACAAGGATATTGAGGGTTACAAAACCAATGCAGGTAGATGGAGTTAAGATCAGCCATGAACTAATTAAATGGCAAACAGCCTCCCCCTGTTCTTATGTTCTTACCCTGACTATGGTCCACACAAATCTCCTTTTACATTTTCCTAATTCTGAGACATTATATACATCCAAACTGTTGAAGGATGAGCATGCTACAGACAGAGACAAAAACTTGTATTTATATAGCACCTTTAATGGGGTAAAATTTCCCAAGGCGCTTCACAGGAATGTCATCAGACAAAGTTTGACCCTGAGCCACATAAGGAGATATTAGGACAGGTGACCAAAAGCTTGGTCAAAGAGGTAGGTTTTAAGGAGTGCCTTAGAGGAAAGAGGGAGGCTGGAGAGGTTTGAGGAGGGAATTTGAGAATTTTTAACGTCCCAGGCCACTCAAAGCCTAACCATCAATGGCAATTCAAGCCTAATTCAGGACTGGCCTACATAATCCAGGCTGATGCTGTGTTAAGTGCAAATTCTTGCTCTCTCTTAGTTGCTTCACATTAGAACAAGGTACTTCATTTCAAAGTAATGCATTGGGTGGTTTGGGCATTTGAGAGCTTGATAAATTAAGATGAAAAAATTTGTATTTATACCAGTCACAACTTCAGGGGGCCCCAAAGTGTGTTACAACCAATAAAGTACTTGGTAACAAAAATAAAAATAGCTGGAAAAATTGAAGTCTGACAGCATCTGCAGAGAGGAACACTGTTGACGTTTCGAGCCCATATGACTCTTCATAAGAACTTTGTAATTGTAGTCACTGTTCTAATGTAGGAAATGTGGTAGCCAATTTGCACGTAGCAAAATCTTTCGAACAGTAATGTGATAGTTTGTTTCAGTAAGGTTGGTTGAATGATAATTGTTGGACAGGTCATTAGAACTCCTGCTCATCTTCGTGTAGTGCTGTGGGATCTTCACAACCACCCGAGGGGACTGATGGTGCCTTGGTTTAACATTTCACCCAAAAGGTAGCTGGTGCAGCACTCCTTTTATATAGCCCCTCTGCCAGTGTAGTGCTTCCTCAGTACAGTTCCTCTGCCAATGCAACGCTCCCTCACTACTTCACGACGTGTCAACCCAGATTTCGTGCTAGAGTCTCTGGAGTAGGGCTTAAACTCTGAGTACTCCCTATTGAGCCATAAATGATAATGCAAGTTTAATTTTGCTCCATTTGTCTATTTATTCAAAATTGGGCATTTATCATAAGATAATTAGAGATGAAAAAGAATTAAGCTCATCTTCATTCATTCAAGCCAACTCTTAAATTGCCTCCACGACTTTGTCTTGAAGTTGTCTGTCCTGTGATTAGATGAACGTCTGCTCTTCTGATTGGGCAAACCTGTAGTCACTCACTCAATGGACGATAGCGACCGGTCGGGGGGGCGGGAGGAACCCCTATCTTGTGGTGTGATTGGTTCAATGCGCTACAGATGCCGGGCTGCTATTGGTTAAAATGCCGTAGCTGTGATTGGCTGTCGGTGGGTCGCCGTGATGCGGTAAAGATGGCGGCTGTTGGACAGTGCTCGGTTGCTGTGGAGAAAGAGCGGTGGCAGCCGCTGTCCCTCACGTACGTCGAATATCCCCCAGGTATAGGTTCTCCTGTTAGGGCTTTGCAAGAATGATTCTCGGCTGCCTTTAGAAATTTTTACGGGCGAAGAAAATAAACGGCGAACGGTCGGTGCAGGGAGAAGTCGCAGCCTTGTTTGCAGGCCTTGTTGGGGGGCGGGGGAAGGAGCGCCTCCGCTGGTTCGCAGCTGCCAAATACTGCGCCTTTAATTTGTGTGTCCGGCCTCGAACCACGCATGCGCAAATACACGATGTCCTTGCTGCCAAATCGTGTCCGCATCGAAAACATATCTGCGCATACTCGGCGAGCTCCTGGTCTGAGGGCGCACGCGCAGAATGGGCCGGTTGCGCAGCGCGTGCGCAGTATGTCCCAGTGCTCCGGCAGTGAAGAGCTGTCATGGTGAAAATATTTATAGCAATGACTAATGAGCGATTATAGTAACTGCAGTGTTAGATGTTTCGAAGTCGTTTATTGGTTTATCACATCTTAAAAAAATTTGAAGGAATAGCATCTTGTTAAGAAAATTTTGAAGCCAGAATCTCGTTGAAATTTGTTTTTTTTTTAAAAGGAAATTTGATAAAATGCAATGTTAAATGGTATGGGGGTGTGAGCAGGATAGTGGGGTTAGCCAGGGTGGATCAAGTGGAGAACCACTTGATAACTGATCTGTTTCTATGCTGAAACTTTTTACGGGCCAGTATCGAGCTGAGAAAAGGAAGTCTTGCTGTTCTGTGGAGCTTTTCAAGACCACAGGCACTCCAAAGCACTTTACAGTCGATGGAGTACTTTTTGAAGTGTAGCCATTATTGTAATATAGAAAACGTGGTGGTCAAGTTGTGCACGGCAACCTCCCAAAAACAATGATGATATATTGATCAGATAATCTGTTTTAGTGATGTTAGTTAAGGGATAAATATTGGTGAGGACACCAGGGATAGCTTCCCTGTTCTTCTTCAAAATAATTGTGCTGTGGAATCTTTTAATTCCCATTTGAGAGAGAGCAGATGGGGCTTCTGTTAAACGTCACATCTGAATGATGGCACCTCTGACAGTGCAGTGCTTCTTCAGTACTGCACTGCACTAGAGTGTTGGCCTTGATTTTTGTGCTTCAATCCTGGAATGGGATTTGAACTCAAAGTCTTCTGATTCGGAGGCAGGATTGCTATCAACAAAACCACAGTTGTCACTTGAGCATAATTATAACAAAGACTTGTGTTTTTAGCACATCTTTTATGACCTCGGGAAGTCCCTAAGCTCTTTACAACCAATTAAGTATTTTGGAAGTGTGGTCACCGATACAAGTAGGAAAACCTACAGCTAACTTTCACACAGGCAGCAATGTGATAATGATGAGTGAATCTGTTTTAGTGATGCTGGGTGAGGGGTAAATATTGCTCAGGACACTGGGGAAGGAGAGCTTCCTAGCTCCTCTTCTTGAGATGGCACATATGGTCTTGGTTAAACATCTCATTTAAACGAAGACACCTATGACAGAGCACTCAAACTTCTAACTCTTGAGTTGAGAGTGCTATCTCTGAGCCAATATATAAACACTTGAACAATCTAAGCTGAATTGTGTTATCTCAGTGAAGACTGAAATGTTGACAGAAGCCTGACCAAATGTAATAGTTGAAGCACTAGCTTGAAATTTTATTTTTTTGACCATAAATTAGTGATTTATTTGTTGGCCCTTTGTGAAGCAGTTGGGAGACTGGCTTTACTGCATTTAAAGATTGTTCAAACATAAGGAATAAACACCAATGCAGATGTATTATACCCATTGTAATTGGGTTTGAAAGCTTTAATTGTTGTATAGTTTGGTCCATCAGTCTTTCTACACCAAGCAGCCCATAGGAGGCCAGCCCAAGGTACTGATTCCCCAACTTGATTTTCCAGTCTCTGCTGAACTTTGGAGAGGGTGGGGAAAGATGCCAAATGGGAATTGATTTGCAGAGTAACTGTTTTGGGAGTAAGTTGCCTGCTGACTTTCACATCTGTGACTTGGTGCATGGTATAGCAGGGGTCTGATGAAGGGAAGAAAGCAAAATTAAAACATACCACAAAATGCCTATTCAGAGCCTTTATAAATCAATCAACTGACCCGATCAGTCAGCTGTAACCTGGCTGAACATAGACACAAGACCTTGCCATTAACAGTCTGCAAATTAAATCTAGGTTTCATCCTTGATTCCGAAGTAACACCCTCGATCTCTGAGTCTGAAAGTCATGGGTTTAACCTCCTTTCAGAGACTTGAGCGCGTATTCCATGCTGAGGGAGTGCTCCCCTGTCTGAGGCCTTCTCAAGTGCAAGGTTAAGATCCTACGGAACAATTGGAAAATATTTATCCCTAAAAACAACAGCATTAAATCAGATTATCTAATCGTTATCACACTGCATGTGCGATCTTGCTGTGCTCAAATTGCTCGCCTTGTCTCTCTACATTACAAGTGACCATCGTTTGAAAATGTACATTTTATCCATTCATGGGATGTGGGCGTTGCTGGCAAGGCCAGTACTTGTTGCCTCTCCCTAATTGCCCTTGAGAAGGTGGTGGTGAACTGCCGCCTTGAACCGCTGTAAGCCATGTGCTGTTTGGGAGTGAGTTCCAGAATTTTGATCCAGTGATGGTGAAGGAATGGCAATATAGCTCAATGATAGTCAATGGCTTGGAGTGGAACTTGCAGGTGGGGGTGTTCCCATCTACCTGCTGCCTTCTATGTGCTATAGGTCACCAGTTTGGAAGGTGCATTTCATAGGCTATAAAGTGTGTTGAGACTTCCTAGGGTTGTAAAAGGTTTAACAGGTGCAAGTCTTTTGCTGTCTTCCCATAGACAGTTTTGTCTATAGCCTCCCAATGGGGCTGATTCCATTAACTTCCCGGTGTACTGATAATCAGCTATATAATGTGCGCCCTACCTGTGAATCACAATGCTCTTACTGTAATTTGCTTTTTTGGATGCAGGCCACTTTTATTGTGACTTCATTGTTTACTCTTTCTTCCCAGCTGATGCCTAGCCCGTTGCTTGTACAACACGTTCCAAAAGCATCCAACATTCTGGCATCAGTAGTTGATCATAAACAATTCCTGGCATTTGGTGTATCCAATTATCTCATTCATGTGTCCCTTTGGGATAAATATTTCCAAGTGTACAAGTTCATCCACTATTTCTGTCAGCTTGCTGTTGAAGTCCAATTACTTGAATTTACCTTCATCTAGGCTGTTTCTTCAGCTACAGGTGTAAACTGCAATGAATGGTAACGTGACTTCACAATTATACTTACTGCCAGTTTCCATTTACAGCAAGTCTACAGCATGAAAACAGGCCATTTGGCCTAGTTTGTCTATGCAGGTGTTTATGCGCCACATGAGCCTCCTCCCACCCCTGTCATCTCACCCTGTCAACATACCCTGCTCCATCATATACTTATCCAGTTTCCTCTTAAACGTAAAAGCAAAAAACTGTGAATGCTGGAAATCCAAAACAAAAACAAAAATACCTGGAAAACCTCAGCAGGCCTGACAGCATCTGCGGAGAGGAATACAGTTAACGTTTTGAGTCTGTATGACTCTTCAACAGAACTAAGGGAAAATAGAAAAGAGGTGAACTATAAACTGGTTTAAGGGGGTGTGGGACAGGTAGAACTGGATAGAGGGCCAGTGATAGGTGGACATTGCCAAAAGATGTCATAGACAAAAGGACAAAGAGGTGTTGATGGTGGTGATATTAGCTAAGAAATGTGCTAATGGTGACATTAAGGGTAGAAAGCAGGACGAGCAAGGTACAGATAGCCCTAGTGAGGGTGGGATGGGGGAGGGGATTGAAATAGGCTAAAAGATAGAGATAAAACAATGGATGGAAATACATTTTAAAAAAATGGAAATAGGTGGGAAAAGAAAAATATATATAAATTATTGGAAAAAGGGGGTGGGGATGGAGGAGAGAGTTCATGATCTAAAGTTGTTGAACTCAATATTCAGTCCGGAAGGCTGTAAAGTGCAACAACTCTCCTCCATCCCTACCCCCTTCCGATCCCCCTTTTTCCAATAATTTATATATATTTTTCTTTTCCCACCTGTTTCCATTTTAAAAAATGTATTTCCATCCATTGTTTTATCTCTACCTTTTAGCCTATTTCGATCTCTTCCCCCACCCCACCCTCACTAGGGCTATCTGTACCTTGCTCGTCTTGCTTTCTACTCTTAATGTCACCATTAGCACTTTTCTTAGCTAATAGTACCACCATCAACACCTCTTTGTCCTTTTGTCTATGACATCTTTTGGCAATCTCCACCTATCACTGGCCCTCTATCCAGTTCTACCTGTCCCACACCCCCCCCTCTTTAAACCAGCTTATATTTCACCTCTTTTCTATTTTTCCTTAGTACTGTTGAAGAGTCATACGGACTCGAAAAGTTAACTGTATTGCTCTCCGCAGGTGCTGTCAGCCTGCTGAGCTTTTCCAGGTGTTTTTGTTTTTCCTCTTAAATGTACCTATGCTGTTCAGCTCAACTATGACTTGTGATAGCAAGTTCCATATTCCCAGCAATCTCTGGGTAAAGAAGATTCTCCTAAATTCCCCATTGGTTTTATTAGCGCCTATCTTAAATTTATGGCCTGTAATTTTGGGCTCCCCAATAAGTGAAATCCTTTTATTTTCTTCAGGACCTCTATTAGATCAGCCCCTCAGCTGGAGAAAACTGCCCCAGTCTTTTCAGTTCTGATGGATATAACCTCTCAGTTTTCACATCATGATGAGGGGGGATTTGATTGAAACTTACAGAATATTGAAAGACCTGGATAGAGTGGACGTGGGGAAGATGTTTCCATTAGTAGGAGAGACTAGGATCTGAGGGCACAGCCTCAGAGTAAAGGGAAGACCTTTTAGAACAGAGATGAGGAGAAATTTCTTTAGCCAGAGAGTGGTGAATCTGTGGAATTCATTGCCACAGAAGGCTGTGGAGGCCAGGTCATTGAGTGTATTTAAGACCAAGATAGATAGGTTCTTGATTGGTAAGGGGATCAAAGGTTACGGGGCCAAGGCAGGAGAATGGGGTTGAGAAACTTATCAGCCATGATTGAATGGTGGAGCAGACTCTATGGGCCGAATGGCCTAATTTCTGCTCCTATGTCTTATGGTCTTATCATCCTAGTAAATCTTTTTTGTACCTTCACCAGCGCTTCTATATCCTTTTTATATTATGAAGACCAGAGCTGCGCACAATACTCACCAAATGTGGTCTAATCAAGGTTCAATACAAGCTTAGCATAACCTCCCTGCTTTTCAATTCTCTTCCTCTCGAAATGAGCCCAGCGTGCTCAGTTTACTTTTCAAATGGCTTTTAACTTTCATTGCTGCGTATAGGATTAATTGTTTTGCAGGGGAAATGGTGCAATTATAAATTATAAAGGCCTTCTTTCTTCTATTTCACCTCAATCACCCTACCCCCATGAAACATGGATGAGCCTTTTAAATGAAGCAGTGCAGATAAAAGTTCGACAGTAGGAAGGAAGCTCAGTTAGTAACTCTCTCACCTCTGAGTCAGAATGTTGTGGATTCAACTTCCACTCAAGAAACTTGAGCACAACAAGCTAGGTTGATAGTCCATTGTATTACCAAGGGAATATTGGAAGGGCTGTCTATTGGGTTAATTGTTAAACTGAATTCCTGTCTTCCCCTCAAATGACCAGAAAAGATTCCCAGATACTATATAGAAGAACAGGAGTTATCCCTCGTGTACTGGCTAACATTTATCTCTCAACCATAATCACTAAAATGTATTATCTGGTCATATAAGACCATAAGACGTAGGAGCAGAAGTAGGCCATTCAGCCCATCGAGTCCACTCCGCCATTCAATGAGATCATGGCTGATCTAATAACCCTCAACTCCACTTTCCTGCCTTTTCCCCATAACCCTTGATTCCCTTACTGGTTAAAAATCTGTCTATCTCAGCCTTGAATATACTTAATGACCCAGCCTCTACAGCCCTCTGTGGTAAAGAATTCCACAGATTGGCTACCCTCTGAGAGAAGAAATTCCTCTTCATCTCTATTTTAAATGGGCGCCCCATTACCTACTCAACCTCTCCTCATAAAATCCATCCATAATGGGGATCAACCTAGTGAACCTTCTCTGGACTGCCTCCAATGCCAGTGTACCTTTCTTTAGATAAGGGGACCAAAATTGTTCACAGTATTCTAGGTATGGTCTAACTAGTGCCTTGTATAGTTTTAGCAAGACTTCCCTATTTTTATACTTCATTCCCTTTTGAAATAAAGGCCAACATTCCATTTGCCTTCCCTATTACCTGTTGAACTTGTATGTTAGCTTTTTGGGATTCATGCCCAAGGACTCCCATATCCCTCTGTGCTGCAGCCTTCTGCAGTTTTTCTCCATTTAAAGAATCCTGCCAAAGTGCATAACCTCACATTCCCCATATTCCACCTGCCAAGTTTTTGCCCACTCACTTAACCTGTCTATATCCTTCCGTAGACTCTTTGTGTCATCCTCACCACTTGCCTTCCCACCTATTTTTGTGCCATCTGCACACTTGGCGATAGTACATTCACTTCCCTCATCCAAGTCATTAATATATATAATAAATAATTGTGGCCCCAGCACTGATCCCTGTGGCATTCCATTAGTTACAGGTTGCCATCCTGAAAATGCCCCCCTTACCCCAACTCTCTCTCTTCTATTAGTTAGCCAAACCTCTATCCATGCTAATATACTACCCCTAACACCATGGGCTTTTCCCTTATTAAGTAGCCTTATGTGTGGTACCTTATCGAATGCCTTTTGTAAATCCAAATATATTATGTCAACTGGTTCCCCTTTATCTATCCTGCTTGTTACCACCTCAAAGAATTCTAATAAATTTGTCAGGCATGATTTTCCCTTTCATGAAGCCATGCCGACTCTGCTTGATTAGATTATGTATTTCTAAATGCTCTGCTTTATAATAGACTCCAACATTTTCCCAATGACAGATGTTAAGCTAACTGGCCTCTGTTTCTGGGACAGTGCTGTGTGCAAATTAGCTACCTTGTTTCCTACATTATAACATTCTAACGCTTCAAAAAATACTTCATTGGCTATAAAACGCTTAGGGACATTATGAAAGGCACTATATAAATGCAAGTCTGTCTTCTGGCTAATGTTTCCGTGACCAGGCTTCGACTCTTAGTGTCTTGAGAAGGAAAATGATTGTACGTGGCTTTCCTCCGGGTGTATTTTCAGTTGGGCTTGCAATAAGAATAAGTCTAAAAAATGTATAGATACATGTGAGTATACAGACTAAAGGGTAAAGCGTTATATATTTTAGCCTGTCTGAAACAGTTGGGTTTTGGATATATCTCTGGGGGCATTAGACATCAAAACAAGAAAGTGATGTTGAATTTGTAGAAAACTTAAGTTGGGCCACATTTGGAGTATCGCTTGGTGATCTGGATATCCCCTTGTAGGAAGAATATTTGAGCCATGGAAAAGTTACAGTGAAGTCCACTTGAATGATTTCAAGAATGATGAGTTATGATTTTGAAGCATTGTTTGAAAAATTAAGGTATTTGCCAATGGAACAGAGAAGGCTAACAACTTTTCAGAATTACAAGAGACGGCGAAAGATGGTGAAAAATTATTTCTGCTGGTTGGCAAATCAGCTACATATAAGCTCAAACTCACTAGCAGATTGAAGGCGAAAGTTGGAAGAATATTTTTCACACAATTAGAACTGGGAATAACCATGTGCCTATTGAGACAGGACCATTACATCTTTGAAAAAGAGAGATTTTGAGGTGATATGGGAGTGGGAGAAGTTGGATTAGTATAACTCCAATGTGAGCTAATGACTGGCACCAGTGTAATTTTAAAAATTCAGTAATCCTTAGGACACTCGTTATAAGGTGGTGGCGATCTGGAACTCGCTGCTTGTAAGGGTGGTAGTATCATCGAATTTAACAAGTATTTGGATATGCACTTGAAGTGCCACAACCTGTAAGGCTACGGAGCAAAAGTTGGATTAGGCTGGATTTTTTTTTTTGGATTAATCTTTTTCAATAGGTATGGACGCAATGGGCCAACTGGCCTCCTTTAGTACCATAAATTTCTATCATAAGCCTTGCCACGATTAGAGGAAATTTAACAATGTCGAAGTATCTTGACAAGTTGCCCAATTTGTGAATGTTCCTGCTTTCAGCATGTTTATTGTCAAACCTTTTTTTTAAAAGCCTTTTTTTTTCTTAATTTTCCACCTTTGGTTATTTGATAACCAACTTGAATAGGCTTTTGATAGACCATTCTGTAATTGGTCTTGGGGGGGATGTGTGAGAATGGCCCCAGAGTGACACATTACCAACGTGTTTCCACCCCCCCCCCCCCGCAACCTCACTCTGGCTAACTGTCTGATTTTTCATGTGTTACTCCAGTTAGGTCAAGTCTTTGAATCACTCTATGGCATCACTCTTCTCAATAACTGTAACCTCCCTATAGTACTTTTACCACTCCCTCGAACTCTCCACTTCTATCACTCTGGCCTCTTGGAGATTCCTCCCCCCCCGTCCCTTCACTCCACCATTGGAGATCGTGCCTTCATCAACCTCAGCCCCACACTTGGATTTCTCTTCCTAAACCCCTCAACCTCATTTCCTTCAGCAAACTTCTGATTACTCCTCTTTATATTTCTTCAACACTCCTCCCAAACCCCTGACCACCACCAACTAGAAGAACAAAGACAACAGGTGCATGGAAGCACCATTGCCTCCAATTTCCTCTTCACATTACACACCATCCCAACTTAGTCATATATCACTTCTTTTATTGTCACTGGGTCAAAATGCTGGGACTCCTTCCATAACAGCACTGGGAGTACCTTCACCACATATCACTTGATTCCAGAAAAAGACTCACCGCCACCTTCTTGGGATGGGCAATAAATACTGACCCTCCTAGAGACCCTACGTTTTTATGAAGTGGCATGGTGTATTTTTCTGTGTTAAAGGTGCTATGTAAATACAAGTTGTTATGTAAATACAAGTTGTAATATTGGGAATCATATTGTGTGTGACTGCTGGCATGAATCCACATCCTACCCAATGTGTTGGAGCTTGAATTGGAGCTGCAGGTTAATTATTTGCTATTCAGCTGTAATTTTACTGATCTTGGGATTTTAGATTCACTTGCACAGAATAATCATTTGCCCATTGACAGTCATTCTATATAATGACCTATCTGTATAAATGTGAGATAAAAGCAAAAAACTGCAGATGCTGGAAATTCAAAACAAAAATACCTGGAAAAACTCAGCAGGTCTGGCAGCATCTGCGAAGAGGAACACAGTTAACGTTTCGAGTTCTGTTGAAGGGTCATTTGGATTCGAAACGTTAACTGTGTTCCTCTCTGCAGATGCTGCCAGACCTGCTGAGTTTTTCCAGGTATTTTTGTTTTTGTACAAATGTGAGAATGGGTTGTTCCAAAGAAGGCTCCCCAGTTCCTCACTTGCACAGCCTGGGTAATCTCTGAACAACCCAAGTCCAACAATTAATGATTATCAATAGCTGGCTGCCAGATCCCTCCCAATCAGCCTTCAGTTCAGTTCAGTACTCCTCATGGTTAGGAGCTGCCCAAGCAGTAATTGGGCAACAATTGTTAATTTAAGAACTGACACACTCATTGATCCAAATCAATGCTATGCTCTTACCATATGATGAAAGTTGATTTTATTTTAAATCACAGTTTGAAAGGTAGAGGGAGATTATTTTGAAACCCCCTCATATATTGTGAGGCTGAAGGCAAAATTGCAAAGCTGTTTAGAGAGGATGTGTAGGTCCAAAACTTTGATTTAAATGAATGGAAAAAGAAATCCACAGGTAGCGAAACCTGCTTCTCCTGTTCAGCAGAAAAATCTTTACGGGAAGCGTGGGGGGATTACCAAGTGGCTTCAGGATCTCATTGTACCACCCTCGTGGGTGTTGGAGGGGCCCCTCTCACTGTGTGCACGTCTGAATTCAGCTAGTGCTGTTTGCTCTGAAGAGCAGAAATAAGCTCAGAGGTTTGATTTTGCAGGGGAATCAAGGGAAAAGGTGTTGTTTTGAAAAATCAATAGTGAGTTAAAAACAGAAAAGTGAAACAACATTTTCAGAACCTGTACCTGATAGGGTGTGTTTTGCAAATTAAAAATCAAACTTGTTTATCCTCCAATGTAACTACCCAATGGCCTCCCTGAGAGGGTAAGTAACCTGCTGTCTTGTCTACACTAATTCTGCTCCAGTCTTTCTTTGGACTCCATTTTCCCCAGTCCTCATCAGAGGTGCCGAGTGAATGTTACAGCCCTACTCACAGTACCTTGACTATGGTTAATTGATTAATTTCAATTTTGAATTGTACAGCACAGGAGGCGGCCTTTTTTTTTGCCATCCTTTTGAAAGAGCTGAGTAGCCCTATCCCTTTGTTGTTAGCCCACAGCTGTGCATTTTTTTTCCTCTTCAAGTCTTTATCCAATTCCCCATTGAATCTACTCCCACTGCCCTTTCAGGCGTTTCACGCCAAAGAAACGCCCCTCCAATCCTGCTTTGGTTCTCAAGAATAAATTTTTGACCAGAAGTTTGGTCAAAGAGAGAGATTTTTAGAAGCCTCTTAAAGGAAGGTGAGAGAGGCAGAGAGGTTTACAGAGGTAATTCCAGAGCTTTAGGCTTAGGCAGCTGAAGGCATGGCTGGCAGTGGTAGCAAAAAAGGACCCCCTTAAACCAGTTTATATTTCACCTCTCTTCTATTTTTCCTTAGTTCTGTTGAAGAGTCAAAACATTAACTGTATTCCTCTCTGTAGATGCTGTCAGACCTGCTGAGTTTTTCCAGGTATTTTTATTTTTGTTTTGGATTTCCAGCATCCTCAGTTTTTTGCTTTTACCCATTTGACTCATTGTGCTCGTGCCTCTTGTTAAATACTTTGGGGTATGGTCCAGTGCTTCTGTCAAAATGAACTGAGGGAGTAGAATGCAAAGCTTGAATTGTAGCCAAGCTGGATTCTATCTTAATCAGATAGTGGCCGACATCTACCCTGTCAAGCCCCCTTAAGAATTTTATATGTTTCAATGATTTGAGAAGAGGAAGAGGCAATGGGAAAATTGCACTGTGATCAGACATCACTCTGCAGTAACAGTGATCACTTTTGAAAAGTTAAGAGGATTGTGGTGTGAGTTTAATGCGACAGCATGGACGTGCACCAGTATTGAAAAGTGAAGATTTGATTAACCCCTCCGCCACCCATCCACTCACCTGTGTCTGAGTTGCCAATCTCAGCTCCGCTGATGTAGGAAAGGATCATAAGAGCCCATTAGTTGCTCAGGGTTGTGGCAGAAAAAGAAAAACTTGCGCTTTACAGCCAATGAAGTATTTTTTGAAGTGTAGTCACTGTTGTAATGTAGGAAATGTGGCAGTCAATTTGCACACAGCAAGCTCCCACTAACAGCAGTGTGTTCATGGCCAGATTTTTAAAATAGTGATATTATTTGAGGGAAAAATATTGGGCTGGTCATTGGGAAGAGCTTCCCTGCTCCTCTTTGAAATAGTGCCATGAGATCTTTTACTTCTATCTGAGAGGGCCGACAGGGCCTCAGTTTAATATCTCATCATAAAAATGGCACCTCTGACAATGCAATGCTCTTTGGTACTGCACTGGGAGTGTTGGCCTAGATTTTGTGCTCCACTCTCTCAAGTGTACTCGAATCCACAACCTTCTGACTCAGATTAGAATGTTGCCTACTGAGTCACAGCTGAAGCTAGAGTGTGGAGTAGTGAGCAATCAGCGTTTGTTTCATCAGCAACAACTTGCATTTAATGTAGTATAACATCCCAGGATGCTTCACAGTTGATTATCGACAAAAGTTGACCCCAAGTCATATGAGATATTTAAAGCAGATGACCAAAAGTTTGGTCAAAGAGGCAATTTTTAAGGGAGGTGGAGAGGTTTAGGGAGGGAATTCAAGAGTTTAGGGCCCAGGCAGATGAAGGCACAATCACCAATGATGGAGTGATTTAAAAAAAAGAAATGCACAAGAGGCCAGAATTAGAGAAGCACAGAGTTCTCTGAGGTTTGTGTGACTGGAGGAGATTACGGAGATAGTGAGTGAAAAGTCCATGGAGGGATTTGAAAACAAAAATGAGAATTTTAAAATTGAAGTGTTGCCGGAATGAGAGCCAGTGTTGATCAGTGAGAATGGTGAACAGGACTTGGTGCAAGTTAGGATACAGACAGCAGAGTTTTGCATGAGCTCAAGTTTAGATGGGAGACTAGCTTGGTGAGCTTGGAATAGTCAAGTCTAGAAGTTAAAAAAGCAGGGGTGAGAATTTTGGCAGAGGGGTAGATGGTTTTGGAGCTGGAGTTGGTCAAACATGATGTTGAGGTTCAGAATGATCTGACTCAGCCTCAGATGGTTGCCAGAGAATGTATTTTATGATGGAGACTGAAAACAGTACTTTGGTCTCCTGTATTTAATTTCACTTCTAGGGTCTGGCCCAGAGTTGCATTGACAGATCCCTGGGAGATTATCATTTATCCTCTTGGTGAGACATCTGAGGCACATTAAGGACGAAATACAGGGCTTAAATAATGTTTTAAAATTTGCATCAACTTATCCTTAGATCTGTGTTGCACAACCCTAAACATAGTCCAATTTTTCTCACTCTCTAGGTGACCTCACAGGAAAGGTTCTTGCATATTTAAGTCTTGTACCAGTATTTATCCTTTTTGGTTTCATCACACTCATCGTGTTCAAAAGAGAGCTGCACTCTGTAAGTCTTATTTCTCATATCAATATTTCTCATATTGATAACTAGGAATTGTTGGTTCTGAATGTTTCAATGGAATGGTCTCAGCTCTAGTATGTTCCCCACCACCATTCTCCTTCCCTTCTTCTTTGGAAGAGGAGGTGGATGGGAAAAGTGTGGAGTCTGGGTAACGGGTTTCCCCACCTGGCACTGTAGGACAGGTGAGAAAAGACTTGGATTCCATTGTGCAGTTGCAGTGCACCATGGTGTTGGCATCATGCACCCCATGTGCCTCATTGTTGGTTTTCCCAAGCATTCCTTAAAAGCTATAACTTTTGTATGTGTTTATATACATGTTGCCTGATGCAATCTCTAATACAAACTTCTCATTCTAAATATTTGATAATTTTTAAAATACACTTACAAAATCTGATCTTTTCAAATTTTGTAGTTCATTTGGGGTTCGGTAGCATAATGGATATGTTGTTGGATCGTCCAGAGGCCTGGGCTAATGATTTAGAGACTTAAGTCCAAGTCCCACCATGGCAGCTGGGGCATTTAAATTCAATTAAATAAATGCAGAATAAAACACTAGTCTCTGTAATGGTGACCATGAAACTACTGGATTGTCGCGTAAACTTTAGGGAAGGCAATCTGCCATCCCAACCCAGATGTGACTCTAAATGTGACTCCAGACCCACAGCAAGTGTTTAATTAAATTTGAGGGGAGGCGATGGCGTAGTGATCCAGAGACCCAGGGTAATGCTCTGGGGATCCGGGTTCAAATCCCACCGCGGCAGGTGGTGGAATTTGACTTCAATAAAAATCTGGAATTAAAAGTCTAACGATGACCGTGAAACCATTGTCAGTTGTTGTGAAATCCCACCTGGTTCACTGAGTCCTTTAGGGAAGGAAATCTGCCGCCCTGATCTGGTCTGGCCTACATGTGACTCCAGACCCACAGCAATGTGGTTGACTCTTAAATGCCCTTTGAAATGGCCTAGTAAGCCACTCGGTTGTATCAAACCACTACAAAGTCACAAAAAAGGAATGAAACCGTATGGACCACCCGGCATCAACCTGGGCACTGGAAACGACCACGGCAATCTTAGCCCTTTTGACCCTGCAAAGTTCTCCTTACTAACATCTGGGGGCTAGTGCCAAAATTGGGAGAGCTGTCTCACAGACTAGTCAAGTAAGAGCCTGACACAGTCATCCTCACGGAATCATGCCTTATGGATAATGTCCCAGGCACCACCATCACCATCCCTGGGTATATCCTGTCCCACCGGCAGGACAGGCCCAGCAGAGGTGGTGGCATAGTGGTATACAGTCAGGAGGGAGTTGCCCTGGGAGCCCTCACCATGGACTCTGGACCCCATGAAGCCTCATGGCATCAGGTCAAACATGGGCAAGGAAACCTCCTGCTGATTACCATGTACAGCTCTCCTTCAGCTGATGAATCAGTGCTCCTCTGTGTTGAATACAACTTGGAGAAAGCACTGAGGGTGGCAAGGGCGCAGAATGTTCTCTGGGTGGGGGGACTTCAATGTTCATCACCAAGAGTGGCTCGGTAGCACCACTACTGACTGGTTGGCCGAGTCCTAAATTACATTGCTGCTAGACTGGGTCTGCGGCAGATGGTGAGGGAACGAACTAGAGGGAAAAACATACTTTACCTCATCCGCACCAACCTGCCTGCCGCAGATGCACCTGTCCATGACAGTATCAGTAGGAGTGACCACCACACACTCATTGTGGAGACGAAGTCCCACCTTCGCATTGAGAATACCGTCCATCGTGTTGTGTGGCACTACCAGCATGTTAAATGGGATAGATTTCAAACAGATCTAGTAACTCAAGACTTGGCATCCATGAGGAGCTGTTGACCATCAGCAGCAGCAGAATTTTACTCGAACACAATCTGTAACCTTGTGGCCTGGCATATCCCCCACTCTACCATTACCATCAAGCTAGGGGATCAACCCTGGTTCAATGAAGAGTGCAGGAAGGCATGCCAGGATCAGCACCAGGCATACCTAAAAATGGGTTGTCAACCTGGTGAAGCTATAACACAGGACTACTTCCATACCAAACAGCATAAGCAGCAAGTGATAGACAGGGCTAAGCGATCCCACAACCAACAGATCAGACCTAAGCTCTGCAGTCCTGCCATATCCGGTTGTGAATGGTGGTGGACAATTAAACATCTCACTGGAGGAGGAGGCTCCATAAATATCCCCATCCTCGATGATGGGGGAGCCCAGTGCAAGAGTGCAAAAGATAAGGCTGAAGCATTTGCTACAATCTTCTGCCAGAAGTGCAGAGTGAATGAGCCATCACGGCCTCCTCAGGGGTCCCCAGCATCACAGATGCTAGTGTTCAGCCAACTTGATTCACTCCACGTGATATCAAGAAATGGCTGAAAGCATTGGATAGTGCAAAGGCTATGGGCCCTGACAATATTCTGGCAATAGTACTGAGACTTGTGCTCTGGAACTTGCCATGCCCCTACCCAAGCTGTTCCAGTACAGCTACAACACTGGCTTCTACCCGGCAATGTGGAAAATTGCCCAGGTATGTCCTGTACACCGAAAGCAGGACAAATCCAATCTGGCTAACTACTTCCCCACCAATCTTCTCTTGATCATCAGTAAAGTAATGGAAGGGGTCATCAACAGTGCTATCAAGTGGCACTTGCTTAGCAATAACCAGCCTACTGCTACCCAGTTTAGGTTCCGCCAAGACCACTCAGCTCCTGACCTCATTACAGCCTTGGTTCAAACATGGACAATAGAGCTGAACTCCCGGGGTGAGGCAAGAGTGACTGTCCTTGACATCAAGGCTGCGTTTGACCTAGCATGGCATCAAGGAGCCCTAGCAAAACTGGAGTCAATGGGAATTGGGAAAAATGCTCAGCTGCTTGGGGTCATGCCTAGCACAAAGGATTGTGGTTGATGGAGGTCAGTCATCTCAGCTCCAGGACATCACTGCAGGAGTTCCTCAGGATAGTGTCCTCAGCCCAACCATCTTCAGCTGCTTCATAACCCTCCATCCATCATAAGGTCAGAAGTGAGGATGTTCGCAGATGATTGCACAATGTTCAGCAACATTCGCGATGACTCAGATATTGAAGCAGTCCATGTCCAAATGCAGCAAACCTGGAAAATAAGCAGGCTTGGGCTGACAAGTGGCAAGTAACATTCGCACCACACAAGTGTCAGGCAATGACCATCTCCAACAAGAGAGAATCCAACCATTGTCCCTTGGTGATCAATGGCATTACCATCACTGCCCCACTATCAACATCCTCGGGGGGGATTACATTGACCAGAAACTGAACTAACCATACAAATACTGCGGCTACAAGAGCAGGTCAGAGGCTAGGAATCGTGCGATGAACAACTCACCTCCTGACTCCCCAAAGCCTGTCCAGCATTTACAAGGCACAGTCAGGAGTGTGATGGAATACTCTCCATTTGCCTGACTGAGTGCAGCTTTCACAACAATCAAGAAGATTGGCACCATCTAGGACAAAGCAGCCCCGCTTGATTGGCATCATATCCACAAACATTCACTCCCTCCACCACCGACGCACAGTAGCAACAGTGTATACCATCTACAAGATGCACTGCAGCAACTCACCAAGGCTTCTTAGATAGCAACTTCCAAACCCATGATCTCTACCATCTAGAAGGACAAGGACAGCAGATAGATGAGATCGCCATCACCTGGAAGTTCCCTCCAAGTCAGTCACCACCCTGACTTGGAAATATATCGCCATTCCTTCACTGTTGCTGGGTCAAAATCCTGAAACTTCCCTTCCTAACAGCACTGTGGGTTTACCTACACCACATGGACTGCAGCGGTTCAAGAAGGCAGCTCAACATCACCTGCTCGATGACAACTGGGCTGGGCAATAAATGCTGGCCCAACCATGAAAATAAAACTGCCCTCTGGAATGGCTAACAAGCCACCCTGTTGTGTTCACGGAGGTCGCTCACCACCACCTTCTCAAGGTCATTTAGGGATGGGCAATAAATACTGGCCTTGCCAGTGATGCTTATGTTCCAAGGATGAGTTAAAAAAAAAGGCATCAATAACCCAAATAGACTGGAATGTGGTAAGTTGTTTATTCACTTGATTTCTGCACATAGTGAGTTTCTCAGCTTAAGTTGGTGGGAGTCATTTTTCTCCTCTTTGTAAATGAACAGCCCCTCCTTGCACTGGTTTTGGGGACAGGATCACCTGCACATGTTCCCTGTATGCAGAATATATAAGGGGGACATGAGTAACTGAGAGAAATGGATGCTACTTGGGCCTCTGATCTCACGTTCAGAGTAATGGGTCCAGCACACACTGCTTCAGCACAGCAGTTCATAATGCTCTTCTTGTCTCAAATAAACCATGTGGAAATTTTTACCAGTCGAGTGTCTATAGAACATGTAAGTGGATTGAGGGTAGCTCTGGAAATATTTGTTTGATGTACTCTAAATTTGCACACACTGTACTTTTCTTGAAGCACAGAAAGAAGCACATTAAGTACAAAAGCTTTAAGGTCATTTTCCATTAGACCATGAAGAGTTGTTCTGTGCAAAGAACACTCTGAAGAACCATTCCATATGGAGGTAGTTTTATAATCTCAGGAGCATCTAATCCTCTGCAGTTGCATCCTCTTCACGTTGTGGAACTCCGGTAGTGGTGTGAAGAGGGATAAAACCATTGTATGTGAGATTGAGGGCAAAGTTTGAAATTTTTTTCATGGGATGTGGGTGTCGCTGGCTAGGCTAGCATTTATTGTCCATCCCTAATTGCCCTTGAGAACTGAGTGGCTTGCTTATCCATTTCAGAGGGTATTTAAGAGTCAACCACATTGCTGTGGGTCTGGAGTCACATATCGGCCAGACCAGGTAAGGATGGCAGATTTCCTTCCCTAAAGGACATTAGTGAACCAGATGGGTTTTTATGGCAATCGACAATGGTTTCAGGATCATCATTAGTCTTTTAATTCTGGATTTTTTTAAAATTGAATTCAAATTTCATGCCATGGTGGGATTTGAACCCAGATCCTCAGAGCATTACCCTGGGTCTCTGGATTATTAGCCCAGTGACAATAGCACTATGCCACTGCCTCCCCCAGAAATTACAACTTGGAAATTAATTTTCTGGCCTCTGGACCTTTGCTGAATGGCTGGAGACGATCTGCACATAGCAGAGGTGAATCCCAAAATGTGGGCAGGGTAAATGCCTAGCCAGGAAGAAAATCATGGCTGGTGGCATTTACGTTTGTTGCAGTTGGGCACTGATTTCCCATCAGATTCCTTCTCTGTGCCTCGTTTGCCTCAAGCTTTAGGAATAATGCTGTAATATAAAGGGGCTGCTTCTGTAATACAGTAAAGGCTACCAGTAATTTCAGTACTCTGTATCCTTTGCAAGTTCCTTTGTGAAATATCTTGTTCTGTTTGTACTATTTTGCCTGCAGCTATTTAAAGGCTTTAGTAAGTGTCTCTCCCTTTATGGATGGTAAGAATTGTAGTGAATCAATCTGATGTTGGTGAATGGCAATTTCCCAAGGTGCAACTACATAAAAAATGCTTACAGCTTGCACTCTGTTATTTGTTTCAGATTTCATTTCTCTGCGGTTTGGTACTAAATGAAAGCTTCAACTGGGTAATTAAGAATGTTATCAAAGAACCCAGACCTTGCCAAGGTGAGAGCAACTCTCTGCACTAAATGTTTCCATTCTTTCTGAATAAGGAACGAATGTGCCTTATTGATTTCTCATTGAAAACCAGATTGCTACTTTCTGGTGCACAGGTCACACCTTCTTGCATATTTGAATGTACTGTTAGTGTATGGGATCAAATTACAGGTCAGTATTTAAGTTGCTTAGAGCTTTCACCTTTTTAAATTTTATTTTAAGAGCAGAATACTCACTGGATCAGAGAAGTTGCAGAGATGCTAACGGTGCTGGAGTGAGATTACCCTGATCAAACAAAAATATTTTTAGCAAGCTATTTAGAGGGGAAGTATTATTCTACTGAGATGTCACGTAATATAACACTCCACTTAACTGTAGATGTTTACTGCTGTTGGTAAACTCCTGGTGCAAATGTGGCAGCATGCTCCTCTACAGTACAAGTATTGTAGTCACACCACTGATTGCAGTGCGAAGATGAGCTGTTGGATTTCTCCTGGTTTGCAATTGTTAGCCTCTGCATATATCTCCCTGCTGTTGTGGAAGAGACTGGAACTCAACAAAATGTAGCTTCAAAACTAAACTGCACTGCAGAAAAAAATCTCCTGCAGGATGTGCAGCATCGTTGACAAACAGGCTGTATCTATGACAGCTGGATTGGGAGTCGGCCACAAGGAATCACTTCTAGGATTGATTCTGCAGTACACCCGGGCCTTTAAAGATTAGTCTGCCCCTTCCACCTCTTGGAATAATTTTCTGTATTTTTTAATAATGTCTGAGTAGAGGCAGTTTGAGCAGCTGCTCTTAATGTGACAGCGGAGGAATTTCCATTCCTGACGCACTGCAAATAGGCAGTACTGCAAGCAGTTCACTACTTGTGGTCAAGATAGTTCTGGAGCGGAATTTCACAATGCCATAATTTCCGATCAAAGTCACCAAACCCAACTTTCCATGCTTTGTAAGGGAAGGATATCGCTGTGAGTGTCCTGTGTCCTGTGTGTTCAGATGCAGTTTACAGCCAGGATATCTATTTCCTTCATTATCTACGATCTGGCAGAGAAAAAGAGGACCCTATGAAACGAGTGAAGAGGCGCCAGACCGAAGCAACCTTTTTGTCAAAGTGTTTATTGAAACCAAATACCTGAAAGGCTGAAAATCTGATTGCATTTCCATTACTTCCTCATACAAAAGCAAAGTATTGTAGAAGCTGGGAATCGGAAATATAAACAAAAATTACTGGAAATGTTCAGGTCTGCCAGCATTTGTGGAGAGAGTAATTGAGTTAATGTTTTATGTATGTGAGCTTTATCAGAACTGAATGGTCGCAGAACTGAATGGTCGCAGACCTGAAATGTTAACTCTGTTTCTCTCTCCACAGATGCAGCATTTCCAGCATTTTTTGACTTTTATTCCATGTTTCCTTCAATCGAAGTGGGGTGGTGGGTTCTTCTGTCATTGTGCTTGAGACAAATTATTGGTTTCTCAAGGAGCAGGTGGGAAAGTGAAGTTGAAGCTGAAGATCAGCCATGATCATACTGAATGACGGAGCAGGCTTGATGGGTTGTATGGTCTACTCCTCCTATTTCTTTTATTCTTATGGATGAGCCTGAGGAGCCTTCGGCTTTTATACAAGGTTCTGTTATTTCATAGCTTGTAAATGTTCCTTAATTACTTTTACATACAGGTGGCCACAGTAACTTGTTTACAGAGTATGGGATGCCGTCCAGTCATTCCCAGTTCATATGGTTCTTTTCCATCTACTCACTCCTTTTCCTTTATTTAAGGTATGTATGGCTCTTGGATATGTTTTATTGTACGGTATTACACATTCTCCACTCTGTATGAAGACTAGAAAAACTTGAACTCTTCATCCATGAAAGCTAAGTAATAGGAGACTTTTATATAACATACTAATTAGAATTGAGGCTGATTGATTAAATAAGGAGAAACTGCTTCCAGTGGCAGGAGGGTCTGTAACCAGGGCTCACAAGTGTAAGATAATTGACAATGAAGCCAGAGGGGTGGTGAGAATTATTTTGAACAAAATAAATTATGATGATCTGGAACGGGCAGTCTGAATGGATGATAGAAGTGTATTCAATAGAAATTTTCACAAGGAGATTGGATAAATTCTTGAAAAAGGAGAAAAAAGGACTATGGGAAAAGAGCACGGAGGAGTGAGAATGCTTGGATAGCTCTTTCAAAGCGCCAGCACAGTCACGATGGGCTGAATGGCCTCCTGTGCTGTAAGATTCCAAGAGAAGAATTTAATCCTCAACCATATTTCAAGTTAAATCATTGCAGCAGGACAAGAGGACTTGGATGCAAACTAGTAACAGGCAAGTTCAGCACTCTTGTTTATACACCGAGTGACTTGTGCATTGGAATGAGCTCTGGGTTAGTGGTGAAGGCAAAAGCTCTGAAATCATGAGGCAATTGGATGCCATGATGGGGGAATCCATAAATTTCTATGGAAAGGAGGGCTGGATGTGCTAAATCGCCTCCCTCATCTGCATAAACACTAGTTGATGCTCCATGCTATTGTATGCAGGGAGTGAAGACTAAGTGCACTGTTCAGATGAGAGGATGGAACTTGATTGGGCCCCAGCGTGACAGTTTACATAAGCAGTTTCCATTATAACTGTAGATCTAGGAATTTATAATAGCAAAAGTTGACACAGGAAGTCATGCATCATGCATATGTAAAGTTTATTTTATCTATTATACTGCATTTTTAGAGATTAGGTATTGTGGTATTTAGTAAGTGCCTAATAGGAGCTCGCTGTGTAGCAGGTAAATACTGGCTGTTGCAGTAATGAGTGATACAGAGAAGATCTTGGGTTTGGTTTCTAATTTCTGCTGAGCTAACTGATCTCAACAGAGATGTTGAATTAATGTCAGCACCACTGCTAGAAATTGGTGGTGGGGGAAGTGGGGCAAACTTATTGGCTGTTGAGCAGCCACCACTGGAGAAGTCACTTAACTGGTTAATTGAGTAAGGCAGAGTTGGGGTTGGCTATGACAAAACAGTGGTTGTAACTTTGCTGACACTGCTTACCTTGCCTTGCATGAGTAATAGGCACTTGGACCAGGTACAGGAGAGTTGCTGGCAGCAGTGAAGTCAGATCAAAGCATGGTGAGGTGTGCCGAACAAATGCAGATTGTTTGGGCACTCCCTGTGCTTGTTGATCTACGTTGGCAGCCAGTAACACCCTGATCTTAAAACTCTCACCCTTGTTTTTAAATCCTTTTAAATCCATGGCTTCATCCTTCCCTATCTCTGCAATCTCCTCAACCCTGCAAGCCTCCGAGATCTCTGCACTCCTCCAATTCTGGCTTCTTGAGCATCCCCGATTTTAATTGCTTCACCACTGGTTGCTGTGCCTTCAGCTGCCTGAGCCCTAGAATTCTCTCCCTAAACACTGCCCTCCTTTAAATCACTCCTTAAAACCTATGTCTCTAATCAAGCTTTTGTTCACCTAATATCTCCCTTATGTGGCTTACAGTCAAATTTTGTTTGATAACCCTCCTGTGAAATGCTTTGGGATGTTTTACCATGTTGAAGGTGCTATATAAATGCAAATTGTTGTAAATCATGAGGTGAAAGTTTTCAACATTTAATTAGAAAATTATAATTGTTTCTTTTCTCAGAATGCACCAAACAAACAATGCTAGATGTTTAGACCTGTTGTGGAGGCACGTTTTATCCATATGCCTGCTGGCTGTGGCCTTCCTTGTCTCATATAGTAGGTAGGTATTGCTTCATCTTGTATCAGCAGATTCTCCAAGTGTTGCTTACAATAAGGTGGATGATGCACTGTTCTATAAGGAGAAGGGTGTTATACATTGTGTTGGTCAATGTATTATTCTGTGGCTAAGGTGCAGTGGGCATCCCTTGCAGGCCACAAAACCTTATTGTTAAGCCGAAACAGCCTCAGGTCATTCAGAGTTTAATTACTTGGTGAGGGAGCAGATTGGGAATTATGGAGTTTCAGGCTCTCAGTCAGGAGTGCGTAACGTTCAGTGACTGGCTTTCTCACTGTTTGGTTAAAGATTTGTTTTGCATCAGTAACAAAATGTGCTGTCCTGGAGGGTGACGACCAAAACACACTGGATGCAATATTTTATATATAGATTTTATTTTTTTTTAGCTTCTACAATTCTGGTGGTGCCATGTAAATTCTAAAGGAATGTTATTGTCATGGGTTTGTGGCTTGCAGTGCAGAAGTTCTGATGCATCAGTATTAATTAGGAGGTTTATATATTACTTGACCAAGGTCCTAGAAGGTTGCTGATGCCCTCAGGAGAAAACAGACCAATGTTTTGTTATTACAACATGCAACCATTCTTTTTTCACTAGCAGCAGGATTGATAACCAGAGGATATAGATTTAAGAAGATTGATAAAAGAACCAAGGGGAGACGAGAGTTGTTTTTCATAGGGTTATTGTGATCTGGAATGTATTGCTTGAAAGGGTGGTGGAAGTAGTTTCAGTAGTTCCTTTTGAAAAGGAATTGGATAAGTGCTTGAAAAGGAAATTCCTGGGCTACTGGGAAAGAGCAGGGGAATGGGAACAATTGCATAGCTCTTTCAAAGAGCCAGCTTAGGCACGATGGGCCGAATGGCCTTCCTTTGTGCTGTATGATTCTATCATTCCGTCTTTAAAGGAATGTTGTGTTTATTCTTCCAGAGTCTATTTGATGTATCATTCCTGGAGCCAAGTCATATACGGAGTTATAGCAGGTGGAGTAATGGGAGCAGTCTGGTTTATCTTTACACAAGAGGTACTAACGCCACTATTCCCCAGGATAGCTTCATGGTAAGTGCCCCTAACCTCGATGAAATGCATGGGGAAAATAGAAAGCTTCAGTATAAGTATATGTTCTGCTCCAGTTTTATGAAGTTCTGATTAAATTGGCACATGAAAACAGTTTTTAAAAAATGTTCTAAACTTCCCCCTCACTTCCCAGAATGTGTTTATTTTGTTCTCCTCTGCAGCATTTTATAGGGACTGGAAGAGAACTGCTCGTCAGGGCTATTTACCTGCAGAAATTCCACCCCTCCAACCCCTGTAACCACTGCTGCCATGCAAAATATGCTGATTGGTTTGTTTCAGAAAACTCTGCAGGTTTAGCACCTTAAAGCAAAAGCTGGGTTAATATTTTGGGTGTAAACCTTCATTCTAATTATCTTCATATTGTTTTTTTGGTGCATTTTTTCTAACCTCAGACATCAATGATTAATACACTTTCTTTCTTTACATGTCACTTTTGTGATTCAGGCCAGTTTCGGAGTTTTTCCTGATACGGGACACAAGTCTGATTCCAAACATCCTGTGGTTTGAGTACACGGTCACAAGGTCAGAAGCACGGTAAGATGAATAGAAACTCCTCACTTTTTTCAGTATTAAGCACCTTGGAGAATTTTACTATCTTAAAGGTGGTATATAAATGCAATTTGATGTACAAAGAAATCTCCTGTTTTGAGGTCCATCTTACTGGGGGACGTTTGTAATATGCGTACACTTTAATCAGCATCATCTGTAAGCCGCTTTTCTGTTTGTCAGCTATGGGGGGTGGAGGTTGGTCTGAAGCAAATGGAAACCAAGCCCCCATTTAAGGATCCCCAAACCATGCAACTGAGCAATCATCACTACCAGTGCCCAGTTATGGAGTCTACAACCCTTCATTCCAGTGGAATGGTCGATGGACGTTTTTGCAAATGGAAAACAGTTTCCAGTGGTGTTCCAGTGGTCTTGAGAGAGTGCAGCATCTGAAGTGCTGTAATCTTCATGGCTATGGACCAGGTGCTGGAGAATGGGATTGAGATGAGCAGCTTGTTTCTTTTTTCTCTTTTTGGCTGGTGCAGACATGATGGACTGAATGGCCTCTTTCTGCACTGTTACTTTTAAAACATAAGAAATAGGAACAGGAGTAGACCATTCGGCCCCTTGAGCCTTCTCTGACATTCAATAAGATAGTGGCTTCTTGTGTTTCGATTTCCATATTTCCATCTAACCCCGATAACCTTTGATTCCCTTGCCTAACAAGACTCTATCTACCTCTGCCTTAAAAATATTCAATGACCCCGCCTTCACCACCTTCTGAGGCAGAGAGTTCCAAAGTCGCACAACCCTCTGAGAGAAAAAAATTTCTCCTTATTTCTGTCCTAAAAGGGTAACCCCTAATTTTAAAACAGTGCCCCCTAGATCTGGACTCACCCACAAGAGGAAACATACTTTCGATGTCCACCTTGTCAAGGCCGTTCAGGATCTTGTACACTTCAATCAAATCACCCTTTGGTCTTCTAAACTGCAGTGGAAACGAGCCCAGTCTGTCCAATCTTTCCTCATAAGACAACCCACTCATTCCAGGTATCTATCTAGTAAAACCTCCTTTGAACTGCCTCCAATGCATTTACATCCCTCCTTAAGTAAGAAGACCAAAACTGCATACAGTATTCGAGGTGCGGTCTCACCAGTGCCCTGTGTAACTGAAGCATAACATCCTTACTTTTATGTTCAATCCCTCGCGTAATAAAGGAAAGCGTTCCATTAGCCTTAATTACTTGCTGTACCTGCATACTAACTTTTTGTGACTCGTACTAGAACACCTAGATCCCTCTGCACCTCAGAATTACCCAGCCATTTTCCATTTAAGTAATACCCTGCTTTTTTGTTCTTCCTGCCAAAGTGAACTTCACATTTTCGCACATTAAACTTCATTGGTCAGATCTTTGCCCACTCATTCAACCTATCTGTATCCATCTGCAACCCCCTGATGTCGTCTTCAAAACATACTTTCCTACCTATCTTTTGTCATCTGCAAATTTAGTTGCCACGTCTTCATTCCCCTCATCTAAGTCATTGATGTAAATCGTAAAAAGGTGAGGCCCCAGTACAGACCCCTGTGGGACTCCATTCGCCACATCCTGCCAATCCGAAAAGACCCATTTTTGCATAATCTCTGCTTTCTGCCAGCCAGCCAGCCAAACTTCTATCCACACTAATATGTTACCCACTACACAATGTGCTTTTATTTTCCATAATTATCTTTGATGTGGCACCTTATCAAATACCTTCTGGAAATCCAAATCTATGGTTCTATGGAGCAAAATCTAGATGTCAGCCTTAGCTCAGCGAGTAACACTTAATGCCTCTGAGTCAAAAGATTGTGGTATCTAGCTCATGCTGTACCTGCGCTGGGAGTGTTTGATGAGGATGGTGTAGAGGGAGATTTATTCTGTATCTAACCCCATGTACCTGTCCTGAGAGTGTTTGATTAGACAGTGTATAAGGAGCTTTACTCTGTAACTCTTTCTGCTGCAATTGATGGGGGGAGTGGTGGTGGTAAGAATTGTCTGTTCCCTATTCCCTGTTAGCATATTACTTATTTCTGTCCAGTCATAGATTTTTTTAAAAAGAAAAAGCCTTGTTTTCTGATATCCTCTTCAGTATTATAGCTTTAACAAAGTCTGATTGCTGACTGGTTTTCTTGGGTTGAATTAAACTTTTTACTCTTTGCCTTCATCCTCAGAAACAGACAACGGAAGCTGGGCACCAAGATGCAGTGATGTAAAGTTGACAACTTTTGCTGGGGGTGGGACAGGACTGTAGCGTGAACCCTGGAGGAGATGAAAAGGAAACCAACAACACATTTAAAAACACGTTTTTTTTTTTTAAATTAAATTTTTTTTTTTGCAGACGGTCAAAGGCAAGCTGGGGCATATGCCGGCAGCTTAGACACTCCCTGTGACAGCAGTCAGTGTTGACGCAGCTTGCTGTTAGCTTTCTACTGCATGTTAGACTTGCGTGAACGTTGGACTGAACCCGTTTAAACAAAGCGCGTTCACATGGTGCCGGTGAAATGTGATATTATTGCATCTGATTCAGGAACTTGGTTTTAATTTTAGGAAGGGGTGATAGGGAAGGAAAGGACTAACTTTCACATGGTAGTGGTGTGATATTTTGCAAAAAAAAAAGTGGCATTTTTGTGCTACTGGTTTAAAACATACAATTGGATAGGAGGGCAAAGATGCTGTCTGAATTGTCAATCAGGTATCTGACATGCTAGGGTCACGTCTGTAGCAGCCAGAGAAAACTATAAGGGATCATGTTGCACTTTAGGAAAATAAATTAGTTCTTTTTATATACAAAGAAACACTAGTGATGTGAGTGGAAAAACTGATTTTTATTTTTCTTGCCAGTTGATTATTTGTAACTACTAAGCTGGTTTATAAACTATCTGTAGCAAAACATTTATTAAGATTCTGCCCCTGCCCCCACCATCCCCAAAAGGAAATATTTATTCCATATTCAGTGAAGTTGAG
Organism: Carcharodon carcharias; assembly: GCF_017639515.1. NCBI lineage: Eukaryota > Metazoa > Chordata > Chondrichthyes > Lamniformes > Lamnidae > Carcharodon > Carcharodon carcharias. The sequence goes on along the minus strand of NC_054474.1, from coordinate 149,816,041 downwards.
CCAAACAGAAATGAGGATTGTCAAAGCCTTTTGCCCCTTCTCTCTCTCCTAGCCTATTGCCCTTTGAACCTTTGGCCTGGTCCTCTTTGATTTGATCTTTGTGCAATGGCCACCTTTTTGACAAACCGAAAGCCAGATGATGATGTGTATTTAGGACATGGTCACCTTATCTGTGGCCTGGGTTGTTGCTCAGCAAGCTTAGGCCTTGTAGTAGGGAGGGAGTATCAGAGACTTGGACCCTCTCAGATTCCTAAGTGTAAGGGAGAGTTGGGTGACTTCACTTCTGCATCTGCCCAGAGCAAAAACTGGTCTCAGCATACACTGATCTTGCTGATGGTGTTGGAAACAGGAGAGTTTATTCTGGGATTGAGGTTGAGGGTTGGCTTTTATTCTGAGGTCAGAGTTTAATCCATTGAGTTATGACAATGCCTTGTATTATACACATGCTAGCTCAACAGCCAGTACTACTCACCCCCCAAATGGGTGAAAAGTGTTGTTTTGCTATTGCACTGATGTTGGCTTTTTGATAGGAATGCATGTGTGGCCATCTCAAAATAAATCTACCCAGCAACACTCTTAATACCCTCACGCATAGTTACATTCCGAACATAACAAAATGAATCTCTTCTGAGTTGAACAGGAAGTAAGTGTTTATGTGGGTTTAATGAGTGTTTCTATACTCCCGTTCAGCCCCTGAGCAACAGGAGCATGGATCACACTGACCAGAGCTGCCAGCATGTGATACAAATATTAAACCCACTAAAATACCCTTGAAATTTAAACTGGGAGTTTACCGCAAAGCACTATGTTAATCTTGAAGGTTTTGACTTAATAGCCCAAACGGTAGCTAGATAGGCTCTTAAATTTTATTGTGGGATGCTTTTGTGTGAATGCTTAACATTCACCTGAAATTTCTTCTGTTTTAGCAGAAGTGTTAATCCAGTGTGTTTAAGTTGCAGAGAAGAGGACTTCAGGTGCTCCCATTATGCCTCTTAACCTAGAGGGGATATCAAAGCTTTGATTTAGTTGTCAGTTTAGTGGAACGTTACTGCAGTATACACACCAGGAGCAGGATATAAACCAGACCAAATGACAGGGGATAGTGTGGGGCAGCTGACCATATTCCTGGCCTCTCTGAAGGAAACCCACCATACCCTAACACACTGTGCTGTGTTTCCCTGAGCCTATTGGCCATTAAGATTAACCCCACTTGTGCGGCCCAATGAGTTAAAGAGGATTCAGGCTGTTTAGACATGAGTTTTGACTCTGTGTTATTGTGAGTGACTATTCTCGGTGAACTGTGTAGTAACTGAAATTACAGGTGAATTACCTGATATCCAGATTATTATGAGTGAAAGACTAACTTCTGAATATGTGCTTTTAAAAAAAAATCCAAGACAGGTTATTGTTGATTGATTTGCTTGTACTTGGATACAATCAAGATTTTTAAAATTTTTGACATTCCAAAACACGATTATGAAACTATTCCTGATTTTTTTTTTGACGTGAGATTTGCTTTCTTGTAACATATTTCTTGTTTTAAATAAATGTTTGGAAATTAAGGTGCCTGAAATTGTGCAAAACAGAAACCGAATTGGGACAAGTTGGTTTTATTTATGTCTGGATGAAGGAGCATGGTCCTGAGTTTTAGAAAGCTGTTTATTTTCTCCTTTTAAATATATAGAGGTAGCAGTCATCCTTTGCATACAAGATCTTCATTTTGTGCAGCTGTTCGTCGGTTGCCAGTTAAGTTCAAACTCGTTGTGGACCTGATGCTAAATTTACCAAACCAGTGGGTTTTAGTCACTGAGAAAGATTTAGTTTTAAATCTCAAAACTGTATGGGGGCTGGAGGGATCATTTTAGGGTTTTGTTTAGAATTAGCAAAGCTGTTCAGTCCAGAGAGACATCTTATCCTATCTATGTGCAGTATGGTGTTCCCATTTTTCTTTAATTTATTTTTTACATATATATATATTGTACTTTTTATTGGTGCTTCTCTGCTTGCTGATAAGTAAGCATAAGCACATAGATTTCACACTAAAACCCAAGAAACAAATCTAAAGTTAATATCTAATAGTTCTATGTTACTTGGGGTGTGGAAATGGTACTTGTGTAAATAAAACCCCAATGACTCTGATTGCACAGGTGTGATGTGACAAATTGACTTTGAGCTGCAATCATTGAACCAAAATGTTATTCTGCAGCTGAATGTGTGGAAGCAGTCTGAGCTGGCTGTAAAGGATTGTAGCCAGATGGAATGCTGCTGAGCCATGGGATGTGGAAGATCTTGGGTCCAGTGCTGAGCTGGCTGCTGTTAGATGGGACAGTGATTGAGTAACTACTGCACTCCTCAGACTAGGAGGGGACAGAGAAGAGGAAATTCATTGAGGCTGCAGTCCCTGGTCAACGTCCAGTGACCCCTGTTAGAACATGTGTGTGTGTGAATGTTGGGTGAGGACAGGGTTGGTTGTGATGCCACCATGGATAAATAGCCTGTCAGCAAAGAATGACCAGTGGGGTAAAGAACCAGACTCCTGTAGAACTGTATCCCAGTAAGGGGTCAGTGTGCTCAGGGAAGGATCATGGTAGGATATTGGAATGGGGAAATAATACTATAGTTGTGGGAACTGCCAGATAATGGCAGGGTGTTTTGGTGTAATACAAATTTTTAATGTCACTTTTAGTTCTGGCATTTTTTCACACTGTGACTACAGTAAGAGTCGAACTCTCCTGCATTCTTTCACTAGCTCTCCCACTCTCTCTCCCTCTCTCACATCCAGCATATCTTAAGTCAGCATGACAATATGTTGTCAATATTGATTGCACGTAACTCAGAATCCTCTTTGAGTGTCCACAGATTGGAGAAAATGCACCTGTTCCCTTTAGCTTCACCCTCTTAATTCAGAAAAGCACCTATCAGGTTTGTGATAAGGAATATAACCTGATTTCTCTTTATGTACAATTAGTGTGTTGAAAGTTTAAGTATTGACTGTTTCTGCAATATCTGCTTGTGTATCTGGTGTTTCTGTTTTCATTCAGTGAGCCTATAGCAGTTGCTCTTGTGCATTTAAAAAATAATAGCACAAGCACCACCATGTCACTCTGCACCAAAATAGTTAGTGCAGCCAAAATACAGCAGTCTAGTTCATTTTAAATGCATCCAGAATTGTGTAGGTGTTGGATAGAGTACAGGGTGATGACCAGTACATTACAAATATTAACCACTGGTGTCTGATACTATATGGTGCTGAGTTATTCACTGATTTAATTTCTATAAATCACTGGTCATCTTTATAGAAAGCTTGTTTATAAATTGGTTTCCCAAGCTCGCTCCAGTTGATTGCAAAAATATAATCATGGAACAAATGAAAAAGTGGAATGAGAACAGAAAACACTCATAAATGCAACATGTACGTCAGCATCTGACCGATGAGTAACAGGCTGATCTTTCAGCTTAATGCTCAATCTGCTTTTTCCCCTTTTCAGATTTCCAGCAGTTTCTGTATGTGAAGCTTATGTTGTGAGTATTTCCAGGAGCGAGGTGATACTGAACCTATTGCTGCTTTTTTCTTTAACCCTATAAAAGCTGCTGCTGGTTTGCCACAGGTTAGTGGCACAGTGCTGTTCCACCCTATACATCCTGGCTCATATCTCATGGAATCTCCCCGGTGTTTATAGGTGTAGAATCAGTATTAAAACTGTGTTTTACCACAGCCCAATCAAAGTGCAGCTTTTTTATTTTCATTTTAAAAAAAAACAAATTGTACAGAATGAAATAGTTTATTTTAAGCACAGGCAAAACTATTTAATGTTTGGGAGTTCAGCTCAGAGCAAATAATATCCAGGACACTGTTAGATAGGTTATACGAATTCTGAGTCATGGAGTTGAACCCTGCCAGCTCACCGAGCAGTGCTTCAGGAGCACCTGTGGGGAGGTGGAAAGGGAGAGAATAATAGTGAGCGCCACCAGATTTTTCTTTTAAAGAATTCGTAAAATCTATCCTGGTCTGATGTGACAGATTCTTTTTTTTAAAGCTGTGATCATTCTGGTTGGCTACCTAACCAGCTCCTCGCACTACCTGATGAGGAATGTGTCTGCTATCTGTAAATGTTCCTTTGTTTAAATTGAGGAAAAAAAACAATGTAAATCTAAAAGTAATTGCTATTCAGGTAACACAATGAAGGGCTATTTTGAACAGTGCTTCCTCTAGATGTAGCACAGTTTTGTAGATTGGCTTCTTGTATTCTGTTAGTGTGGTGTTCACAATGTGATTGCCTTATATGGTGCACAGTACCTTTTTAATGCTGTTTGTTGCTATTTGTAAACTTTGATCTCCGATGTTGTGGGGTATGGAGGTTGGAAAGGAGGCCACAGGTGATGACTCTGGTTGTATGTCTCTCTCTCTCATGTCCAAGACTGTTATGTGAATGTTCCATGCCGGATGTATGTCAAAGGTTTTGGGGCTGCGTGTGTACAGACCCAGGGCTAAAGCAGTCAATTAGAAGCAAGAAAATGTTTTTATTTTAGAACCCACAGGGAAACTGATCAACTGAAATTCAGAGCAATTTCTCATTCTGAACTGTCTGGGTGCCTTTCACTAGAGCAGGGTGCTGGGCTCTTCACACTGACTTGTCTCGTTCCAGAAGGTGCTGCCAACACACTGGGGCCTTGTCCCAAACAGGCACTCCTTTATGAAGCGTTGGTGGCTCACTGGATCACACTCTGTCGGAAGGTTGTGGGTTGAAGTCCCACTCCAGCGACTTGAGCACAGAATCTAGCTGACAGTACCAGTGCAATACTGAAGGTCTTTCAATGAAATGTTAAACCGAGGCCTGATTGTGTTCCGAAGTAATTCATTGGCTGGAAAGTACTTTGGGACATCCTGAGGTCATGGAAGATACGGTAGAAATGTGGATTTTTAAAATTCCTTTAATGTGTTTGCCTTGATGTCCAATGTTAAAAGGTTATTCATCTATGAAGGGCAGTTGAGTCCAAGATGAGCCTCAGTGATATATGCATATTGTCCGACAATGGACACAATACTGAGATTATCCTGGTCTGTGTCTGTGTGCGCTGAGTCACCAGTCTCCCCTCGCATTCTAATAAGCAGATAAGTCCCAATCATTTCTATGTGGCAACATTGGTCACTAATTTGTCCAACCTGTGTCTGTACCGCGTAACTTGAAGCCTCGGTGCCTGTTTTTCAATTGCACACTTCAAACTTGAGATCTCTGACATTTCAATGTGTAACTTCAAAACATATAGATAGCAGTGGTTTAACCACCCAAAATTAGCATCCCAGTCATAGCAAGCAAATTTAATTTCCGTCTCAACACTATGTGTAGGATATTGGAGAGTCTCATCTGCATGCACATAAGTGGAGCTGGTATTTATATCTGTACACAATTCTTAAACTAAACAGCACCCTGTACCAGCTTGTGCAAGATCAGGTCGCTGGACTGGACATGATCTAAGACATCTAGTTAAATAGTTCAAGCCAAAAGCCCATTGATTAATCTTTTAAATCAAGAGGGAAGGTTCTCTACTATCAGGTACTGGGCAGGACTGACAGTTGCAATGGTTTGACATGGAAACTGACTGTGTCTGTTTAATCTACATGATCGCATTGAATTTTTCTGTAGTTTTAAATTGCTGCAGAATATATCACCCCATTCTCAGTCCCTTTCTACTGAGGAGGTAGGTGAGTGCACCATTCCATTCCTCACCCTCTCCCTTATGGGAGGCTGGTGTTTTGATGATCAATTAAGTGCATGGTTTTGGCCTAAATTCAGCTAACCGTTGTGAAAAAATAATTTATTTAGTGGATGTGAGCTTTTACCCACCTGGTTTGTTGCAGTGTATCTCTGGCTGAAGGAGTGGAACAGACTGAGTTGATGCTGTATCTGTGCAACAGCCAAAGGAACTCTAATTTGTGCCAACAGTGCTCCAATTAAGGGGAACTGGTGACATTGTTAATTAGCATCATAGAATCTTACAGCATGGAGTCCATTTGGCCCATCGTGCCTGTGCTGGATCTTTGAAAGCTATCCTATTAATATACCCCCCTGCTGATTTTCCCATAGCCTTTATTTTTTTCTGTTATTATTAATCCTATTCACTTTTGAAATCTCTCCCATCACCCTTTCAGGCAGTGCATTCCAGGTAACAACTCTCTGCTTTTTAAAAAAAAATCTCATCTCCATCAGAGACTCTTTTTCTAAATACCATAAATCTGTGTCCTGCAGTTACTGACCTTCCTATCGGTGGAAACCGTTTCTCCTTATCTACTTTATCAGAATCCTTCAGAATTTTAAACACCTCCATTATAAATCTTCCCTTTTCTCTGTTCTAAAAACAATCCCAACTTCTCTCTCCTTACAACTAAAGACCTTCATCCCTGTTATCATTCTAGTAAATCTCCATTGCATGATCTTTTTTGAGACCTTTGGTTGATTCTAGCTGAGCCTGTTAGTGTGTTTCTGCTCACTCTGTCTTAAGTGAAGGAGTACCAGCAATTTAAACCCATCCTATCCCTAATCAGTCACTCAAACCAAAAGGTTTGTTGGTTTGGAAATGGAAGTGTCACATCGAGCAAGTTTGATCAAAGCACATTGTTGGGAAGAGTTAAAAGGTCTTTGCTTTACTTCTTGACAATGCTGTTAACTCATCTGGAAGTGCTCGAAGGTACTGGATGTCTATAAAGTGAAAACTCTTCTCAATTCTCTGTAATAAGCCATTCCTGGTAACATCCCTCATTACCATCTCCCACCCCCCCAAAAAAAAATTAACAACAGATCATGGCATCTCTTCTGAACTAGATTTTTCTTTTTAAAACTGAACCTTGGTAACTAAGGTGGGCCAGGTATCCCAACTGAATTTTATTTATTTAATACAAATAAATCTGCTTGAAACTTTCTCACCAGGGGGAAATGGGTCTACTGTACAATCGCCATGTGCCTCTGGGATAAGAGCAAGCTGTTGTGTAGTTCGGAATTTGGTGGTTTATGTGTAAAGCTGGCTGAATAAGTCTTTGTAAGGAATTAACTTAAAGGAAATGTGCATCAATCAATGTTCTAATTGTATTTTACTGGAAATATAATGCTTGCCTGTCGTACTGTTTCCTTTGCTGTGGTCTTTGCCTTCTTCTCAGTCAGTGATCTGAGGTGATGGGAGATTGTTTACTGACCCACACAAGATGAATCAGACTGGTATGATGTGGATGTGGACCTGCAGTCTTCCTCCCCACCCCACACCACAACCCTCCTCTTCTGGTTTGGTTTCCTGTCTTTCAGATGAGATGTTAATCATAGGCCCTGTTTGCTCTCAAGTAAAATAGCCCCTATTATTGTTCTGAAGAAGAGTATGGGAGTTCTCCTGAGGCCAATATTTATCCCTCAACTGTCATATAATTTAAAAAAAAAATACTGGTCATTGCTGTTTGTGGGAGCTTGCTGTGCACAACTTGGCTGCCATGTTTCCTACTTTACAAGCACTGACTGCAATTCAGAAGTACTTCATTGGTTGTAAATGCTTTGGGAAGTCCCGAACATGTGAAAGGCACTATATAAATGCAAGTCTTTTACCTTAAACACATCCTTATCCAGAGGGGAAGAGTTGTAAAACAGAATTAGAAGTGGATTGAGGAACTACACGGTGCAGTAAATAGAAGGATGGAACTAGAATAGAGTTTTTAATGGTGAGGTAAATAAGTGTGGCTTAAACCTCTTCTGCACCAGCCAGATGATGAGTGGTGCTGGTTGTCGAATCCTTCAAGACTGTTCTCTGCTGCTGCCGCCATGTAAGTCTGTCTTTTGCACTCACGCAAACCTGGCACAGTCCAGGTTCCCCGCACTACCGATCAAACAAGGGGAGCAGGGAGAAACTGTTCATACTGATTGCTTTGAAGGAACATCAGAGGGTTGGGAGATTAATACACATCTCACCCATTCAACACAATTAAACCAAGTTGTATATATAAAGTTTTTATTACAATCATATTCAAAGATTACACCACAGTAATAAGTGTGCTTAAGTACATTTTTACAGAGTGGAAATATTTACATTAAAGTCAAGGCCAATAGCTGAATACATTCACAAAATTATCTATCCTGGAGGAATATCAAATTAAAACACTGAATTGTAAACATATAGGCTAAACTGATTAGTTCCAGGCATTGTGGCAATGCCAACAGGCAATTGGGGAATATGGTAGCGTAGTGTAATGTCACTGGACCAGCAATCCAGAGGCTCAGGCTAATGCTCTAGGGACTTGATTCAAATCCCAACAAGGCAGCTGGTGGAATTTAAAATCAATAAATTTGGAATATAAAACCAGTCTCAGTAATGCTGACTATGAAACTATCATTTTTTTTGTAAAAACCTAGCTGGTTATTAATGTCCTTTAGGGAAGGAAATCTACCATCCTTACCTGGCCTGGCCTACATGTGACTCCAGACCCACAGCAATGTGGTTGATTCTTAAATGCCCCTGAAATGGCCTCGCAAGACACTTCATGCAAGGGCAATTGGGGATTGGCAACAAATGCTGGTCTTGCCAGTGATGCCCACATCTCATGAAAAAACTAAATATAAAGTTGAAATCTTCCTTCAGTTTGAAGTGATTTGTCATAAAAATTATAAAAAGGGCCTTGAGAGACTTGGGCAATGGAAATTCTATTTTCAATCATTCACTTGAGAGTGTGGGGCATGCTAGTGTTTCACACTCCTTCAGGAAGTGGCATGATAATAGCTGCTGTCGGCTGGAGAACAAATAAACATTATGTAAACGTGGCTGAAGGAATTTGAGTTGTCCCACAAGGAGTCTAATAGGAGTATCCTTAGAATGAGTCTTTAGAAAACACCAAAAGAAAGATTCCCTGGGATTCACACAATTTAAATAAATCCCTGTGCTTATTTTTATATTCATTAAGGTGAGAAGTCATAAAAGCAAAAAACTGTGGATGCTGGAAATCCAAAACAAAAACTGAAACAGAAATATCTGGAAAAACTCTAGTCTGGCAGCATCGGCGGAGAAGAACACAGTTGACGTTTTGAGTCCTCATGACCCTTCAACAGAACTAAGTAAAAATAGGAAAGGGGTGAAATATAAGCTGGTTTAAGGTGGGGGTGGGAAGTGGGGGGGGGGGGGGGGGGGGGGTGGAGGGGTGCGATTGTTGGGACAAGCAGCCAGTAATAGGTGGAGATAACCAAAAGATGTCAGACAAAATAACAAAGGAGGTGTTGAAGGTGGTTATATTATCTAAAGGAATGTGCTAATTAAGAGTAAAAGGCAGGACAGGCAATGTACAGATAGCTCTAGTGGGGGTGGGGGAATACTAAAAGGTAGAGATAAACAATGGGTGGAAATACATTTAAAAATAATGGAAAGAGGTGGGAAAAGAAAAATCCATATAAATTATTGGAAAAAACAAAAAGGAGGGGGAAGAAACGGAAAGGGGGTGGGGATGGAGGAGAGAGTTCAAGATCTAAAATTGTTGAACTCAATATTCAGTCCGGAAGGCTGTAAAATGCCTAGTCAGAAGATGAGGTGCTGTTCCTCCAGTTTGCTTTGAGCTTCACTGGAACAATGCAGCAAGCCAAGGACAGACATGTGGGCAAGACAGCAGGGTGGAGTGTTAAAATGGCAAGCGACGGGGAGGTGTGGGTAATGCTTGTGGACAGACCGAAGGTGTTCCGCAAAGCGGTCACCCAGTCTGTGTTTGGTCTCTCCAATGTAGAGGAAACTGCATTGGGAGCAACGAATGCAGTAAACTAAGTTGAGGGAAGTGCAAGTGAAAAGCTGCTTCACTTGAAAGGAGTGTTTGGGCCCTTGGACGGTGAGGAGAGAGGAAGTGAAGGGGCAGGTGTTGCATCTTCTGCGGTTGCATGGAAAGGTGCTGTGGGAGGGGGTTGAGGAGTAGGGGGTAATGGAGGAGTGGACCAGGGTGTCACGGAGGGAACGATCCCTACGGAATGCCAGCGGTTGGGGGGGTTGGGGTGTGAAGGGAAGATGTGTTTGATGGTGGCATCATGCTGGAGTTGGCGTTAATGGCGGAGGATGATCCTTTGAATGTGGAGGCTGGTGGGGTGATAAGTGAGGACAAGGGGGACCCTAACATGTTTCTGGGAGGGAGGAGAAGCCGTGAGGGCGAATGCGCAGGAGATGGGCCGGACACGGTTGAGGGCCCTGTCAACCACCATGGGTGGAAAACCTTGGTTAAGGAAGAAGGAGGACATGTCAGAGGAACTATTTTTGAAAGTAGCATCATCAGAACAGAGGCGAAGGAACTGAGAGAATGGGATGGAGTCCTTGCAGGAAGTGGGGTGTGAGGAGCTGTAGTCGAGGTAGCTGTGGGAGTCGGTAGGCTTGTAATGGATATTGGTGGACAGTCTATCAACAGAAATTGAAACAGGTCAAGGAAGGGAAGGGAAGTGTCAGAGATGGAGCATGTGAAAATGATGGAGGGGTGGAGATTGGAAGTAAAGTTAATAAATTTTTCCAGGTCCTGACGAGAGCATGAAGCAGCATCGAAGTAATCATTGATGTACTGGAGAAAGAGTTGTGGGAGGGGGCCGGAGTAGGACTGGAACAAGGAATGTTCCACCTACCCCATAAAGAGACAGGCATAGCTGGGGCCCATGCGGGTACCCATAGCCACACCTTTTATTTGGAGGAAGTGAGAGGAGTTAAAGGAGAAATTGTTCAGTGCGAGAACCAGTTCAGCCAGACGGAGGAGAGTAGTGGTGGATGGGGATTGTTCGGGCCTCTGTTCGAGGAAGAAGCGGAGAGCCCTCAGACCATCCCGGTAGGGGATGGAGGTGTAGAGGGATTGGACGTCCAAGGTGAGAAGTCAGTGTGACAATGGAATACTCCCAGAGCAAGTACAGCATGGGGTTAGATGCAGAGTAAAGCTCCCTCTACATTGTTCAACCTCACGAATGCCATCTCATATATCAGTGTGGCAATTTTCTATCCCACCCCTGCCAGTTCAGCTCCAATTCATGTTAATAATTTAGAACATTCAATTATCTCTTGAATCTATTTATACTGTTTGCTTCAATGAGCTTCCTTCATGACTTGATCTACAGTGCTATTACCCCTTTCTGGAAACACTGTCTTCCCTTCTTAATTTGACTTATTTTTAATAAGAGCAAAACAGTAGATATTCTGGATTTTGAAAAAATTTAAATTTGTTGAGAGGTGATAATGTGAGCTTTTCTCACTAGGAGCAAGACAGAATTGCACAGCACGGGGTGGGGGATGGTCATTCAACCCATTGTGTCTCTTTTTACTCATTTTCAGGATGTGGCTTTCACTGATGAGGCCACAATTTAGTGCCCATCCCTAAATGATCTGCAGAAGGTGCTATTAAGCTACTACCTTGAACCACTGCAGTATGAAGGTAGGTGCTGTTAGGAAGGGAATTCCAGGATTTTGATCCAGCCACAGTGAGGGAACGGTGATACTGTTTCAATTCAGGATGGTACGTGACTTGTTCTTCCAGGTGGTCGAGTTTGGGGGTTTGGAAAGTGCTGTTGAAGGAGCCTTGGCAAATTGCTGCTGTGCATCTTGTATGCACTGCAATCATTGTATGACAATAATGGAAAGAGTGAATGTTCAAAGTAGTGGATGGGTTCCAAATCAAGCAAGCTGTTTTGTCCTGGATAGTGCCCAGCTTTGAGTGTTGTTGGAGCTGTATTCAAGCAATGTGAGTATTTCATCACATTTGTAGATGGTGGAAAGGTTTTGGAAGTTAGGTGAGTCACTCGCTGCAAAATTCCCAGTTTCTGGTCTATGTTTGTGGCCTGTGCTGACTCTTTGAAAGAGTTATCCAATTAGTCCCTCTGACCCTCCTCTTTCCCCATAGCCCTGCAAATTTTTCATTTTCAAGTATATATTTTCAAATTGCCTTCACCACCCTTTTGGGCAGCCAAGTTTCTGACACCACATTCATTTCACGCCTTCCACTCATTTTTAAAGGACCCCTATGCTTTCTGTATAACTGCATACTTGTATCAGTAACATATTGTACTTGGCTCACAGCTCTCTGTAAGCACAACGCAAGTGTTCACACCATGCCTATTTTGAGGATAACAGCTAGACAATACTCGGGATCTATTTTTGCTTTTTAACCGGCCAGCTGAAAGCAGCAGTTTCTCTGTCAATAAGATGTTGGGTGGAGGCTGGGGGAAAGTACATAGTGCAAAAAAAATTATCTTAATAGAGAGCCACCCAGGCCAACTGAATCTTGAGTATTCAATTTCTTTCAAAATTTTTGATTGTAAACATTTGCCACTGGATTGTTTCATTAATGTTCAGACCAAAATTTTTAGATTATAGTTAAAAATATACAATTATTTGAACCCCCTGGGTAACTTGAAGCCACTGATAATTCTGGTGTTATTTTTGTAGCATCAATATGTGGCACAAGCCCTCCCTGAACACTCGTTCTAAAGAGTTATTATAGCAGTGGGTTCATGTGAATAATTCCCTCTCCTGTTCACATTAAAATGAGAAATGTTTTTGTGCAGCTGTTTGTGCTCCAGCTCTTCAATTACATTAACTAACTTAGACAAGCTGATGTGTATAGATTGCTTCTAGTCTGTAAGCTGTTTCTCAGTTCAGAGAAGGTTCACTTACTCATTTCTGGGATGAGGAGCTTATCTTAAGAGGAAAGGTTAAGCAGGTTGGGCCTATGGAGTTTAGAAGAATGAAAGGTGATCTTATTGAAAAATAGAAGATCCCGAGGGTATTTGACAGGGTGGATACTGGGAGGATGTTTGTGGGAGAGACTAGAACCAGGGGACACAAGTTAATAACAGGTTGAAAGTTTAAGACTGAGATGAGGAAAAACTTTTTCTCAGGGTCATTTGTCTGTGGAGTTCTCCTCTTCCCCAGAGAGCAGTGGAGGCTGGAGTCATTGAATTTACTCAAGGCTGAGTTAGACAGATTTTTGATTTAAAAAAAAGGGAGTCAAGGGTTATGGGGGTGGGTAGACAAAGTAAAGTCGAGACCACAACAAGATCAGCCATGATCTTATTGAATGGTGGAGCAGGCTTGAAGGGCTGAATGGCCTACCCCTGCCCAAGTCCTGTGTCCCTCAGATCAGTCCCTGGACTATGCTGAGTAATCTTATTAAACGTCAGGATGGGTAACAGTGTGATAACCACTCAAACGTCTGGGGTGGGGGGGGGGGGGCAGCATGTGAGCCTGCAAGAGGAAAATCAACCTCTGATGATTACTATCCTGGTGCACACAACCGTTATCAGCACAAGACTGCACTGGCTTGATGTGCTCCTATTGTAAGGGAGGTACTGGTACTCATCAATTGTAGACCACTGATATGCTTTTTGGGGAGAGGAAGCAAGCCCCCTTCATTGGAATAGCAGGGCATCATTCACTATCTAAACAAACACTCCTCCTTTTCTAAAAAGTATAAGCTTTGACAATTGTCTTTAAAAGGCATTTTTTTTCATATATAACCTCTTCTGGATAATATGTTCACACTAACATTTGGCAAACAATCTCACCCACATATTGTAGTGCTGGGATTGAGTGCCGATCTTGTTCTGGAATTTTTTGGTTGATCCATCCTGCTCCATTACCTGGATGCTTCAGAGCTTTGAGCTGGGTGTCTGCATGAGCAGCCCCCTCATATCGACTAAGGCCTGCTCTAGATAGTGAGCCAGTTTAGCTGCATTGGTCTCTGCACAGCTGTTGAAAGCAGACACTGCAAAGTTGATGTGGGCGTCCATGGGGTTGTAACACACTCCATAACCATCTGGCACGGTAGGACCAAAGCACATGAGGCAGTCAGTTTTAGCAGGGACCTAAATGGAGAGAGCAGACCTCACAATTACAATGTTCCTCTTCCTCTTTATCCCTCTTCAAAGCAAAGATGGAAACTTCACCACCTCACCCCAAATGCTGTTCTCCTAAGTGTGTTCCACCTGCCAGTTTCTTCTCCCCTCGTCCCTTCCAAATCCTTTTGAGTTTCTCCAACATTGCCAAACACAGTTGGGACCAAACCTGGTGATAATCTGCAGTCATTCTCCATCTCCTCCACTACTGCTTCAGGGTCATCCTACGGTTGTGAAAGGCGCTATATAAATGCGAGTCCCTTTTTCTTTCCACCGAGCAAGAGTGAGTGAGAGAATTCTAACCCAAGGGTAGATAGGTGAAAATTGCTTTTTGATTCTCCAACTCTCGCTGGGCACAGCCGTGATTAGGGGCCTCGCTACCTAGGGTGAAATTTTTGTGGGTCCTGCACAAGGAGGAAAGTGAATGCCTTACCTGACTGGTTGATAAATTGAAATGAAAAGCAACAGCATAGGATGTGTCCATGAAGATCTCAGGGATTCGAACTAGATCCTCTATAGCCTGAAGTTTAAGACCCAGTAAGTGTCTATCGATGGCTTGGCCTCTTATTGCCTGAAAGGAAGAATAGACATGAGCATAGGCTGGTACTCATTACCCCTGCTACCCCAAAGCACTGCAGTCACCCTCCCATCCCATTACCTCATCCTCCACAGATGTTAAGTGAGTGAGACAAAAGTTGGAACAGTCTTTCAAAATACAAGAACAGGATTAGAGGTTTTAGAGAATTAAGAGCTGCTGAAGGGGTGTTTGGGAGGAAGTGAAGACACGATGACCAGAATAATGGACCAGTAAACTCTCTTACCGTATCAGTGTAGGTTCTGTGCGCCTGAACAGCTTTTCTCACCAACGCCACCTTTTGCTGATTCTAAACACAGAATCAAAACAGAACAACTTACAGCCAAAGTGCAGGTGAACTAAAAATGACTTCACAACCACTTAGAGAGAGTAGGACTGTTAGCAGCTGGAGAAGGGAACAACAGATTCACATTGGAAGTGACTCCTTACTGACTCCTGGTGACCACTGCTGAAAACAACACCTTACATTTACATAGCACTTTAACATTATATAACCTCAGGCCCCTTCCCAGGTGTGTAGAGGGGAAGCAGAGAGAGATCACAATAAAATACTCTGGGTGATTTATGGGAAGAGAACATTTCAATTGAAGCTGCTTCATTCCAGATCACAATCAATGGGTAAAAATAAATTTTCCTCATCTCCTCTCCTGTTAATTATTTTCAATCCATGTCCTTGATTCCTGATCCTTCAGACAGTTTCTCCCCAGCTAGACTGCATGATACCAACACAGTCAACCAGCAGAGTTTCCAAGTTATTACAATCTTAGCCCCCAGAAGAGATGGTTTGTGAGATGAAGGTGATATTTTGAAGGTTCGTGTACCTGGAACTCAGGATTATCCATGGCCCGGACAAAGACTGAGGATTCGACTGTTGCTGAGCGGATTGTGTCGGTTCGTCCAAGGTGAAACATCCGCAGGGAGGCACTTTCATAGGTTGCACACGGCTCCCCATAAATCCTGAGGTGAGACATAAGCACAGCAAGACGGTGAGGAGGGTGGATTCCTGCTCATCTCCTGCTTGGTGGGGGTGGGGCACACGCAAGTATAGATGACTGTCGGGAGGTCAGCATTGGGTTTGAGAAGCTCATTCAGTAATGCTGCCTTTCATTTATCCATCCTCCCCACATCCCTCCTCATGAAGGTGATTATTTCCAGGGGAATGGGGGAGATGGGGATGAGTACAGGCCACATGTCCCAGCTGTCTTTCTGGTCAAGGGTTTAAGCTTTGGTTGGATTTAGTCCTGGAGGTTAACATATGGCGTCTTGCCATTCAAATGCCCAGCCCATCAAACAGCAACACTCACATCCCATGAAAGAATACAAAAGTCACTGTACTCCAACTATCTGCATGTTTGTGAGAGATGTGATAAGATGTGCAATCACAATTCTCTTATTTTCAAATATCATTTTGGAATTCAGTATATGAATAATTAAATACGAAATGAGCTTACGGAACCAAGACGGGCAGATGGAATTAAGATACAGATCAGCAATTATCTATCTAAATGGCAGAACAGGCATGAGAGCCTGAATCACCACCTTGCGCTCAAAGATGCAGAAATAATTTTGGGTCATCCTAGTCAGGAACTCAGCAACCATTTTTAAAAAATTAGCCCATGTTACAGCCTGAGCAGAGGCAGGCAGCACAATCGCACAGTCCCAGAATGGGACACCGGTTACTTGTAACTTTTCTTTGAAAAAAAAAATCCTAAAAAATTGTAAAGCTATTAAATAAAAAACATACAGGATCCTGGGCTTTGTAAACAGAATATAAAAATCAAATTATGCTAAACCATTATAAATCACTGATCAGGCCTCAACTACAGTACTGTATCCACTTCTGGGCATCACACTTCAGAATGTCAAGGCCTTGCACAAGGGGCAGAGGAGAATTACCAGAATGGTACCAGGAATGAGGTTATGTGGAGAGATGGGAGAAGCTGTGGAGAGATGGGAGAAGCTGTGCAGGAGTGGAGGGACCTGTGTGTATATGTACATAAGTCATTAAAAGTGGCAGGACAGGTAGAGAGAGCTGTTTCTAAAGCATACAGTATTCTAGGCTTCATTAATAGAGTACAAGAGCAGGGAGGTTATGATGAACTTATATAAGACACCAGTTAGACCTCAGCTGGAGTATTGTGTATAGTTCTGGGTGCCACACTATAGGAAGGATGTCAATGCATTGGAGAGAGTGCAGAAGAGGTCTACAAGAATGTTCCAGGGATGAGACACTTCAGTTATTAGGAAAGATTGGAGAAGTTGGGTCTGTTTTCCTTGGACAGGAGACTTGATACATGTTTTCAAAATAATGCGGGGCCTGGACAGAGTAGATAGGGAGAAACTGTTCCCACTCGTAAATAGATGGAGAACCAGAGGGCACAATTTTAAAGTGTTTTGCAAAAGAAGAAAATACGAGGTGAGAAAAAGCTTTTTCACACAGCGAGTAGTTAGGGTTTGGAATGCACTGCCTGGAAGTCTGATGGAGGCAGCTTCAATTGAGACTTTCAAGAGGGTATTGGATGATTATTTAAATAAAACCAATGTGCAGAGTTGTGGGGAAAAGGCAGGAGATTAGTACTAAGTTAAAATGCTCAGAGAGCTGGTGCAGACATGTTGGGCTGAATGGCCTCCTTCTACCCGGTAACAATTCTATGATTCTGGGATTGTTCTCCTTAGAACAGAGGAGGTAGTTAAGGGGAGATTTAATAAAAGTGTTCAAAATTGAGGGGTTTTGATTGAGTAAATAAGGAGAAACTGTTTCCACTGTCAATAACCAGAGACAGATAGATTTAAGATAATTGGCATGAACCAGAGGAAAGAGGAGTGTTTTTTAAATGCTGCGAGTTGTTGTGATCTGGAATGTGCTGCCTGAAAGGCCGGTGAAAGTCATAATTTTCAATAGGGAACTGGATGAATACTCGAAGGGGAAAATTTGCAAAGCTATGGGGAGAAGAGTAGGGATAACTGGATAGTTCTTTCAGAGAGCTGGCACAGGTACAATGAGCCCAATGGCCTCCTTCTGTGCTGTATTAATCTATGTACCGGACAGGTGAGGAACAATTGAACAGAATGGGTCTGGAGTGATGATTTTCACACCTGTAATAAGCTAGCTGCAGAGCGAGCTGGATAAAGGCATCCGGGCTCATCTTCTGGGACTTCACAAAATCTTTTCCAAAGTGCTGGAACATGAAACATTTTATATCCACATCACGCACCATCCTAGTGAAAAATAAAGATAATCATTTGTGTCATTACTGTCAACATAGCCCTTCATTGATCCCAACCTCTTAGCTCTCCTGCAAATTCATCAACTCCTGTCAGGATACAATCTAACTCTTGCTGGTCTTCCTGTAAATGGCCATACTAAATGTACAAGCTCAGATCATGTGTGCCTATGGGCTATTCAACTGCATGGGACATCACAGCTGTGCCTTCACAGGGCATGCACACACTTTCATTAGATAGCAATGAGACAGGAACCCTGGTTGATTTTTCTCTTCACCACTACCCCTCCCCACCCCTGTAGCTTGGGGCCATTGAGGCTAATTGCAGTGACACCACCCTCATCCCTAGCCTCTCCTCCCCCTACAGTTGTTGTGCTTTGGGGTGTTGGTATGAGGGACTGGACCTGGGGGCCTGGTCCAACATATCAAATCATCCGAGAAACTGCCTCCAAAACAATATATAACACTTTCCACAGTTGATTTCATCTAATTCTCCAAGTTAAACAGAAGTAATATAAGAATTTAAAAATAGGAGCAGCAATAGGCCATTTGGCCCCTTAAGCGTGCTTTACCATTCAATACAATCTTGGTTGATATGCCTCAACTCCACTTTCTGGCTTTATCACTATATTCCTTAATACCCAAAAATCTATTGATCTCAGTCTTGAATACACTCAAATGACCGAGCAGCCACAGTTCTCTGGGATAGGGAATTGTAAAGATTCACCACCCTGAGTGAAGAAATTTCTCCTCATCTCGGTCCTAATGGCCACCATCTAAACCTGAGACTGTGCCTCCATGTTCTAGACTGACAGCCAGAGGGAAAACAGCCTCTCAGCATCGACCCTGTCAAACCCTCTCAGAGGGTCTCAATGAGATCACTTCTCATTCTTCTAAACTTGAGCGTATAAGCCAATTATCTTAATCACACCTCACAGGAAAGCCCTCTCATTTCAAAAAACAATCTAGTGAACTCTGTTGCGCTCCCTCTATGGTGAGTATATCCTTCCTTAGGTAAGGTGACTAAAAGTGCAAACAATACTCCAGGTGTGGTCCCACCAATGTCCCGTACAAGTCACTCACCATCCTGACTTGGAAATATATCGCCGTTCCTTCACTGTTGCTGGATCAAAATATTGGAACTCCCTCCCTAACAGCACTGTGGGTGTACCTACACCACATGGACTGCAGCAGTTCAAGAAGGCAGCTCACCACCACCTTCTCAAGGGCGATTAGAGATGGGCAATAAATGCTGGTCTAGCCAACAACATCCACAGACCAAGAATGAATATCAAGAAAAAAAAACTCACATGTTGAGGTTCTGCTTTGCTTTTTCGATGTCTCTCTTTACGTCAGGAGTGATGTTGAAACGGAGCTTCCGGGGCATGGCCAGTGGAATCATCGGAGAGCGAACCATCACTGAGCTGTTGCTGAAATTGAAGAGACACTAAGTATTTGCTTATTTAGGGATTGTGTGGAGTCGACAGCACAGAAACAGGCCATTCATCCCATCTGCTCCATGCATGTTTAAGCTCCCCACAAACCTCCTCCCACCTCTCTTCATCTCACTCCATCACCATTTCCTTCTATTCTTTTCTCCTTCATGTGTTTATCCAGCTTCCCCTTAAATATATCTATACTATTCACCTCAACCACTCCCCGTGGTAGTGTGTTCCACATTCTCACGACTCTGGGTAAAGATGTTTCTCCTGAATTCCCAATTGGATTTATTAGTTTGGCAGCATTCCGTCTTGCAAGATGGTTTGTGCTGTGGTGGTTGACTCAGGAGCCCAACTCTGACATGGCAGTCACTGCCTATTTACTGCAGAGTGAGAAGATGCACAATTCACTGGCCCCTCAAATCAGCCCGCTGAGCTTTTTGTTTCTGCTCACCTCTTCCAATGCCCTTCAAAACAGTTAGCTTTCAGAAGTCATGGCTGTCAGCAACCATCTCTCAGTTGTCAGTGTCAATATCTACCATCTTCATATTTCACTTGTCCTTTAAGTGGAAGAGCATAGTCAGAGGGCCAATGTGGCGTGTTGGAGGGTCAGTGTTGAGGGAATGCAATGTTGTTGGAGGGTCAGTACTGAGAGAGTGCCGTGCTGTCAGCGGGTCAGTACTGAGGGGGTGCCATGCTGTCGAACGGTCAGTACTGAGGGAGTACGCTGCAGTGTCAGAGTTGCCTGTCTTTTAGATGAGATGTTAAACTGAGGCCCCATATGCCCTCTCAGGTGAATGTAAAAGATTTCTCTGCCACTATTTTGAAGAAGTGCAGGGGAGTTCTCCCTAGTGACCTGGCCAATATTTATCCTTCAACTAGCATTGCTCTCGCTAAAACAGATTTTTTTGTCATTACCATTTTGCCCTTTGTGGGAGCTTGCTGTACACAATTTGGATGCTGCATTTGTTGCAACAGTGACTACACTTCAAAAGTACTTCATTGATTATGACTTACTTTGGGACATCCTGAGGTCACAAAAGATACTAAAGTCTTTATAACAGCTCCTACTTCTGGGGTGTTGCATGAATTGGATAAGTATTTCAAAGAGCTGGCATAGATATGATGGATCGACATGCCTCTCTTATGATCTCAGTAGAGACCATTAACTTTAAAAAAGGAAATTTAGTTCTTTACTAAAAGAATGAAGTCACAAGATTCCACAGTTTAAAACAGAAGAATTTTATTACACAAGAGTCAAACAAAGCAAACACTAAAAACTATCTTAGGTAACTGCCTATACTCAAACTCAGAATCAAAACAAGTTAAACATGAATTAACAGGCA
This sequence comes from Carcharodon carcharias, assembly GCF_017639515.1. NCBI lineage: Eukaryota > Metazoa > Chordata > Chondrichthyes > Lamniformes > Lamnidae > Carcharodon > Carcharodon carcharias. The sequence goes on along the minus strand of NC_054474.1, from coordinate 149,795,575 downwards.
AATTGTGGTCGATTATAAACTATAAATTACAGATACAGCTAAGACAGATCTTATGAATTGGCTCAGCAGTCTACTCAGCCTATATGTCATCAACTTCAGTCACAAAGTCCTTCAACGCTGTCTTCCTTACGAAGATTTTCAGCTCCTCGTCTTCCAGGGTGTAGCCTGTTCCCCAGCTGGCAGCAGTACACAACCAACCTGAGTTCCACGGGCAAATTCTTCACCAAAAGTCTGCAGAACCTCCTCAACTCTGCTTCCAACAGTTTGAATGGTGCAGAGACTGTATATTTGCCTATTCTGAGCCTCTGGATCTAGCCTCTGTTTTCTTCAGCCTGCCTGTACTGCACTCCTCGAATAATCATCTGAGCTCCGATGGCTCTGTGTCCTTTTATATATTTCAACCAGTTTCAGTCTCCCAAGAAGTTTTGGTTTCCAACCTCAGTTTCAGTCTTAGTTCCCTTTCTCAGTTTCCTTTTCTAGTTTCCCTTTTCAGTTAGGGTCTGTCTCAAATAATATAACCTTTGAAACCACAGATTCCATCATATTTCGTTATGTGCTGCAAGATTCTATGATCCTAGCAGTCAGCTCCTGACCACCACTGACTGAACCCTGGCAGTGAGCTGCCTGACCGAGGCATTTGGCATTAGAGGCAGAAATTGGGAAGAGAGTGGGGACATCATGACATCCATCACCCCCTAAATATTTGGGAAAGTTTGTATTCTGATCAAATCCATTATCTTGCAGGCCTTCCCTACCCCAACTCTCCAAATTTGCAATATGAATTACATTTGTGAATTTTTAAATTAACATTTTAATTACTGTGGCTACAAAAGCAGGGCAGAGGCTAGGAATCCTGTGGTGAATAACTCAACTCCAGACCACCCAAAGCCTATCCACCATCTACAAGACACAAGTCAGGAGTGCAATGGAATACTCTCCACTTGCCTGGATGAGAGCAGCTCCAACAACAATCAAGTAGCTTGACACTGTCTAGGATAAGACAGTCTGCTTGATTGGCAAACATTCACTCCCTCCACCACTGGCACACAATGGCAGTAGTGTGTACCATCAACAAGATGCACTGTAGCAACTCACCAAGGCTCCTGTGACAGCACCTTTCAAAACCGCGACCTCTATCATCTAGAAGGACAACAGATGCATGGGAACACTACCCTCTACAAGTTCCTAACCAAGCCAGTTACCATTCTGACTTGGAAAAATATCACCGTTCCTTCATTCTCATTGGGTCAAAATCCTGGAACTCCCTCCCTAACAGCATGGTGGGTGTACCTAACCACAGGAACTGCAGCGGTTCAAGAAGGCAGCTCACCACCACCTTGTTAACGTTGGAATTATGCTGCACTAGAGTGCATGCTTTAAGCTGGGGAAGTATTAGGCCTTCATTACAAGAGTACAAAAAGAGTACAAGAGTACAACACTGGGTGTTGGGGGAAATGGGACGAGACTGTGTCTTTACACGATTAGAAATAAATCTATCTTAACGTACAGGCTGGCTTCAGACTCATTCTTTCCTCAACATTTGAATATTGGATTTAACATGGTAGCAGATTATGAACATTAAGCTCTGGTTGTTGAATGAGAAGTTTTTTTGTCTCTATCCTCAGAGCAAAAAAGCATACAGCTCCTGACAACTTCAGTTACAGAATAGTGGCAGGATGATGCAAAATCTCAGGGTTTGACCATCCTCCAGGTTTTTTGGAGGTGGAACCACATCAACAAAGGAAAAATGACATTGAAATGTGCACATGGGTTACCTTGTTATCACTGAGGAAGCAAGTTTTTCATTACTCCTAATCTTGCTTTTTGCAGGTAAAGTATTTTCAGAATTGGATGTGGTTGACTTGGACACCGAGGAGTAATCCTTCATCGGTAAAACTTATCCAAAAATTGTAATAGAAGGGTTAATCCACCCTTCTATTACAATTTTTGGATAAGTTTTACAAAAAGGATGATTCGTGGGAAGCATATGAGGAATGGTCAACTTTTGATAGATTTAAGAAAACAGACAATCAATTCCTGGAGGAATACATTAGGGACTTTGATAAGTGCTATAAGAGACTGAAAAAGTTCAACCTTGAAATCCTGGAGTCCATACTGGCTTTCAAATTACTGGACTGTTCACGCATTTCTCATGTTGACAGATTTTTGGTTTTGATGGGGTTTCAATTCCATGGAAAAGGCTCGCTCCTAGACCAGATGGCTGCTGCTCTAAAAATATTTCTGGAAAAGCAGTCATTTCCAGCTATTTCCCTATCAAATACAGACAACTCTGCTGTAGAGCAAAGGACGGAAGACGCCGTGGTCACTGAAGTTCGAGATCACCAAAGTATTAGCAGATTTCAGTACAAAGACGGTCTGAAGACAGTTATACTTTTAGCCAATTTGAGAATCAAGACAAAACGCAGGTCTGGGATGGCGACTGTAGGCTCTTGAACCCGAGAAATGCACAGTGAATGATTAATCAGTGTTATCGGTATGATTTTAAATATCATTGTGCAATGAACTGTCCTCAGCAAAAAAAGAGTTGTGTTTTTTGAAACAGCAAAGGAAATAGATAATTTCAACACTGACAATTATGATGGTGACTGCCATGATGGAATTGTGTTGGTCACTGGGAGTTTAAAATCAGCTGATTCATTCAACTGTACAGTGCTGGACAGCGGTTGCAATTCCATAGTGTGTGGGGTGGATTGGCTTAATTGCTACCTGGAGTGTCTCAATGAGGCAGATCGATGGAAGGTTAAGGAGTATGGAAGCTTTGGGTTTGGGGATGGCAATATGCTAACGTCTTCTAGAAAAGTAGTCTTCCCATGTAAGAAAGCGGGGATCAGTCTCTCCATCGGTACTGATGATCTCTGGTGAGATTGTTGAGCAAGTCTTCGATTGTAAAAAGCATAGATGAAATTAGACATGGAGAATGACAAAGCAATTGTGTTCGGGGAAGACTGTAGATCTGCATTTTACAGGATCAGGCCATTCCTGCCTGCCATTGAGAAAGCCAGATACTTCTCATGGAGGAGTCCAAGCTGTATTGTTAACTTCTGGGGATAAAAGTTTGGCGGACAAAAGAAGGAATGTCTGAAAGTTACACAGACAATTTGCACATCTAGTGTCACAGAAATTGAAAGCTCTGTTGCAAGATGCTGGAGTGGTTGATATAGAATACGACCCCCTTATTGAGCAAGTTAAGGCTCAATGTGACATTTGTGTTCAATATCGAAGGATACCACCAGGTCTTGTTGTGTGAGTCTTCCACTGACCAAGAAATTTAATGATGTGGTGGCAATAGACTTAAAAGGTATGGTTTTTTTTTGCAACTCTTTGTAGATGTGGTGACTGGATTTAGCCTACCTATGGCAATAAATGGTAAGGACAAACAGACCATTGTAGACAAGCTCATGGAGAAATGGGTGGGTATCAGATTAGGAACACCAATGAACATACATATGAAATAGGAGAAGTAGGCTATTTGGCCCCTTGAGCCTGTTCCACCATTCAATAAGATCATAGCTAATCTGTTTGTATTTCTAAGTCCACATTCCCATCTACCTCCGATAACCTTTGATTGCCTTGCCTAACAAGAATCTATCTACCTCCATCTTAAAAATATTTAATGACACCACCTTGTGAGGCAGAGTTCCAAAGTCAAAATGAAATTCCTGATGGATAATGGAGGAAAATTTGCAAATGATAAATTTTGAGACGTGTGTGAAAATTTGAATATTGTGGCCACGAATACTGCTGCTGGGAGCCTGTTCAGCAATGGTTTATGTCAGAGAAACCACATAGTAGTTGACAAAATGCTGCAAAAGATGCTGGCTGGCTGGATTGCAAGTTGCAAATGGCGCTGGCATGGGCAGTACATGCAAAAAATTCTTTGCAAATGGTTGAAGGGTATAGCCCGTACCAATTGGTGTACAGAAGGAATTGAAGCTGCCTTCAGTGCTATGGGGTGCTTCCCCTGCTCTTGAAGGAATTACCTTAGCTCTGTTTCTTCTACTCACTTAAATGCCTTACATGCAGACAGGAAAGCTTTTATCAAAGCTGAGGTTTCTGAAAGAATTAGGAGAGCATTGCAATACTGCATAAGACCTTCTGAGGTAGAATTTACTTCACATGATTTGGTTTATTAGGAAAGAGAGGGGTAAAAGGAGTGGAAAGGCCTAGGGAAAGTTATAGGATGTGAAGAGAAAACAGATTATTCAACATGGGAATCAAACAATAAAAGCCCTTTCTTCACAGATCATCAGAATTAATCATGAATTTGCGAATACTGAATGTGATAGAAGATGATGAAGCACCACGTGCATCACATATTCATATTTTTGGAGTAGAGCCAGAGGGACATGATATGATGAATCAAGGGTTAGAAATCGGTAGAAAAATTGGTTGTGATAAACATGAAGGGGCTATTTGTCCAGAAGTCAGCTGCCCAAAGTAGGATCCCAGGTATCATCGTCCAGAAGGTCTGGATAACTGGAAGGATGTAACAATAGTGGGATGGGCAGGAAAATCTACTGGAAAATAAAAGAATTGGCTGAATAGCCAGGATTATGGACAAGCAGTGAAGGCCATGGTCTGAGAAAACAGAGTACGAAAATGGAAAATAAGGAAGCATAGCCCAAGTTAGTGATAGGTCATGTGAAGAAACTTTCATGTACAGTGGATAGGGCCTCTGATGGGATAAGCAGGAGATCTAACAGTAGGAGCCTGGAAAGACTTCAACAGGCAAGTAGGGGGCACAGCTTGACTTGATGACATAGTAGAATGGAAAATGCTGAACCATTACGACAACATAGCAGGAGTCCTCATTACCGAGAAGTGTTTGTAATGGCTAACAAATTAGGGGATAATGCTATATAGGAGGCTAAACACAGAGGGAGTTGGACAGTTGGAGGGGATTTGGGTGTGTATTCAGAAGTCCCAAATAGGGTCAGGCAACATCGTCATATAGGTGAGTCTGCACGGACAAAGTCCTACCGGATGGAACCTACAAAGACCAAGGCTAGGTTAGTGACCCAGGGATTTGAAGAATGCTTAGCAGATAAAGTCGTCAGCGTGGACTCCCCCACAGCAGGGAACGTAATTCTGAAAATTTTTCTGGAGCTTTTGGTGACGTTTTTGTGGGAATGTAAATATAATGTAAATGTAGATATAAAAGCTGCATTTCTACAGGGGGAACCACCTCCAGAGGGAAATGTTTCTCAAACCTCCTAAGGAGGCACCAGAGGTAGAGGGAAAACTTTAGAAGTTGAGTAAGTGTGTATATGGTTTAAACAATGCTTCCAGAATGTGGTACTTTTCAGTTCAATCAGTGCTGTTAAAGTTGGGTTGCCTCCAACTAAAGGCAGATCCTGCCATGTTTTACTGGCACCATGGGGGAAACTGGCAGGCATCTTCATGATGCAGGCTGACAACTTCCTATGGGGTGGCACTAGTGAGTTATTAACAACGTTATTGACAGGATTAGAACAGACTCTAAGGTTGGGAGTCAGATTTATGGGGCCTTTAAATATGCTGGATTAGAAATAAAGCAGTGTGGGTCTCCGATTACTTTACACCAGCAATTGTATTAAGGAAGTGTTAACCCTGTTGCAGTCAGTCCTCACAAAAAGAGGCAGATGCTTCCAAAGATGAGACGGAGCAGCTGCGAAGTCTGGTTGGAAAAATAAACTGGCTGTGCACTCAGATGAGGTTTGATGTTCTTGAACTGAATGCTATAATGAAACATCCCAAGGTCCAGGACATCTTACAGGTGTACAAAACATTAAAAAAAAACTAAAGATGGAGAAACGTGTAGTGAAGTTTCTATCTTTGGGCGACCCTAAGAATACCAAGTTGATTATGTTCAGGTGATGGCTCTCATGAAAACCTTGTTGATGGGTTTTCAAGTGCAGTGGGTTTCATAATATTTCTTGTGGGTGAAAATGGGAAATGATGTCCCCTGGCTTGTGAAGCCAAGAAAATAAGGTGAGTAGTAAAGAGCAGTGTGGCTGCAGAGACTCTCGCACTGGTAGTGGTGGTTGACATTGCGTTATTTTTATCTAAAACATTTGGGCAAATGCTACATGGGGAAATGACAAAGAAAATATCCTAATAGAATTTTATATTGACAATCGATCCCTTTGGGATAACGTACAGTGTAAATGAGAAAAGGTTACAAATTGATATTGCATGTCTAAAACAAATGGTGAAGAAAAAAGGAAATCTGGAAGCTCCAATGGACTGATACAAGCCATCAGTTGTCAGATTGTCTCACCAAAAGGAACGCTTATAGTGAAAGATTTTTGGGGGAAATTGGAAGAAGATTGACTCAGGGTGTGAGTTTTAAAAAATGAGTGACATATTCCTCTGTCTTCAGTTAGATTTTTTGTCTGAAAGAAGAAGCACTTAAAAAAAAAGGCAATCTGTTAATGTTGGAATTGTGTTGTAATAGAGTACATGCTTTAAGTTGGTAATCAAGAGCAGCTGTCCCCGACTGGGGAAGTATTAGGCCTTCATTACACTGGGTGTTGGGGGAAATGGGACGAGTCTGTCTTTACTCTACGGGCTTGGAAATAAACCTGTCTTAAGCTACAGGCTGGCTTCAGACTCATTCTTTCCCCAACATACGATATTGGAATTAACACATTGGGAAGTAGAGATAGTTTTAAGTAAGTGATATGTTTCATGTGTGTGTTGAGAAAGGGTTTTGGTTACTTTAGAATGTTGCCTGCAAGTCTGTAGGTTTGTTTGTGTACCTCCATTTTAAATGAGGTTTTACGTCCCATGCAGCGGTTTAAGGAAGTTAAAACAAAGTAGGGAAAACTGCTGTTCCTGAGCACCAGGGGGCCCAAAGACAGAAAAGCGGTTTGACTTCAGTTGGTGGATGATTCCACAGAAACTGCCAGAGCAGGCAGGAAGGGAGCTGCAGGGGGCAGGTCCCAAAGAAAAGAAGAAAGTCCCAAAAAACCAGGTAGTTGGGCAGAAGATGGTCCCAGGAAGATTGTGAAGTCAAGGGAAAAGACCAGGAATCTGAACCAGTCCTGTTCAGTGGAATTGAAAGGAGCAGAGGAAAAGACTCCAAATTAAGAGAGAAATCTGCAGGGTGCAGAATCAAGGCAAAGTGGACTTGCGAGAAGCCAGGAGACTTGAGGAGACAGCCAAAGGTGGGTGACTCCTTACTACGGGCCTGTGAAGCACTGATGTCCTGCTTGGCACAGCCAAATACCTGAGAGTGTGTGGGGAGGGTGAAGCCATGTAGAGATCCAAGGAAGGAGAACATCGGAAGGAGAGTTCAAATTCTGGGGGTGGATCCTTGCTGAAGACGTCCAAGTGAAAGCGTAGCTTGGGAGAAGATTTTGAGGTGAGTTCTTAGAGTAGAGGTCGGAAGCCCTCATGTGAAAGACGGAGCTCAGTGGAGACTGGTTAGCTCACGGTGTGACAAGCTTCTGGGGGGTAATTGAGGAGAAATCCATAGCATCTGTTTTGGGTGGCATCTGTCACTTGGTTTTAGAGTGTGTACTGTATACTTATTGTGAACCTTAGAGGATAAGATAGATTTTGTAAATTGTTATCCTTATGAATCTGTATATAACTGTAAAGGTATAGTTGTGGGTGAAGGAGTGTTGTAATATTAAACAAAAAAAATCTATAAATGTTTTTTCTTTTTTTTAAAAAGTTCATCAGCAGACTCTGACTCTGTTCAGTAGCCACCCTGCCCATTTCTAAACGTATAATAAAAGTTAGGATCTATCAAGCCAGGTTCCACCCTGGGATCTGACTTGTTCAGTAGTAACATCAGCTGGGATCATAAAACACACCTTCTCAAAGCAATTAGGGATGGGCAATAAACACTAGCCTAGCCAGTGACACAATGAATACAAAAATATAGATTCTTACCAATATTCAAAGACATGGTCCAGCAAAGCCACAATGGGCGGTCCTTCTGATGGAGAATGCTCATAAATCAACCCACAAGATCCATCCTCTCCGATAATGAACTAGAGAAAAACCCCAGAAAGGAATAAAGTCTGTTAATTGTTCTCAGTGGAGGCAGTGGTGCAGGTTCTGCAATTAGCCTCAGTATCTCAGGTTTGGTTAGTTGGTGGCGGGGGTGTTGGATTTAAAAGTAGCCATAGTTCTCTTCTTTTGATCATTGTCCAGTGACCCCTACTGGAAACTGCCTGTCAGTTGAGGTCAGAATCAAGCTTGGGTGGATCACTCCACATGGTTGAACAGCCTACCAAGGATAAAAATGACTGGTGGATAGAGATCCACAGACAATCTGAGGAAAAGAAGTACAGATTCCTACAGCATTTAAAAAAAAATTAATAGTGTTTGCTTAGTCAGGCATTAGGGCAGAGAATCACACATTAAAACAGAGTGTGCTGGAGTTGGGTGGCAGCGAGTTAATACTGAGATATATTCAAAGTAGAACAGAGTGAGGGGAATGGAGGAAAAAGATACCAGGAAGAAGCAGGAGCTGACGAGTGGATGGTGTGGAAGCAGGAGGAAGTAGAAGAGGGGAAGAGGTTCTTTGGGCTGCTACCGAATATCTAATAGACAGGTATGAGCATACTGGATGTCTCATATTTCTCTTCCCCTCACTGCCTGAGTGCTGGTGCTTCCAGAAGAGGGGTCGGAAGAGCTGAGAAAACAATAAAAGGGCCTTTAAATAGACAAAATATAATTGAAAAACTGCCAAATATTTGAAAAGAAATTCACACATTGATCAGTTATTAAAGTTTCTTGCTGCCAGATGCGAGCTCACCTGCACCCAGACACAGATACAGGTTGATCCTAACAGACTCTTGTGCACACTTGCACCTGATGTAGACACACACATACATTCTTCCCAAAGAAACAAGTGTGTAAATTCTGTTTGAATGAGTTTGACCCAATTGATCAAAGCCCACTAGCCTGATATGTGTCTGCTTGCCCCCTCCATCCACTCACCTGCAGGGTTTTGTCAAACCACCTGTTTCCACTGTTCCACCGACTGCCGCCACCATGCAGCATCTGTGCTGCTACATGGCTCATATAGAGTTCATCTGACACCTTTGGCACTGGAGCATCCAGACAGATGGTGAAGATGCTTTTCTGGATGCATTTAACAGACTCCTTGTTCACCTTATCTGTTGGGGAGAGACAAAAGGAACAATAAACAGTCTCAAAAATCCCACACAGCAGTACTACAATTAACCCTGCTATCAAAAATAATTATCTATAATGTGTTTCATTACCATAAAATATCAAGTAAATTATCACTTTATACATGCGCACAGTTCAGTGTGGTTTGGATGGGGGAGCCAAATGTAATATTTCCAAGTTTGCTGACGACACAAAACTTGGTGGGAATGTGAGAGATGAGGAGGATGTTAAGAGGCTTCAAGGCGATTTAGACAGGTTGAGTGAGCGGGCAAATATATGGCAGATGCAGTATGATGTGGATATGTGTGAAGTTATCCACTTTGGTAGGAAAAACAGAATGGCAGAGTATTATTGAAATGGTGACAGATTGGGAAATGTTGACGTACAAAGGGACTTGGGTGTCCTTGTACACCAGTCACTGAAAGCAAGCATGCAGTGGCAGCAAGCAGTTAAGAAGGCAAATGGTATGATGGCCTTCATTGCAAGAAGACTTCAGCACAGGAACAAGGATGTCTTACTGCAGCTGTACAGGGCCTTGGTGAGACCACACCTGGAGTATTTTGTGCGGTTTGGTCTCCTTACCTAAGAAAGGATATACTTGCCATAGAGGAAGTGCAGCAAAGTTTCACCAGACTGATTGCTGGGAAGGCAGGATTATCATACGAAGAGAGATTGGGCTGACCACGCCTGTATTAACTGGAGTTTAGAAGAATGAGAGGAGATCTCGTTGAAACATATAAAATTCTGACAGGGATGGACAGACTGGGTAGAGGAATGATACTTCCTTTGTGGGGGAGTGGGTGCTAGAGCAAGGGGTCACAATAGTCAAAGTGTGACAGGAAGGGGCAGACAATGTAAGCAGCAGAAATTAGAACCAGAATGAGCAATAATGGTAAAAAGTCAAAGCTTAAGGCTCTTTTTGTGAATTCACACAGCATTTGTAACAAGATAGATGAGCTGACGGCATAAATAGAAATAAATGGATATGACTTGATAGCTATTACAGAGACGTGGTTGCAGGGTGACCAAGACTGGGAACTCAATATTCAAGGGTATTTGATGTTCCAGAAAAATAGGCAAAAAGGAAAAGGAGGTGGGGTAGTTTTGTTAATAAAGGAAGGTATCAGTGTGGTGGGGAGTAGTGATATAGGTGCCATAGATCGTGATGTGGTATTAGTTTGGGTAGAAATAAGGAATAGCAAGGGGAAGAAGTCACTGGTGGGAGTCGTCTGTAGGCCCCTGAAGAGTTGCCTCACTGTAGGACAAAGTATAAATCGGGAAATAATGGAGGTGTGTAAGAAGGGAGCTACAATTGTCATGGGTGATTGTAATCTGCATATTGACTGGACAACTCCGATTGGCAGAGATAACATGGAAGGTGAATTTGGACAATGCATCAGGGATTGTTTCTTGGAGCAATACGTTGCAGAACCTACTTGGGAACATGCTATTTTAGATTGAGTAACGCGTAATGAGGTAGGATTAATAAGAGATCTCATAGTTAAAGATCTTCTAGGGGGCAGTGATCACAACATGGTAGAATTTAAAATTCAGTTTGAGGGTTAACAACGCAGATCTCAAACCAGTGTCCTCAACTTAAATAAGGGCAATTAAAGAGGTATGAAGAAAGAATTGTCTAAAGCGGGTTGGGAAAATTGAATAAGGGGAAGGTCAGTGGATGAGTAGTGGCAGATATTTAAGCTCAGCAAAAGTGTATCCTGGTCAAAGGGAAGGACTTGATGAGAAGGATGAACTACCCGTGGTTAACAAAATTGGTCAAAGAGAGTATCCAATCAAAAACTAAGGCATACAAAGTGACGAAAACTAGTGGTAGGCCAGAGGATTGGGAATTTTCTTTTTTTAAGGAACTAGCAGCAGATGATTAAAAAGCTAATAACAAGGGAGAAAATTGATTATGAAAGTAAATTGGCAAAAAATATAAAAACAAACAGCAAGAGCCATAGAAGGGTAGATAAAAAGAAAGAGAGCAGAAGTGAGCGTGGGACCCTCGGAGGATGCGATTGGAGAATTGATAATGGGGAACAGGGAAATGGCAGATAATTTAAACCAATATTTTGCATCGGTCTTCACGGTGGAGGACACTATAAACATTCCAAAGATATCAGATAAGGAGCTAATGGGAAGAAAGATCTTGTAACAGTCTCTATCACGAGGGACAAAGTATTTGACACATTTATGGGACTAAAGGCAGACAAGTCACCAGGACCTGATGGCCTGCATCCAAGGGTTTTAAAGTAAGTGGCTGCGGAGATAGGGGAGGCATTGGTCAAAATATTCCAGAACTCACTGATTTCCGGGAGGGTCCTAGTGGATTGGAAAACTGCTAACGTGATGCCCCTGTTCAAGAAGGGAGGGAGACAAAAAGCAGGAAACCATAGGCCAGTCAGCCTAACATCTGTCATTGGGAAAATGCTAGAATCTATTATTAAGGAAGAAATAGAAAAGCTTAACGCAATCAGAGTCAACATGGTTTTGTGAAAGGGAAATCATGTTTAACGAATTTGCTAAAGTTCTTTGAGGTTATAACAAGCAGAGTTGATAAAGAGAAACTGGTAGATGTAATGTATTTGATTTCCAGGTGGCATTTGATAAGGTGCCACATAAAAGGTTATTGCAACAGATAAGAGCTCATGGTATTGGGGGTAATGTATTAACACGGATTGAGGATTGGTTAACACACAGAAGACAGACAGAGTCGGGATTAATGGATCTTTTTCAGGTTGGAACAACATAACTAATGGAGTGCCACAATGATCAGTCTTAGGGCCTCAATTATTTACTATCTGTATTAATGACATGGAGGAGGGGGAAAGAGTGTAATGTATACAAATTTGCTAATGATACAAAAATTGGCGGATGGGCATGTTGTGATGAGGACGTAAGGAATCTGCAAGGGGATATAGACAGGTTGAGTGAGTGGGCAAAAACTTGGCAGATGGAGTTTAATGTAGGAAAGTGTGAGGTCAGTTTGATAGGAAAAATCAAAAGGCAGATTATTATTTAAATGGAGAGAGACTCCAAAAAAGTACAGCACAGAGGGATCTGGGTGTTCCTGTGCATGAAACACAAAAAGTTAGTATGCAGGTACAGCAAGTAATTAAGAAAGCAAATGGAATTTTGGCCTGTATTGCTAGGGGGGTGAAGTTTAAAAGTAGGGAAGTCTTGTTACAACTAGTACAGGGTGTTGGTGAGGCCACACCTGGAGTACTGTATACAGTTTTGGTCCCTGTATTTAAGAAAGGATATACTGGCATTGGAGGCAGTTCAAAAGAGATTCACTAGGCTGATTCCTGGGATAAAGGAGCTGACCTATCAAGAACGGCTGAACAGGTTAGGCCTTTATTCATTAGAGTTTAGAAGAATGAAGGGTGATCTTATTGAAAAGTACAAGATTCTGAGGGGGCTTGACAGGGTGGATGTTGAGAAGATGTTTCCACTAATGGGGGAATCTTGAACTAGGGGACATAGTTACATAATAAGGGGACACTCATTTAAAACTGAGATGTGAAGGAATTTCTTCTCTCAGAGGGTAGTGAATATCTGGAATTCTGTACCTCAGAGTTAGAAATAGAGAAACTAGAAGGAGTAGGCCATTCGGCCCTTCGAGCCTGCTCTGCCATTCAATATGATCATGGCTGATCCTCTATCTCAATGCCATATTCCTGCTTTCTCTCCATACCACTAATATCCAAAATTTATCAATTCCTTTCTTGAATATACTCAGTGAACTGGCCTCCACTGCCTTCTGTGGTAGAGAATTCCACAGGTTGACCACCCTCTGAGTGAAGAAATCTTTCCTCATCTCAGTCCTAAATGGCCTGCTCCGTATCCTGAGACTGTGGACCCTGGTCCTAGACTCCCCAACCAGGGGAAACACCCTCACTGCATCTAGTCTGTCTAGCCCTGTTAGAATTTTATACGTTTCAATCAGGTCCTCTCTCATTCTTCTAAACTCTAGTGAATACAGGGCCAGTCAAACCAATCTCTCCTCATATGATAGTCCTGCCATCCCCAGTATCAGCCTAGTGAACCTTCACTGCACTCCCTCTATGGCAAGGTAGGGAGACCAAAACTGCACGCAGGTGTGGTCTCACCAAGGCCCTGTATAACTATAGTAAGACATCCCTATTTCTAAACTCGAATCCTCTTGCAATGAAGGCCAACATACCATTTGCCTTCCTAATTGTTTGCTGCACCTGCCTGTTTACTTTCATTGACTGGTGTACAAGGACACCCAGATCCTCTTGCACATCCACATTTCCCATTATATCACCATTTAAATAACAGTCTGCTTCTTTGTTTTTCACACCGAAAAGTATAACTTCACATTTATCCAAGTTATACTCCATTTGCCATGTGTTAGTCCACACACAAAACTTGTCTAAATCGCCCTGAAGCCTCCATGCATCCTCCTCACAACCCTACCCAGTTTTGTGTCATCAGCAAACTTGGAAATATTGCATTTGGTTCCCTCATCAAAGTCATTTATATAAATTGTGAATAGCTGGGGCCCAAGCACTGATCCCTGTGGTACACCACTAGTCACCGCCTGCCACCCAGAAAAAGACCCATTTATTCCCACTTTCTGTTTCCGGTCTATCAACCAATTCTCAATTCATGCCAGTATATTACCCCTGATCCCATGTGCTATAATTTTTCCCACTAGCCTCTTATGTGGGACCTTATCAAAAACCTTCTTGAAATCCAAATACACCACATCCACTGGTTCTCCCTTATCTATTCTGCTGGTTACATCCTCAAAAAACTCCAGTAGATTAGTTAAGCATGATTTCCCTTTCATAAACCTATGCTGACTTTGTCTAATCATGTTCATGCTTTCCAAGTGTTCTGTTACTAGGTCTTTTATAATAGACTCTGGCATTTTCCCCACTACTGATGTTAGGCTAACTGGTCTGTAATTCTGTTTTTCTCTCCCTTTTTTAAATAGTGGAGTTACATTTGCAACCTTCCAAGCTGTAGGAACTGTTCCAGAGTCTAAAGAATTTTGGAAGATGACCACCAATGCATCCAATATTTCCAGGGCCCTGGGATTGAGGCCTTTGGATTTTTCAGTCTTTAACCCCATTAATTTCTCTAGCACCATTTTTCCATTTATACTGATTTTCTTCAATTCCTCCCTCTCGCTAGACCCTTGGTTCCCTAACATTTCTGGGAAATTATTTGTGTCCTGTTTTGCGAAGACAGAATCAAAATGTATGTTCAATTCTTCTGCCACTTCTTTGTTCCCCATTATAATTTCCCCTGTTTCTGACCGTAAGGGACCTACATTTGTCTTTGCTAATCTTTTTCTCTTCTTATACTTACAGGAGTTTTTAATGTTCCTTGAAAGTTTACTGTCATACTCCATTTTTCCCTTCTTGATCAATCTTTTTGCTGAATTCTAAACTGCTTCCAATCCTCAGGCTTTCTGCTTTTTCTGGCAATTTTATATGTCTCCTCTTTGGATCTAATGCTATCCCTAATTTCTTTCGTAAGCCATGGTTGAGCCATCTTCCTTGTTTTACTTTTGCGCCAGACAGGAATGAATAATTGTTGTAATTCATGCATACGTTCCTTAAATATTAGCCATTGCCTAACCACTGTCTACCCTTTTAGTAAGGTTCCCCAATCCATCATTGCCAACTCGCACCCCATACTCTCATAGTTCCCTTTATTTAGATTCAGGACCCTAGTTTCAGATTCAACTTCTTCACTCTCCATCCCAATGAACAATTTTATCATTTTATGGTTGCTCTTTCCCAACAACAAGATTGTTAATTAATCCTTTCTCATTGCACAATACCCAGTCTAGGATAGCCTACTCTCTAGTTGGTTCCTCAACGTATTGGTCTAAATAACCATCACATACACAGTCCAGGAAATCCTCCTCCACAGTATTATTGCTAGTTTGGTTTGTCTAATCTATATGTAGATTAAAGTCACCCATGATTACAGTTGTACCCTTATTGCATGCATCTCTAATTTCCTGCTTAATGCCTTCCCTTACATCTCCATTACTGTTTGGGGGCCTATAGACAACCCCCAACAATGTTTTCTGCCCCTTGGTGTTTCTTATCCCCCCCTAAACAGATTCCACATCATGATTTTCTGAGCCAATATCCTTCCTCACTACTGCATTGATTTCCTCCTTTACTAACAAGTTACCCCACCTCCTTTCCCTATTGGTCTGTCCTTCCTAAATATTGAATACCCCTGCAGCCATGTCTCCGTAATTGCAACTATATCATAACTGTTTATATCTATTTGTGCTGTTAATTATTAAAAGAGGAGGTAGATAAATTTTTGAAATATCGGGGAGTTGAGGGCTATGAGGAGCTGGCACGAAAGGGGAGTTGAAGCTGGGGCAGATCTGCCATGACCTTACTGAATGGCAGGGTAGGCTTGAGGGACAGAATGGCCTACTCCGGCTCCTATTTCTTATGTTCTTATGATATGGGGCAGACCATTTAGGACTGAGGTGAGGAGAAACTTCTTCACTCAAAGGGTGGTGAACCTATGGAATTCTCTTCCATAGGAGGCTGTGCAGGCCAAGTCACTGAATATGATTTAAGAAGGAAGTAGATAGATTTCTGGGCTCTAAAGGAGTATGGGGAGAGCATGGGAGTAAGGTGTTGAGACAGAAGATCAGCCATGACCATGTTGAATAGTGGAGCAGGCTTGAAGGGCCAAATGACCTACTCCTGCTCCTATTTTCTATGTTTCCACGTAACACGTAACACAGTCTGTGCTCCGTTAGCTGATTTCAGTTGAGGTTCTCTAAATGGCCGCTGTGTCTCCAGGCCCTACTCCAGATCCCCATCTAACCATTCCCACTGCTGTGTGGATGTTGAATGAAGAGGAGATCAGGTGGCACATTAAGACTACATTCCAGGGTTAAATAAAAGAAGAAAGACTTGCCTTCATGTAGCACTTTACATGATCTCTGGACATCCTAGCTCGCTTTGCATCTAATGAAGGTGATGGTGTAGTGGTATTGTCGCTGGACTAGTAATCCAGAGACCCAGGGTAATGCTCTGGGGACCCGGGTTTGAATCCCGCCATGGCAGATGGTGGAATTTGAATTCAATAAAATTCTGGAATTAAAAGTCTAATGTTGTAAAAACCCATCTGGTTCACTAATGTCCTTTAGGGAAGGAAATCTGCTGTCCTTACCTGGTCTGGCCTACACGTGACTCCAGACCCACAGCCCCACAGCAATGTGGTTGATTCTTAAATGACCTCGGAAATGGCTGAGCAAGCCACTCAGCTCTCAAGGGCAATTAAGGATGGGCAACAAATGCAGCAAACAGCGATGCCCACATCCCATGAAAAAAAATTTCAGACCTTGCCCTCAATCTCACATACAACGGTTTTTCCCTCTTCACACCACTACTGGAGTAGCAGTACAGCGTGAAGAGGATGCAGCTGTAGAGGATTAGAAGCGCCTGAGATTATTAAACTACCTCTATTTGAAATGGTTCTGCAGAGCAGTTTTTGTGCAGAACACTCTTCACGCTCTAGTGGAAAATGACCTCAAAGCATCTGTGCCTAATGTGCTTCTTTCTAGAAAAAGTACAGTGTGTGCAAATTTAGAGTACATCAAACAAATATTTCCAGAGCTACCCTCAATCCACTTACATGTCCTACAGACACTCGACTGGTAAGAATTTCCACATGGTTTATTTGGGACAAGAAGAGCATTATGAACTGCTGTGCTGAAGCAGTGTGTGCTGGACCCACTGCTCTGAACGTGAGATCAGAGACCCATATACCATCCATTTCTCTCAATTACTCACATCCCCCTCATATATCCTACATACAGGGAACATGTGCAGGTGATCCTGTCCCCAAACCACCCATTAATAAAGTGCAAGGAGGGGCTGTTCCTTTATAAAAGAGGAGAAAAATGACTCCCACCAGTTTAAACTGAGGAACTCACTATGTGCAGAAGTCAAGTGAATAAACAACCTATTATATTTCAGTCTATTTGAGTTATTGATGCCTTTTAAAAAATTCATTCTTGGGACATGAGCATCACTGGCAAGGCCAGTATTTATTGCCTGACCTCGAGATGGTGGTGGTGAGCGACCTTCGTGAACACAACTGAGTGGCTTGATAGGCCATTCCAGCAGTTTTTTTTAAATTTGTGAATGGGATGTGGGCTTCGCTGGCTGGGCCAGCATTTATTGCTCATCACTAGTTGCCCTTGAGAAGGTGGTAGTGAGCTGCCTTCTTCAACCGCTGCAATCCATGTGGTGTAGGTACACCCACAGTGCTGTTAGGAAGGGAGCTCCAGGATTTTGACCCAGCGACAGTGAAGGAACGGCGATATATTTCCAAGTCAGGATGGTGAGTGACTTGGAGGGGAACTTCCAGGTGGCGGTTTTCCCATCTATCTGCTGCCCTTGTCCTTCTAGATGGTCGTGGGTTTGGAAAGTGCTGTTGAAGAAGCCTTGGTGAATTCCTGCAGTGCATTTGCAGATGGTACACACTGCTGCTACTGTGTGTCGGAGGTGAAGAGAGTGAATGTTTGTGGATGTGGTGCCATTCAAGAGGGCTGCTTTGTCCTGGACGGTGTCAAGCTTCTTGAGTGTTCCGAGAGCTGCACTCATCCAGCTGTGGGGAATATTCCATCACAATCCCGAGTTGTGCCTTGTAGATGGTGGACAGGCTTTGGGAGTCAGGTGAGTTACTCGCCACATGATTCCTAGCCTGTGACCTGCTCTTGTATGCCAGTTCAGTTTCTGGTCAATGGTAACCCCCAGGATATTGATAGTGGGGGATTCCGTGATGCTTGACACTTGAGCCCCGAATGCTACTTGCCACTTATCAGCCCAAGCCTGCATATTTTCCAGGTCTTGCTGCATCTGGACACGGACTGCTTCAGTATCTGAGGAGCTGTGAATGGTGCAATCATCAGCGAACATACCCACTTCTGACCTTATGATGGAAGGAAGATCATTGATGAAGCAGTTGAAGATAGTTGGGCCGAGGACATTACCCTGAGGAACTCCTGCAGTGTTATCCTGGAGCTGAGATGACTGACCTCCAACAACCACAACCATCTTCCTTTGCGCTAGGTATGATTCCAACCAGGCTGCAAGAAACTCACCTGGCTGTCATGTGACTCCAGACCCACAGCAATGTGGTTTGGCTCTTAAATGACTCTTGAATCATCCCTGGGTACGTCCTGTCCCACCAGCAGGACAGACCCAGCAGAGGTGGTGGCACAGTGATTTACAGTTAAGAGGGTGTTGCCCTGGGAGCCCTCAACATCAACTCCGGACTCCATGAAGTCTCATGACATCAGGTCGAACACGGGCAAGGAAACCTCCTACTGATTACCATGTACCACCTGCCCCCCCCCCCCTTCAGCTGATGAATCAGTGCTCCTCCATGTTGAACATCACTTGGTGGAAGCAGTGAGGGTGGCAAGGACGCAGAATGTACTCTGGGTGGGGGGCTCAATGTCCATCACCAAGAGTGGCTCGGTAGCACCACTACTGACTGAGCCCTAAAGGACATAGCTGCTAGACTGAGTCTGCGGCAGGTAGTGAGGGAACCTACAAGAGGAAAAAACCTGCCTGGCCTCATCCTCACTAAACTGCCTGCCGCAGATACATTGATCCATGACAGTATCAGTAGGAGTGACCGCCGAGTGGTCCTTGTGGAGATGAAGTCCCGTCTTCACATTGAAGATACTCTCCATGTTGTGTGACATTCTAAATGGGATAGATTTTGAACAGATCTAGTAACTCAAGACTCGGCAACCATGAGGCACGGTGGGCCATCAGCAGCAGCAGAGTGGTACTCGAACACAATCTGTCACCTCATGGCCCGGCATATCCCCCACTCTACCATTACCATCAAGCCAGGGGATCAACCCTGGTTCAATGACGAGTGTAGGAGGGCATACCAGGTGCAGCATCAAGCATACTAAAAATGAGGTGTCAACCTGGAGAAGCTATAACATAGGACTATTTGCATGCCAAAGCAATCCCACAACCAACGGATCAGATCTGAGCTCTGCAGTCCTGCCACATCCAGTCATGAATTGTGGTGGATGATTAAACAACTCACTGGAGGAGGAGGCTCCATAAATACCCCATCGTCAATGATGGAGGAACCCAACACATCAATGCAAAAGATGGGGCTGAAGCATTTGCTACAATCTTCAACCAGAAGTGCCAAGTGGGCAATCCATTTCGGCCTCCTCAGGAGGTCCCCAGCATCACAGATGCCAGTCTTCAGCCAATTTGATTCACTCCACATAATGTCAAGAAACAGCTGAATGCACTGGATAGTGCAAATGCTATGGGCCCAGACAATATTCCAGCAATGGTACTGAAGACTTGTGCTCCAGAATTTGCCATGCCCCTAGCCAAGCTGCTCCAGTACAGCTACAACACTGGCATCTACCCAACAATGTGGAAAATTGCCCAGGTATGTCCTGTACGCAAAAAGCAGGATAAATTCAACCCAGCCATTAACCGCCCCATCAGTCTACTCTCCATCATCAGTAAAGTAATGGAAGGGGTCATCAACAGTGCTATCAAGTGGCACTTGCTTAGCAATAACCTGCTCACTGATGCTCAAGTTTGGGTTCGGCTAGGGCCACTCAGCTCCTGATCTCACTACAGCCTTGGTTCAAACATGGACAAAAGAGCTGAACTCCCGAGGTGAGGTGAGAGTGACTGCCATTGACACCATGGCCACATTTGACTAAGTGTGGCATCAAAGAGCCCTAGCAAAATTGGAGTCAGTAAGAATCAGGGGGAGAATGCTGCACTGGTTGGAGTTATATCAAGCACAAAGGAAGATGGTTGTGGTTGTTGGTGGTCAGTCATCTCAGCTCCAGGGCATCCCCACAGGAGTTCTTCAGGGTAGCGTCCTCGGCCCAGACATCTCCAGCTACTTCATCAATGACCTTCTTTCCATCATAAAGTCAGAAGTGGGGATGTTCGCTGATGATTGCACAATGTTCAGCACCATTCGCAGCTCCTCAGATACTGAAACAGATCATGTCCAAATGCAGCAAGACCTGGACAATATCCAGGCTTGGGCTGACAAGTGGCAAGTAACATTCATGTCACACAAGTGCCAGGCAATGACCATCTCCAAGAGAGAGAATCTAACCATCGCCCCATGAAGTTCAATGGCATTACCATTGCTGAGTCCTCCACTATCAACATCCTGGGGATAACCATTGACCAGAAACTGAACAGGACTATCTGCAGAAATACTGTGGCTACAAGAGCAAGTCAGAGGCTAGGAATCCTGTGACAAGTAACTCACCTCCTGACTCCCCAAAGCCTGCCCATCATCTACAAGGCACAAGTCAGGAGTGTGATGGAATACTCCCCACTTGTCTGGATGAGTGCAGCAACACTCAAGAAGCTTGACACCATCCAGGACAAAGCAGCCCGCTAGATTAGCACTACATCCACAAACATTCACTCCCTTCGTTACCGACACAAAGTAGCAGCAGTGTGTACCATCTACAAGATGCACTGCAGGAATTCACCAAAGGCTCCTTAGACAGCACCTTCCAAACCTATGGCCATGACCCACCATCTGGAACAAAAAGGGTAGCAGATACACAGGGACACCACTACCTGGAAGTTCCTCTCCAAGTCACTCACCACCCTGAGTTGGAAATATAATCCCTGTTCCTTTACTGTCACCTTCACTATCACCTTCTCAAGTGCAACTAGGGATGGGTAATAAATGCTGGCCTAGCCAGCAAAGCCCACGTCAATACTGCAATGAGGGAGCCAATTTACTACAGCAATGATAATATGGCCAGACCATAATTTTTTAATTGTTGATTGAGGGATAAATATTGGCCACGTCACCAGAGGAACTTCCCTGCTCTTCTTCAATTAGGGGGAGATCTTTTATCTCCCACTGAGGGGGTATGTGGTACCTCGGTTTAATGTTTCATCTGAAAGGCAACACTTCTGACAGCTGAGCAACGCTCCCTCGGTCCTGCCCCTCCGACAGCGCAGTGCTCCCTCGGTCCTGCCCCTCCGACAGCGCAGCGCTCCCTCAGGACTGCACAGACAGCGTCAACTTATATTACATGCTCAAGTCTCTAGATTGAGGCTGGAACCCACAACCTCTTGACTCAGATGGGAATGCTACACACTGAGCCACAGCTGACACCTAACCATGCTCTCATGTGATGAATGGCCACTTGGATAAAGTAATGGAGAGCTGCTGTCAACAGATTGAACTCAAAAATCACATATTTAGGAATAGACGAAGAGATATATAGTCATGGTTCTCAGGTTGCAATTTACCTTCAGCATTTAGAGGATGAATATAAATGATTGAGCTGAACTGTCAGTTTCGGATGTCAAAAGACCTTTGATAATTGAAACAGTTACTGAGCAATCTTATGTGATTTTTACTGCTAGGTCCCACTAACTCTGTCCCTCATGCCTGGACATTTTATTCTGGCGTCCCCCTCGCTCTCACTCCCAGGGAATGCACTACCTCACACTGAGACTCCCACATTTTATGGCAAGGTTGATTTATTCCTCCCCTTGCGCGCTGGATGTTTTCAGGAGACCAACCTTTGATAAGATTATTATAAGCATTGGCCCAGCTGTTTCGATGGCCAGTTGTAAGGATCCCGATTGGCTCCTTGTTTGTCTGGAGTGATGAGTGCCAGATCTTCTCCAACTGCATGTAAATCTGGTCCACAGTCAGGGGGCTGCCATCACTGTTATATACAAACAGCTCAAAGAACTGCAAAATACAGAAAGGAATCATTAATTTCAACTTGGAATGGAAGGGAATAGAATAGAACGACCCAAGGATCAACCCTCTGGTACTGGGAGGAGATAACACTCAGCCAGGGTCCTCACTCCTGGTCACCATGGAAAAACCTCTGCCAGAAAGGCTGCACATGCAAACATGAGGGTGAGGGCATTATTGTGACGCCCGCAACAGTCAAATAGGCTGCCATTTTCTGACACTGACTCAGAATCTCAGTTCACACTTGATGAATGGTCTCATGTGTAAGGTTCTGGAAAGCAATCACTATTCAATTGAGCTGCTCAACCCCATCCTGTAACATCTTTGTTAGTATGTTGGGATAAGGAATAATACATTAGGATACAGTCTATGAGTAATTTTAGAAATGATATGTGGCGAGTGTAGAGTGGCTTGGGAGGAACGGGTGACTTTGGTCACATTGTTCCCAAAGCTCTCCCTCACTGGTTTTCCCACCTCATGTCTAGGTCTTTTGTAGACTCAGTAATAGAGATTGAACATAAAAACAAAAGAAACAGGAACAGGAGTAGGCTATTTTTTCCCCTCAAGCCTGCTTCTGCGTTCAGTAAGATCATGATTGATCTGATTGTGGCCTTAACCCCATTTTCCTGTCCATCTCCCATAACCCTTGACTCCCTTGTCAATCAAAAAACCTAACTCAGTCTTGAATAAATTCAATAACTCCATTGAGCTCGCTAGGGAAGAGAATTCTTAAAGACTAACGACCCTCAGAGAAGAAATTCCTCGTCATCTTTGTCTTAAATAGGAGACCCCTTATTTTGAAACTGTGTCCCTTAGTTCTAGATTCCCCCCACAAAGGGAAACATCCTCTCAGCTTCTATCCTGTCAAGCCACCTCAGAAGCTTATATATTTCAATAAGATCACCTTTTATTCTTAAATGCCAGCAAGAACCTCACCTGGAAGTTGTGCACGACTGTTATGTGTGCTGGTTTTTTAGTCTGACTGTAGTTGACGACAGAATCACTTTTGGGGCCGGGGATACGACAGGACGAGAGGATCTGGTAATACTGGTTCATGCAGAGTGGGTTTCCACTCAGAGTCTCCACAGGAAGGGTCTCACTGTAGCAACAAGAGGGGAAAATCTTCACTTATTCAGTCTTATCGACAACACGGAGGGGTTACAATGAGCACAAAAAATTTAAAATTCTCATCCTTGTTTTCAAATCCCTCCGTGGCTTTGTCCCTTCCTCCTCTGTAACCTCCTCCAAGCCCACAACCCTCCAAGATCTCAAATTCCTCGCCTGTTCAGCATCACCCCATTGTTAGTGGCCGTACCTCCAGCTGCCTGGGCCCTAAATCCTGGAATTCCCTCCCTAAATCTCTCCACCTTTCCGTCCTCCTTAACATCTACCTTTTTGACCAAGCTTTTGGTCACTGGTCCTAATATCCCCTCATGTGGCTCAGTGACAAATTATGTTTGATATCGTTCCTTGGGTGTTTTACTATGTTAAAGGTGTTAAATAAATGCAGGTTGTTGTGGCTATAAGGGGATCTGGAAGATATATTTTATACAGATGGCAGCAGTGATCCTGTGGCAAGCAGCCCAACAGATTTCTCCTTGTTCCCTCAATGTGACCCAAATTTTTAATTCCTCTCTGGCCACAGGGGAGGACTGGAGAACAGCTAATGTGGTTCCGCTATTTAAGAAGGGTTGTAGAGATAAGCCAGGGAACTACAGGCCACTGAGTTTTACGTCAGTGGTAGGGAAACTATTGGAGAAAATTCTGAAGGAGAGAATCTATCTCCACTTGGAGAGGCAAGGTTTGATCAGGGATGGTCAGCATGGCTTCGTCAGAGTGAGGTCATGCCTAACAAATTTGATTGAATTTTTTGAGGAGGTGACCAGATGTGTAGATGAGGGTAGTGCAGTTGCTGTAGTTTAAATGGATTTCAGCAAAGCCTTTGACAAGGTCCCACATGGGAGACTTATAAAGAAGGCAAATGCACATGGGATACAGGATAATTTGATAAGCTGGATTCAAAATTGGCTTAGTTGTAGGAGACAGAGGGTGATGACAGAAGGATGCTTTAGTGACTGGAAGCCAGTGTCCAGTGCCGTACCACAGGGATCTGTATTGGGTCCCCTATTATTTGTCATTTATAAAAAACAACATAGATGACTACGTGGGAGGTAGGATTATTAAGTTTGCAGATGACACAAAGATAGGCCGGTAGGTTAACAGTGAGATTGAGTGTCTTGGGCTACGGGAAGATATAGACGGGATGGTCAAATGGGCAGATGGAATTTAACCCTTGAAAAGTGTGAGGTGATACACTTTGGAAGGAGTAATTTGACGAGGAAGTATTCAATGAACAGCATAACACTAGGAAGTTCTGAGGAACAAAGGGACCTTGGCGTGTGCGTCCATAGATCTTTGAAGATGGAGGGCATGTTAGTGGGGTGGTGAAAAAGGCAGACGGGACACTTGCCTTTATCAATCGAGGCATAGATTACAGAAGTAGGGAGGTCATGTTGGAGTTGTATAGAACCTTGGTGAGGCCACAGCTGGAGTAGTGTGTGCAGTTCTGGTTGCCATATTATAGGAAGGATGTGACTGCACTGGAGAGGGTGCAGTGGAGATTCACCAGGATGTTGCCTGGGATGAAACATTTAAGTTATGAGAGAGGTTGGATAGACTTGGGTTGTTTTCGTTGGAGCAGAGAAGAATGAGGGGCGACCTGATCGAGGTGTACAAGATTATGAGGGGCATGGACAAGGTGAATAGGGAGCAGCTGTTCCCCTTAGTTGAAGGGTCAGTCACGAGGGGACATAAGTTCAAGGTGAGGGGCAGAAGGTTTAAGGGGATGTGAGGAAAATCTTTTTTACCCAGACGGTGGTGACGGTCTAGAATGCACTGCCTGGCAGGGTGGTGGAGGTGGGTTGCCTCATATCCTGTAAACAGTACCTAGATGAGCGCTTGGCACGTCATAACATTGAAGGCTATAGGCCAAGTGCTGGTAAATGGGATTAGGTAGGTAGGTCAGATGTTTCTCACGTGTCAGTGAAGACTTGATGGGCCGAAGGGCCTCTTCTGCACTGTGATATTCTGTGATTCTGTGTGTGTGCAATCGCCTCATCTACAATGCCATAGGTCCTTGCTGTTGGTCATGCTGCTCAGTTAACATCCACATTAATTGTCAAATGTATATTACTCACCAGCTAATATAAAAGCAAAATACTGTGGATGCTGGAAATCTGAAATAAAAACAGAAAATGCTGGAAAAACTCAGCAGGTCTGGCAGCATCTGTGGAGAAGGAAACAGAGTTAAAGTTGCATGTTGAATATGACTCTTCAGTTCTGAAGAAGAGTCATATTCGACTCAAAATGTTAATTGTTTCTTTCCACAGATGCTGCCTGACCTGCTAAGCTTTTTCAATGCTTTCTGTTTGTGTTACTCCTCAGGTCCCTGGCGAGCACAAGGTTTAAACTGAGGGATAATCAGTGTAATGATACATTGTCATTCTGCACTTACTTGTCAATCATAGTTTTAAAATCCAGAACACCAGAGATCAACTTGGCAGCAAACCTAGAAGAGAGCAAAGACAGACATCTGAATTCAACACCAACAAGCCAGTCTGGACCAGGAGCAATGGCTGTTTTTCACTGTCTATAGATGTGTTATTCATTAACGTTTAATGTGGCCCTTCAGAAGAAGGGAGAAGCATGGAGAATGAAAAGATAGTGACTTTGTTTTCTAAGTTAAGTTTAAACACCTGCAAGAAATTCACCTGGAAGTTGTACACAACTGTTGTATGTGTTGGTAAGGGCCACATTCCCAAACCCTAAAATTCTCCACAGCCAAAGAAGTATTTTGATTTGTA
This sequence comes from Carcharodon carcharias, assembly GCF_017639515.1. Taxonomy (NCBI): domain Eukaryota; kingdom Metazoa; phylum Chordata; class Chondrichthyes; order Lamniformes; family Lamnidae; genus Carcharodon; species Carcharodon carcharias. The sequence continues at coordinate 149,769,776 of NC_054474.1, read as the reverse complement.
GTCATTGTTGTAATGTAGGAAATATGGCAGCTAATTTGAACACAGCAAACTCCACAAACAGAAATGTGATTATGATTGGATTAGCTGTTTTATTGATGTTCGTTGTGCGATAACGATTGATACTGAGAAGAACCCCCCTGTTCTTCTTCAAAATAGTGGCTTTGGGATCTTTTATATCCACCTGAAAGGCAGACAAGGGCTTTGCCATCTTTCTAATGTCTCATCAGAAAGATGGCAAAGCAGCACTCCCTCAGAACTGGCACTGGGAATGTATACCTGGATTAAAAGCTCTCAAGTCTCTTGGAGTTGGATACGAACTTATGACATTCCGACTCACTGGCTGGTGTGCTACCCAAGAGAGTGATTTGTGTCAGAGCTGAGGCCGGGAAGAGGCAGCAGCAGCCAAATGGATTGTCACAATCTTTGTTCTGATAAAGCCCTTAAACTCGAGTGACTGAGATGAGGATGAAAGGACAGGTGATGGTTTGGAGGCAGAGTGAAGGCAATCTGTCCTTGAGAAAGGGAGTATGGGATCATCTTTACCCTAGAATAGCAAGGAAATTTAACCCCTACAGGAGAAAACACAGCTATGGACACAGTGAAGGTCAGATAATTTGACGGGAGTGAAAGAAGTAGCCCCAAACAATCCAATGTTGAACGCCAATGAATACTGAACAGCTGCCTGGCAGCATCAATATTTCCGAGGCAAAGTTCACCCTGTACAAAGGGTGGGGTAGAAACTGAACAACAGGAGGGGGGGAATTGAGTACTGAGCAACAGCAAGGGAAGGAAACTGAGAACGAGAAGTACAGGAGGACAGAAGGAAAGAGGAAAAGCTAACAGGAGAAGGAGCAAGATAGAGAGAGGAAGATGGTAAGGGGAGGATAGAGAGATGATGTAAGGTAAAGACAGAGCAAGAGTGAGGTAATAAGGGGAGGAAAGACAGATAGTGAAGAAGAGAGTGCACAACATATGCTGCTCCCTAAAACCTCTCTCTTTGAGCAAACCTTTAGTCATCTGCCCTACTATCTCATTATGGGGCTTGATTTGATTGACTGGGATGTTTTACTATGTGGAACACGCTGCCTGAGAGTGTGGTAGAGGCAAGTTCAACTGAGGCATTCAAGAAAGAATTGGATTATCTGAAAAGGAAAAATGGTGTAGGGTTACGGGAAGAAGGCAGGTGGAATGGCACAAGGTAAATTGCTCCTTCAGAGAGCCAGCACAGACACAATGGGCTGAATGGCCTCCTTCTGTGCTGTAACAATTCTGTGTTCAAACTGCTATATAAATGCAAGCTGTTATAGTTCTTCAATGGTTGAGGGTCAGGGAGGAATCCCTGAATAAAAATCAGAAGCCCTGGCTTATTCTTCCTACTAGCCTCATGTGGGGAACTGAAGGCAATTGCAGGGTCCCTACTGCCATTCTGGGTGAAATCAGTGACTTCAACATTGATCGGGGATTGAACTGAGCACTGTTCTGATCTGTATAACTGAATTTAGATAAAGTCACTGAGTTATTAATGGGCTCCAGTAAATATGTTAACACAAAACACAAGGAGCAAGATAGATTTTAGAATTCAGGTATTGAAAAACCAGGTGCTTAAAGCAGGGTGGCGTTGAAAAGAGAAGAGAATGCATCACAGCCAAATCTGATGTTGTCGTCGACTGTTTCCGGTGACAGGAGGATTGACAACCAGAGGACACCAACTTAAGATAACCAGTAAATGAACCAGAGGCTGCATCAGAACAAATATTTTTACAAAGAGAGTTGTTGCGATCTAGAATACGCTGCCTGAAAGGGTGGTGGAAGCAGATTCAATAGGAATTATCAAAAGGGACTAGGATAAATACTCGAAAAAGGAGAAATTTACAGGGCTATGTGGAAAGAGCAAAAGGGTGTAGGATTAATTGGATAGCTTTTTCAAAGAGCCAGACAAGCATGATGGGTAGAATGACCTCTTTCTCTGCTGTGTTATTTAGTCCAAGACTACCTGTAGCTTCTGGCTAATTTTACAATGAATCTTGTGCTGCTGAGCTATTACCTGAGCTGCCCTTGACGGTCATAGTAATCCTGCTTTGGCAACAGCACAGCGGGACTGGAATGAATGACCACGGGAAGCCTGTATTCCAGGTAGGCTGTTCTCAACCACCAGTCACAGAGCTGGGCAGGAAAAACAAGAGAGAAGGTGAGCTTTGAGAAATGATCATTACATGAGAATGAGAGTCTCGACAGTGAATGCGGAGAGATTCACTGTTGAACTTTGTCCGGTGCCCGCGCACACACTAAGCACTTCCAGCAGGAGTCTGTGGATGGTAATCAAAAGAAGTCCAGAGTGACTTTCTGTTCTATCTCTAGTGTCAGGGGAACCATATTATCTAAACTGAATCCAGGGACATATAGAGGGGGTTGGGGAGTGGGGGTGTGAGGAGCAATCTCTGCATAAATTAAAAACAAAAACAGAATTACCTGGAAAAACTCAGCAGGTCTGGCAGCATCGGCGGAGAAGAAAAGAGTTGACGTTTCGAGTCCTCATGACCCTTCGACAGAACTTGAGTTCGAGTCCAGGAAAGAGCTGAAATATAACCAGCTTATATTTCAGCTCTTTCCTGGACTCGAACTCAAGTTCTGTCGAAGGGTCATGAGGACTCGAAACGTCAACTCTTTTCTTCTCCGCCGATGCTGCCAGACCTGCTGAGTTTTTCCAGGTAATTCTGTTTTTGTTTTGGATTTCCAGCATCCGCAGTTTTTTTGTTTTTTTCTCTGCATAAATTAGTTGCTCAGTGAATTCACTTCTCCTATTGGTTGACAATAGGAGATTGACATCCCTCCCACCAAATCAGAACCTGGCCCACCCTGCCCACTTTATTGGCCAACCACAAGGCAGCCTAGAATCAAGTGGCTCCTGATTTGAAGCTGTGTAGCCCGTTACTAGTCAGGATATTCATTTGGGATGAACGTTGTGAACTAGGGTCTCTGTTGAGGGCACGGTATCTCATTTGGGGAGTGTCCCCATAAAGAAGGGGAATATGGCCATTTAACCCTAGCCCAGATTTGACAAGATTAATTGTAGCACCTCAGCTGCTTCCCTTGGCTATCTGAAACTGGGATCTTCCTGTGTGGCTTGTTAGTTGTATGCAGATAGTGTCCATTAACTGGGGATTTACTTGTGCTCTTTTAAATAGGAACAGACTGAAACTGTGGGGCTAGGTTAGGAGGTGCATGTTTCTAACGTATATCACTGTTAATAAAAGCTTATAGAAGGTGCATAAAGATTGGCTCCAGTTCTATCCTTCACCGCCTGGCTATTTGGAAAAACAAGTGGCTCAATCCCTCACTGGGTAGTGGATTGATCCACTACGAATGCATAATCTACTGTGAGAGAGCGAGAGAAACCGAGCAGGATGTGGAGTTCCATCCATCCCGCCCCTGAAATTATTCCTGAAACTTTTAATGAGTAATGTAGAAAGGTCACCCACACTGAAATGTTCTATGCTAGAGAACAGCAGAATGTAGGTTCATGTCTGTGGTACTTCAGCACTGCTGAAATCTTGTTATGGGAACTCAGGTTAGGTGGCAAGCACACCAGCCAGCTGTCTTGTATTTGGCAATGAAGACCCTCAGACGTTGCTAAAGCAGTGTATATTGATTTCCTTTTACAGTCCTCAGACTGCTGGGACAAACACTAGTGTCTGATACCCCATCTGAGAACTCATTTTCCCCTAACCATCCCATCCCACCATAAGCAGACTTCTTTAGTTGAGCATCTTTGGGGATGTGTGCTCTTTACTGCCTCCCCAACACATCCACCATAGCTTGGTGTTGTGCTTCCCTGCCCCACTGAAACCATTTTGAATGTTCTATCCCTGCAGAGGCGAACACTGACATCAGAACACAATCTAGGGAATTGATTCTGTCTGTAATCATTCTGGGACATGGTGATGGTTGAACAGAGCCATGGACACAACCGGTTAAGGGTAGGCATTTCTTCCAACGTGACTACAAAGGCAGATAGCTGAGAAGTAGAGATTTTCAAGATTACGGGCAAAGAGTTAGGCTAGTGGAATTAATTGGATAGCTTTTTCAAAGAGCCGGCACAAGCACGATGGGCCAAATGGCCTCCTTCTATGCTCTCTGATTTGGAGACAATCATGTGGTTAGTTTAACACCAACAGGTTTCTCCAGATGTTTGGCTGTCCTTAATTGACTGGCACCTCAACACACAGCGCTGGTGAGATGACTGTCTTAATTTTTCGAGCAACAGCTCACTTTTTTTTCCTCAATTTGGGCAAATCAGTCAAAAAAATATTCATGACAGCCAAGTAACTCAAATCGTACCCAGTTCTCAGTCTTCCTTGCTCTTCTTTCCAAGCTCGCTTGAAGCCTCTCTCCTACTCCACCCTTTTGGCCAAATTCCTTCACTATTTGTTTGGTATTTTCTAACTCCTCTTGGCTGACGATGGGCTCCAAGGCCAGCAGGTAGCGTTCGAGAGTCTGTTGGAGAGGAGGAACTGGCAGCCGAGGCAAAGATTTTTGATGGACAAGGTACCGTCCAGGTTGCTTCGTAGGAGCTATGGGCCTCACCAAGCAGCCAGGCTTCACTGAGGTGGCTCGGAACTAAACATAACAAAAACAGAAGAGTTTATAAACAGGTAGCACACTAACAACAACGTGCATTTATATAGCAGCTTTAATATAGTAAAATTTCTCAATGCTTCACAGGAGGGTTAACAACTGGGTTGACACTGAGCTACACAAGAAGATATTAAGACAGGTGATCAAAAGTTTGGTCAAAGAGGTAAATCTTTAAAAAAGTGTGTCTTAAAGGAGGAGAAAGAGGTGGAGAGATTTAGGGAGGGAGTTTTTCAGCTTCGGGCTTCAGCAGCTGAAGATAGATCTGTTGATAGCATAGCAACTAAAATCAGTGCAAGTGGCCAGAATTGGTGCATCACTGAGACCCCAGAGGGTTGTAGACCTGGGATAACAGTCATAATGGCACAGAAGGTGGTCATTCAGCCCATCGAGTCCATGGCTTAGCTCCAGCGTTATATCCTTGAAGCTCCTTTCAGCCTGTGGACCTCTTTGGAATATACACTTGCCAGGATTTGCATCGCTTTTATTTGATGTGCAGCAAATTATTTTTTGTTGTTGGCAATGGGCATTGTGCAGGACAGCGAATGGCTCCTGCCAATGAATGGCACAAGCCAATTCGGCATGATTTTGGGTTTCATATCATTGCAAAATACAGTAAATATGACACCACATACATCATAATAACATATAATAAACATCCGTAGAACTACATAAATCAGGAAAGATAAAATAAAGACTTAAAGGTTGTTAACACCCCAAAACCTTGCCTGTTTACAAGGAAATCCCTGTACTGCTGGCATCGCTGCCCTTGTGCATAATGTCCATTATGCTATGAGGCATATAGTGTACACAATGAATCTTCTGCAGCAACTTAAGGATGGTGTGTATGCTCTGATCTTTCACTGTAAGCCTCCAGTCAATGAGAAGCTCCTGTCAAAGACATTCTAGGACAAGGATGTGCCTCAATGGATTACAATTGTTGTTATTTCAAACATAGGAACATAGAAGCAGGAGTTGGCCATTCAGCCCCTCGAGCCTAACCCACAATTTAACTATATCATGGCTGATCTTCTAACACAATGCCATTACCCCACACTATCCCTGTATTCCTTAATGTCATTGGTATCTAGAAAACCATCGACCTCTGCTTTGAACATACATACATCTCCCAGATAAACAGGGAGTGCATTTTGCATGCAGTTTGATGACCTACCTTCAGAGAGGCATTGATGTGCTGGACAGGGGTCAGTAAAGTGTTGATTTCATGAGTTAGGGCTCCTAGTTACAAACAAAAACTGCACAGATTGAAATGGTATTTTAGTTGGGGGAATGATTGAAAAGGCAGGGACAGAGCTAACTGTTAGGCTCTTTCAAAGAGCTATCTGCACAGTCACGATGGGCTAAATGAAGGAAAGTCAAGTTCACCTTAAGCCATTTCCACTGGGTGCTCACTGAGATTTGGCCTCTTTGGCAAAACAGAAATTACCAACTGCTCTGTGACTTACACCAACATCAGGAGGACAAATCTGGTGCCTAAGTCAATTAAAAAAAACAAAACAAATTGCCTCATATTTCTCCCCTCAGTGTCTCATCCATGTAGCCATTCTTCACTCGAGCCAAGATGGTGATTGTTGTCATGTTATTAAACAGTAGCAGCATCACAGCAAGTTCCTCTCTAAGTCACACACCATCCTGACTTGAAAATATATCGCTGTTCCTTCACTGTCGCTGGGTCAAAATCCTGGAATTCCCTCCCTAACAGCACAAGGACTCAGTGGTTCAAGAAGGCAGCTCACCACCACCTTCTCAAGGGCAATTAGGGCTGGGCAATAAGTGCTGCCTTGCCCATAGGCCAAGAATGAATGAATGAAAAAACCTAATCGTTCCCCAGCCTGAATCCACACAATCATTTTCCAGCAGGGGTCACTGTTCAGTGATTGGGAGTAGGACCTCAGTGATCTCCCCCTCTAACACCCCCACCCTCACCCCAGTGTAACGGCATTGAAACCAGTTGGAACGCCCACCTACCCCATCTCCAAAACTCGAAATCAGCTGACTCCACATGGAACAATTTTTGATTCCATGGGATCCTTCCTGGTATCTACAGCTCAGTTCCAACATGGGCAGAGTACTTCCTTACTTCAGCTATTGTTTCCCTTCCTAACACTGCAATACTGTCTGAATACAGAACTTGGTTTTCTAACCCTGGAATAACTAGCAAAGTGATTAAAGCAGACAGAATGTTAAAAGAAATGGAACATCAGTTTTGTGTTAGTCAAAGGAGCTGGCCCCTGCTTTGTTCTCGACAGATTTTGATTCGTAATAATTCAAACTGTACCTTCAGGAAATCCTTCTTTCTATCCATCGTGGAAACATAAACATAAAAGCCAAAAGCACAGACCCTTTAATTCCACTCCAGAGGAGTTAATCTGGGATTGAAATGATACACACATGTAATGAGGGCTGTGTTTAACAGCCTTCTCCTCCCTCGTTCTAAATCTGTCAAAAACAAAAATAAAATAAAAAGAAAAAGACCAGATATTTGACTGTTGATATCAATACAATCCAGACTTTGGAGTGGCGCAGCTGAAAATTCCCATTCCCTGACCATTCTTCAAAGGAGTCATTGCAGACTTTACAAGGTCAGGGGGCGTGGAGGGATCATAGAATTTCACAGCACAGTAGGCGGCCACTCTGGCCATCATGGCTGTGCTGGCTCTCTCAGCAAACTGGGAACTTTGGCAAAGAATGCTGATCAGCGCGAAGAGAAAGTCCCGACTTCGAACCCTCAGCCAGGCTAATAGCAGGATTCATACAACTGAGTCAGTGCCCCAGGGATGTGGGGAAATTCAGTTCTGACAAAACGGGCTACTGTAGAAACATTAACTAGTCAGCTCTCTCTGTAGGTACTGACTGATCTGCTGAATGCCAGTTTCCTGCTCCTGATCACAACTGATATGGATGGCAAAGGATTGGCATCAGCTGTGATGCCCCATGGTCATCACACCATAACCAGCCTCCCCATCATCCCGACCCCCGGATCCCCAGGGGGTGAGGCCCTGGAGGACGACCAATGCCTCTGTGTGCCCAGCTCTACAAAAACCCTGACAGGAGAGGAAGCTGCTAAGAAAACTTTTGTTTTTCTCAAATATATTTTATTCATAAAATTTTGTAAAAATACATTACATAACAATTTAAATTCAACATTACATAAAGTGCAATACAGTTCAAATTCTTTCAATACAGAATGTGGCACTCGAGGTGCCTCACTATACTTACAATTATAGCTTACATTTACAATATACATTTCATATCAAACATACAATCAGAAGGGTTCTACGTGCATTACGGCAGGAGGGCCTTAAGGAGTGTGGCCTTTCCCCATTGAGCTTTTGTGGTCACCATCCCAAGATTTAGCGCATCCCTCAGCACGGAATCCTGGAACCAGGAATGTGCCAGTCTGCAACACTCAGTTGTGGACAACTCTTTGTGTTGAAAGACCAACAAGTTTCGGGCAGACCAAAAAACATCTTTCACAGAGTTGATGGTCCTCTAGCTGCAGTTGATGTTTGTCTCGGTGTGTCCCCCAATGGGAATAGCCCAAGAGCACAGAGTCCTGTGTCATGGAGCTGCGCAGGATGGAACTCAACAAAAATCACTGCGTCTCTTCCCAGACCTGCTTTGCAAAGGCACATTCCTGAAGGAGATGGGTGGCCGTCTCTTCCCCACCACAGCCACTCTGAGGGGAATGTGTGGAGGTGGTGAGACTCCGAGCGTTCAGGAAGGATCTGAAAGGGAGGGCCCTTCTCACCACCAAATAAACTATGTCTCAAGGCTCATTTGAAAGTTCTGGTGATGAGGAATTCTGGCAAATGACTGACAGACTGCTCAGGGAATCATCCGACAGGATCTACCATCTCCTTTTACCGAAGGGCCTTGAGAAAGTTACATGCAGACCACTATCCGATGGACTTTTGGTCAAAGGTGTATTTTAGCACAAACATTTCCACCAGGGGCAGATACATAAAAATCTACACTGAATCGAAGAGGGAGATATTATGATGGTGGAATTAACACTTGGAAAATGTTCTGGATTGGTCAATAAAAAACCCAACTTCTATTATTTTTTCATTCCCATCTCTTAAGGTGCTGACTTCTGCTGAGGCTCTATTTCATTTTCCAATTTTTGTTGGGTATTAGGATTAAGGCACCAAGGCAGGAAGAGGGAATTGAGATACAGATCAGTCATGATCTAACTGAATGCCAGAACAAGCGAGGGGCTGAATGGCCTCTGCCTATTCCTAAGTTGTCATATGTCAACCACCTCTATTCTTCAAGCAGGAGTCTAGATAGCGATGTTGAGTTATTGTTCCGTAATTGTGATCTCTCTCAAAGCTAACTCACAGACAGTTTCTAGGACTGGTGATCAGGGCAACAAACGTGGCTGAAGTTTCCTTCCCTAATCCAGAGGCAATAAAGATAATGGGAGAGTCAAGTTTATCACATGAACTTGGCAGAGACAGGGGGAAATCAAACCTGGAACCTGGCAGACAATGAGATTTTTATATTCAACATTGATTTCAACTGACAGAGGCAGGGAAACAAACGGTCAGCAATGGCAGGCATCTTGTGAAGATGCAGCTGTCACTGGGGAAATAAGAAGACCCAGAGAGAAATGTCAGACCACTGTCTACAATCCTTAGTTATGCAGAGAGCTATATCTGGTTTGAAACCACTATTAATACAACACCATGCCCTTTATAACGAAGCCAGGAGGACGGTGTGCTCGGCAGAATTGTTCAGCCAATTGTTCAGTCATTATTTTATTCTAAGTGGCAGGACTATTCCTCTTTGTGGCTGGGAGGAAATGCCATGCTCAGTAAACCTAAAAACTGAAGATCAGGAATACAAGTCCTAAAAGTCAAGGGCAAATGGACAAAAAAACCAGCAGACATTTCATTTTGTCATGCACATTGGCACGAATATTCAGTATGCTGGAATGTTCTACTAATGGTTCTGTGCCACATACAGGTGGTAATGCATTGTTGCATTTTACAGAAACAGAGCAGGCTCGAGGGGCTGAATGGCCTACTCCTGTTCCTCACTCGTATCTTTGTAAATCCAATTGAGGATGCTTCAATCCTTAATGAAATGTTAACTTGGTTCAGTAGGTAGCATTCTCTTTTCTGAATCAAATGGTCCTGGGTCTCAAATCGCCTAGGCTGATACTTCTGTGAAGTACTGAGTGAGTGCTACATTGTCAGAGGTGCTGCCTTTCAGAAGAGACATTAAGCCAAGGTCCTGTCTACCTTTTCAGGTTAATTGTCAAAGATCCCAAGGCCACAATGCAGAGGAGATCTCTGTGGTGCCCTGGACCAATATTTATCCCTCAACCAACATCAGAAACAGATTAACTGGTCGCAGCTGAATGTGGGATCTTGCTGTTTACAAATTGGTTGCTGTGTTTAGCCACAAGTCACTTTGGGACAATCTGAGTAAATGCCAGGTGCTATGGAAACGCAAGGTCGTCAAGCTCCACATTTAATAGTTAATTTCTTCAGTTTCAGGACCTGGCTCTCACTAACAAGGTTGACTGGTAAAGGTTGTGAAATGTGGAGAGTGGGGCTATTCAATCCATCATTTCCTTTGTAATCTAACCCTTGTAATCAAATAAATCTTCAGTCAGATCTACTGATGGATATGGGATTTGTTCTTTGCTTTCTAAACTAATAAGAACTGATCTGCATATTAATCTTTAATTGGTAATATACTTGGTTGGTTCCAAATTAAAACTTATTAGACACAATGGTAATGGATCAGGACATAATCTGGAGGAAAGCAAAGACAGAAAAAACTTCACAGCACACCCTGCAGGCTTTCTGATCTGAACTCGATTGAGCGTATGCTCTCAAATTACTAGAATGAAGTGAAAAGTCTTCTGTAGTTCAGGATTTAACCCTGGATCTTAAGTTAGGTATAGTGTTCCTCCCCCTCCTCCTCTGACTCCTTAACTTCTGGAGTGTGATTCTTCAGTTGCTGGCCACCTTGTAGTGTTCCCCAGTAATCGACAAGTCTGGATAAGCAGTGTCTGCAAAATGTTCAATCATTGCAAGGGGACAAATGGGGGGTGGGTTGTTGAAAGGGTTCCAAAAATTCACTCCAAACTTGTTTAAACTCAATACAAGCACAATTCCCATTTGAGGTCAATGAATTGAGGTCAAGGATGGAAACCTGCCCTTTTGTTGGAAGAAAGGGCTACATTCAGCACTGAGAAAAGTGAGGATTCAGCTCATCAATTCATATGCCTTATTTCTGATAAATCAGGAAAAGGGAAAGAGAATGGTTGCAAAGATTGGGAGATATTCATCAACAGAATAGGTAGATGCTAAAAAAACCCGTTAAAGAAACACACACAGTTCTGCTTAATTTTAAAGGCTCTGGGTATCCCACTCCCAAAACTGCTTCACCCAAGTGGCCATACTGTCTGGGTAAACCTGGTTACTGTGAGCAGGCCATTCTACCACGATAGGGACCACAGTCCAGCTATTATTTTACACACGCTCTTCAGCAGAGGGCAACGGTGGCTCAGGAGCACTGAGGCCAATTGTAGATGCCCCTAGCTCTGCCAGGTGTGATCACTTAACTCAGTATAGGGATGGGGACCTGGGCTTTCCTGGTCACCATGGCCCGAAGCCACAGCAGGGCTACCAAGATAGCCCAGATCACCACCAACTGATGTTGAGGCACAAACACAGGTCTGCAAAAGCCACGGCTAAAAGAAAATATTTGCCACTTACCACAGCGCGTCGTAAAATCGCCAACATTTTCCTTGTTGCCCAGCTGTCCAAAGATCCTCCAAATAAACCCCCACAGTCAGAGCACCTAAAGTTATAGGACTCAGCCAAAGGCGGAGCCCGATAGAATGACTGACACCACGTTGTCCAATCACATCTCGGATTTGGATGCCACTGCAGCATTTAACCCAATCATCGACGGGCAGAGGCGGGACCTTTTTGATGCTAACGGAAATCGTTGCCATATTTCTGCGGGGCAGAGCAGTTTGTGTGTAAGAAAAACATTTTTAAATTTTGACTTTTGTCGACTATTGCTAAAGGCTGAGAATAAAATCTCGACATTTTCACCAGAAATAACTTTTTGTTTAAAGCACAGGGCAGGATAAAGGGGAAAAATCCATCAAAAATGAGCTTTTGCCCCTCACAATCATGGAGGGAGAGCCAGGGCTGACTGTTTTCCAGTTTGTTTACAGCCCGTACCGTTATTGTAGATACAACTTCACGTACAGATAAGAACATGATTAACATTTCCCTCGCTCTTAAATACAACGAAATTATGCTGGTTCGACGTCTGAGCAGGAGAGCAAAATAATCAATCATGAAGGTCAAAGATCGAAGGGCGGGGTTTCGTCTTGCACTTCCGGTTCGGGCGTTGTGAGGGAGTTACCAGGTTGTGAATATGGCAGGTTCCAGTGAGTCAGGTTAGTGTCTGAGTAGTAGACCAGCTTTCTTCATCATTATTTATTCAGCGTACTTTTTAAAAACAAAGTTGCATTTAGAAATATTTGCCTAAATATTTATAACGTTTTAATTGGTGTCTTTATAATCTTACCAGGGTTGCCCTGGTCTCAATTGTAGTAAGACTGTGCTAAATGCTTCAAATTGAATTATTATTTAACAAAAATGAAAGCTGATATAAGTTAAGTGCAGCAAATGCCGAATACAGGGGTGTTTATAGGAATTTTTGAATCATCCTGTGATTGAGCTGTTGTTAGTAGGAACAGGAAGAGGGCATTCGGCCCTTCAAGCCTATTCCATCATTGATTGAGATCATGAGATCATGGCTGATCTGTATGGTCACATCATTCACACTCACTTTACCAGTGTTCTTGTTGGTTCTGCATTGTCAGGTGGGCCAGACTGCCTTGGCTCATGTCAAGATGTTGTAGTCGGTATCTGGGACCTCAAGGCTCAAAGCAGCCTGAGGTCACCCACCATGCTCATCTGAAATGTCCAAAGTGGAACCACAGCAGCCTTCCAACTCCCAGACTTCCCACAGGGAGTGGTTGAGATGAATTACTTAGATATGTTTAAGGGGCAGCTGGATAAATATGTGAGGGAGAAAGACAGAGAAGGATAAGCTGATAAGATGAGAGGAAAAGGGATGGGAGAAGGACTGTGTGGAGTGTAAAGACCAACATGGACCAGTTGGGCTGAATTAGCTGTTTCTGTGTTTGTAAATTCTGTGTAACTGTGGCTCCATATCCTTTGATACCTTTATTGGAATACCTTCCCCCTTTAAGGAGTCAAGATTCGCTTCAGTCTAAAAGTGAAGTGGGGGCAGAGAGTGGAGACAATTGAAGTGAGACATGCAGATCTGATTCAGTCCTCATTTTAAAGTCATGCACAGGTTCCATATCCACATTTATAATGGAGCCTGCCTGTGTATACCTGTCACAAGGTAATTGTTCCCTCAGGCAGAAGCTTTTAAAAGTATGTTATGGATATATTGGTCACTAAACATTTAGCTGTACATGTTTTTGTGTTATATAACATGGAGTATTGTTGTTAAGGTTCATCGTAAATATCCAACTGTGAAGTAAGCTGATATTTGGAGTGAGAACAAGTAGTGACCATTACTTGAGAAGAATATGTCAGCATTGGCTCATAGAGTATTAATCGGTCTCAGAAGTTTCAAGACTCACTCCAGACACTTGAGCACATCATCTAGGGATTCACTACTTATTTCAGTATCAAGGGAGTGCTGCTCTGTTGACAGGTGCAGTCTGTCAATTGAGATGTAAAACAATGATCCTGTCTCTCCCAATGGTTTGCTTTAAAAGCTTCCATGGTACAATTCAAAGAGCAGGGGAATTCACCTTGATATTTTGACCAATATTTAGCCCTCTACCACCATCAATGCAGAACAGGTTACCTGGTCATTTATCTCCCCCGTCTCCCCAACCCCCCACCCCCCCCCACCCCCTCGTCCCCCCCTCCCCACCCCCTCCCCACCCCCTCCCCACCCCCTCCCCACCCCCTCCCCACCCCCTCCCCACCCCCTCCCCACCCCCTCCCCACCCCCTCCCCACCCCCTCATCCCCCCCTCCCCACCCCCTCATCCCACCCCCTCCCCACCCCCTCCCCACCCCCTCATCCCCCCTCCCCACCCCCTCATCCCCCCCCCTCATCCCACCCCCTCCCCACCCCCTCATCCCCCCCCTCCCCACGCCCCTCCCCACCCCCTCCCCACCCCCTCCCTCCCCCTCCCTCCCCCTCCCTCCCCCTCCCTCCCCCTCCCTCCCCCTCCCTCCCCCTCCCTCCCCCTCCCTCCCCCCTCCCTCCCCCCTCCCTCCCCCCTCCTCCCCGTCCCTCCCTCCCCGTCCCTCCCTCCCCGTCCCCTCCCTCCCCCTCCCTCCCCTCTCTCCCTCCCCTCTCTCCCTCCCCTCTCTCCCGTCCCTCCTCCCCGTCTCTTGCCTCCCCGTCTCTTCCCTCCCCGTCTCTCCCCTCCCCGTCTCTCCCCTCCCCGTCTCTCCCCTCCCCGTCTCTCCCCCCTCCCTCTCTCCCCCTCCCTCTCTCCCCCTCCCTCTCTCCCCCTCCCTCTCTCCCCCTCCCTCTCTCCCCCTCCCTCTCTCCCCCTCCCTCTCTCCCCCTCCCTCTCTCCCCCTCCCTCTCTCCCCCTCCCTCTCTCCCCCTCCCTCTCTCCCCCTCCCTCTCTCCCCCTCCCTCTCTCCCCCTCCCTCTCTCCCCCTCCCTCTCTCCCCCTCCCTCTCTCCCCCTCCCTCTCTCCCCCTCCCTCTCTCCCCCTCCCTCTCTCCCCCTCCCTCTCTCCCCCTCCCTCTCTCCCCCTCCCTCTCTCCCCCTCCCTCTCTCCCCCTCCCTCTCTCCCCCTCCCTCTCTCCCCCTCCCTCTCTCCCCCTCCCTCTCTCCCCCTCCCTCTCTCCCCCTCCCTCTCTCCCCCTCCCTCTCTCCCCCTCCCTCTCTCCCCCTCCCTCTCTCCCCCTCCCTCTCTCCCCCTCCCTCTCTCCCCCTCCCTCTCTGCCCCTCCCCTCTGCCCCTCCCCTCTGCCCCTCCCCTCTGCCCCTCCCCTCTGCCCCTCCCCTCTGCCCCTCCCCTCTGCCCCTCCCCTCTGCCCCTCCCCTCTGCCCCTCCCCTCTGCCCCTCCCCTCTGCCCCTCCCCTCTGCCCCTCCCCTCTGCCCCTCCCCTCTGCCCCTCCCCTCTGCCCCTCCCCTCTGCCCCTCCCCTCTGCCCCTCCCCTCTGCCCCTCCCCTCTGCCCCTCCCCTCTGCCCCTCCCCTCTGCCCCTCCCCTCTGCCCCTCCCCTCTGCCCTCCCCTCTGCCCCTCCCCTCTGCCCCTCCCCTCTGCCCCTCCCCTCTGCCCCTCCCCTCTGCCCCTCCCCTCTGCCCCTCCCCTCTGCCCCTCCCCTCTGCCCCTCCCTCTGCCCCTCCCCTCTGCCCCTCCCCTCTGCCCCTCCCCTCTGCCCCTCCCCTCTGCCCCTCCCCTCTGCCCCTCCCTCTGCCCCTCCCCTCTGCCCCTCCCCTCTGCCCCTCCCCTCTGCCCCTCCCCTCTGCCCCTCCCCTCTGCCCCTCCCCTCTGCCCCTCCCCTCTGCCCCTCCCCTCTGCCCCTCCCCTCTGCCCCTCCCCTCTGCCCCTCCCCTCTGCCCCTCCCCTCTGCCCCTCCCCTCTGCCCCTCCCCTCTGCCCCTCCCCTCTGCCCCTCCCCTCTGCCCCTCCCCTCTGCCCCTCCCCTCTGCCCCTCCCCTCTGCCCCTCCCCTCTGCCCCTCCCCTCTGCCCCTCCCCTCTGCCCCTCCCCTCTGCCCCTCCCCTCTGCCCCTCCCCTCTGCCCCTCCCCTCTGCCCCTCCCCTCTGCCCCTCCCCTCTGCCCCTCCCCTCTGCCCCTCCCCTCTGCCCCTCCCCTCTGCCCCTCCCCTCTGCCCCTCCCCTCTGCCCCTCCCCTCTGCCCCTCCCCTCTGCCCCTCCCCTCTGCCCCTCCCCTCTGCCCCTCCCCTCTGCCCCTCCCCTCTGCCCCTCCCCTCTGCCCCTCCCCTCTGCCCCTCCCCTCTGCCCCTCCCCTCTGCCCCTCCCCTCTGCCCCTCCCCTCTGCCCCTCCCCTCTGCCCCTCCCCTCTGCCCCTCCCCTCTGCCCCTCCCCTCTGCCCCTCCCCTCTGCCCCTCCCCTCTGCCCCTCCCCTCTGCCCCTCCCCTCTGCCCCTCCCCTCTGCCCCTCCCCTCTGCCCCTCCCCTCTGCCCCTCCCCTCTGCCCCTCCCCTCTGCCCCTCCCCTCTGCCCCTCCCCTCTGCCCCTCCCCTCTGCCCCTCCCCTCTGCCCCTCCCCTCTGCCCCTCCCCTCTGCCCCTCCCCTCTGCCCCTCCCCTCTGCCCCTCCCCTCTGCCCCTCCCCTCTGCCCCTCCCCTCTGCCCCTCCCCTCTGCCCCTCCCCTCTGCCCCTCCCCTCTGCCCCTCCCCTCTGCCCCTCCCCTCTGCCCCTCCCCTCTGCCCCTCCCCTCTGCCCCTCCCCTCTGCCCCTCCCCTCTGCCCCTCCCCTCTGCCCCTCCCCTCTGCCCCTCCCCTCTGCCCCTCCCCTCTGCCCCTCCCCTCTGCCCCTCCCCTCTGCCCCTCCCCTCTGCCCCTCCCCTCTGCCCCTCCCCTCTGCCCCTCCCCTCTGCCCCTCCCCTCTGCCCCTCCCCTCTGCCCCTCCCCTCTGCCCCTCCCCTCTGCCCCTCCCCTCTGCCCCTCCCCTCTGCCCCTCCCCTCTGCCCCTCCCCTCTGCCCCTCCCCTCTGCCCCTCCCCTCTGCCCCTCCCCTCTGCCCCTCCCCTCTGCCCCTCCCCTCTGCCCCTCCCCTCTGCCCCTCCCCTCTGCCCCTCCCCTCTGCCCCTCCCCTCTGCCCCTCCCCTCTGCCCCTCCCCTCTGCCCCTCCCCTCTGCCCCTCCCCTCTGCCCCTCCCCTCTGCCCCTCCCCTCTGCCCCTCCCCTCTGCCCCTCCCCTCTGCCCCTCCCCTCTGCCCCTCCCCTCTGCCCCTCCCCTCTGCCCCTCCCCTCTGCCCCTCCCCTCTGCCCCTCCCCTCTGCCCCTCCCCTCTGCCCCTCCCCTCTGCCCCTCCCCTCTGCCCCTCCCCTCTGCCCCTCCCCTCTGCCCCTCCCCTCTGCCCCTCCCCTCTGCCCCTCCCCTCTGCCCCTCCCCTCTGCCCCTCCCCTCTGCCCCTCCCCTCTGCCCCTCCCCTCTGCCCCTCCCCTCTGCCCCTCCCCTCTGCCCCTCCCCTCTGCCCCTCCCCTCTGCCCCTCCCCTCTGCCCCTCCCCTCTGCCCCTCCCCTCTGCCCCTCCCCTCTGCCCCTCCCCTCTGCCCCTCCCCTCTGCCCCTCCCCTCTGCCCCTCCCCTCTGCCCCTCCCCTCTGCCCCTCCCCTCTGCCCCTCCCCTCTGCCCCTCCCCTCTGCCCCTCCCCTCTGCCCCTCCCCTCTGCCCCTCCCCTCTGCCCCTCCCCTCTGCCCCTCCCCTCTGCCCCTCCCCTCTGCCCCTCCCCTCTGCCCCTCCCCTCTGCCCCTCCCCTCTGCCCCTCCCCTCTGCCCCTCCCCTCTGCCCCTCCCCTCTGCCCCTCCCCTCTGCCCCTCCCCTCTGCCCCTCCCCTCTGCCCCTCCCCTCTGCCCCTCCCCTCTGCCCCTCCCCTCTGCCCCTCCCCTCTGCCCCTCCCCTCTGCCCCTCCCCTCTGCCCCTCCCCTCTGCCCCTCCCCTCTGCCCCTCCCCTCTGCCCCTCCCCTCTGCCCCTCCCCTCTGCCCCTCCCCTCTGCCCCTCCCCTCTGCCCCTCCCCTCTGCCCCTCCCCTCTGCCCCTCCCCTCTGCCCCTCCCCTCTGCCCCTCCCCTCTGCCCCTCCCCTCTGCCCCTCCCCTCTGCCCCTCCCCTCTGCCCCTCCCCTCTGCCCCTCCCCTCTGCCCCTCCCCTCTGCCCCTCCCCTCTGCCCCTCCCCTCTGCCCCTCCCCTCTGCCCCTCCCCTCTGCCCCTCCCCTCTGCCCCTCCCCTCTGCCCCTCCCCTCTGCCCCTCCCCTCTGCCCCTCCCCTCTGCCCCTCCCCTCTGCCCCTCCCCTCTGCCCCTCCCCTCTGCCCCTCCCCTCTGCCCCTCCCCTCTGCCCCTCCCCTCTGCCCCTCCCCTCTGCCCCTCCCCTCTGCCCCTCCCCTCTGCCCCTCCCCTCTGCCCCTCCCCTCTGCCCCTCCCCTCTGCCCCTCCCCTCTGCCCCTCCCCTCTGCCCCTCCCCTCTGCCCCTCCCCTCTGCCCCTCCCCTCTGCCCCTCCCCTCTGCCCCTCCCCTCTGCCCCTCCCCTCTGCCCCTCCCCTCTGCCCCTCCCCTCTGCCCCTCCCCTCTGCCCCTCCCCTCTGCCCCTCCCCTCTGCCCCTCCCCTCTGCCCCTCCCCTCTGCCCCTCCCCTCTGCCCCTCCCCTCTGCCCCTCCCCTCTGCCCCTCCCCTCTGCCCCTCCCCTCTGCCCCTCCCCCTCTTCCCCTCCGCCCCTCTTCCCCTCCGCCCCTCTTCCCCTCCGCCCTCCCCTCTGCCCCTCCCTCCGCCCCTCTTCCCCTCCTCCCCTCTTCCCCTCCTCCCCTCTTCCCCTCCTCCCCTCTTCCCCTCCACCCCTCTTCCCCTCTTCCCCTCTACCCCTCTTCCCCTCTTCCCCTCTTCCCCTCTTCCCCTCTTCCCCTCTACCCCTCTACCCCTCTACCCCTCTTCCCCCTCCCCTCTACCCCCTCCCTTCTGCTTTTCATCTCTTGAAACCGGTTCCTTTTCCAGCTCTTGGCTATCCACAGGAGCTGCTAAGCATGGTTATTAGCAGGATTTTTGATTTTGGGAAGGCATTATTGGCCAGCTTGATCCTGTCATTTGCACGTAGGCACCAGACAAAGCTTTGTGGCGGAGGTTATGATCAGGATCAGGCATGCTTAATTGTCCTGGATGCATGTGTATGACTTTCATGTCATACACATCACTGCACCTTCATATCTGACACCAGGCAGATCAACCTTCATGTGAAATTTATGACATCACTGTTGAAGGAGCGGCTGCAAAACTGTTTATCCATCCCTGAAGTGCTCTTTCTCGTCCCTGCCATAGCCCAGAGTTGTTGAAGGCTGTGTAGCGTGTGCTATAGACAACTTGGCTGACTTCAACTGACATAATACCGATCAAGGTTTGAAGCTGGGCTTTCCTGCACTGTGGTTCATTCATCACATGGGGCTCTCTATTCACCGACTTGCCCAATGAAATGGTTTATATTGGCGGGTTACCGGGTGAAATTTCCAGTCCCAAGTTTCTTTCCTGTCCCTTCCGAGGGCAGTGACTATAGATTCAGCTCCTAGGTCCCAGAGATTCTCCGATACCTCGCTGAGAATTTGTCTTGCTGAGCCAATGGAATCTCTTAGCTCCCTTTTCCCACTCTTTCCACAGACCATGTATTCAGTTGGAAATTCAAGTCATGCCAGAGCTGAATTTAATATTTGGATACCATCTTTTAAAACACAGAACCTTCAGCAGTAAAACAGAGTAGCTTGGAGGAAGAATCCAGTTAAATTAAGGTGGCAGAAACCCTAGATCGTTATGTGTCAGACACAGTAGGACTGTTTTTTTCCCCCCCAAAGCTAATTTGTTTCCCTGTCCCTCTCTGAAGGCATTGACTCTTACTGGGGTACAGGTCTACAGGTACCCTGAGACAGTGTGTCTGCAGGTTGTTCAATGACGGAGGGCAGTGGAGCTGAGGTGCTATCCTCACCTGATCCCTACAGATGTCTTGCACTGCAGGAGTAGGAGCACTGGCTGATTTTTCTTCTCAAGCTTACAGTCACAGTGACCTGTTGTAATTTAGAGACATGTTGCTACAAGGGGGAAGAGGTTGTGTTATTAGCTGGATATGGAGCCAGGCCTAACTTCACATAGGTCTGTAAAGCAAGCATTGCACCATTTAAAGAAAACTTAACACAATGCAGTTCAAAACAGGAAAGCCTGATTGCACAGGTCATAGGAAATCTCAGATGGTGGAGGTCCTTCTCGCTTATTCATCCATTGAAACGCCGAGTCCCAAATCCTAGCACGGCGGCTGGCTGCCTCGAGTGATTCCTAATTCCGGATCATTCCAGGTACTGACCGCTCTGTACATGATGAAATTGTGCTTCCTAACAACAAACCAGAGCTTGCCTTTCACCAGCTTGGACCTGGTTCCCCTTTTACAGCCAGTATTTAATTTGCTATGGTGTTCTGGGTTAACTGTTCCCATTTCTGCATTCTTAACTCAATTAACATCAGAAAAACGGATCATCTGGTCATTATCACTTCACACACATCAAGCTGCTGTAATCAAACTTGCTGCCACATATCCTACATTACAACAGTGACAACACGTCAAAAAGTATGAAAGGTGCTGTCTTTTTCTTTTGGTTATTCTCTCTTCCTCATTGGGAAACTGTTTGAAATTTAGCTTAAACACTGACAGTATTGGAGAGTCATCTGAACTGTGTTGGCTCATACCATCAGCCCGTCCTGCAGATGGGACGTGAGAGCTGTATTTTGTATGTGTAGTTTGGTGAGATTGTCCTGTAGGAACATTGGAATGGACTAAGGTCCATCAAATTCACCTTCTACCATCCTGATAGTTGCTTGATAAAGCGATAATGGAGTTATTGACCAATCACAGTGACCAATCTCTATCAACGAGCCTACAGTGGACCCAGACATCAGGGGAAGAAAACCCCCAGTGGTGGAGAGTTTTGGGAACTACAGGTCCAAAATCACCTGTTCCTCCCAAACACGCTCCCCTCACCACACTTCATGTCTCAAATAACCCTCATACTGTACCCCAAAATGTTGTTTTCTGAAATTTCTTTCAAAATTGTTTTTTTAATTCTTTCACAGGGCATGGGTGTTGTTGGCTGGGCCAGAATTTATTGCCCATCCCTAGCTGCCCTTGAGAAAGTGGTGGTGAGCTGCCTTCTTGAACCGCTGCAGTCCATGGAGTGTATTTACACCCACAGTGGTGTTAGGAAGAGAGTTCCAGGATTTTGACCCAGTGACAGTGAAGGAACAGTGATATACTTCTAAGTCAGATGGCGTGTGGCTTGGAGGGGACCTTGCAGGTGGTGGTCTTTCCATGAATCTGTTGCCCTGGTCCTTCTAGGTGGTAGAGGTCGTGGGTTTGGAAATTGCTGTCTAAGAGGCCTTGGTGAGTTGCTGCAGTGCATCTTGTAGATGGTACACACTGCTGCCACTGTGCGTTGGTGATGGAGGAAGTGAATGATTTTGGATGGGCTGCCAATCAAGTGGGCTGCTTTGTCTTGGATGGTGTTGAACATGTTGAGTGTTGTTGGAGCTGCACTCATCCATGCAAGTGGAGCGTAGGAACATTGAAGCAAGAGTAGGTTATTCAGCCTCTCGAGTCTGCTCCGCCATTCAATTAGCTCATGGCTGATCATTTACCTCAATGCCACTTTCTCACGCTATCCCCGTATCCCTTGGTGTCATTAGTAATGAGAAATCTTTCGATTTTGGTCTTGAACATGCTCAGTGACTGAGCTTCCAAAGCCCTCTGGACTGGAGAATTCCAAAGATTCTGACTGAAGAAACTACTGCTCATCTCAGTCTTAAATGGCCTGCTCCTTATTCTGAGACTCTTCCCTCTGGATCACCAGCTAGAAGAAACATCTTATTTACATCTGCCAGCACACTCCTGACTTGTGCCTTGTAGATGGACAGGCTTTGGGGAGTCAGGAGGTGAGGCACTTGTCACAGAATTGCCCAGCCTCTGTCCTGCTCTTGTAGCCACAGTATTCATATGGCTAGTCCAGTTCAGTTATTGGTCAAAGGTAACCCCCAGGATGTTAATAGTGGGGGATTCAGTGATGGTAATGCCATTGAATGTCAAGGGGACATGGTTGGCTTCAGTATCTGGGGAGTTACAAAGGGTGCTGAACATTGTGCAATCATCAGCAAACATCCCACTTCTGACCTTATGATGGAAGGTCATTGATGAAGCAGCTGAAAATGGTTGGGCCTAGGACACTATCCTGAGGAACTCCTGCAGCAAAGTCCAGGGACTGCAACGATTGACCTCCAACAACCACAACCATCTTCCTTTGTGCTAGGTATGACTCCAACCAGTGGAAAGTTTTCCCCTGATTCCCATTGGCTCCAGTTTTGCTAGGGCTCCTTGATGCCACCCTTGGTCAAATGCTGCCTTGATGTCAAGGGCAGTCACTCTCGCCTCCCCTCTGGTGTTCAGCTCTTTTGTCTATGTTTGAACCAAGGCTGTAATGAGTCAGGAGATGAGTGGCCCTGGTGGAACCTAAACTGAGCGTCAGTGAGCAGGTTATTGCTGAGTAAGTGCTGCTCGATAGCACTGTTGATGATACCTTCAAGTTTGATGGAGTATATAAGAAGAAACAATTTCCACTGGCAGGAGGGTCAGTAACCAGAGGGGACAGATTGAAGTGAATAGACAATAGAACCATCAAGAGACCAGGAAATTTTCTTTACGCCGATCTGGAATGCACTGCCTTAAAGGATGGTGGCAACAGAATGAGATAAATTATTGAAAGGGACAAATTTGCAGGATTATGGGGAATTGAGTAAGGGATTGGGAAGAATTGGATAGCTCTTTCAAAGAGTTGCCTTGGTATGATGGGCTGAAAGAGCATAGCAGGAGGCCAATCATTTTATGAAAGAAATCTATCGCATTTACACTTTTGCATCTATTAACTTGAAGTGATTGCCCTCAGACCAGGACTTAAACTGGACTCACCAGCAGAGCCTGGCAGGATGGCACTCAGCATCTCTCTGCTGATTGAGTGATGGGTCCCTGACTCTCATTCTCTGTGTCAGCTTCTGCACTGGGATTTATTTATCTCTCATTGAAATAGCACTGAACGACCCATCCAACTCGTCCCACTTTCCACTCCCCCACTCTTTCCCCACGGGCCTGCAATTTTTCCTTTTCAAGTATTTATCCAGTTCCCGTTGGAAAGTTCCTGTTAAATCTGTTTCCATCGCCCTTTCAGGCAGCGTGTTCCAGATCACAGCCTTCTCCTGCCTGATTCTTCCTCTTTAAACCTCTTCCCAATGGCTCACTGGGTGAATGGGCCTCCTGGATTTGCACTGAGGCAGAGAGAGCAGGGAAGTCTATGTTTGATCCCAGTCCTGTGTTGAGGCAGCAGTGGGATTGATGCAGTTGGCTTCACTTCTAGGTTGAAGCTGATGTATACGAGCAGCAAGGATTACTGCTCCTGATTGATATTTCAGTAGTTACAGGGTACGATGGTGTAGTGGTTGTGTTACCGGACAAATAATCCAGAGACTATGTCTTCAAATCCCATTGTGGGCATTTTGAGAATCTGAATTCAGTTGGGAAAAATCTGGTTATAAAAGCCTGGCCTCAGTAAGAGTGACCAGGAAGCTGTTGGAATGCCTTAGAAGCCCACCTGGTTCAGTAATGTCCTTCAGGGAAAGAAAGTTGATATCCTTACTCAGCCTGGACCTATATGTGACTGCAGACCCCCACAGTTGCCCTCTGAATCTAGCAAGCTATTCGCTAGTAACATTGAGAAGGCCAGCCGCCACCTTCTCAAGAGCAGCTAGAGGATGGGCAATAAATGTTGGGTTTGCCAGAAACGCCCACGTCCTGAGAATGAATTTAAAAAAAGATAAACTCCTCCAGGAAGTTGCAGGCTCATGGGTACCTGAAACTCCTTCACTGTTCAATAACCTCACCCAGCACTCATTGGCTGGACTTGCACCTACCTGACTTGAGTAAAAGTTAGTTTGTCTTGATCGGACTCTGATTAAATCCCCACGGCCCTGTCGCATCGGTTGCGTGTCTTGTTGCAGGCGCCTTTTCCACCATCCGTATTGTTCTGTGGCAGCTGCTTCTGCCGTCTGAAAGGACTGAATGGGATAGTGCTGTTACATTTTTAATAGGAGGCCAGCTGTCAGTGTTACAGGAGCTGCTGTCCTTTGTTCAGATGGATCTCTTCCCTCTGCTGCTATGTCACAACACACTGAGCCAGTTCAGGAGTAATCCTAGCATCGAGTGGATTGCTTGATCTCCAAGATTCTAAATAATTGTATCCTCTCTCCCCCATGTGTCACTGACTATCCTGAACACTCGAATTCCATTCGCTCACTATCCTGGAGCCTGGACCTTGTTGTGCTGAAAATCGAAAGCAACTTGTGTTCTTATTTCCTTGTCTTTCTAGCTCTCTATCCTTCATTTTTTTTTTTCGCTTACTCATATTTGCTACTTTTTTCCCCCTTCTGTTCACCTGTCCTGGAGGACTCGTCTGTATTCCCAACCAGCTCCTGATCTGCAATTGGTTTGATCCTATGCTGAATGCAAAGATAAATGGGTATGTTTTTGTTTGAGGATACCTTTTATCCCCCCTCTGACGTTTCCCCCCGTGAAGTTCCCTTGGTGTCAGTGATGGTTCAATGGGTAGCACACCCGACTCTGAGACAGGAGACCGTGGGTTTAAGTTGCACTCCTGAGACTTGGGGACATAACCCAGATCAAAACTCGCAGTGCGGTACTGGAGGTGCTGTCTTTTGGGTGTTCAACTGAGTCTGTGCTATCAGGTAAAAGTACAAGATCCTGTGGTACTTTTTCTTTTTAAAGAGTGGGGAATTCTCTCTGGTGTCCAGGTCGATATTTATCCCTGAACCAATATCACTTTAAAAGCAAACAGACTACCTGTTCATTACCACGTTGTTGTTTGTGAGATCTTGCTGTGCCTAAATTGGCTGCCATGTTTCCTACATTAATAGTGACCACACTTTCAAGACGTACTACTTTGACTGTAAAGGGCTTTGAGATGTCTAGAGTCTGTGAAAGATGCTGTGGAAAAGCCACTTCTATTTTTTAATGGCAATGTGTGTGTGTGTGTGCGCACAGGCTCATCCCCCGAAGAGGAGATGCAGATCTCATTCGCCAATCACAGCTTCTTCGCACCAAAGAAAGAGATCAACATGTTCCCAGATATGGGGAAGTGGAAGCGTTCTAAGGTACTGAACTGTCAGTGAGTACATGGCGTGAGAGGTTTTCTGGGAGCTGGAATGAACAGCTTGTGTGACCAGGCTTTGCTGATGGAGTTGAGTTTCAGGTTATTAATTATCCATCAAAAATGATGCACCCATGCTGCATCATGCTTCTTGCATCAGTTTACAGGGGCAGCTTTCTCAGCAGTCGGTTGTGGCTCAGTGGGTAGTGCTGTTGCCTTGGAGTCAGAAGGTTGAGTGTTCAATCCCCAGTCCAGAGTCTGGAGCACCAAAATCCAGCCTGTCACTCCCAGTCTAGTCCTGAGGCAAACGCCATCTTTTGGAAGAGATGTTAAACCCAGGCCCCTGCTGTCCTCTTGGGTGGATGTAAAGGATCGCACTGTCACTATTTTGAAGAAGAGCTGGGGAGAGTTCTCCCTGGTGTCCTGGGCAATATTTTTTCCTCACCCAATATCAAAAAACAAGATAGTTTGGTCGTTGTCACTTGGCTGTTTTTGGGAGCGTGCTGTGTGTAAATTTGCTGTTGTCTCCCCCACATTACAGCAGGAACTGCTCGTCAGAAAAACTTCATTGGTTATAACAAACGAACGTATGAATTAGGAGCGGGAGTAGGCCACTCGGCCCCTCGAACCTGCTCCCCCATTCAGTGAGATCGTGGCTGATCTGATAGTAACCTCAACTTCACATTCCCGCCTACCCCCGATAACCTTTCACCCCCTTGCTGATCAAGAATCCACTTTGCTTTGAGATGCCCTGTATATTCCTGCGTTATTGTCATGGGCCTCTGAGTGCCAACCTTTGTGTCTTGGGGAATAATGCCTCAGTAATATCCTTAGAACGGAAAAGAGTTAAGGTATGATTTAATAAAGATGTTCAAAATTATGAAGGGTTCCTTCCGCTGATTTAAGGTCGCCGGCCAAAGAAGCAGAGGTTTTGTGTTCCGAGTCCTGTGAACTGAATACTGAAAGGGCGTTAGAAGCAGATTCCATAGTAACTTTGAAAAGGGATTTGGATAAATATTTGAAAATGAAATCTATGCAGGGCTATGGGGAAACGAGCAGGAGAATGGTGCTAATTGGACAGCTCTTTCAATGAGCCAGCACAGGCTGACTGGCCTCCTTCCTGAGGTATAGAATTCATTGGTAACGTGTGGAGTCTGCTTGCATTCATCCACTTACTATTTATTCAGTGGAACGTAACAAGTGAAGGATTTTCGTGCTTTGGAGTCTTCCAAATCTTTGAACAGTTCAGTTGTGACCCTATGTACAGCCCATATATGTTTCTGTGACTAGAGTGTGAAGTGTATTTGATGGCATGCAGTGGCTGTTGGGAGAGACTTCTAGGATTTTGACCCAGTGACAGTGAAGGAACAGTGATATATTTCCAAGTCAGGATGGTGAGTGACTTGGAGGGGAATTTGCAGGTGGTGGTGTTCCCATGTACCCGCTGCCCTTGTCCTTCTAGGTGGTAGAGGTCACAGGTTTGGAAGTTGCTGTCGAAGGAGCCTTGACAAGTTGCTGCAGTGCATCTTGCAGATGGTACACACACTGCTACTACTGTGTCACTGGTGGTGGAAGGAGTGAATGTTTGAGTTTGTGGATGGAGTACTGATCATGTGGGCTGCTTTTACCTGAATGGCATTGAACTTCTTGAGTGTTGTTGGAGCTGCACTTATCCAGTTAAGTATTTAAAAATAATTTAAAACAGGATGTGAGTTTAAATCTGAACTTACTCAAAGCTTTGCCGTGTTCTGTGATTAAGCAATCTCTCTCCCTCCAGGCCTACGCTGATTATGTTGGGTTTGTTCTGACGCTGAATGAGAGTGTGAAGGGGAAAAAGCTCACATGCGACTATAAAACCTCGGAGGTAGGATATACGGCTGAGGTTCTGCTGACATAATAACCTCTACTTATATAAAAAGCCTATTTCCACATGTTCTTCACTGGGCTATAATGTGGTGGGCTGCGGTGGAAGGGTTTTAACAAACTACAGGAAAAACTTGCATTTATATAGTGCCTTTACTGTAGTATAATGCTCCAAAGTGCATCGCGGGTACGAAATCAGGCAAACGTTTCGCACTGGGCCAAAGAAGAGAATATTGGAACAGGTGACCCAAAACATGGCTAAAGAGGGTGGTTTTAAGGAGTGTTTTAAAGGAGGAAAGAGAGAGATGGAGAAGTTTAGGGAGGGAATTTTAGAGCTTAGGGCCCAGGCAGCTGGAGGAACTAGAGCTGTAATTTTGCCCCTATCCCTATTCCAGTTTAAGCACTGTTGATCTGAGAATTAGATTAGATAGGATTTGGAATGTAAGTGGCTGTTAAGAGCTGGTACAAGAATTTCATGTCTTCTGATCTTTTATCAGTTGGTGGAGATTCCCATCTGGCTGAGAGGACCCTGATCTCCATCCTGCTCCTCTGTGAGTGCCACAGACTTTCTGAGGACATAGGGGAAGGTGGCCCATCTGCCTTTTTGGTTCCCTCCCTCTGCTTCCTTTTGTCTCCCCACAGTGCTGTTGAGATTAGCAGTTCACTGTTTAGGAGAATTTAGACACACACCAGTATACACTACATTGCCCCGGCAGGATGCATTGCAGTTCTTAATATCAGGTAATCTTCTCGGGTAAGGAAGGAGTTTGTTATTTGGCTGAGACATAAAATCAGGTAACTTATATCCAAGAAAGGACGCCTATTTATACAGCACCTTTCACAACTTCAGATCGTCTCAAAGCACTTTACACAAAATGAAATACTTCACTGTTGTAATGTAGGAAAAGTGGCAGCCAATTTGCACACAGCAAGATTCCACAACAGTGATGTGATAACGTCTGGATAACCTGTTTTGTGATGTTGGTTGTGGAATAAATGTTGGTCAATACACTGTGGAGAACTCCTCTTCAAAATAGTGGATGTGGACTCTTTTAGATACACTCAAGAGGAAAATGTGGCCTTGGTTTAATGTCTCATCCAAAAGCCGGCACATCCAACAGGAGAGATTGAGGAAATGGGGCCTGTATTCTCTAGAGTTTCGAAGAATGAGAGGTGGTCACACTGAAACTTACAAAATTCTTACAGGGTGTGACAGGGTAGATGTGGATAGGATGTTTCCCCTGGCTGGTGAGTCTAGAACCAGGGGACACAATCTCAGGACAAGGCGCAGGCCATTTAAGACTGAGATGAGGTGTAGTTTCTTCAGTCAGAGAGTGGTGAATCTCTCAAATTTTCCAGCCCAGAGGGCTGTGGAAGCTCAGTCATTGAGCATGTTCAGGGCCAAAATTGATAGATTTATGGAGACTAGAGACATCAAGGGTTATGGAGATAGCATGGGAAAGTGGCACTGAGGTAGATGATCAGCCATGAGCTGTTTGAATGGCGCAGCAGGTTTGATGGGCCGAATAGCCTACTCCTGTTCCTATGTTTAGGCATTACATCACTCCTTCAGTACTGCACCAGGAGTGTCGGCCTGGATTTTATGCTCAAGTCCCTGGAGTGGAGATAGAGCCCATGACCTTTTTGTTTATTCTTTCGCGGATGTGGGTTTCACTGGCTGGGCCAGCATTTATTGCCCATCCCTAATTGCCCTTGAGAAGGTGGTGGTGAGCTGCCTTCTTGAATCCACTGCAGTCCATACGGTGTAGGTACACCCACAGTGCTGTTAGGGAGGGAGTTCCAGGATTTTGACCTAGCGACAGTGAAGGACCTGTGTGGAGGAGACCGAGAACTTAATCTGTGGATATTGAGCACCTTCAGACACGCTCCTGGTCTGTTCAAGTGGCTAATTTCCCTCTTTCCATTGCCTTTCCAGAGAACTAGCTTCCACTGGGAGACTCCAGTGGCTTGCTTTCAAAACTGTCCAGAATAAGATTATCCTGACTCCTGTGAGCCTTTTCACCAGAGCAGACTTAAAGATGTGTGGCACTGAGGAGTTGCCTCAATCTGCATGTATGTTGAATGTGAGTGACTCGTCTGAGTCTTAAACCTCTTCTTCACTCTTTCCGATGCGTTCACATCCTTCCTCTAGTGTGGTGCCCAGAACTGTGCACATCCTTTAAAAAGTACCTGGATGAGCACTTGGCACGTCATAACATTCAAGGCTATGGGCCAAGTGCTGGTAAAGGGGATTAGGTAGGTAGGTCAGGTGTTTCTCATGTGTCGGTGCAGACTCGATGGGCCGAAGGGCGCCTCTGCATTGTGCGATTCTGTGATGCTGTCTGAATCTGTCATAGGTAGGAAGAGCACTGAGTTAACTTAATTCTGTATAAACAACTGGTCTCCAACCCTGCCTTGTTCAAATGAGATATTAAACCCCATCTGCCCTCAAGTGGAGTCGGAGAGCCCATGGTACTGTTTCAAAGAAGAGCAGGGCAGTTCTCTGTGGTGCCCTGACCAATATTTATCCCTCAACCAACATTACCTAAAACCAGATTATCTGGTCATTATCACATTGTGGGTTTTTGGGAGCTTGCTGTGCCCAATTGGCTGCACTTCAAAAGTGCATCATTGGCTGTAAAGTGCCCTGGGGCATCTTGGGGTCATGAAAGATGTGGAAATGCAGATTTATACTTTTCTTTCTGTTTTGTGTGATGTGCAGGGAGAGGTGCTCTCACCTCCCTTATGTTTCCATCTGCAGCCGGTGGAGAAACTGATTTTACTCCTGAACACACTGGACAGGTGGATCGACGAGACGCCCCCGGTCGACCAGCCTTCCCGATTCGGTAACAAGGCATTTCGCACTTGGTACGGCAAGCTCGAGAAGGTATGGTGTCAGAACAGTTGCAACTAGGCGGAAGCTTTAAAGAGAGTGTCTCACTATTAAATCCTTTTCATAAAAGCAAATTTTACCAATTCAAATTTAAAAAGTACACGGGTTTTATTTTTGGAGGTGGGAACGTGGCCTTGTTGGGGGTGGGGGTTGGGGGGGTGGTGCGGGGCAGGGGGTGCAATGATGCAGCAGAGAGACAGTTCTGTTAGATTTAAACTGGCGAAAAGCAAATTTACTCAGTTCTTCATTAAAAACATTGATCGACATGTGGATTGGACACTGAGTAGGTGCAGAAACCAAGGGACATACTTCACGAAGCAGCTGGATATCGTGTGGTTTTATTTCCTGTGTGGACGAGTAAGGATTGAATCCATTTTGTGTTCACTGTTTAATTTGTGTCAGGACAGAAATAGTTGCTATCTCGATGATTGGCCATTAAGTTTATGATCACAGAATTGTTTCGATGCAGAAGGAGGCCATTCGGCCCATCGTGTCCGTACTGGCTCTCCAAATGAGTATTATGACTTAGGACCAGTCTCCTGCTTTTTCCCTGTAACTCTGCATGTTGTTTCTATTCAAATAATTATCCAATACCCTCTTGAATGCCTCAATTGAACCTGCCTCGTCCACACTTCCAGGCAGTGCATACCAGACCCGAACCACTTGTTGTGTGAAAAAGTTTTTTCTCAGGTCGCATTTGCTTCTTTTGAAAATCACTTGAAATCTGTGCCCTCTTGTTCTTGATTCCTTGACGAGTGGGAACAGTTTCTCCCTATCTACTCTGTCCAGCCCCCTCATGATTTTGAACACCTCTATCAAATCTCCTCTTAGCCTTCTCCTCTCCAAGGAAAACAGTCCCAACTTCTCCTATCTTTCCTCATAACTGAAGTGTCTCATCCCTGGAACCATTCTCGTAAACCTCTTATGCACTCTCTCCAATGCGTTCACATTCTCCCTACAGTGTGGCGACCAGAACTGTGCACAATACGCCAGCTGAGGCCTAACCAGTGTCTTATATTAGCTCAGCATAACCTCCCTGGTTTTGTACTCTAATACCCCTATTAATAAAGCCCAGGATACCATATGCTTTATTAACTGCTCTTTCCAACCATCCTGCCATCTTCAAGGACTTATGCACATATACACCCAGGTCCCTCAGCTCCTGCACACCCATAAGAATTGTACCACTTATTTTATATTGTCTAAGATGTTTTTCTTAATGTGTCTGTCTCACTCTGTAACTCCCTCCAGTCTGTCTCCCCCCCCACCCCCGTATGGTAGTTCACTGGCAAAGACAATGTCTAATCTCAGTCTCCAGTTTATGCTGAGTCTCAGGCATGGAAAATCACAGATTTCCCACTCACCTGGCTCTGGAAGCACAGTGCCTGGTGAGTAGAGGGTAGGGTTTGGGGAGCAGTGCCTCCTGTAGTCAAATAGTCTGGTGACGCCGATGGTCCAGGCTGCCCTGTGAAGAATGGAGACTTTGGTGCGGAAAAGAAAGCTGAATCTTCTCTAATGTAGACGCGAAGTAACACAAAGGCTTGTTAGAAATTCATCCAGAACTTGCGGCCCCTGTGCCCTGTCCCATGGGAAAGTTGCTTTCTTGTGCTGTTTCCTAGTGTGGGAGGTTGGGGGACGTTGTTGGGTGGGTGGGGGGTGGATTTTGAGGTTGTCCCGAGCTGTAAGGGGACTGGGGTGGGGCGAGTCTGCCTCATGAGATCCCAGCACTTGCACTGATTTCCTTTCTTGTCACAGGAGGCTGAGAACTTGGTTTCCAATGTGATTCCCCGCGAGTTGAGTGCTGCTGTTGTCGAGGCTGCAGTGTATTTAAAGGAATCCGTGGGAAACCCAACAAGAATAGACTATGGAACAGGTAACCACGACTTAATATCCCTGTGTGTGGGTGCAGGAAGCGAATCAGCAAATCTGCTTCCTAAGCCCCTTGCTGCAACTGTGTGCTGTGCTGTTCCTAGGTTTTCCACTAGATGGCAGTGTTTGTCAAGTAATCAGATCACCACACGTATCCAGTGAGGATCTGGAACTTAAATCTGGACTGTGCAGTTACTCCAGCTCTGCTGATGTGCATTGTCAGGAATTTCCCCCCCTCCCTCTCTGACTTCTGTGCTTCCCACTTTTCCCTGGTTGATAGTGTGAACGGACATTCTGTCAGGCCCCTCTTGACATGCCACTTGACAATGCAGCGAGGGGCTCCAGTTAATTTGGCCCGTTTCTGCTTCTGTTTACACTTTCATGCTTGTCATGATTTTCCTCACTCACTGTGTAAGGAATTTTGCAGCATGTATCCAGATCCTACCCTTCTCCAGCGCATGGCCTCCCAGTTACTGGTACCAGGTATAGCTGCTCAGAGTTAAAAGTGGAGAAATGCGGGAAATACTCAGCAGGTCTGACAGCTTCTGCGGTGAGAGAAAAAACAGAGTTAACATTTCAGGTCAGTCTTTTAAGCAGCATCTTCAGGAAAGAATGGCAGCAGGTGTGCGTTTGTTTAAACAGTGAACGCTGACGGCCTCAATGATGGTGACAGTTCAGGAGCAGTTACTGGCTCAGCAATTCCACTGCCTTTCGATGCGATAATGCTGACAACTCCCTCAAGGTATTTCAATTGTTATCATCACTTGAAAAACTCTGAATGTTGCCCACCCTGTGTCTCGATACCAAATTAAAGAAAGCACTCCCATTTATGTGGTATCTTTCCCAATTTCTAGATGTCTCAAACCACTTTACAACCAATATCATCCCTGATAAATATCGGCCAGGATACCAGGGAGATCTCCCCAACTGCTCCTCTGTAGGTTGTCGTGGGATCTTTTATGTACACCTGAGAGGGCATCTTGTCTGAAAGATGGCATCTCTGACAAGGCAGCACACCTTCAGTCCCGAACCCCACCCCCACCAGTAGTGTGGCGATCCATTGGTTCCCCCACTCGCTCCATCCTGGGCAGTATGGCACCTCTCTCACAGACCACCACACCCCCCACATCCCCGGCCCAAACCGGCAGTGCAGTGCTTCCATTGGTCCTGACCCCCCTCCCCGACATTGCAGTGCTCCCTCGGACCTCACTCGCAGGCAGTGCGTCGCTACCTCAGTCCCCGTTCCCCCCGATCCCCACCCCTCAGCAGTTTGCAGCACTCCCTCAGTATTGGCACTGGGCCTGTCAGCCTAGATTATGTGTTTAAACCTCGTGGAGTGGGTCTTCAGCCACAAATCTCTGGCTCCGTGACAAAAGAGGGTTAACCCACTGAGCCGTGACTGTGTGAAGTCCTTCAGATGTAGTGATTGACATGGAACAGGCCGTAGGTAATGGAAGTGAAAGTTCTGTAATTCTTTGGTTGGCTACTGTATGGGGGCTTCGAGTGGATGAGCTAATGTTGGTTATTCTCATGGCCTTTCTCATTTCTATCTAGTGATCTCATCTTTTGCTTCCAGCATTTCTTCTGTTGGGTGAGAGTTCCCAGCTTCCATTGGTATGTTCAGTGATAACAGGGGAGTCACCACCAGGCTGACTTGTAAAGAGCTACAATTAATAGCTGGTGCTGGCCATGTCATTAGAAAAGGTTCCAGGGAGAGACACTAAGACCAGCAGGGTGAGGTATCAGGGTTCACACGCACAGTAAGATTAGTGCAAAATACTGGCTCGAGGATTCAAGATTTTTTTTTAACGCTTTAATTTTTGGAATGTGCGTATCATGGCAAGGCCAGTATTTATTGCCCAATCTTAGCTGTTGAGAAGTCTTTTGAACCACTGCAGTCTGTGGTGAATGTGTTCCTAAAGGTCGTGGTGGGGGTGGGGTCACAGGTTTGGAAGGTGCTGTTGAAGTTTTGGCTTTTTGTGCAATCTTATAGCATGTGTTGGAGGCCATTCAGCCCATTGTACCTGATCTGGCTCTTTGCAGGAGCTACCTGATTAGTTTCACTGCCCTACTCCTTGGGGAAGGAGCTTGCAAATGTTTCTTTTTCAAATACTTATCCAATTCCCTCTATCCTTGCAAACAACTGTCCCATCTTCGACCTGTTTCTTTTCTAAAATCCTGAATGTGTTTTCACTTCTCAAGTCTGTGTCCATGATTCCCAAAACTCCATGTTTGAATCCTCCAGTCGGGTTTCTGCCCAAGCCACAGTACAGAAACAGTCCTTATCAAAGTCACAAATGGCATCCCCTGTGACTGTGACAAAAGTAAACTTTCCCTCCTCATCCTCTTGACCAGTCTGCAGCCTCTGACACAGTTTGACCACACCATCCTCCTCCGACACCTTTACAATGTTGTCCAGCTGGGTGGGACTGCTCTCACCTGGATCTGTTCTTATCGATCTAATCGTAGCCAGAGAATCACCTGCAATGACCTCTCTTCCTGCTCCCACGCCGTTACCTCCAGTGTTCCCTGAGGATCTATTCTTGGCCCCTCCTATTTCTCGCCTACATGCTGCCCCCCGCCACTCGGCACTGTATTCGTTTTTACATGCACGCTGACGCCAGCCAGCTCTACCTCACCTCCACCTCTCTCGACTCCTCCACTGTTGCAAAATTTTCAACCGCGTCCAGTGCTGGATGGGCAGAAATTTCGTCTAGTTAAATATTGGGAGACTGAAACCATTGCCTCCAGTCTCCACCATAAGCTCAGCTACCAACTCCATCCCTCCCTGGTAACTGAACTGAACTAGCCTTGGTGTTGTACTTAGCGGAGATGAGCTTCCAACCACATGTCCATGTCAATGCTAAGGCTGCCTCTGTAATTTGGCCCGATTCTGCTCCTGCCTCAGCACATCTGTTGTAAACCTGCAGCCATGCTTTTGTTACCTCTAGATTTGACTATTCCAGCACACTCCTGGCTGCCCTTCCATTTTCCACCCTCTGTAAATTTGAGGTCATTCAAAGCTCTGCCGCCTGTGTCTTAATTCACACCGAGTCCGGTTCACCCATCACCCCCTGTGCTTGATGACCTACCTTGGCTCCCAGTTGAGGAATGCCAAAGTTTTTAAATTTTCAAGTCCCTCCATGGTCTGCGCTGCCACCATCTCTGTAATCTCCTCCAGCCCCACAACCTCTGGAGATCTCTGTGCTCCTCTAATTCTCGCCTCTTGTACAAACTGATTTCAATCTCTCCACCATTTTGTGTCCATGCCTCCAGCTGCTGAGGTCCTGAGCGTTCAGTATCACCCCCCTAAACCTGTCCACATCTCATCATCTCCCTCCTCTGAGATGCTCCTTAAAATTTCCCCCTTTGACCACTCTTGGTTATCTACCCTAATATCTCCTTATGCGACTCGGTGTCGATTTTATTTGATAATCGCTCCTGTGGATTGTCTTGGGATTAAAGGCGCTATATAACTGGAAGTTGCTGATGATGTTGCAAGTTATTATTGAACCTGCTTCCACTATCCTTTCTGACGGCACTTTCCAGTTCATCATAACTTGCTATGTTTTAAAAAAAAAACCTAAATTCTCTTCATCTCCCCCTCTGGTTCTTTTCCCGATTCTCTTCAATCTGTGTCCCTCTGGTTGCCGACCCTCCTGCCACTGGAAACAGTTTCTCCTTATTTACTCTGTCAACACCCTTCATAATTTTGAACATTCCTATTAAATCTTTCTCTGCTCTAAGGAGAACAAATCCCAGCTTCTCCGGTCTCTCTTCATCTCGATTCAATGCTTTAATACAAACGTACGAATTAGGAGCAGGAGTAGGTCATCCGGCCCCTCGAACTTGCTCCGCCATTCAATACGATCATGGCTGACTTGATTATGGCCTCAACTTCACCTTCCTGCCTGATCCCCATACCCATAGGTTCTTGGCTTACCTCAGCCTTAAAAATATTCAATGACCCTGCCTCCATCGCTCTCTGGGGAAGTGAGTTCCAAAGACTTCCGACATTTGGAGAGAAAAAAAAATTATCATTTCCATCTTAACTGGGAGACCCCTTACTTTTAAACTGTGCCACCTAGTTCTCATGTCTCTCAAGAGGAAACATCCTCTCAGCATCCACCCTATCAAGTCCCCTGAGGACCTTAGATGTTTCAGTAAGATCACTCTGTCAACACCCTTCATAATTTTGAACATTCCTATTAAATCTTTCTCTGCTCTAAGGAGAACAAATCCCAGCTTCTCCGGTCTCTCTTCATCTCGATTCAATGCTTTAATACAGAGTGATCCAGTAAGATCTTCTAAACTCCAATGGATACAGGCCCAGTCTGCCCAACCTTTCCTTCAACCCAGAAATCAGCCGAGTGAACCTTCTCTGCACTGCTTCTAATGCAAATATGTCCTTTCTTAAATAAGGAGACCAAAACTGCACACGCTACTCTGCATGTGGTCTCACTGATGCCCTGTACAACTGTAGCAAAACATCCCTACTTTTATATTCCATTCCCCTTTCAATAAACACCAACATTCCATTTACCTTCCTAATCATCGCTGTACCTGCAGATTGACTTTTGAGGCTTTCCATGAGTTGTGGGCACCACAAGGACTGGAACGATTTATCGATACCCCAGCATAGTAATCTCTTGATTTAGTTTCCTTCTGTTGAATGTTAACGTTTGGTTAAGTTCAGTCGGGCTTTTTGTTTGATGGCAGTGATTGGGAGGATGCAGGGTTATCTGTATGGATGGTTTGTGAAAAGGCAGCTCCCTCCTGCCATGGGACTAATTTATTAATGGGACCCAGTCTCCTCTTACTCCAGCTGTTGCTCTGAGAGCTACTGGGAGCTAAGCGGAGTGTGATCTATCCCCCTCTCTGCCTTTCCCATTGGAGAAGCAGCTGGGCTTCATGCTGCTGTGAAGCCTCTTAAACTTGGCGTCCAGTACCCTGTGATGTCACCTGTTGGAGCTCCAGCTTCCTGCAAAAGCTGTGCAGTTGAATTGTATGAAAAGTGTTTTCGTTAACTTTCCCCAGCCAGAGGGTCCACTGGTTCAGAATCACTGGGCTGTGGGTGTGCCTCTGTGTGTGAGGGACCAGGTGTGTGCGCGCGGGCAGGGGGCAGGGGGCTGGGCTGTGGTTGCGTGGGGCATGCAGGGAGATGGGTGTGTGTGTGTGTTGTGGGGAGGTTGTGTGTGAAAGAGAGATTTAGCTTGGCTGGGTGTCTGCAAGTTGGTTAACAACAAGATTGGACTCAGCTGCGATGCACCCCACAGTCTAATACCTGACTAAAATGTCATTGTGCAGGGCCAGAGTGGGTGAAGTACCAGAGGGTGTGTTGGTGCATTTAGGAGTAAAAGATAGAAAATAATGTTCCATTGGAGATGTCCATCTCTCCTTGTCCCCTGTCATGATGAAGCCATAGTCCTTGACTTGTTCTGTCTCCCTATCTGACACAGGCCATGAAGCTGCGTTTGCTGCTTTCCTCTGCTGTCTCTGTAAGATTGGAGTCCT
Organism: Carcharodon carcharias; assembly: GCF_017639515.1. Taxonomy (NCBI): domain Eukaryota; kingdom Metazoa; phylum Chordata; class Chondrichthyes; order Lamniformes; family Lamnidae; genus Carcharodon; species Carcharodon carcharias. The sequence goes on along the minus strand of NC_054474.1, from coordinate 149,733,019 downwards.
GAAGGTTGATGACCAGCTTGCCATTGTATTTTGTATATTTGATCGGTGAGTCCGCTTGTATTATTGTTCTTCATGTGCAACTACATGTTGGGTTGGGTTATGCCTAGGGTTTGAATTCAGTGCAGGCTTATGGAGATAAGTCTCCTCTCTCTGCTGGCTACAACAAAAACTTGCATTTACATAGTGCCTTTAACATAGTAAAGCATCCCAAGATGCTTCACAGGAAGATAAATTGGGCACAATCTGACTTTGAGCCGCATGAGGTATTAGGGCAGTTTGGTCAAAGCCTTGTCAGAGACCGAGGTTTTAAGGAGCACATTAAAGTTGGAAATATTTAAGGAGAGAATCCCAGAACTTAGGACACAGGCGGCTGAAGGCACAGCCACCAATGGTGAAAGTTAAGGGTGCGCAAGCGGCCAGGATAGGAGAGACACAGAGACCTCTGAGGATTGTAGAGTTGGAGGAGATTACAGAGACAGAGAAGGGGTGAAGCTACAGAAGGATTTGAAAACAGGGATGAGAATTTCAAAATCAAGATGTTGGTAAACCAGGGAATGATGTAAGGCAACGAGCACAGGGATGATGGGTGAACTGAGCCCTTTAGGAAACAAGTTGGTGCTGTTCCAATCCCATTTTCCCTGCATGGCTGTGTGTGTTCAAATAGAATAGAAGAGGAAAGGGGTCTGGGGACACAGGGATAAAAGTAGCAAGGTTACAAGACCATAAAAAAAAGGCACTGGGGTTCATTTCTAGAGGGATACGTTTGGAAAGTTGCCAAGTTATGCAGAGCTTATATAGACCGTACTTGGAATGCTGAGTGCAGTCCTGGTCCCTATATTACAGAAAGGATATAGAGTCACTAGAGGAGGTGCAAGCACGATTTACAAGGATTATACCAGAACTGAGAGGTTCTAACTATCAGGGAAGATGGAACAAGCCAGGGCTCTTTTCTCCAGGAAAGAGAAGACTGAGAGATGACCTGATAGAGGTCTTTAAAATTGTGAAGTGGGGTGGGGGGGGAAATGTAGGGAAGCTGTTCTCTCAAAACCAGGAGTAATACATTTAAGAGAATCACTAATAGATCCAATGGGGAATTCAGGAGAAACTTCTTTACCCAGAAGGTGGTGAGAACGTGGAACTCGCTCCCGCAGGGAGTGGTTGAGGCGAATTGTATGGATACATTTAAGGGCGAAGCTGGATAAACACACGAGGGAGAAAGGAATAGAAGGATGTGGTGATAGAGTGAGATGAAGAGAAGTCGGGGCACTTGTGTGGAGAATAAGCATCAGTGCAGTCCAATTGGGGCAAAGATGCTGTAAAATTCGGTATAATCCCAACCAAGCAAAATACTGCAGATGCTGGAAATCCTCAGCAGGTCAGGCAGCTTGGAGAGAGAAACAGTTAACATTTCAGGTCTGTGACCTTTCATCAGAACAGAAGCACAAAGTCTCAAGATTTTGCCTCCTCCAAACCCACAGGTACCTGCAGGTGATGCGAAAATTGCAGAAAACATATCGAATGGAGCCAGCGGGTAGCCAAGGGGTCTGGGGCCTCGATGACTTCCAGTTTCTTCCCTTCATCTGGGGCAGTTCCCAACTAATAGGTAAAATGTCGTCATCTGCTTGCCCCCTTTTTCCGATTATTCCTCCCATTTCTGATGGGGTTGGATCACTGCATTCCCTCATTGTACTCTTAACTCAGGGCGATGTTAGTACAGGAGAGTGGTAATGTTACAGGATTAGCAATCCAGAGGCCTAGACTAATACTCCAGAGACATGAGTTAAAATCCGAACATGGCAGCTGGGGAATTTAAATCCAATGGATTAATAAATCTGGAATAAAAAGCTAGTCTCGTTAATAATAATCATGAAACTGCTGGACTGTCATTAAAACTCCATCTGGTTCACTACTGTCCTTTTAGGGAAAGAAATCTGCTGTCCTTGCTTGGTCTGGCCTACGTGTGACTCCTTACTCATAGCAATGTGGTTGACTCTTAACTGCCCCCTGAAATGGCCGATCAAGCCACTCAGTTAGAAGGCGGCTCACCACCACCTTCTCGGGGCAATTAGAGATGAACAACAAATGCTGGCCTTGCCAGTAACACCCACATCCCATCTGGGATAACTGTGTTCAGTTCTGGGCACTGCACCTCAGGAAGGATGCAACTCAGGAGTGGGTGCAGTGCAGATTCACCTGAATGATACCAGGTTACAAGGGTTAAATTACCTTATACTTGTATTTGTATTTGACTTGTTTTCCTTTGACTATGGAAGATCAAGGGAGTGATCTAACTGGAGCTTTTAAAATTGATAGGATCAACAGAAACTATCCCCTCTGCTGAGGGGGAGTCCAGAACAAGGGGAGGCCAGAACGAGGGAGCAGAAGCTTAAAATGAGAGCCAGGCTGTTGAGGGGTGATGTCAGGAAGCACTCCTTCACACAAAGGGAAGCGGAAACCTTGAACTCTCCCCTGAAAAGCTGTTGATGTTGGGGGACAATTGAAAACTTCCAAACTGAGATTGATAGATCTGTGTTGGGTGAGGGGATTCTGGGTGACAGAACCAAAGTGGGTAGATAGATTTAAGATCAGTCATGATCTAATTGGTGGAACAGGTTCATGAGACTGCCTGGCCTCCTCTTGTTCTTAGGAAGAATCTTTAATTCTGTGTTTTCCCGCACTTTGATCCGCATTGTGGAGAGAGGGACGGAGTCAAACAGTCCTGCACTTCCCCCAGTCTATATGTCAGCAGACCAGAGTGGCAGGCAATCATGAAGTTTTAAGTCAATTCACACACTAATATCCAGACCTGTAATCATTAATTTTTATCTCCACTTCCTCTGTTGACTGATTTTTTTCCCCCTTTGCCCAACATTCTGAGCTCAGAAGTTGAATGTGGAGTTTGCTCCTACAGATATGCCTGTTAGTGTCTGCTTCCCCCACCCCCCCACCCTCAGTCCAACCCTTCAGTGGGTACAATTGGCTTCTGACACATGATAATGGCCTGTGCAGACAATCATAGCACAAACCCACACCCTTCCATTCTGTGTGGAGAGTGGAGAAGCTGGGGTTGACCTCCTTAGAGCAGAGAAGGTTAAGGGGTGATTTCATAGACGCGTTCAAAATTCTGAAGGGTTTTCATAGAGTAACTTAAGAGAAACTCTTTCCAGTGCTGGAGGGTCATTAACTAGAGGGTCATAGACTGAAGGTAATTGGAAAAAAGGAGAGATAAGTAGAAATATTTTTACACAGTGAGTTGTTGTGATCTGGAAGGCGCTGTCTGAAAGGGCTGTGGAAGCAGGTTCAATAGGAACTATCAAAAGGGAATTGGATAAATACCTGAAAGGAAAAGGAATTAAAGGACGATGGGGAAAGATCATGAGAGTGAAATCATTTTGATACCTTGTTCAAAGAACTGGTGCAGGTATGATGGGCCAAATGGCCTCCTGTGCTGTAAAATTCTGTGATTCTGTGTAACACTTGGGGAGCTACAATTGGCCTGGTTCTCTAGGCTCAATCGAGTTACTGGTCCTGAGTGCAATCCATTTGAACCCTGTTGGTGTGTGTCAGGATATATTCCTGCCCTGCTATCCAAGTCATGTTTTATGGCACGTTTCTAACGAAGGTCAATCCCCCTTCTTGAAGTATCAGGGTCTCCTCTCCTGTTTCAGCTGTGCTCAATCAGTAGCACTCTCGCTTCTGAGTCAGAAGATTGTAGGGTCAAGCCCCACTGCAGAGACTTGAGCACAATGATCTAGGCTGACTGAGGGAGTCCTGCACTGTCTGAGATGCTGTTTTTCAACCGAGACTCTAAACTGAAGGCCGAGGGTCCATCTTCCCTCTCAGGTAGGCATAAAAGATCCTATTGTTTTGAAGAAGACCAGGGGAGTTCTCCCCAGTGCCCTGGCCAATATTTATCCCTTAGTCAACATCACAAAAAGAAAGATATCTGGTCATTATCACATTGCTGTTTGTGGGAACTTGCTGTGTGCAAATTGGCTGCTGCAATTCCTGCACTTCAGAATGTATTTGATTGGCTGTGTAATGCTTTGGGCCATCCTGAGGTTGAGAGGTGCTATATAAATGCAAGTCTTTGCTTTTCTCTAAGTACCAGAGTTGTGTCTCCAGCCCGGATGCCCAGCTCAGTATTGCTCTATTGCCTTGTCCACTTAAAAACTCCTCCTTTGATTAGATTTTGACTTGAAGCCAATTGCTCAGTAAAGTGTTCAGAGTCTGGCTGGTTAGTGATATCCGTCACTCAGTGGTCAAGCAGCTTAGATGCTGTCACTTGAGAAACGGTCACTAGGATGAGGATGTTTGTTCAAGGGAGAATCAGTGCCTTCAAGAGGGAGTTGGGGGAGGGATCAGCAGCTTTTTTTTACTTCAGGGCTGAATTTGAATAGTCATCTTCTCTGTTCTTTCAGATCACTCCACCCTTACGCCAGCCCATTTTGTGGATGAGAAAATAGTGAATGAGCACCATAAGGAATACATGTTTCTGGAATGCGTCAGGTTTATTAATGAGGTGAGAAGCGGAATCCCACGATCAGTGTGACTGAGTTGCTGCTTAGGGAGGGGAGCTGTGGGGCGCCGAACCCAATGGCTGTCTGTAACCATCCCCTTGAGGCTCAGAAAAGCAGCCAAGAAATAGTAACAACATCTGCACAACATACCAACCAGAGCATGGAGTTACTTAAACCATTGAATACTAGCAGTGCAACCCAGAAAGCATAGCAGCACAGAGATTTCACTTGCTGCCCCCCAACAACCACGCCCCCACTCCCCTCAGCCTGCAGAGCAGCCTCAACAGCTCTGTGCTACGGGAGGAGGCGAGTGCAAACTTCCTGTTGCGCTTTTCAGCCATATGCGCTCTCAGGTGGGTGTATAAGATCCTGTGGCACTATTTTGAAGAAGCGCACAGGAGTTTTCCCTGGTGTCCTGGCTAATACTTACCCCCAATCAGTAAGAATTAAATGGGTTATCTGGCCCTGATCCAGTTGGGTTTTGTGGGATCTTACTGTGTGCAAACGGGCTGCCACATTTCCTACATTGCAACAGTGACTGCACTTCAAAAAGTATTTCATTGTCTGTAAAGGCACGAGTCAGGTGTGTGATGGAATACTCTCCACTTGCCTGGATGGAGTGCAGCTCCAACAGCACTCAAGAAGCTCGACAAGCAACTCGCTCGATTGGGACCCCATCCACCAACTTCAAAATTCACTCCCTCCACCACAGACGCACAGTGGCTACAGTGTGTCCTATGTACAGGATGCACTGCAGCAACTCACCAAGGCTGCTTTGACAGCATCTTCCAAACCTGCGACCTCTACCACCTGGAAGGACAAGGGCAGTTGACCTGCTTATCCCCGGGAATCCCAAGCACTATACTGTTGCCCCAATACCCTCACCCCCCACAGCCAGCATGCAGGAGCTTCCTGTTCCCACTCATCCACAGCTGAGCAACATTGTCTTGGATACCAGCACCCATCCCTCACAATCGTCCAATACCCTTGACCTACCCATAAGTTAGACCAGTAGCCCGAATGCCAGTTTTTAAAAAAAATTCATTTACAGGGTGTGGGCGTCGCTGGCCAGCATTTATTGCCCCTCCCTAATTGCCCTTGAGAAGATGGTGGTGAGCTGCCACCTTCAACTGCTGCAGTCCCTGAGGTGTAGGTACACCCACAGTGCTGTTAGGAAGGGAGTTCTAGGATTTTGACCCAGCGACATTAAAGGAACAGCGATATATTTCCAAGTCAGGATGGTGAGTGGCTTGGAGAGGAACTTGCAGGTGGTGGTGTTCCCATTTATCTGCTACCCTTGTCCTTCCAGATGTTAGTGGTCGCGGGTTTGGAAGGTGCTGTCGAAGGAGCCTTGGTGAATTCCGGCAGTGCATCTTGTAGATGGTACACACTGCTGCTACTGTGCATTGGTGATGGAGGGAATGAATGTTTGTGGGTGGGGTGTCACACAAGCGGATTGCTTTGTCCTGGATTGTGCCAAGTTTCTAGAGTGTTGTTGGAGCTGCACTCATCCAGGAGGATCCAGAAGTAGCACCTGGACCAACCATTGTGATTAACCAAGGTCAAAGCACAATTCCAATGACAGTGGCATGTCTGTGATTGCACTGCAGCCTCCTTCCCTTAACAGCACGACCGAGATAAGGAACTCTGCAATGAAACACACAGGGTAGAACTAATATTTACTTGTGGATCAACATACACTTGAGTGTAAATCTTAAATTTAAATATGTTGTTCTGTAATTCCCTGTTAAACTGACACTGCCCATTCATTTATGATTTATCCAAGGTCAGTGGTGAGCACAGCAGATATTGCTCCAGGATTGATCATGTGTGTGACCTGTTTGTAGAGTGTGCTGCGTTTTAACTACCTCCTGGCTAACTGCTTTCCAGTCAGACACTCTGGTTTTACAATGCAGGGTATTTCTGCAGCTTTCAAAGTCCACTGGATTACTTCCAATTTTCAACAGAGGAACAAGGCAGTCATGTCCATACAAGCCTCCTCCCAGCCCTCTTCACCTCACCCTCACAGCATATCTTTCTATTCCTTTCTGCCTTGTGTGCTTTTCAAGCTTCCCCTGAAATACATCTAAGCTATTCACCTGAACCACTCTCTGTAGCGAGGTTCACATTCTCACTGCTCTCTGGGTAAAGAAGTTTCTCCTGAATTCCCTATCAGATTTAATAGTGACCATCTTATATTGATGCCCCCCAGTATTCATCTCCCACACAAATGGAAGCACCTTTTCAATGTCTACCCTATCAAACCCCTTCATAATTTTAAAGACTTCTATCAAGTCACCCCTCGGTCTCTTTTCTAGAAAGAGCCTCAGCTTGTTCCGTCTTTCAGATCAGTTTGTAGGCTATTTTTTGAGTGTGCACTTCCTGTAAAGGATTTTGGTGAAAATCAGGAATTCAAGAAATTGTTTCCCTACAACTCCTGACACACTGGCTCAAGCTGTGATGGGGTCAGACAAGATCCATTGCCCTTCAAGTGGAGTAGTCATGATCTGCCCAAGGGCAAGTTCTCTGCTCATTTCTCCACGCTTTGCGGGCTTGCACTTTTCTCTTCAGTTGCCCGTAGGAGTCTCCCAATTTCAATTTCAAGCTGTCTAACATTATCGTTCTCTTTCCTTCTCTTGGTCCACATTCCTCTAATCTTTCTTCAATCACCTCCTTCAGCAAGTTCTTATGACTTATAACATGGTTGGATTGGCCATATTCTCTTTTCTTGATGATCTTCACTAACAATCTTTCCCCCTCCACCACCCTGAGAACTTCTTCGTCGCTCCCATGTTCACTCCATCTTTCTTCAGAACCACATCTCACAACTTTCTAGTCTTTGGATGTCCGCTTTTCTTATGGGTCATACAAACTCGAAACATTAACTCTGTTTCTATCTCCACAGATACAGCCAGACCTGAGATTTTCCAGCATTTTCTGTTTTTACTCCAAATCACAGTCCTGACATTCTTTTCTTACGATCTGAACTCATTCCTATGCTGAGCTATTCTTTATATTTGGAGAATGAATTCTTTGCCATTGCTATTCTAGTTCTGATTTCTTTCTGGCAGTGACCATCTTCTGACAATGCTTCCCAGTTACTTAAATTGTGATACCTGCTCCAGCCATTGACCATTAAATCGACCTCTGCTTTCCCACCATTACTTCTTCCAATCTTTTGTCTTTTTTTATATTAGTTTTAATTCTGTCAGTTTTCACCAGTTTATTCATTCTATCCATTAGTATCTGTCGATCTTCTGCTGTGCAACCCACTAGGATCTAGTCGTCTGTAAATCTCACTCCCTTCACCATTTTGACCTCTTGCTTTAACATCTTTCTGGACTTCAAGTGCTTCTTTTATCGTGGCTTCCACGTAGATGTTGAAGAGCAATGGTGATAGGAAACAGCCTTGTCCTCCAAGAGGCTATTGTCCATTTGTTGGGATAGTCTTTCTTTTATCCTGCCAACTTGCACTTTCATTTCTGTAGCTCAATCCACGACCTTACAGCCTACTAAAGCACCTTACAGCCAATGAAGTGTCGTCACTGTTATAATGTGGGAAACAAGCAGCCAATTTGCTTGTAGCAAGCTCCCACCAAACAACAATGAGATAAATGATCGGATAATCTCCCTTTGTGGTGTTGGTCAAGGGATAGATATTGGCCCAGGATACCAAGACAGTTCCTCAACTGTTTCTACAAATGGTGGCTGTTGGGTCCTTTCTTAAAAAATTTGTTCATGGGATTTGGGTGTCGTTGGCAAGGCCAATGTTCATTGCCCGGCACTGAAGAGCAACTAAGAGTCAACCACGTTGCTGTGGGTTCGGAGCCTCATGTAGGCCAGGTAAGGATGGCAGATTTCCTTCCCTAAAGGACATTAGTGAACCAGATGGGTTTTTAATGATAAAAAAAAGCCTGTGGTGGGCTTTGATTCGTGTCCCCAGTTCGTTAGCCTGACAACTGGAGTAATACTCCAATGACGTTACCACTAAGCCACTGGCTCCCCATTTATGCTCACCTGAGAGGGAAGGCGTGTCTTCGAATTAACATCTCATCCAAAAGGTGGCACTTTCAACAGTGCAGTGGTCTCTCAGTACTGCACTGGGAGTGTCAGCCTAGATTGTTGGTCTGCAGTGTGACTTAAACCCACAGCCATCTGACTAAGAGGCACATGTGCTACCTACTGGGCCATAACTGGTTCTGGCAGCAGGTGGCAAATCTTTTGTTTAAAAGATGACTCTTCTAATAATGCAGCACTCCTTTGGCATCGCACAGGGTATTCATGAGCAGAGGTGATGTAGATCAGTTTTTATAACTCGCTGGTATAAAGTGCATCCCCGCTAGCCAGTGTCCGATTACATGAAGTCACTTAATTGTTTTCAAACTCTGGCTTATTGATGGTAAGCTTTAGGATGGCTGCTGAGAACTTCAAACTCTGCACATTTCTCAGAAAGATTATGAACAAATGCTAGATTTCTTTTTAAACCTTTTTTTTTATTTTTGGAATTTTTTCCCTCTTACTCCAGCACAAAGATGCCTGTCATTTTCTGCATCAAGTGCACATCCACACATTGCTGCTAAGTTGGGAGCAGTGTCAACTGAGCTCAGTCACAAGTACTCTCGCCTCTGATTCAGAAGGTTGTGGGTTCAAGTCCCCGGACAGAGACTTCTGTACAAGCTCTAGGCCCATATTCCCAGTATGCAGTTATGAAGCAGCACTGCCCAGCCAAAGGGGCAGTACTGCGGGAGCTGGCAGGTGCCATCTTTCAAAATAAAACATTAAAATGATGTCTTGTGCACAAAAATCCCACGGTTCTTTTTTGAAGAGTAGGGGAGCTCTCCCCGGTGTCCTAGCCAATATTTATCCCTCAACCAGAATCACTAAAACAGATTATCTGGTTATTATCACATCACTGCTTGTGCGATTTGGCTGTTCTTAAATTGGCTGCTGAGTTTCCTACATTACAACCGTGACTATGGTTGTCCATTTTGTCCATCACCAAGAGTGACTCGGTAGCGCCACTACTGACCAAGCTGGCTGAGCCCTAAAGGGTTATGCTCTTGACTAGGTCTTCGCAACTGGTGAGGCAACCAACAAGAGGGAAAAACCTACTTGACCTTGTCCTCACCAATCTACCTGTCACAGATGCACTTGTCCATGACAGCATCGGTAGGAATGACCACCGCATAGTCGTGGAGACGAAGTCCCACCTTCATATTGAGGATACCCTCCATCGTGTTGTAAGGCCCTACCACCGTGCTAAATGGGATAGATTTTGAATATATCTAGCAACTCAGAATTGGGCAGCCATGAGGCGCTGTGGGCCATCAGCAGCCGCAGACATGTATACAACACAATCTGTAACCTCATGGCGCGGCATATCCCTGACTCTACCATTACCATCAAGCCAGGGGATCAACCCTGGTTCAATGAAGAGTGCAGGAGGGCATGCCAGGAGCAGCACCAGGCATACCTTAAATTGAGGTGTCAAACTGGTGAAGATATAACACAGGACTACTTGTGTGCATAAGCAGCAAGTGATAAACAGAGCTAAGCAATCCCACAACCAACGGATCAGATCTAAGCTCTGCAGTCCTGCCACATCCAGTCGTGAGTGGTGGTGGACAATTAAACAACTCACTGGAGGAGGAGGCTCCACAAATATCCCTATCCTCAATGATGTTTGAGCCCAGCACATCAGTGCAAAAGACAAGGCTGAAGCATCTGCAGCCAGAAGTGCCGAGTGGATGATCCTTCTTGAGGTCCCCAGTATCACAGATGCCAGTCTTCAGCCAACTCAATTCACTCCACATGACCTCAAGAAATGCTGAAAGCACTGGATACCGCAAAGGCTACTTGACCTGACAACATTCTGGCAATAGTACTGAAGAATTGTGCTCCAGAACTTGCCATGCCCCTAGCCAAGCTGTTTCAGTACAGCTACAACACTGGTATCTACCCAGCAATGTGGAAAATTGCCCAGGTGTGTCCTGTACACAAAAAGGAGGACAAATCCAACCTGGCCAATTACCGCCCCATCGGCCTAATCTCGATCATCAGCAAAGTAATGGAAAGTGTCATGGACAGTATTATCAAGCTGCAATCACTCAGCAATAACCTGCTCACTGATGCTCAGTTTGGATTCCACCAGGGCCACTCAGCTCCTGACTTCTTTACAGACTTGGTCCAAATGTGGACAAAAGACCTGAACTCAAGGTGAGGTGAGTTACTGCCCTTGACGTCAAGGCAGCATTTGACTGAGTGTGGCATCAAGGAACCCTAGCAAAAGTGGAGTCCATGGGAATTGGAGAAAATGCCGCTGGCTGGAATCATACATAGGACATAGGAAGATGGTTTTGGTTGTTGGAGGTCAATCGTCTCAGGGTCAGGACATGATTGCAGGAGTTCCTCGGAATAGTATCCTCAGCCTAACTATCTTCAGCTGTTTCATCAATGACTTTCCCTCCATCATAACATCAGAAGTGGGGATGTTCGCTGATGATTGCACAGTGTTCAGCATCATTCGTGACTCCTGATACTGCAGCAGTCCATGTCTATATGTAACAAGACCTGGCCAATAATCAGGCTTGGCCTGACAAGTGGCAAGTAACATTCATGCCACACAAGTGCCTGGCAATGACCATCTCCAACAAGAGAGAATCCAACCGTCTTTCCATGACATTCAATAGCATTACCATCACTGAATCCCCTATCAACATCCTGGGAGGTTACCATTAATCAGAAACTGAACTGGACTAGCCATATAAATACAGTGGCTACAAGAGCTGTCCACCAGCTACAAGACTCAAGTCAGGAGTGTGATCGAATACTCACCACTTGCCTGGATGTGTGTAGCTCCAACAACAATTGAGAATCTCAACACCATCCAGGACAAAGCAGCCCAATTGATCAACATGCCATCCATCACAATAAACATTCACTCCCTCCACCACTGATGCACAAAGGCAGCAGTGTGTACCATCTACAACATAGAAACTAGGAGCAGGAGTAGGCCATTCGGCCTGTCGAGCCTGCTCCACCATTCATTATGATCATGGCTGATCATCCAATTCAATAGCCTGCTCTCGCTTTCTCCCCATATCCTTTGATCCCTTTCACCCCAAGAGCTATATCTAACTCCTTCTTGAAAACATACAATGTTTTAGTCTCAACTGCTTTCTGTGGTAACGATTTCCACACGCTCACCACTCTCTGGCCATGCCAAGATGCACTGCAGCAACTCACCAAGGCTCTTTTGACCGCACCTTCCAAACACATGACCACTACCATCTAGAAGGACAAGGGCAGCAGATAAATGGGAACACCAACACTGCAAGTACCCCTCCAAGCCGCACTCCATCCTGACTTGGAAATATATCGGCGTTCCTTCACTGTCGCTGGGTCAGAATCCTGGAACTCCCTAACAGCACTGTGGGTGTACCTATACCACATGGACTGCAGCGTTTCAAGAAAGCAGCTTACCCACCACCTTCTCAAGGGCAATTAGGGATGGGCAATAAATTCTGTTGAAGGGTCATGAGGACTCGAAACGTCAACTCTTTTCTTCTCTGCCGATGCTGCCAGACCTGCTGAGTTTTTCCAGGTAATTCTGTTTTTGTTTTGGATTTCCAGCATCTGCAGTTTTTTGTTTTTGTATCTATGGGCAATAAATGTTGACCTAAACAGTGACATCTTCACTCCCAGAATGAATATAAAAAAATCATGCTAATGTAATGCTAACTGGAAGGGAGAAACCAACTCAACTGTATGTTAGCTTTTGCTGCAGTTTAATTGCTGCTGGATGATGTAATGACTGGCTGATTTAAGCTTTGTCCCACATGCAACCGGAGGAACTATGGGTAGCAAGGCTGCTGCAGGCCCAGGTCCATCACAATCTCTTAGAATCAAAGAGCCATCAAGATGATGAAATGAATTACGTTGGCTTGTTTCTGTGCTGTAAATTCATTCAGCCCAACTGGCCTATACTAGTGTTTAATCCCCATGCAAGCCTCCTCCCACCACTCTTCATCTCATCCGATCAGCAAATCCTTCTATTCCTTTCTCCCTTACGTGTTTATCCAGTTTCCCTTTAAATGTATCTATACTATTCACCTCAAACTACTCCCTGCGGTAGCATGTTTCACATTCTCACCACTCTCTGCTTCTATTCTGTTGAGGCCCTTCATAATCTTAAAACCTCTATCAGGTCGACTCCTCAGCCTTCTCGTTCTACAGAAAAGAGCCTCAGCCTGTTCAACCTTTCCTGATTGTTAGAACCTCTCAATTCTGGTATCATTCTTGTAAGTCTTTTTTGCACCTTCCCTAGTACTTCTATATCTATTTTGGAATACAAAGACAGAAGTGTGCTCAGTGCTCCAAGTATAGTCTAACCAAGGATCTATGTAAACATCACCAATGTTCAAAGAGAGGTTTTAAGCGCTCTGTCTAACCCACCACCTAATTGAAAGGAGCCTTTAGTACATGATGTAGCAGTAGCACCCTAACAGTGTTCCAGGAGAGTTGGGCAGGGGGTGGTGCAGGTGTGGGGAAAGGAGTGGAGTGGTGAGGACTTGGACTTGGCACACAAAGAGTTACAGCTTGCTTGCAAGTGGGAGGAAGGACGAGCAAGCTCAGATTTCAGTTAAACGGCAGAGGAAGCTTGCACAGGAAGAAGGAAGCTTGAGGCCCCTTAGCTGCCAGAGAAATAGTTTAAAAGGGTCAGTTCCCCCGGGGGGACTGTGAAGCTTGAAAGTAGTCACTGAGTAATTTCCTACCCAAGATGGCTGCTATGACTCAGATTCCCTGAGGACCTCCTCCTTCAGCCTCGATGTTTGCTGTGAACCCAAAATAGCTTCCCTTTGCTTTGAAGAAATCCATTTTTCTCATGTGAAATGCTGCAGAAGAAAATGTACTACTGCTCACTATTGCAACAATGTGTTAAAGATTGCCTGCTCTGACTCCTCTGTGTAACTTTCTCATTCTGACTTTTATTTCTTTTCATTTTTTTCTTGGAAGGAAGGACTGGACACATAAATCACTGATTTTTTTTTTTGCTTCAGCTGATATCTGTTACTCCAGTCCTGTAATTTTTTGATTTTCTAAAATCAAAATGAGAAATAGATCCAGTGGTTTGCAGTTTTCATAAGTGCCTGGCTTTCAGTCACGCTGGAACAGGGTTTCGGGAAGATCGGGTGTAAAGCAGAGCCCAGGAACATCCTTCCAAACCCAGTCACTCTTACTCTGTTTGCAGTCTCAGACTAGCAGTGCTGGGTCAAAGGATGAGATCGATATCCTCTGTGACTTGCACCAAATCACATAGGTGTCAGCTGTGGCTCAGTTTTGTCTGAGTGAGACGATTGTGGGTTCAAACCCCACACTGGAGAATAGAGCACCAAATCCAGGCTGACAGTCCCAGTGCAGGAAATACTACACTGTTGAAGGTGCCTTCTTTAAAAACATAAAACACAGAATGAAGCCATTCGGCCAGCTGAGAAAAAGCTATCCTGACTAATCCCGCTTTCCAGTTCTTGGTCCGTCGCCCTGTAGACTTTCAGAAGAGACATTAAAGCAAGGCTCCATCTGCAGCCTTAGGTGGGTGTGAAGTATTTCATCACTATTCAAAGTATCCTGGCCAACCTTTGTTTCCTCATTATTCAACATCACTAAGGCAGAATATCTGGTCCTTAGGCAGCACCTTCCAAATCCACGACCATTATCATCTAGAAGGAAAAGGGCAGCAGACACATGGGAACACCACCACCTTGGAAGTCCCCCTCCAAGCCACTCACTATCCTGACTTGGAAATATATCGCCATTCCTTCACTGGGTCAAATTCTTGGAACTCCCTCCCTAATAGCACTGTGGGTGTACCTACACCACAGGAACTTCAGCGGTTCAAGAAGACAGCTCACCACCACCTTCTCAAGGGCAATTGGGGATGGGCAATAAATGCTGCAAAGACGCCCACTTCCAGTAAATTATTATTTTTTTCATTCATTGGATGTAGGTGCTGCTGGCTAGGCCAGCATTTATTGCCCATCTCTAATTGCCCTTGAGAAGGTGGTAGTGAGCTGCCTTTTTGAACCGCTGTGGTCTGTGGTATAGGTCCGAGTATTTAAGAGTCAACCACATTGCTGTGGGTCTGGAGTCACATGTAGGTCAGACCAAGTAAGAATGGCAGATTTCCTTCCCTAAAGGACATTAGTGAACCAGGTGGGTTTTTACAACAATCGACAATGGCTTCATAGTCATCATTAGGCTTTTAATTCCAGATTTTTTTTTTATTGCATTCAAATTCCACTATCTGCTGTGGTGGGATTCAAACCCAGGTACCTCAGAGCATTGCTATGGGTCTCTGGATTACTAGTCCAGGGAAAATACCACTATACCACTAGAATAAATAATGAATTAAAGAAAGGTAAGGTATAAAACCAATGGAAAGGTGCAGTAGACATGAGAGGTCATATCAGTTAGACTTGAGAAGTTGATACAGTTACACTAGAGTGAAGCAGGCAAGGGTTGACCCGATAGATTACAATAATGTAAATGTTGAAACCAGGTCACCATTTCTTCTCCTCCCTCTCCACCTCCTTCAGAGGAAGGTTTTAAAAGGAATTGGTTAGAATCGGAGGAGTGCAGAGATCTCAGATGCTTGTGGGGATGGAGAGGATTGAGAAATAGGGAGGGTGTGACAACGGAAGGATTTGAAAACAAGGATGAGAGTGTGCGTCCTTTCCTTTTTTTTTGCTTGCCTTAATCTGACTGCGATACTGAGCAGGGCTGCAGCATGTGAGCAATTTCTCTGTGGTTGAGCTGTTTTCCCCCATCCCTCCATTGGCTGGAATGTGTAAATATTGAGGTAGAGCAAAGATCAACCTCAGCCTCTTCAGGAAGTGCCCTTCCTGATATCGGCAGATGCTTCTTTCCGGGAGTGGCAGTGATGTGTGTAGAAGATGGGGAGACCCATTTCTTTGTCAGCAGATAAGACTATGAAAAGGGCAAGTGTATCTACAGAGAGACTACAACAGCACAGAAGTAATGCTGAACTTATATAAGGCCTTAATCAGGCCACAGTTTGGAGAATTGTACACAGTTTAGGGGCACCCATTGTTGGAAGGATGGAGAAGTTGCAGTGTAGAGGTAGCCCCGCTTTAAATTGCCCTCCCCTCTGCCTTATACATTTGAATCAGTCCCTGGTTAGTAGTAACCTGTGATGAGGTTATAAAGAGAGACTTGGGAAGGTGGAGCTTCACTCAGCCGGAAACTGTCAAGGGATGAGGTGTTAGGCAACTGCAAGATTAATGTTGAGATATAGAATTTATATCACAGAAACGGGCCATTCAGCCCACCTGATCCTATGCTCCACATCAACCTCCTCCCATCCCTCTTCATCTCACCCCATCAGCACATCTCTGTATTCCTTTTGCCCTCATGTTTATCCAGCTTCCCCTTAAATGTATCTGTACTATTGACCTCAACCCCTCCCTGTGGTGGTGAGTTCCACATTCTCACCACTCTCTGGGTGAAGAAGTTTCTCCTGAATTCCCGGTTGGATTTATTAATGACTATCTTATATTGATGGCCCCTAGTTCTGACCTCTCCAGCAAGTGGAAGCATCCTCTCTCTGTCTACCTCATCATATCTTTCATCATTTAAAAGACCTCTATCAGGCTCAGCCTTCTCGTTTCTGGAGAAAAGATCCCCAGTCTATTCAGTCTTTCCTGAGTGATCCACACAGACTGCTGCCAGTGATAGAAGAGTGGGGTCCACTCCATAAGGACCAATGATGGGACCACTTTTGTTCACATTTATTTTCTAGTGATTTAGGCTCTGAAATCAAAAACACAGTTTTTAAACGCACTACTGCAGGAATTAGTTGTGGCAAATAGTATAGGTGCATGTAAAGGGAGGCTAGATAAGCCTACAAGGGGGAAAGGAATGGAAAGTTCTGCTGATGGAGTTAGATGAGGAAGGAGGGAAATTTGAGTGGAGTGTAATTGCTGGCGTGGTCTGGTTGGACCGATTGGCCTGTTCCTATGATATACATTCTATATAATTCTATATTACCTGACAACCACGTGGGTTTCTGTGTAGAAGTGAGTAAAGCCACAAACTACTGTTTGTTTCTGCAGATGAAGACTGGCCCTTTTGCGGAACACTCCAACCAGCTGTGGAACATCAGTGCTGTCCCTGCATGGTCCAAGGTTAATCAGGGACTGATTCGAATGTATAAGGCAGAGGTGAGTGCAACTCAAAGCGGGATTACCCCTAACCAGTACCCTCAGTGGCCCAGTGGTTAAGTCTAGTGTACAAGCTCCTCCTGTGTGCAGTACTTTGGGACTAGCAGTCTGTTGAAGACACAATGAGTACCAGTTGTAGCAGGAGTGAGTTAGCACATTCTCATCCTGGCAGTGTTAATAAAAGCAGGACAATTTGCTTCACAGTTTCTGGCAAGGATTCCTACCCCTAATTAGTATCCAGAGATTTATTGGTTTGTGCTCACCAGTGATACCCTCCCAAGTCAAATAGGTTCACACATGAGAATGGGCACTCTGGTGAGGTACCACAGGGATGCCATCACCCATGGAACTGCAGCCCAGTGAAAGGCACGGCCTCTGGTAATGTGGAGAGAGATGCAGACTGTAGGACACTGTTAGCTGTGGCTCACTGGATGTCACTCTTGCCTCTTGAGTCAGGAAACTGAGTTTAAGCCCCACTCCAGAGACCCGAGTGTATGTCCTGGGTTGACACTCCCAGTGCCAGTACCGAGGGAGCACCACTGTTAGAGTGCTGTCTTTCCAATGAGATGTTAAATCGAGGTGCCGTCTGCCATTTCAGGTGAACATTAAGGATCCTGTGGCACTGTTCAAAGAAGCACCGGAGTTCTCCTCGCTGTCCTGAGACAAATACTTAATCCACAACCAACATCACTGAAAAACAGATTATCTGCTTGTTCTCACATTGCTGTTTGTGGGAACTTGCTGTGGGCAAATTGGCTGCTGTGCTTCTTACAACAGGCGTGGGTGGAGGTTAGAAAATGGAAGGGTGTGGGGAAGGGGCAGATCATCCAAATTCCATGATTGAAGAAATATATATAGTGAGTATATCTTGGCGCCATTGTTACTCAAGTCCTTGGGTGTTTTCTATGATGAAGTGCTGCAGTGTGGTGAAACTGTTATTCATGGAGTTAAGATGTTGGGATGTAGGGATAGGGAAGCTGTAATTTCTCTTTCTCTTGCCACTCTTTTCCGACCCCCCCGCCCCCACAACTGCAATTTCCTTTTCCTTCAGATGCTGCCACTCACTGGGGTTCAGTTCAACAGTTGGCAGTGCCCACGTCCAACTAGCAATCTTGATGTCTGAGCATCACAGCCATGTCTGATGCTATCCTCACAATATCCACATAAATATACAGTAAGCATTCACTTAAAGTAGTGGCAGCGTTCCTGAAAATCGCGACTTGAAGTAAAACAACTTCAAGTTATTTGTGAGTTCCCATAGCAATCAATGTTAAAGCCAGAGTTGGGTTCCTTGGCACATTTCTTATCTGGAAAAACCAATGTACAAGTTGAAAAACTGGACGATAAATGTTCAGCACCATGGGTTCCTAGCTGAATAACTTGCAAAATAAAATAAATCCCCAAATATAACAAAAATACTATATGAATTTAAAATTGATAATAAATAACCCAAACAAGACCTGAGTAGCACAAAGCACTCCAGATACTCAGTTCAACATTTTGATCTCTCCTCTCCCTCCTGCACCCACTCTCTCTCTACCACTCTCTTGCTCTCCTCCTCCCGCCCCCTCTCTCTCTCCTCTCCCACCCTCTCTCTCTCTCCCATCCTCTCTCTCTCTCCTTTCCCACTCTCTCTTTCCTTTCCCAACCCCCTCTCTCTCTCTCCTTTCCCACCCTCCCTCTCTCTCTCTCCTATCCTCTCTCTCTCTCTCTCTCCTACCCTCTCTCTCTCTCTCCTACCCTCTCTCTCTCTCTCCTTTCCCATCCTCTCTCTCTCTCCTTTCCCACCCTCTCTCTCTCTGTCTCCTTTCCCACCCTCACTCTCTCTCTCTCTCCTTTCCCACCCTCTCTCTCCTTTCCCACCCTCTCTCTCCTTTCCCACCCTCTCTCTCTCCCCCTCCTATCCCACTCTCTCTCTCTCTCTCCTTTCCCAGCCTCTCTCTCTCTCCCTCCTATCCTACTCTCTCCCTCCTTTCCCACCCTCTCATCTCTCCTATCCCACTCTCTCTCCCCCTCCTATCCCACCCTATCTCTCTCTCTCTCTCCTATCCCACCCTCTCTCTCTCTCTCTCCTTTCCCACCCTCTCTCTCTCTCTCTCCTTTCCCACCCCCTCTCTCTCTCTCTCCTTTCCCACCCTCTCTCTCTCTCTCTCTCTCTCTCCTTTCCCAGCCCCTCTCTCTCTCTCTCTCTCTCCTTTCCCACCCCCTCACTCTCTCTCCTTTCCCACCCCCTCTCTCTCTCTCCTTTCCCACCCTCTCTCTCTCTCTCCTTTCCCACCCTCTCTCTCTCTCCCTCCTATCCTACTCTCTCTCCCTCCTTTCCCACCCTCTCTTCTCTCCTATCCCACTCTCTCTCTCCTTTTCCACCCTCCCTCACTCCCCCTCCTATCCCACCCTCTCTCTCTCTCTCTCCTTTCCCACCCTCTCTCTCTCCTTTCCCACCCTCTCTCTCTCTCTCTCCTTTCCCATCCTCTCTCTCTCTCTCTCCTTTCCCTCCCTCCCTATCTCCTTTCCAACCCTCCCTCTCTCTCTCCTTTCCCACCCTCTCTCTCTCTATCCTTTCCCGCTCTCTCTCTCTCTCCCTCCTATCCCACTCTCTCTCTCCTTTCCCACCCTCCCTCTGTCTCTCTCCTTTCCCACCCTCTCTCTCTCTGACCCTCTCTCTCTCTCTCCTTCCCCCCCTCTCTCTCTCTCTCCCTCCTATCCCAGTCTCTCTCTCTCTCCTTTCCCATCCTCTCTCTCTCCTTTCCCACTCCCTCTCTCACTCGACCTTCCTGCTCTCCCTTGCTCCTTTCCACCCACTTGCTCCATTCCCCCCTTGCTCCATTCCCCCCTTGCTCCATTCCCCCCTTGCTCCTTTCTCCCTCTCTCTCTTCCACCCTTTCTCTCTCTCTTCCACCCTTTCTCTCTGTCTTCCCCCTCACTCCCTCTCCCACCTCACTCTCTTCCCCCCTCGCTCGCTCTTCCCCCCTGGCTCTCTCTTCCCCCCTGGCTCTCTTTTCCACCCTGGCTCTCTCTTCCCCCCCTGGCTCTCTCTTTCCCCCTGGCTCTCTCTTCCCCCCTGGCTCTCTCTTCCCCCCTGGCTCCCTCTTCCCCCCCTGGCTCTCTCTTCCCCCCCTGGCTCTCTCTTCCCCCCCTGGCTCTCTCTTCCCCCCCTGGCTCTCTCTTCCCCCCCTGGCTCTCTCTTCCCCCCCTGGCTCTCTCTTCCCCCCCTGGCTCTCTCTTCCCCCCCTGGCTCTCTCTTCCCCCCCTGGCTCTCTCTTCCCCCCCTGGCTCTCTCTTCCCCCCCTGGCTCTCTCTTCCCCCCCTGGCTCTCTCTTCCCCCCCTGGCTCTCTCTTCCCCCCCTGGCTCTCTCTTCCCCCCCTGGCTCTCTCTTCCCCCCCTGGCTCTCTCTTCCCCCCCTGGCTCTCTCTTCCCCCCCTGGCTCTCTCTTCCCCCCCTGGCTCTCTCTTCCCCCCCTGGCTCTCTCTTCCCCCCCTGGCTCTCTCTTCCCCCCCTGGCTCTCTCTTCCCCCCCTGGCTCTCTCTTCCCCCCCTGGCTCTCTCTTCCCCCCCTGGCTCTCTCTTCCCCCCCTGGCTCTCTCTTCCCCCCCTGGCTCTCTCTTCCCCCCCTGGCTCTCTCTTCCCCCCCTGGCTCTCTCTTCCCCCCCTGGCTCTCTCTTCCCCCCCTGGCTCTCTCTTCCCCCCCTGGCTCTCTCTTCCCCCCCTGGCTCTCTCTTCCCCCCCTGGCTCTCTCTTCCCCCCCTGGCTCTCTCTTCCCCCCCTGGCTCTCTCTTCCCCCCCTGGCTCTCTCTTCCCCCCCTGGCTCTCTCTTCCCCCCCTGGCTCTCTCTTCCCCCCCTGGCTCTCTCTTCCCCCCCTGGCTCTCTCTTCCCCCCCTGGCTCTCTCTTCCCCCCCTGGCTCTCTCTTCCCCCCCTGGCTCTCTCTTCCCCCCCTGGCTCTCTCTTCCCCCCCTGGCTCTCTCTTCCCCCCCTGGCTCTCTCTTCCCCCCCTGGCTCTCTCTTCCCCCCCTGGCTCTCTCTTCCCCCCCTGGCTCTCTCTTCCCCCCCTGGCTCTCTCTTCCCCCCCTGGCTCTCTCTTCCCCCCCTGGCTCTCTCTTCCCCCCCTGGCTCTCTCTTCCCCCCCTGGCTCTCTCTTCCCCCCCTGGCTCTCTCTTCCCCCCCTGGCTCTCTCTTCCCCCCCTGGCTCTCTCTTCCCCCCCTGGCTCTCTCTTCCCCCCCTGGCTCTCTCTTCCCCCCCTGGCTCTCTCTTCCCCCCCTGGCTCTCTCTTCCCCCCCTGGCTCTCTCTTCCCCCCCTGGCTCTCTCTTCCCCCCCTGGCTCTCTCTTCCCCCCCTGGCTCTCTCTTCCCCCCCTGGCTCTCTCTTCCCCCCCTGGCTCTCTCTTCCCCCCCTGGCTCTCTCTTCCCCCCCTGGCTCTCTCTTCCCCCCCTGGCTCTCTCTTCCCCCCCTGGCTCTCTCTTCCCCCCCTGGCTCTCTCTTCCCCCCCTGGCTCTCTCTTCCCCCCCTGGCTCTCTCTTCCCCCCCTGGCTCTCTCTTCCCCCCCTGGCTCTCTCTTCCCCCCCTGGCTCTCTCTTCCCCCCCTGGCTCTCTCTTCCCCCCCTGGCTCTCTCTTCCCCCCCTGGCTCTCTCTTCCCCCCCTGGCTCTCTCTTCCCCCCCTGGCTCTCTCTTCCCCCCCTGGCTCTCTCTTCCCCCCCTGGCTCTCTCTTCCCCCCCTGGCTCTCTCTTCCCCCCCTGGCTCTCTCTTCCCCCCCTGGCTCTCTCTTCCCCCCCTGGCTCTCTCTTCCCCCCCTGGCTCTCTCTTCCCCCCCTGGCTCTCTCTTCCCCCCCTGGCTCTCTCTTCCCCCCCTGGCTCTCTCTTCCCCCCCTGGCTCTCTCTTCCCCCCCTGGCTCTCTCTTCCCCCCCTGGCTCTCTCTTCCCCCCCTGGCTCTCTCTTCCCCCCCTGGCTCTCTCTTCCCCCCCTGGCTCTCTCTTCCCCCCCTGGCTCTCTCTTCCCCCCCTGGCTCTCTCTTCCCCCCCTGGCTCTCTCTTCCCCCCCTGGCTCTCTCTTCCCCCCCTGGCTCTCTCTTCCCCCCCTGGCTCTCTCTTCCCCCCCTGGCTCTCTCTTCCCCCCCTGGCTCTCTCTTCCCCCCCTGGCTCTCTCTTCCCCCCCTGGCTCTCTCTTCCCCCCCTGGCTCTCTCTTCCCCCCCTGGCTCTCTCTTCCCCCCCTGGCTCTCTCTTCCCCCCCTGGCTCTCTCTTCCCCCCCTGGCTCTCTCTTCCCCCCCTGGCTCTCTCTTCCCCCCCTGGCTCTCTCTTCCCCCCCTGGCTCTCTCTTCCCCCCCTGGCTCTCTCTTCCCCCCCTGGCTCTCTCTTCCCCCCCTGGCTCTCTCTTCCCCCCCTGGCTCTCTCTTCCCCCCCTGGCTCTCTCTTCCCCCCCTGGCTCTCTCTTCCCCCCCTGGCTCTCTCTTCCCCCCCTGGCTCTCTCTTCCCCCCCTGGCTCTCTCTTCCCCCCCTGGCTCTCTCTTCCCCCCCTGGCTCTCTCTTCCCCCCCTGGCTCTCTCTTCCCCCCCTGGCTCTCTCTTCCCCCCCTGGCTCTCTCTTCCCCCCCTGGCTCTCTCTTCCCCCCCTGGCTCTCTCTTCCCCCCCTGGCTCTCTCTTCCCCCCCTGGCTCTCTCTTCCCCCCCTGGCTCTCTCTTCCCCCCCTGGCTCTCTCTTCCCCCCCTGGCTCTCTCTTCCCCCCCTGGCTCTCTCTTCCCCCCCTGGCTCTCTCTTCCCCCCCTGGCTCTCTCTTCCCCCCCTGGCTCTCTCTTCCCCCCCTGGCTCTCTCGGCTCTCCCCCCCTGGCTCTCTCGGCTCTCCCCCCCTGGCTCTCTCGGCTCTCCCCCCCTGGCTCTCTCGGCTCTCCCCCCCTGGCTCTCTCGGCTCTCCCCCCCTGGCTCTCTCGGCTCTCCCCCCCTGGCTCTCTCGGCTCTCCCCCCCTGGCTCTCTCGGCTCTCCCCCCCTCTCTCTCGGCTCTCCCCCCCTCTCTCTCGGCTCTCCCCCCCTCTCTCTCGGCTCTCCCCCCCTCTCTCTCGGCTCTCCCCCCCTCTCTCTCGCTCTCCCCCCCTCTCTCTCGCTCTCCCCCCCTCTCTCTCGCTCTTCCCCCCCCTCTCTCTCGCTCTCCCCCCCCCTCTCTCTCGCTCTCCCCCCCTCTCTCTCGCTCTCCCCCCCTCTCTCTCGCTCTCCCCCTCTCTCTCTCGCTCTCCCCCTCTCTCTCTCGCTCTCCCCCCGTCTCTCTCTCGCTCTCCCCCCCTCTCTCTCTCGCTCTTCCCCCCCTCTCTCTCTCGCTCTTCCCCCCCTCTCTCTCTCGCTCTTCCCACCCTCTCTCTCTCGCTCTTCCCCCCCTCTCTCTCTCGCTCTTCCCCCGTCTCTCTCTCTCTCGCTCTTCCTCCGTCTCTCTCTCTCTCGCTCTTCCTCCGTCTCTCTCTCTCTCGCTCTTCCTCCGTCTCTCTCTCTCTCGCTCTTCCCCCGTCTCTCTCTCTCTCGCTCTTCCCCCGTCTCTCTCTCTCTCGCTCTTTCCCCCGTCTCTCCTCTCTCGCTCTTCCCCCGTCTCTCTCTCTCTCGCTCTTCCCCCGTCTCTCTCTCTCTCGCTCTTCCCCCGTCTCTCTCTCTCTCGCTCTTCCCCCGTCTCTCTCTCTCTCGCTCTTCCCCCGTCTCTCTCTCTCTCGCTCTTCCCCCGTCTCTCTCTCTCTCGCTCTTCCCCCGTCTCTCTCTCTCTCGCTCTTCCCCCGTCTCTCTCTCTCTCGCTCTTCCCCCGTCTCTCTCTCTCTCGCTCTTCCCCGTCTCTCTCTCTCTCGCTCTTCCCCCGTCTCTCTCTGTCTCTCGCTCTTCCCCCGTCTCTCTCTGTCTCTCGCTCTTCCCCCGTCTCTCTCTGTCTCTCGCTCTTCCCCCGTCTCTCTCTCTCTCGCTCTTCCCCCGTCTCTCTCTCTCTCGCTCTTCCCCCGTCTCTCTCTCTCTCGCTCTTCCCCCGTCTCTCTCTCTCTCGCTCTTCCCCGTCTCTCTCTCTCTCGCTCTTCCCCCGTCTCTCTCTCTCTCGCTCTTCCCCCGTCTCTCTCTCTCTCGCTCTTCCCCCGTCTCTCTCTCTCTCGCTCTTCCCCGTCTCTCTCTCTCTCGCTCTTCCCCCGTCTCTCTCTCTCTCGCTCTTCCCCCGTCTCTCTCTCTCTCTCGCTCTTCCCCCGTCTCTCTCTCTCTCTCGCTCTTCCCCCGTCTCTCTCTCTCTCTCGCTCTTCCCCCGTCTCTCTCTCTCTCGCTCTTCCCCCGTCTCTCTCTCTCTCGCTCTTCCCCCGTCTCTCTCTCTCTCGCTCTTCCCCCGTCTCTCTCTCCCTCGCTCTTCCCCCGTCTCTCTCTCTCGCTCTTCCCCCGTCTCTCTCTCTCGCTCTTCCCCCGTCTCTCTCTCTCGCTCTTCCCCCGTCTCTCTCTCTCGCTCTTCCCCGTCTCTCTCTCTCGCTCTTCCCCCGTCTCTCTCTCTCGCTCTTCCCCCGTCTCTCTCTCTCTCTCCTTTCCCTGTCTCTCTCTCTCGCTCTTCCCCCGTCTCTCTCTCTCTCTCCTTTCCCCCGTCTCTCTCTCCCTCGCTCTTCCCCCGTCTCTCTCTCTCGCTCTTCCCCCGTCTCTCTCTCTCGCTCTTCCCCCGTCTCTCTCTCTCGCTCTTCCCCCGTCTCTCTCTCTCGCTCTTCCCCCGTCTCTCTCTCTCTCTCTCCTTTCCCTGTCTCTCTCTCTCTCTCGCTCTCTCTCTCCTTTCCCGCTCTCTCTCTCTGGTCCCACTCTCTCTCTCTCCCTCCTATCCCTGTCTCTCTCTCTCTCTCTCTCTCTCTTCTAAACCACTCACTCTCTCTCTTCTAAACCACTCACTCTCTCTCTTCTATACCACTCACTCTCTCTCTTCTATACCACTCACTCTCTCTCTTCTATACCACTCACTCTCTCTCTTCTATACCACTCACTCTCTCTCTTCTATACCACTCACTCTCTCTCTTCTATACCACTCACTCTCTCTCTTCTATACCACTCACTCTCTCTCTTCTATACCACTCACTCTCTCTCTTCTATACCACTCACTCTCTCTCTTCTATACCACTCACTCTCTCTCTGCTATACCACTCTCTCTCTCTCCTCTGTCCCACTCTCTCTCTCTCTCCTCTGTCCCACTCTCTCTCCTCTGTCCCACTCTCTCTCCTCTGTCCCACTCTCTCTCCTCTGTCCCACTCACTCTCCTCTGTCCCACTCTCTCTCCTCTGTCCCACTCTCTCTCCTCTGTCCCACTCTCTCTCCTCTGTCCCACTCCCTCTCCTCTGTCCCACTCTCTCTCCTCTGTCCCACTCTCTCTCCTCTGTCCCACTCTCTCTCCTCTGTCCCACTCTCTCTCCTCTGTCCCACTCTCTCTCCTCTGTCCCACTCTCTCTCCTCTGTCCCACTCCCTCTCCTCTGTCCCACTCCCTCTCCTCTGTCCCACTCCCTCTCCTCTGTCCCACTCCCTCTCCTCTGTCCCTCTCCCTCTCCTCTGTCCCTCTCCCTCTCCTCTGTCCCTCTCCCTCTCCTCTGTCCCACTCCCTCTCCTCTGTCCCTCTCCTCTGTCCCTCTCCTCTGTCCCGCGCCCTCTCCTCTGTCCCGCGCCCTCTCCTCTGTCCCGCGCCCTCTCCTCTGTCCCGCGCCCTCTCCTCTGTCCCGCGCCCTCTCCTCTGTCCCGCGCCCTCTCCTCTGTCCCGCGCCCTCTCCTCTGTCCCGCGCCCTCTCCTCTGTCCCGCGCCCTCTCCTCTGTCCCGCGCCCTCTCCTCTGTCCCGCGCCCTCTCCTCTGTCCCGCGCCCTCTCCTCTGTCCCGCGCCCTCTCCTCTGTCCCGCGCCCTCTCCTCTGTCCCGCGCCCTCTCCTCTGTCCCGCGCCCTCTCCTCTGTCCCGCGCCCTCTCCTCTGTCCCGCGCCCTCTCCTCTGTCCCGCGCCCTCTCCTCTGTCCCGCGCCCTCTCCTCTGTCCCGCGCCCTCTCCTCTGTCCCGCGCCCTCTCCTCTGTCCCGCGCCCTCTCCTCTGTCCCGCGCCCTCTCCTCTGTCCCGCGCCCTCTCCTCTGTCCCGCGCCCTCTCCTCTGTCCCGCGCCCTCTCCTCTGTCCCGCGCCCTCTCCTCTGTCCCGCGCCCTCTCCTCTGTCCCGCGCCCTCTCCTCTGTCCCGCGCCCTCTCCTCTGTCCCGCGCCCTCTCCTCTGTCCCGCGCCCTCTCCTCTGTCCCGCGCCCTCTCCTCTGTCCCGCGCCCTCTCCTCTGTCCCGCGCCCTCTCCTCTGTCCCGCGCCCTCTCCTCTGTCCCGCGCCCTCTCCTCTGTCCCGCGCCCTCTCCTCTGTCCCGCGCCCTCTCCTCTGTCCCGCGCCCTCTCCTCTGTCCCGCGCCCTCTCCTCTGTCCCGCGCCCTCTCCTCTGTCCCGCGCCCTCTCCTCTGTCCCGCGCCCTCTCCTCTGTCCCGCGCCCTCTCCTCTGTCCCGCGCCCTCTCCTCTGTCCCGCGCCCTCTCCTCTGTCCCGCGCCCTCTCCTCTGTCCCGCGCCCTCTCCTCTGTCCCGCGCCCTCTCCTCTGTCCCGCGCCCTCTCCTCTGTCCCGCGCCCTCTCCTCTGTCCCGCGCCCTCTCCTCTGTCCCGCGCCCTCTCCTCTGTCCCGCGCCCTCTCCTCTGTCCCGCGCCCTCTCCTCTGTCCCGCGCCCTCTCCTCTGTCCCGCGCCCTCTCCTCTGTCCCGCGCCCTCTCCTCTGTCCCGCGCCCTCTCCTCTGTCCCGCGCCCTCTCCTCTGTCCCGCGCCCTCTCCTCTGTCCCGCGCCCTCTCCTCTGTCCCGCGCCCTCTTCCTCTGTCCCGCGCCCTCTCCTCTGTCCCGCGCCCTCTCCTCTGTCCCGCGCCCTCTCCTCTGTCCCGCGCCCTCTCCTCTGTCCCGCGCCCTCTCCTCTGTCCCGCGCCCTCTCCTCTGTCCCGCGCCCTCTCCTCTGTCCCGCGCCCTCTCCTCTGTCCCGCGCCCTCTCCTCTGTCCCGCGCCCTCTCCTCTGTCCCGCGCCCTCTCCTCTGTCCCGCGCCCTCTCCTCTGTCCCGCGCCCTCTCCTCTGTCCCGCGCCCTCTCCTCTGTCCCGCGCCCTCTCCTCTGTCCCGCGCCCCTCTCCTCTGTCCCGCGCCCTCTCCTCTGTCCCGCGCCCTCTCCTCTGTCCCGCGCCCTCTCCTCTGTCCCGCGCCCTCTCCTCTGTCCCGCGCCCTCTCCTCTGTCCCGCGCCCTCCCCTCTGTCCCGCGCCCTCCCCTCTGTCCCGCGCCCTCCCCTCTGTCCCGGCGCCCTCCCCTCTGTCCCGCGCCCTCCCCTCTGTCCCGCGCCCTCCCCTCTGTCCCGCGCCCTCCCCTCTGTCCCGCGCCCTCCCCTCTGTCCCGCGCCCTCCCCTCTGTCCCGCGCCCTCCCCTCTGTCCCGCGCCCTCCCCTCTGTCCCGCGCCCTCCCCTCTGTCCCGCGCCCTCCCCTCTGCCCCGCGCCCTCCCCTCTGCCCCGCGCCCTCCCCTCTGCCCCGCGCCCTCCCCTCTGCCCCGCGCCCTCCCTCTGCCCCCGCCCTCCCCTCTGCCCCGCGCCCTCGCCCTCTGCCCCGCGCCCTCCTCCCTCTGCCCCGCGCCCTCCCTCCCCTCTGCCCCGCGCCCTCCCTCCCCTCTGCCCCGCGCCCTCCCTCCCCTCTGCCCCGCGCCCTCCCTCCCCTCTGCCCCGCGCCCTCCCTCCCCTCTGCCCCGCGCCCTCCCTCCCCTCTGCCCCCGCGCCCTCCCTCCCCTCTGCCCCGCGCCCTCCCTCCCCTCTGCCCCGCGCCCTCCCTCCCCTCTGCCCCGCGCCCTCCCTCCCCTCTGCCCCGCGCCCTCCCTCCCCTCTGCCCCGCGCCCTCCCTCCCCTCTGCCCCGCGCCCTCCCTCCCCTCTGCCCCGCGCCCTCCCTCCCCTCTGCCCCGCGCCCTCCCTCCCCTCTGCCCCGCGCCCTCCCTCCCCTCTGCCCCGCGCCCTCCCTCCCCTCTGCCCCGCGCCCTCCCCTCCCCTCTGCCCCGCGCCCTCCCTCCCCTCTGCCCCGCGCCCTCCCTCCCCTCTGCCCCGCGCCTCCCTCCCCTCTGCCCCGCGCCCTCCCTCCCCTCTGCCCCGCGCCCTCCCTCCCCTCTGCCCCGCGCCCTCCCTCCCCTCTGCCCCGCGCCCTCCCTCCCCTCTGCCCCGCGCCCTCCCTCCCCTCTGCCCCGCGCCCTCCCTCCCCTCTGCCCCGCGCCCTCCCTCCCCTCTGCCCCGCGCCCTCCCTCCCCTCTGCCCCGCGCCCTCCCTCCCCTCTGCCCCGCGCCCTCCCTCCCCTCTGCCCCGCGCCCTCCCTCCCCTCTGCCCCGCGCCCTCCCTCCCCTCTGCCCCGCGCCCTCCCTCCCCTCTGCCCCGCGCCCTCCCTCCCCTCTGCCCCGCGCCCTCCCTCCCCTCTGCCCCCGCGCCCTCCCTCCCCTCTGCCCCGCGCCCTCCCTCCCCTCTGCCCCGCGCCCTCCCTCCCCTCTGCCCCGCGCCCTCCCTCCCCTCTGCCCCGCGCCCTCCCTCCCCTCTGCCCCGCGCCCTCCCTCCCCTCTGCCCCGCGCCCTCCCTCCCCTCTGCCCCGCGCCCTCCCTCCCCTCTGCCCCGCGCCCTCCCTCCCCTCTGCCCCGCGCCCTCCCTCCCCTCTGCCCCGCGCCCTCCCTCCCCTCTGCCCCGCGCCCTCCCTCCCCTCTGCCCCGCGCCCTCCCTCCCCTCTGCCCCGCGCCCTCCCTCCCCTCTGCCCCGCGCCCTCCCTCCCCTCTGCCCCGCGCCCTCCCTCCCCTCTGCCCCGCGCCCTCCCTCCCCTCTGCCCCGCGCCCTCCCTCCCCTCTGCCCCGCGCCCTCCCTCCCCTCTGCCCCGCGCCCTCCCTCCCCTCTGCCCCGCGCCCTCCCTCCCCTCTGCCCCGCGCCCTCCCTCCCCTCTGCCCCGCGCCCTCCCTCCCCTCTGCCCCGCGCCCTCCCTCCCCTCTGCCCCGCGCCCTCCCTCCCCTCTGCCCCGCGCCCTCCCTCCCCTCTGCCCCGCGCCCTCCCTCCCCTCTGCCCCGCGCCCTCCCTCCCCTCTGCCCCGCGCCCTCCCTCCCCTCTGCCCCGCGCCCTCCCTCCCCTCTGCCCCGCGCCCTCCCTCCCCTCTGCCCCGCGCCCTCCCTCCCCTCTGCCCCGCGCCCTCCCTCCCCTCTGCCCCGCGCCCTCCCTCCCCTCTGCCCCGCGCCCTCCCTCCCCTCTGCCCCGCGCCCTCCCTCCCCTCTGCCCCGCGCCCTCCCTCCCCTCTGCCCCGCGCCCTCCCTCCCCTCTGCCCCGCGCCCTCCCTCCCCTCTGCCCCGCGCCCTCCCTCCCCTCTGCCCCGCGCCCTCCCTCCCCTCTGCCCCGCGCCCTCCCTCCCCTCTGCCCCGCGCCCTCCCTCCCCTCTGCCCCGCGCCCTCCCTCCCCTCTGCCCCGCGCCCTCCCTCCCCTCTGCCCCGCGCCCTCCCTCCCCTCTGCCCCGCGCCCTCCCTCCCCTCTGCCCCGCGCCCTCCCTCCCCTCTGCCCCGCGCCCTCCCTCCCCTCTGCCCCGCGCCCTCCCTCCCCTCTGCCCCGCGCCCTCCCTCCCCTCTGCCCCGCGCCCTCCCTCCCCTCTGCCCCGCGCCCTCCCTCCCCTCTGCCCCGCGCCCTCCCTCCCCTCTGCCCCGCGCCCTCCCTCCCCTCTGCCCCGCGCCCTCCCTCCCCTCTGCCCCGCGCCCTCCCTCCCCTCTGCCCCGCGCCCTCCCTCCCCTCTGCCCCGCGCCCTCCCTCCCCTCTGCCCCGCGCCCTCCCTCCCCTCTGCCCCGCGCCCTCCCTCCCCTCTGCCCCGCGCCCTCCCTCCCCTCTGCCCCGCGCCCTCCCTCCCCTCTGCCCCGCGCCCTCCCTCCCCTCTGCCCCGCGCCCTCCCTCCCCTCTGCCCCGCGCCCTCCCTCCCCTCTGCCCCGCGCCCTCCCTCCCCTCTGCCCCGCGCCCTCCCTCCCCTCTGCCCCGCGCCCTCCTCCCCTCTGCCCCGCGCCCTCCCTCCCCTCTGCCCCGCGCCCTCCCTCCCCTCTGCCCCGCGCCCTCCCTCCCCTCTGCCCCGCGCCCTCCCTCCCCTCTGCCCCGCGCCCTCCCTCCCCTCTGCCCCGCGCCCTCCCTCCCCTCTGCCCCGCGCCCTCCCTCCCCTCTGCCCCGCGCCCTCCCTCCCCTCTGGCCCCGCGCCCTCCCTCCCCTCTGCCCCGCGCCCTCCCTCCCCTCTGCCCCGCGCCCTCCCTCCCCTCTGCCCCGCGCCCTCCCTCCCCTCTGCCCCGCGCCCTCCCTCCCCTCTGCCCCGCGCCCTCCCTCCCCTCTGCCCCGCGCCCTCCCTCCCCTCTGCCCCGCGCCCTCCCTCCCCTCTGCCCCGCGCCCTCCCTCCCCTCTGCCCCGCGCCCTCCCTCCCCTCTGCCCCGCGCCCTCCCTCCCCTCTGCCCCGCGCCCTCCCTCCCCTCTGCCCCGCGCCCTCCCTCCCCTCTGCCCCGCGCCCTCCCTCCCCTCTGCCCCGCGCCCTCCCTCCCCTCTGCCCCGCGCCCTCCCTCCCCTCTGCCCCGCGCCCTCCCTCCCCTCTGCCCCGCGCCCTCCCTCCCCTCTGCCCCGCGCCCTCCCTCCCCTCTGCCCCGCGCCCTCCCTCCCCTCTGCCCCGCGCCCTCCCTCCCCTCTGCCCCGCGCCCTCCCTCCCCTCTGCCCCGCGCCCTCCCTCCCCTCTGCCCCGCGCCCTCCCTCCCCTCTGCCCCGCGCCCTCCCTCCCCTCTGCCCCGCGCCCTCCCTCCCCTCTGCCCCGCGCCCTCCCTCCCCTCTGCCCCGCGCCCTCCCTCCCCTCTGCCCCGCGCCCTCCCTCCCCTCTGCCCCGCGCCCTCCCTCCCCTCTGCCCCGCGCCCTCCCTCCCCTCTGCCCCGCGCCCTCCCTCCCCTCTGCCCCGCGCCCTCCCTCCCCTCTGCCCCGCGCCCTCCCTCCCCTCTGCCCCGCGCCCTCCCTCCCCTCTGCCCGCGCCCTCCCTCCCCTCTGCCCCGCGCCCTCCCTCCCCTCTGCCCCGCGCCCTCCCTCCCCTCTGCCCCGCGCCCTCCCTCCCCTCTGCCCCGCGCCCTCCCTCCCCTCTGCCCCGCGCCCTCCCTCCCCCTCTGCCCCGCGCCCTCCCTCCCCTCTGCCCCGCGCCCTCCCTCCCCTCTGCCCCGCGCCCTCCCTCCCCTCTGTCCCGCGCCCGCCCTCCCCTCTGTCCCGCGCCCCCTCTCCCCTCTGTCCCGCGCCCCCTCCTCCCCTCTGTCCCCGCGCCCCCTCTCCCCTCTGTCCCGCGCCCCCTCTCCCCTCTGTCCCGCGCCCCCTCTCCCCTCTGTCCCGCGCCCCCTCTCCCCTCTGTCCCGCGCCCCCTCTCCCCTCTGTCCCGCGCCCCCTCTCCCCTCTGTCCCGCGCCCCCTCTCCCCTCTGTCCCGCGCCCCCTCTCCCCTCTGTCCCGCGCCCCCTCTCCCCTCTGTCCCGCGCCCCCTCTCCCCTCTGTCCCGCGCCCCCTCTCCCCTCTGTCCCGCGCCCCCCTCTCCCCTCTGTCCCGCGCCCCCTCTCCCCTCTGTCCCGCGCCCCCTCTCCCCTCTGTCCCGCGCCCCCTCTCCCCTCTGTCCCGCGCCCCCTCTCCCCTCTGTCCCGCGCCCCCTCTCCCCTCTGTCCCGCGCCCCCCTCTCCCCTCTGTCCCGCGCCCCCTCTCCCCTCTGTCCCGCGCCCCCTCTCCCCTCTGTCCCGCGCCCCCTCTCCCCTCTGTCCCGCGCCCCCTCTCCCCTCTGTCCCGCGCCCCCTCTCCCCTCTGTCCCGCGCCCCCTCTCCCCTCTGTCCCGCGCCCCCTCTCCCCTCTGTCCCGCGCCCCCTCTCCCCTCTGTCCCGCGCCCCCTCTCCCCTCTGTCCCGCGCCCCCTCTCCCCTCTGTCCCGCGCCCCCTCTCCCCTCTGTCCCGCGCCCCCTCTCCCCTCTGTCCCGCGCCCCCTCTCCCCTCTGTCCCGCGCCCCCTCTCCCCTCTGTCCCGCGCCCCCTCTCCCCTCTGTCCCGCGCCCCCTCTCCCCTCTGTCCCGCGCCCCCCTCTCCCCTCTGTCCCGCGCCCCCTCTCCCCTCTGTCCCGCGCCCCCTCTCCCCTCTGTCCCCGCGCCCCCTCTCCCCTCTGTCCCGCGCCCCCTCTCCCCTCTGTCCCGCGCCCCCCTCTCCCCTCTGTCCCGCGCCCCCCTCTCCCCTCTGTCCCGCGCCCCCTCTCCCCTCTGTCCCGCGCCCCCTCTCCCCTCTGTCCCGCGCCCCCTCTCCCCTCTGTCCCGCGCCCCCTCTCCCCTCTGTCCCGCGCCCCCTCTCCCCTCTGTCCCGCGCCCCCTCTCCCCTCTGTCCCGCGCCCCCTCTCCCCTCTGTCCCGCGCCCCCTCTCCCCTCTGTCCCGCGCCCCCTCTCCCCTCTGTCCCGCGCCCCCTCTCCCCTCTGTCCCCGCGCCCCCTCTCCCCTCTGTCCCGCGCCCCTCTCCCCTCTGTCCCGCGCCCCCCTCTCCCCTCTGTCCCGCGCCCCCTCTCCCCTCTGTCCCGCGCCCCCTCTCCCCTCTGTCCCGCGCCCCCTCTCCCCTCTGTCCCGCGCCCCCTCTCCCCTCTGTCCCGCGCCCCCCTCTCCCCTCTGTCCCGCGCCCCCTCTCCCCTCTGTCCCGCGCCCCCTCTCCCCTCTGTCCCGCGCCCCCTCTCCCCTCTGTCCCGCGCCCCCTCTCCCCTCTGTCCCGCGCCCCCTCTCCCCTCTGTCCCGCGCCCCCTCTCCCCTCTGTCCCGCGCCCCCTCTCCCCTCTGTCCCGCGCCCCCTCTCCCCTCTGTCCCGCGCCCCCTCTCCCCTCTGTCCCGCGCCCCCTCTCCCCTCTGTCCCGCGCCCCCTCTCCCCTCTGTCCCGCGCCCCCTCTCCCCTCTGTCCCGCGCCCCCTCTCCCCTCTGTCCCGCGCCCCCCTCTCCCCTCTGTCCCGCGCCCCCTCTCCCCTCTGTCCCGCGCCCCCTCTCCCCTCTGTCCCGCGCCCCCTCTCCCCTCTGTCCCGCGCCCCCTCTCCCCTCTGTCCCGCGCCCCCTCTCCCCTCTGTCCCGCGCCCCCTCTCCCCTCTGTCCCGCGCCCCCTCTCCCCTCTGTCCCGCGCCCCCTCTCCCCTCTGTCCCGCGCCCCCTCTCCCCTCTGTCCCGCGCCCCCTCTCCCCTCTGTCCCGCGCCCCCTCTCCCCTCTGTCCCGCGCCCCCTCTCCCCTCTGTCCCGCGCCCCCTCTCCCCTCTGTCCCGCGCCCCCTCTCCCCTCTGTCCCGCGCCCCCTCTCTCCTCTGTCCCGCTCTCTCTCTCTCTCCTCTGTCCCGCTCTCTCTCTCTCTCCTCTGTCCCGCTCTCTCTCTCTCTCCTCTGTCCCGCTCTCTCTCTCTCTCCTCTGTCCCGCTCTCTCTCTCTCTCCTCTGTCCCGCTCTCTCTCTCTCTCCTCTGTCCCGCTCTCTCTCTCTCTCCTCTGTCCCGCTCTCTCTCTCTCTCCTCTGTCCCGCTCTCTCTCTCTCCTTTCTCAATATCTCTCTCTCCTTTGTCCCACTCTCTATCTCTCCTTTCTCAATATCTCTCTCTCCTTTGTCCCATTCTCTCTCTCTCATCTCTCCCAATCTCTCTCTCTTATCCCTCTCACTCTGTCGCACTCTCTCTCTCTCCAGTCCGATTCTCTCTCTCTCTCTCCTCTGTCCCACTCTCTCTCTCTCCTCTGTCCCACTCTCTCTATCTCCTTCGTCCCACTCTCTCTATCTCCTTCGTCCCACTCTCTCTATCTCCTTTGTCCCACTCTCTCTCTCCTCTGTCCCACTCTCTCTCTCCTCTGTCCCACTCTCTCTCTCCTCTGTCCCACTCTCTCTCTCCTCTGTCCCACACTCTCTCTCCTCTGTCCCACTCTCTCTCTCCTCTGTCCCACTCTCTCTCTCCTCTGTCCCACTCTCTCTCCTCTGTCCCACTCTCTCTCTCCTCTGTCCCACTCTCTCTCTCCTCTGTCCCACTCTCTCTCTCCTCTGTCCCACTCTCTCTCTCCTCTGTCCCACTCTCTCTCTCCTCTGTCCCACTCTCTCTCTCCTCTGTCCCACTCTCTCTCCTCTGTCCCACTCTCTCTCTCCTCTGTCCCACTCTCTCTCTCCTCTGTCCCACTCTCTCTCTCCTCTATCCCACTCTCTCTCTCCTCTGTCCCACTCTCTCTCTCCTCTGTCCCACTCTCTCTCTCCTCTGTCCCACTCTCTCTCTCTCCTCTGTCCCACTCTCTCTCTCTCCTCTGTCCCACTCTCTCTCTCTCCTCTGTCCCACTCTCTCTCTCCTCTGTCCCACTCTCTCTCTCCTCTGTCCCACTCTCTCTCTCCTCTGTCCCACTCTCTCTCTCCTCTGTCCCATTCTCTCTCTCTCCTCTCTCCCATTCTCTCTCTCTCCTCTGTCCCACTCTCTCTCTCGCCTCTGTCCCACTCTCTCTCTCGCCTCTGTCCCACTCTCTCTCTCTCTCCTTTGTCCCAATCTCTTTCGCTCCTCTGTCCCACTCTCTCTCTCGCCTCTGTCCCACTCTCTCTCTCGCCTCTGTCCCACTCTCTCTCTCGCCTCTGTCCCACTCTCTCTCTCGCCTCTGTCCCACTCTCTCTCTCGCCTCTGTCCCACTCTCTCTCTCGCCTC
Organism: Carcharodon carcharias; assembly: GCF_017639515.1. NCBI lineage: Eukaryota > Metazoa > Chordata > Chondrichthyes > Lamniformes > Lamnidae > Carcharodon > Carcharodon carcharias. Next base: position 149,698,574 of record NC_054474.1, on the reverse strand, counting down.
TGTCCCACTCTCTCTCTCGCCTCTGTCCCACTCTCTCTCTCGCCTCTGTCCCACTCTCTCTCTCGCCTCTGTCCCACTCTCTCTCTCGCCTCTGTCCCACTCTCTCTCTCGCCTCTGTCCCACTCTCTCTCTCGCCTCTGTCCCACTCTCTCTCTCGCCTCTGTCCCACTCTCTCTCTCGCCTCTGTCCCACTCTCTCTCGCCTCTGTCCCACTCTCTCTCGCCTCTGTCCCACTCTCTCTCTCGCCTCTGTCCCACTCTCTCTCTCGCCTCTGTCCCACTCTCTCTCTCTCTCCTCTGTCCCACTCTCTCTCTCTCTCTTCTGTCCCACTCTCTCTCTCTCTCCTCTGTCCCACTCTCTCTCTCTCTCCTCTGTCCCACTCTCTCTCTCTCTCCTCTGTCCCACTCTCTCTCTCTCTCTCCTCTGTCCCACTCTCTCTCTCTCTCCTCTGTCCCACTCTCTCTCTCTCTCCTCTGTCCCACTCTCTCTCTCTCTCCTCTGTCCCACTCTCTCTCTCTCCTCTGTCCCACTCTCTCTCTCTCTCCTCTGTCCCACTCTCTCTCTCTCTCCTCTGTCCCACTCTCTCTCTCTCTCCTCTGTCCCACTCTCTCTCTCTCTCCTTTGTCCCACTCTCTCTCTCCTTTGTCCCACTCTCTCTCTCTCCTTTTCAATATCTCTCTCTCCTTTGTCCCATTCTCTCTCTCTCATCTCTCCCAATCTCTCTCTCTTATCCCTCTCACTCTGTCGCACTCTCTCTCTCTCCAGTCCGATTCTCTCTCTCTCTCCTCTGTCCCACTCTCTCTCTCTCCTCTGTCCCACTCTCTCTCTCTCCTCTGTCCCACTCTCTCTCTCTCCTCTGTCCCACTCTCTCTATCTCCTTCGTCCCACTCTCTCTCTCCTCCGTCCCACTCTCTCTCTCCTCTGTCCCACTCTCTCTCTCCTCTGTCCCACTCTCTCTCTCCTCTGTCCCACTCTCTCTCTCCTCTGTCCCACACTCTCTCTCCTCTGTCCCACTCTCTCTCTCCTCTGTCCCACTCTCTCTCTCCTCTGTCCCACTCTCTCTCTCCTCTGTCCCACTCTCTCTCTCCTCTGTCCCACTCTCTCTCTCCTCTGTCCCACTCTCTCTCTCTCCTCTGTCCCACTCTCTCTCTCTCCTCTGTCCCACTCTCTCTCTCCTCTGTCCCACTCTCTCTCTCCTCTGTCCCACTCTCTCTCTCCTCTGTCCCACTCTCTCTCTCCTCTGTCCCACTCTCTCTCTCCTCTGTCCCACTCTCTCTCTCCTCTGTCCTACTCTCTCTCTCCTCTGTCCCACTCTCTCTCTCCTCTGTCCCACTCTCTCTCTCCTCTGTCCCACTCTCTCTCTCCTCTGTCCCACTCTCTCTCTCCTCTGTCCCACTCTCTCTCTCCTCTGTCCCACTCTCTCTCTCCTCTGTCCCACTCTCTCTCTCCTCTGTCCCACTCTCTCTCTCCTCTGTCCCACTCTCTCTCTCCTCTGTCCCACTCTCTCTCTCCTCTGTCCCACTCTCTCTCTCCTCTGTCCCACTCTCTCTCTCCTCTGTCCCACTCTCTCTCTCCTCTGTCCCACTCTCTCTCTCCTCTGTCCCACTCTCTCTCTCCTCTGTCCCACTCTCTCTCTCCTCTGTCCCACTCTCTCTCTCCTCTGTCCCTCTCTCTCTCTCCTCTGTCCCACTCTCTCTCTCCTCTGTCCCACTCTCTCTCTCCTCTGTCCCACTCTCTCTCTCCTCTGTCCCACTCTCTCTCTCCTCTGTCCCACTCTCTCTCTCCTCTGTCCCACTCTCTCTCTCCTCTGTCCCACTCTCTCTCTCCTCTGTCCCACTCTCTCTCTCCTCTGTCCCACTCTCTCTCTCCTCTGTCCCACTCTCTCTCTCCTCTGTCCCACACTCTCTCTCCTCTGTCCCACACTCTCTCTCCTCTGTCCCACTCTCTCTCTCCTCTGTCCCACTCTCTCTCTCCTCTGTCCCACTCTCTCTCTCCTCTGTCCCACTCTCTCTCTCCTCTGTCCCATTCTCTCTCTCTCCTCTCTCCCATTCTCTCTCTCTCCTCTCTCCCACTCTCTCTCTCGCCTCTGTCCCACTCTCTCTCTCGCCTCTGTCCCACTCTCTCTCTCGCCTCTGTCCCACTCTCTCTCTCGCCTCTGTCCCACTCTCTCTCTCGCCTCTGTCCCACTCTCTCTCTCGCCTCTGTCCCACTCTCTCTCTCGCCTCTGTCCCACTCTCTCTCTCTCTCTTTTGTCCCAATATGTTTCGCTCCTCTGTCCCACTCTCTCTCTCGCCTCTGTCCCACTCTCTCTCTCGCCTCTGTCCCACTCTCTCTCTCGCCTCTGTCCCACTCTCTCGCCTCTGTCCCACTCTCTCTCTCGCCTCTGTCCCACTCTCTCTCTCGCCTCTGTCCCACTCTCTCTCTCGCCTCTGTCCCACTCTCTCTCTCGCCTCTGTCCCACTCTCTCTCTCGCCTCTGTCCCACTCTCTCTCTCGCCTCTGTCCCACTCTCTCTCTCTCTCCTCTGTCCCACTCTCTCTCTCTCTCCTCTGTCCCACTCTCTCTCTCTCTCCTCTGTCCCACTCTCTCTCTCTCTCCTCTGTCCCACTCTCTCTCTCTCTCCTCTGTCCCACTCTCTCTCTCTCTCCTTTGTCCCACTCTCTCTCTCCTTTGTCCCACTCTCTCTCTCTCCTTTGTCCCACTCTCTCTCTCTCCTTTGTCCCACTCTCTCTCTCTCCTTTCTCAATATCTCTCTCTCCTTTGTCCCATTCTCTCTCTCTCATCTCTCCCAATCTCTCTCTCTTATCCCTCTCACTCTGTCTCACTCTCTCTCTCTCCAGTCCGATTCTCTCTCTCTCTCCTCTGTCCCACTCTCTCTCTCTCCTCTGTCCCACTCTCTCTCTCCTCTGTCCCACTCTCTCTCTCCTCTGTCCCACTCTCTCTCTCCTCTGTCCCACTCTCTCTCTCCTCTGTCCCACTCTCTCTCTCCTCTGTCCCACTCTCTCTCTCCTCTGTCCCACTCTCTCTCTCCTCTGTCCCACTCTCTCTCTCCTCTGTCCCACTCTCTCTCTCCTCTGTCCCACTCTCTCTCTCCTCTGTCCCACTCTCTCTCTCCTCTGTCCCACTCTCTCTCTCCTCTGTCCCACTCTCTCTCTCCTCTGTCCCACTCTCTCTCTCCTCTGTCCCACTCTCTCTCTCCTCTGTCCCACTCTCTCTCTCCTCTGTCCCACTCTCTCTCTCCTCTGTCCCACTCTCTCTCTCCTCTGTCCCACTCTCTCTCTCCTCTGTCCCACTCTCTCTCTCCTCTGTCCCACTCTCTCTCTCCTCTGTCCCACTCTCTCTCTCCTCTGTCCCACTCTCTCTCTCCTCTGTCCCACTCTCTCTCTCCTCTGTCCCACTCTCTCTCTCCTCTGTCCCACTCTCTCTCTCCTCTGTCCCACTCTCTCTCTCCTCTGTCCCACTCTCTCTCTCCTCTGTCCCACTCTCTCTCTCCTCTGTCCCACTCTCTCTCTCCTCTGTCCCACTCTCTCTCTCCTCTGTCCCACTCTCTCTCTCCTCTGTCCCACTCTCTCTCTCCTCTGTCCCACTCTCTCTCTCCTCTGTCCCACTCTCTCTCTCCTCTGTCCCACTCTCTCTCTCCTCTGTCCCACTCTCTCTCTCCTCTGTCCCATTCTCTCTCTCTCCTCTGTCCCATTCTCTCTCTCTCCTCTGTCCCATTCTCTCTCTCTCCTCTGTCCCACTCTCTCTCTCGCCTCTGTCCCACTCTCTCTCTCGCCTCTGTCCCACTCTCTCTCTCGCCTCTGTCCCACTCTCTCTCTCGCCTCTGTCCCACTCTCTCTCTCGCCTCTGTCCCACTCTCTCTCTCGCCTCTGTCCCACTCTCTCTCTCGCCTCTGTCCCACTCTCTCTCTCGCCTCTGTCCCACTCTCTCTCTCGCCTCTGTCCCACTCTCTCTCTCGCCTCTGTCCCACTCTCTCTCTCGCCTCTGTCCCACTCTCTCTCTCGCCTCTGTCCCACTCTCTCTCTCTCTCTTTTGTCCCAATCTGTTTCGCTCCTCTGTCCCACTCTCTCTCTCGCCTCTGTCCCACTCTCTCTCTCGCCTGTCCCACTCTCTCTCTCGCCTCTGTCCCACTCTCTCTCTCGCCTCTGTCCCACTCTCTCTCTCGCCTCTGTCCCACTCTCTCTCTCGCCTCTGTCCCACTCTCTCTCTCGCCTCTGTCCCACTCTCTCTCTCGCCTCTGTCCCACTCTCTCTCTCGCCTCTGTCCCACTCTCTCTCTCGCCTCTGTCCCACTCTCTCTCTCGCCTCTGTCCCACTCTCTCTCTCTCTCCTCTGTCCCACTCTCTCTCTCTCTCCTCTGTCCCACTCTCTCTCTCTCTCCTCTGTCCCACTCTCTCTCTCTCTCCTCTGTCCCACTCTCTCTCTCTCTCCTCTGTCCCACTCTCTCTCTCTCTCCTCTGTCCCACTCTCTCTCTCTCTCCTCTGTCCCACTCTCTCTCTCTCTCCTCTGTCCCACTCTCTCTCTCTCTCCTCTGTCCCACTCTCTCTCTCTCTCCTCTGTCCCACTCTCTCTCTCTCTCCTCTGTCCCACTCTCTCTCTCCTTTGTCCCACTCTCTCTCTCCTTTGTCCCACTCTCTCTCTCCTTTGTCCCACTCTCTCTCTCTCCTTTGTCCCACTCTCTCTCTCTCCTTTCTCAATATCTCTCTCTCCTTTGTCCCATTCTCTCTCTCTCATCCCTCCCAATCTCTCTCTCTTATCCCTCTCACTCTGTCTCACTCTCTCTCTCTCCAGTCCGATTCTCTCTCTCTCTCCTCTGTCCCACTCTCTCTATCTCCTTCGTCCCACTCTCTCTCTCCTCTGTCCCACTCTCTCTCTCCTCTGTCCCACTCTCTCTCTCCTCTGTCCCACTCTCTCTCTCCTCTGTCCCACTCTCTCTCTCCTCTGTCCCACACTCTCTCTCCTCTGTCCCACACTCTCTCTCCTCTGTCCCACACTCTCTCTCCTCTGTCCCACTCTCTCTCTCCTCTGTCCCACTCTCTCTCTCCTCTGTCCCACTCTCTCTCTCCTCTGTCCCACTCTCTCTCTCCTCTGTCCCACTCTCTCTCTCCTCTGTCCCACTCTCTCTCTCCTCTGTCCCACTCTCTCTCTCCTCTGTCCCACTCTCTCTCTCGTCTGTCCCACTCTCTCTCTCGTCTGTCCCACTCTCTCTCTCGTCTGTCCCACTCTCTCTCTCCTCTGCCCCACTCTCTCTCTCCTCTGTCCCACTCTCTCTCTCCTCTGTCCCACTCTCTCTCTCCTCTGTCCCACTCTCTCTCTCCTCTGTCCCACTCTCTCTCTCCTCTGTCCCACTCTCTCTCTCCTCTGTCCCACTCTCTCTCTCCTCTGTCCCACTCTCTCTCTCCTCTGTCCCACTCTCTCTCTCCTCTGTCCCACTCTCTCTCTCCTCTGTCCCACTCTCTCTCTCCTCTGTCCCACTCTCTCTCTCCTCTGTCCCACTCTCTCTCTCCTCTGTCCCACTCTCTCTCTCCTCTGTCCCACTCTCTCTCTCCTCTGTCCCACTCTCTCTCTCCTCTGTCCCACTCTCTCTCTCCTCTGTCCCACTCTCTCTCTCCTCTGTCCCACTCTCTCTCTCCTCTGTCCCACTCTCTCTCTCCTCTGTCCCACTCTCTCTCTCCTCTGTCCCACTCTCTCTCTCCTCTGTCCCACTCTCTCTCTCACCTCTGTCCCACTCTCTCTCTCTCCTCTGTCCCACTCTCTCTCTCTCCTCTGTCCCACTCTCTCTCTCTCCTCTGTCCCACTCTCTCTCTCTCCTCTGTCCCACTCTCTCTCTCTCCTCTGTCCCACTCTCTCTCTCTCCTCTGTCACACTCTCTCTCTCTCCTCTGTCCCACTCTCTCTCTCTCCTCTGTCCCACTCTCTCTCTCTCCTCTGTCCCACTCTCTCTCTCTCCTCTGTCCCACTCTCTCTCTCTCCTCTGTCCCACTCTCTCTCTCTCCTCTGTCCCACTCTCTCTCTCTCCTCTGTCCCACTCTCTCTCTCTCCTTTGTCCCACTCTCTCTCTCTCCTCTGTCCCACTCTCTCTCTCTCCTCTGTCCCAATCTCTCTCGCTGCTCTGTCCCACTCTCTCTCTCTCCTCTGTCCCACTTTCCCTCTCCCCTCTGTCCCAATCTCTCTCACCTATCCCTCTCATTCTGTCTCACTCTCTCTCTCTCTCTCTCTCTCCAATCCCACTCGCTCTCTCTTTCCTGTCCCAATCTCTCTCTCTCCTCTCCCACTTTCTCTCGCCTCTCCCACTCTCTCTCCTTTCCCTGTATCTCTCTCCTTTCCCACTCTCTCTCTCCTTTCCCACTCTCTCTCTCCTCTGTCCCACTCTCTCTCTCCTCTGTCCCACTCTCTCTCTCCTCTGTCCCACTCTCTCTCTCCTCTGTCCCACTCTCTCTCTCTCCTCTGTCCCACTTTCTCTCTCCTCTGTCCTACTTTCTCTCTCTGTCCCACTCTCTCTCTCCTCTGTCCCACTCTCACTCTCCTCTGTCCCACTCTCTCTCTCCTCTGTCCCACTCTCTGTCTCCTCTGTCCCACTCTCTGTCTCCTCTGTCCCACTCTCTCTCTCTCCTCTGTCCCACTCTCTCTCTCTCCTCTGTCCCACTCTCTCTCTCTCCTCTGTCCCACCCTCTCTGTCCTCTGTCCCGCTCTCTTTCTCCTCTGTCCCGCTCTCTCTCTCCTCTGTCCCGCTCTCTCTCTCCTCTGTCCCGCTCTCTCTCTCCTCTGTCCCGCTCTCTCTCTCCTCTGTCCCGCTCTCTCTCTCCTCTGTCCCGCTCTCTCTCCTCTGTCCCGCTCTCTCTCTCCTCTGTCCCGCTCTCTCTCTCCTCTGTCCCGCTCTCTCTCTCCTCTGTCCCGCTCTCTCTCTCCTCTGTCCCGCTCTCTCTCTCCTCTGTCCCGCTCTCTCTCTCCTCTGTCCCGCTCTCTCTCTCCTCTGTCCCGCTCTCTCTCTCCTCTGTCCCGCTCTCTCTCTCCTCTGTCCCGCTCTCTCTCTCCTCTGTCCCGCTCTCTCTCTCCTCTGTCCCGCTCTCTCTCTCCTCTGTCCCGCTCTCTCTCTCCTCTGTCCCGCTCTCTCTCTCCTCTGTCCCGCTCTCTCTCTCCTCTGTCCCGCTCTCTCTCTCCTCTGTCCCGCTCTCTCTCTCCTCTGTCCCGCTCTCTCTCTCCTCTGTCCCGCTCTCTCTCTCCTCTGTCCCGCTCTCTCTCTCCTCTGTCCCGCTCTCTCTCTCCTCTGTCCCGCTCTCTCTCTCCTCTGTCCCGCTCTCTCTCTCCTCTGTCCCGCTCTCTCTCTCCTCTGTCCCGCTCTCTCTCTCCTCTGTCCCGCTCTCTCTCTCCTCTGTCCCGCTCTCTCTCTCCTCTGTCCCGCTCTCTCTCTCCTCTGTCCCGCTCTCTCTCTCCTCTGTCCCGCTCTCTCTCTCCTCTGTCCCGCTCTCTCTCTCCTCTGTCCCGCTCTCTCTCTCCTCTGTCCCGCTCTCTCTCTCCTCTGTCCCGCTCTCTCTCTCCTCTGTCCCGCTCTCTCTCTCCTCTGTCCCGCTCTCTCTCTCCTCTGTCCCGCTCTCTCTCTCCTCTGTCCCGCTCTCTCTCTCCTCTGTCCCGCTCTCTCTCTCCTCTGTCCCGCTCTCTCTCTCCTCTGTCCCGCTCTCTCTCTCCTCTGTCCCGCTCTCTCTCTCCTCTGTCCCGCTCTCTCTCTCCTCTGTCCCGCTCTCTCTCTCCTCTGTCCCGCTCTCTCTCTCCTCTGTCCCGCTCTCTCTCTCCTCTGTCCCGCTCTCTCTCTCCTCTGTCCCGCTCTCTCTCTCCTCTGTCCCGCTCTCTCTCTCCTCTGTCCCGCTCTCTCTCTCCTCTGTCCCGCTCTCTCTCTCCTCTGTCCCGCTCTCTCTCTCCTCTGTCCCGCTCTCTCTCTCCTCTGTCCCGCTCTCTCTCTCCTCTGTCCCGCTCTCTCTCTCCTCTGTCCCGCTCTCTCTCTCCTCTGTCCCGCTCTCTCTCTCCTCTGTCCCGCTCTCTCTCTCCTCTGTCCCGCTCTCTCTCTCCTCTGTCCCGCTCTCTCTCTCCTCTGTCCCGCTCTCTCTCTCCTCTGTCCCGCTCTCTCTCTCCTCTGTCCCGCTCTCTCTCTCCTCTGTCCCGCTCTCTCTCTCCTCTGTCCCGCTCTCTCTCTCCTCTGTCCCGCTCTCTCTCTCCTCTGTCCCGCTCTCTCTCTCTCCTCTGTCCCGCTCTCTCTCTCCTCTGTCCCGCTCTCTCTCTCCTCTGTCCCGCTCTCTCTCTCCTCTGTCCCGCTCTCTCTCTCCTCTGTCCCGCTCTCTCTCTCCTCTGTCCCGCTCTCTCTCTCCTCTGTCCCGCTCTCTCTCTCCTCTGTCCCGCTCTCTCTCTCCTCTGTCCCGCTCTCTCTCTCCTCTGTCCCGCTCTCTCTCTCCTCTGTCCCGCTCTCTCTCTCCTCTGTCCCGCTCTCTCTCTCCTCTGTCCCGCTCTCTCTCTCCTCTGTCCCGCTCTCTCTCTCCTCTGTCCCGCTCTCTCTCTCCTCTGTCCCGCTCTCTCTCTCCTCTGTCCCGCTCTCTCTCTCCTCTGTCCCGCTCTCTCTCTCCTCTGTCCCGCTCTCTCTCTCCTCTGTCCCGCTCTCTCTCTCCTCTGTCCCGCTCTCTCTCTCCTCTGTCCCGCTCTCTCTCTCCTCTGTCCCGCTCTCTCTCTCCTCTGTCCCGCTCTCTCTCTCCTCTGTCCCGCTCTCTCTCTCCTCTGTCCCGCTCTCTCTCTCCTCTGTCCCGCTCTCTCTCTCCTCTGTCCCGCTCTCTCTCTCCTCTGTCCCGCTCTCTCTCTCCTCTGTCCCGCTCTCTCTCTCCTCTGTCCCGCTCTCTCTCTCCTCTGTCCCGCTCTCTCTCTCCTCTGTCCCGCTCTCTCTCTCCTCTGTCCCGCTCTCTCTCTCCTCTGTCCCGCTCTCTCTCTCTCCTCTGTCCCGCTCTCTCTCTCTCCTCTGTCCCGCTCTGTCTCTCTCCTCTGTCCCGCTCTCTCTCTCTCCTCTGTCCCGCTCTCTCTCTCTCCTCTGTCCCGCTCTGTCTCTCTCCTCTGTCCCGCTCTGTCTCTCTCCTCTGTCCCGCTCTGTCTCTCTCCTCTGTCCCGCTCTGTCTCTCTCCTCTGTCCCGCTCTGTCTCTCTCCTCTGTCCCGCTCTGTCTCTCTCCTCTGTCCCGCTCTGTCTCTCTCCTCTGTCCCGCTCTGTCTCTCTCCTCTGTCCCGCTCTGTCTCTCTCCTCTGTCCCGCTCTGTCTCTCTCCTCTGTCCCGCTCTGTCTCTCTCCTCTGTCCCGCTCTGTCTCTCTCCTCTGTCCCGCTCTGTCTCTCTCCTCTGTCCCGCTCTGTCCCTCTCCTCTGTCCCGCTCTCTCTCTCTCCTCTGTCCCGCTCTCTCTCTCTCCTCTGTCCCGCTCTCTCTCTCTCCTCTGTCCCGCTCTCTCTCTCTCCTCTGTCCCGCTCTCTCTCTCTCCTCTGTCCCGCTCTCTCTCTCTCCTCTGTCCCGCTCTCTCTCTCTCCTCTGTCCCGCTCTCTCTCTCTCCTCTGTCCCGCTCTCTCTCTCTCCTCTGTCCCGCTCTCTCTCTCTCCTCTGTCCCGCTCTCTCTCTCTCCTCTGTCCCGCTCTCTCTCTCTCCTCTGTCCCGCTCTCTCTCTCTCCTCTGTCCCGCTCTCTCTCTCTCCTCTGTCCCGCTCTCTCTCTCTCCTCTGTCCCGCTCTCTCTCTCCTCTGTCCCACTCTCTCTCTCCTCTGTCCCACTCTCTCTCTCCTCTGTCCCACTCTCTCTCTCCTCTGTCCCACTCTCTCTCTCCTCTGTCCCACTCTCTGTCTCCTCTGTCCCTCTCTCTGTCTCCTCTGTCCCACTCTCTCTCTCCTCTGTCCCACTCTCTCTCTCTCCTCTGTCCCTCCCTCTCTCTTCACTGTCCCTCCCTCTCTCTTCACTGTCCCTCCCTCTCTCTTCACTGTCCCGCCCTCTCTCTCCTCTGTCCCGCCCTCTCTCTCCTCTGTCCCGCCCTCTCTCTCCTCTGTCCCGCCCTCTCTCTCCTCTGTCCCGCCCTCTCTCTCCTCTGTCCCGCTCTCTCTCTCCTCTGTCCCGCTCTCTCTCTCTCCTCTGTCCCGCTCTCTCTCTCTCCTCTGTCCCGCTCTCTCTCTCTCCTCTGTCCCGCTCTCTCTCTCTCCTCTGTCCCGCTCTCTCTCTCTCCTCTGTCCCGCTCTCTCTCTCTCCTCTGTCCCGCTCTCTCTCTCTCCTCTGTCCCGCTCTCTCTCTCTCCTCTGTCCCGCTCTCTCTCTCTCCTCTGTCCCGCTCTCTCTCTCTCCTCTGTCCCGCTCTCTCTCTCTCCTCTGTCCCGCTCTCTCTCTCTCCTCTGTCCCGCTCTCTCTCTCTCCTCTGTCCCGCTCTCTCTCTCTCCTCTGTCCCGCTCTCTCTCTCTCCTCTGTCCCTCTCTCTCTCTCCTCTGTCCCGCTCTCTCTCTCCTCTGTCCCGCTCTCTCTCTCCTCTGTCCCGCTCTCTCTCTCCTCTGTCCCGCTCTCTCTCTCCTCTGTCCCGCTCTCTCTCTCCTCTGTCCCGCTCTCTCTCTCCTCTGTCCCGCTCTCTCTCTCCTCTGTCCCGCTCTCTCTCTCCTCTGTCCCGCTCTCTCTCTCCTCTGTCCCGCTCTCTCTCTCCTCTGTCCCGCTCTCTCTCTCCTCTGTCCCGCTCTCTCTCTCCTCTGTCCCGCTCTCTCTCTCCTCTGTCCCGCTCTCTCTCTCCTCTGTCCCGCTCTCTCTCTCCTCTGTCCCGCTCTCTCTCTCCTCTGTCCCGCTCTCTCTCTCCTCTGTCCCGCTCTCTCTCTCCTCTGTCCCGCTCTCTCTCTCCTCTGTCCCGCTCTCTCTCTCCTCTGTCCCGCTCTCTCTCTCTCCTCTGTCCCGCTCTCTCTCTCTCCTCTGTCCCGCTCTCTCTCTCTCCTCTGTCCCGCTCTGTCTCTCTCCTCTGTCCCGCTCTGTCTCTCTCCTCTGTCCCGCTCTGTCTCTCTCCTCTGTCCCGCTCTCTCTCTCTCCTCTGTCCCGCTCTCTCTCTCTCCTCTGTCCCGCTCTCTCTCTCTCCTCTGTCCCGCTCTCTCTCTCTCCTCTGTCCCGCTCTCTCTCTCTCCTCTGTCCCGCTCTCTCTCTCTCCTCTGTCCCGCTCTCTCTCTCTCCTCTGTCCCGCTCTCTCTCTCTCCTCTGTCCCGCTCTCTCTCTCTCCTCTGTCCCGCTCTCTCTCTCTCCTCTGTCCCGCTCTCTCTCTCTCCTCTGTCCCGCTCTCTCTCTCTCCTCTGTCCCGCTCTCTCTCTCTCTCCTCTGTCCCGCTCTCTCTCTCTCCTCTGTCCCGCTCTCTCTCTCTCCTCTGTCCCGCTCTCTCTCTCTCCTCTTTCCCGCTCTCTCTCTCTCCTCTTTCCCGCTCTCTCTCTCCTCTGTCCCGCTCTCTCTATCTACTTTGTCCCATTCTCTCTATCTCCTTTGTCCCACTCTCTCTCTCTCTCCTTTGTCCCACACTCTCTCTCTCTCCTCTGTCCCACTCTCTCTCTCTCCTCTGTCCCACTCTCTCTCTCTCCTCTGTCCCACTCTCTCTCTCTCCTCTGTCCCACTCTCTCTCTCTCCTCTGTCCCACTCTCTCTCTCTCCTCTGTCCCACTCTCTCTCTCTCCTCTGTCCCACTCTCTCTCTCTCCTCTGTCCCACTCTCTCTCTCTCCTCTGTCCCACTCTCTCTCTCTCCTCTGTCCCACTCTCTCTCTCTCCTCTGTCCCACTCTCTCTCTCTCCTCTGTCCCACTCTCTCTCTCTCCTCTGTCCCACTCTCTCTCTCTCCTCTGTCCCACTCTCTCTCTCTCCTCTGTCCCGCTCTCTCTCTCTCCTCTGTCCCGCTCTCTCTCTCTCCTCTGTCCCACTCTCTCTCTCTCCTCTGTCCCACTCTCTCTCTCTCCTCTGTCCCGCTCTCTCTCTCTCCTCTGTCCCGCTCTCTCTCTCTCCTCTGTCCCGCTCTCTCTCTCTCCTCTGTCCCGCTCTCTCTCTCTCCTCTGTCCCGCTCTCTCTCTCGCCTCTGTCCCGCTCTCTCTCTCGCCTCTGTCCCACTCTCTCTCTCTCTCTTTTGTCCCAATCTGTTTCGCTCCTCTGTCCCACTCTCTCTCTCGCCTCTGTCCCACTCTCTCTCTCGCCTCTGTCCCACTCTCTCTCTCGCCTCTGTCCCACTCTCTCTCTCGCCTCTGTCCCACTCTCTCTCTCGCCTCTGTCCCACTCTCTCTCTCGCCTCTGTCCCACTCTCTCTCTCGCCTCTGTCCCACTCTCTCTCTCGCCTCTGTCCCACTCTCTCTCTCGCCTCTGTCCCACTCTCTCTCTCGCCTCTGTCCCACTCTCTCTCTCGCCTCTGTCCCACTCTCTCTCTCGCCTCTGTCCCACTCTCTCTCTCGCCTCTGTCCCACTCTCTCTCTCGCCTCTGTCCCACTCTCTCTCTCTCTCCTCTGTCCCACTCTCTCTCTCTCTCCTCTGTCCCACTCTCTCTCTCTCTCCTCTGTCCCACTCTCTCTCTCTCTCCTCTGTCCCACTCTCTCTCTCTCTCCTCTGTCCCACTCTCTCCTCTGTCCCACTCTCTCTCTCTCTCCTCTGTCCCACTCTCTCTCTCTCTCCTCTGTCCCACTCTCTCTCTCTCTCCTCTGTCCCACTCTCTCTCTCTCTCCTCTGTCCCACTCTCTCTCTCTCCTCTGTCCCACTCTCTCTCTCTCTCCTCTGTCCCACTCTCTCTCTCTCTCCTCTGTCCCACTCTCTCTCTCTCTCCTCTGTCCCACTCTCTCTCTCTCCTCTGTCCCACTCTCTCTCTCCTTTGTCCCACTCTCTCTCTCTCCTTTGTCCCACTCTCTCTCTCTCCTTTCTCAATATCTCTCTCTCCTTTGTCCCATTCTCTCTCTCTCATCTCTCCCAATCTCTCTCTCTTATCCCTCTCACTCTGTCTCACTCTCTCTCTCTCCAGTCCGATTCTCTCTCTCTCTCCTCTGTCCACTCTCTCTATCTCCTTCGTCCCACTCTCTCTCTCCTCTGTCCCGCTCTCTCTCTCCTCTGTCCCGCTCTCTCTCTCCTCTGTCCCGCTCTCTCTCTCCTCTGTCCCGCTCTCTCTCTCCTCTGTCCCGCTCTCTCTCTCCTCTGTCCCGCTCTCTCTCTCCTCTGTCCCGCTCTCTCTCTCCTCTGTCCCGCTCTCTCTCTCCTCTGTCCCGCTCTCTCTCTCCTCTGTCCCGCTCTCTCTCTCCTCTGTCCCGCTCTCTCTCTCCTCTGTCCCGCTCTCTCTCTCCTCTGTCCCGCTCTCTCTCTCCTCTGTCCCGCTCTCTCTCTCCTCTGTCCCGCTCTCTCTCTCCTCTGTCCCGCTCTCTCTCTCCTCTGTCCCGCTCTCTCTCTCCTCTGTCCCGCTCTCTCTCTCCTCTGTCCCGCTCTCTCTCTCCTCTGTCCCGCTCTCTCTCTCCTCTGTCCCGCTCTCTCTCTCCTCTGTCCCGCTCTCTCTCTCCTCTGTCCCGCTCTCTCTCTCCTCTGTCCCGCTCTCTCTCTCCTCTGTCCCGCTCTCTCTCTCCTCTGTCCCGCTCTCTCTCTCTCCTCTGTCCCGCTCTCTCTCTCTCCTCTGTCCCGCTCTGTCTCTCTCCTCTGTCCCGCTTTGTCTCTCTCCTCTGTCCCGCTTTGTCTCTCTCCTCTGTCCCGCTCTGTCTCTCTCCTCTGTCCCGCTCTCTCTCTCTCCTCTGTCCCGCTCTCTCTCTCTCCTCTGTCCCGCTCTCTCTCTCTCCTCTGTCCCGCTCTCTCTCTCTCCTCTGTCCCGCTCTCTCTCTCTCCTCTGTCCCGCTCTCTCTCTCTCCTCTGTCCCGCTCTCTCTCTCTCCTCTGTCCCGCTCTCTCTCTCTCCTCTGTCCCGCTCTCTCTCTCTCCTCTGTCCCGCTCTCTCTCTCTCTCCTCTGTCCCGCTCTCTCTCTCTCCTCTGTCCCGCTCTCTCTCTCTCCTCTGTCCCGCTCTCTCTCTCTCCTCTTTCCCGCTCTCTCTCTCTCCTCTTTCCCGCTCTCTCTCTCCTCTGTCCCGCTCTCTCTATCTACTTTGTCCCATTCTCTCTATCTCCTTTGTCCCACTCTCTCTCTCTCTCCTCTGTCCCACTCTCTCTCTCTCCTCTGTCCCACTCTCTCTCTCTCCTCTGTCCCACTCTCTCTCTCTCCTCTGTCCCACTCTCTCTCTCTCCTCTGTCCCACTCTCTCTCTCTCCTCTGTCCCACTCTCTCTCTCTCCTCTGTCCCACTCTCTCTCTCTCCTCTGTCCCACTCTCTCTCTCTCCTCTGTCCCACTCTCTCTCTCTCCTCTGTCCCACTCTCTCTCTCTCCTCTGTCCCACTCTCTCTCTCTCCTCTGTCCCACTCTCTCTCTCTCCTCTGTCCCACTCTCTCTCTCGCCTCTGTCCCACTCTCTCTCTCTCCTCTGTCCCACTCTCTCTCTCTCCTCTGTCCCACTCTCTCTCTCTCCTCTGTCCCACTCTCTCTCTCTCCTCTGTCCCACTCTCTCTCTCTCCTCTGTTCCTCTCTCTCTCTCTCCTCTGTCCCACTCTCTCTCTCTCCTCTGTTCCTCTCTCTCTCTCTCCTCTGTCCCACTCTCTCTCTCTCCTCTGTCCCGCTCTCTCTCTCTCCTCTGTCCCGCTCTCTCTCTCGCCTCTGTCCCACTCTCTCTCTCGCCTCTGTCCCACTCTCTCTCTCTCTCTTTTGTCCCAATCTGTTTCGCTCCTCTGTCCCACTCTCTCTCTCGCCTCTGTCCCACTCTCTCTCTCGCCTCTGTCCCCACTCTCTCTCTCGCCTCTGTCCCACTCTCTCTCTCGCCTCTGTCCCACTCTCTCTCTCGCCTCTGTCCCACTCTCTCTCTCGCCTCTGTCCCACTCTCTCTCTCGCCTCTGTCCCACTCTCTCTCTCGCCTCTGTCCCACTCTCTCTCTCGCCTCTGTCCCACTCTCTCTCTCGCCTCTGTCCCACTCTCTCTCTCGCCTCTGTCCCACTCTCTCTCTCGCCTCTGTCCCACTCTCTCTCTCGCCTCTGTCCCACTCTCTCTCTCGCCTCTGTCCCACTCTCTCTCTCGCTCTGTCCCCCTCTCTCTCTCGCTCTGTCCCCCTCTCTCTCTCGCCTCTGTCCCACTCTCTCTCTCGCCTCTGTCCCACTCTCTCTCTCGCCTCTGTCCCACTCTCTCTCTCGCCTCTGTCCCACTCTCTCTCTCGCCTCTGTCCCACTCTCTCTCTCGCCTCTGTCCCACTCTCTCTCTCTCTCCTCTGTCCCACTCTCTCTCTCTCTCCTCTGTCCCACTCTCTCTCTCTCTCCTCTGTCCCACTCTCTCTCTCTCTCCTCTGTCCCACTCTCTCTCTCTCTCCTCTGTCCCACTCTCTCTCTCTCTCCTCTGTCCCACTCTCTCTCTCTCTCCTCTGTCCCACTCTCTCTCTCTCTCCTCTGTCCCACTCTCTCTCTCTCTCCTCTGTCCCACTCTCTCTCTCTCTCCTCTGTCCCACTCTCTCTCTCTCTCCTCTGTCCCACTCTCTCTCTCTCTCCTCTGTCCCACTCTCTCTCTCTCTCCTCTGTCCCACTCTCTCTCTCTCTCCTCTGTCCCACTCTCTCTCTCTCTCCTCTGTCCCACTCTCTCTCTCTCTCCTCTGTCCCACTCTCTCTCTCTCTCCTCTGTCCCACTCTCTCTCTCTCTCCTCTGTCCCACTCTCTCTCTCTCTCCTTTGTCCCACTCTCTCTCTCTCCTCTGTCCCACTCTCTCTCTCTCCTTTCTCAATATCTCTCTCTCCTTTGTCCCATTCTCTCTCTCTCATCTCTCCCAATCTCTCTCTCTTATCCCTCTCACTCTGTCTCACTCTCTCTCTCTCCAGTCCGATTCTCTCTCTCTCTCCTCTGTCCACTCTCTCTATCTCCTTCGTCCCACTCTCTCTCTCCTCTGTCCCGCTCTCTCTCTCCTCTGTCCCGCTCTCTCTCTCCTCTGTCCCGCTCTGTCTCTCTCCTCTGTCCCGCTCTGTCTCTCTCCTCTGTCCCGCTCTGTCTCTCTCCTCTGTCCCGCTCTGTCTCTCTCCTCTGTCCCGCTCTGTCTCTCTCCTCTGTCCCGCTCTGTCTCTCTCCTCTGTCCCGCTCTGTCTCTCTCCTCTGTCCCGCTCTGTCTCTCTCCTCTGTCCCGCTCTGTCTCTCTCCTCTGTCCCGCTCTGTCTCTCTCCTCTGTCCCGCTCTGTCTCTCTCCTCTGTCCCGCTCTGTCTCTCTCCTCTGTCCCGCTCTGTCTCTCTCCTCTGTCCCGCTCTGTCTCTCTCCTCTGTCCCGCTCTGTCTCTCTCCTCTGTCCCGCTCTGTCTCTCTCCTCTGTCCCGCTCTGTCTCTCTCCTCTGTCCCGCTCTGTCTCTCTCCTCTGTCCCGCTCTGTCTCTCTCCTCTGTCCCGCTCTGTCTCTCTCCTCTGTCCCGCTCTGTCTCTCTCCTCTGTCCCGCTCTGTCTCTCTCCTCTGTCCCGCTCTGTCTCTCTCCTCTGTCCCGCTCTGTCTCTCTCCTCTGTCCCGCTCTGTCTCTCTCCTCTGTCCCGCTCTGTCTCTCTCCTCTGTCCCGCTCTGTCTCTCTCCTCTGTCCCGCTCTGTCTCTCTCCTCTGTCCCGCTCTGTCTCTCTCCTCTGTCCCGCTCTGTCTCTCTCCTCTGTCCCGCTCTGTCTCTCTCCTCTGTCCCGCTCTGTCTCTCTCCTCTGTCCCGCTCTGTCTCTCTCCTCTGTCCCGCTCTGTCTCTCTCCTCTGTCCCGCTCTGTCTCTCTCCTCTGTCCCGCTCTGTCTCTCTCCTCTGTCCCGCTCTGTCTCTCTCCTCTGTCCCGCTCTGTCTCTCTCCTCTGTCCCGCTCTGTCTCTCTCCTCTGTCCCGCTCTGTCTCTCTCCTCTGTCCCGCTCTGTCTCTCTCCTCTGTCCCGCTCTGTCTCTCTCCTCTGTCCCGCTCTGTCTCTCTCCTCTGTCCCGCTCTGTCTCTCTCCTCTGTCCCCGCTCTGTCTCTCTCCTCTGTCCCGCTCTGTCTCTCTCCTCTGTCCCGCTCTGTCTCTCTCCTCTGTCCCGCTCTGTCTCTCTCCTCTGTCCCCGCTCTGTCTCTCTCCTCTGTCCCGCTCTGTCTCTCTCCTCTGTCCCCGCTCTGTCTCTCTCCTCTGTCCCGCTCTGTCTCTCTCCTCTGTCCCGCTCTGTCTCTCTCCTCTGTCCCGCTCTGTCCTCTCTCCTCTGTCCCGCTCTGTCTCTCTCCTCTGTCCCGCTCTGTCTCTCTCCTCTGTCCCGCTCTGTCTCTCTCCTCTGTCCCGCTCTGTCTCTCTCCTCTGTCCCGCTCTGTCTCTCTCCTCTGTCCCGCTCTGTCTCTCTCCTCTGTCCCGCTCTGTCTCTCTCCTCTGTCCCGCTCTGTCCTCTCTCCTCTGTCCCGCTCTGCTCTCTCCTCGGTCCCGCTCTGTCTCTCTCCTCTGTCCCGCTCTGTCTCTCTCCTCTGTCCCCGCTCTGTCTCTCTCCTCTGTCCCGCTCTGTCTCTCTCCTCTGTCCCGCTCTGTCTCTCTCCTCTGTCCCGCTCTGTCTCTCTCCTCTGTCCCGCTCTGTCTCTCTCCTCTGTCCCGCTCTGTCTCTCTCCTCTGTCCCGCTCTGTCTCTCTCCTCTGTCCCGCTCTGTCTCTCTCCTCTGTCCCGCTCTGTCTCTCTCCTCTGTCCCGCTCTGTCTCTCTCCTCTGTCCCGCTCTGTCTCTCTCCTCTGTCCCGCTCTGTCTCTCTGTCCCGCTCTGGTCTCTCTCTCTGTCCGCTCTGTCTCTCTCCTCTGTCCCGCTCTGTCTCTCTCCTCTGTCCCGCTCTGTCTCTCTCCTCTGTCCCTCTGTCTCTCTCCTCTGTCCCCGCTCTGTCTCTCTCCTCTGTCCCGCTCTGTCTCTCTCCTCTGTCCCGCTCTGTCTCTCTCCTCTGTCCCGCTCTGTCCTCTCTCCTCTGTCCCCGCTCTGTCTCTCTCCTCTGTCCCGCTCTGTCTCTCTCCTCTGTCCCGCTCTGTCTCTCTCCTCTGTCCCCGCTCTGTCTCTCTCCTCTGTCCCGCTCTGTCTCTCTCCTCTGTCCCGCTCTGTCTCTCTCCTCTGTCCGCTCTGTCTCTCTCCTCTGTCCCGCTCTGTCTCTCTCCTCTGTCCCGCCTCTGTCTCTCTCCTCTGTCCCGCTCTCGTCTCTCTCCTCTGGCCGCCTCCTGTCTCTCTCCTCTGTCCCGCTCTGTCTCTCTCCTCTGTCCCGCTCTGCTCTCTCTCCTCTGTCCCGCTCTCTCTCTCTCTCTGTCCCGCTCTTCTCTCTCCTCTGTCCGCTCTCTCTCTCTCCTCTGTCCCACTCTCTCTCTCCTCTGTCCCCTCTCTGTCTCTCTCCTCTGTCCCACTCTCTCTCTCCTCTGTCCCGCTCTGCTCTCTCCTCTGTCCCACTCTCTCTCTCTCCTCTGTCCACTCTCTCTCTCTCCTCTGTCCCACTCTCTCTCTCTCCTCTGTCCACTCTCTCTCTCTCCTCTGTCCACTCTCTCTCTCTCCTCTGTCCACTCTCTCTCTCTCCTCTGTCCCTCTCTCTCTTCCTCTGTCCCACTCTGTCTCTCTCCTCTGTCCCACTCTCTCTCTTCCTCTGTCCCACTCTCTCTCTCTCCTCTGTCCCACTCTCTCTCTCCTCTGTCCCACTCTCTCTCTCTCTCTGTCCCACTCTCTCTCTCTCCTCTGTCCACTCTCTCTCTCTCCTCTGTCCACTCTCTCTTCTCCTCTGTCCCCTCTCTCTCTCTCCTCTGCCCCCTCTCTCTCTCCTCTGTCCCGCTCTCTCTCTCCTCTGTCCACTCTCTCTCTCTCCTCTGTCCCACTCTCTCTCTCCTCTGTCCCACTCTCTCTCTTTCTCCTCTGTCCCGTCTCTCTCTCTCTCTGTCCCACTCTCTCTCTCTCCTCTGTCCCACTCTTCTCTCTCTGTCCCACTCTCTCTCTCCTTCTGTCCACTCTCTCTCTCCTCTGTCCCACTCTCTCTCTCCTCTGTCCCACTCTCTCTCTCCTCTGTCCCACTCTCTCTCTCTCTGTCCCACTCTCTCTCTCTCTGTCCCACTCTCTCTCTCCTCTGTCCCACTCTCTCTCTCCTCTGTCCTCTCTCTCTCTCCTCTGTCCCACTCTCTCTCTCTCCTCTGTCCCACTCTCTCTCTCTCCTCTGTCCCACTCTCTTCTCTTCCTCTGTCCTCCCTCTCTCTCCTCTGTCCACTCTCTCTCTCTCCTCTGTCCCTCTCTCTCCTCTCCTCTGTCCCGCTCTCTCTCTCTCCTCTGTCCCCGCTCTCTCTCTCTCCTCTGTCCCGCTCTCTCTCTCCTCTGTCCCGCTCCTCTCTCTCCTCTGTCCCGCCTCTCTCTCTCCCTCTGTCCGCCTCTCTCTCTCCTCTGTCCCGCTCTCTCTCTCTCCTCTGTCCCGCTCTCTCTCTCTCCCTCTGTCCCCGCTCTCTCTCTCCTCTG
The DNA here is from genome assembly GCF_017639515.1 of Carcharodon carcharias. Taxonomy (NCBI): domain Eukaryota; kingdom Metazoa; phylum Chordata; class Chondrichthyes; order Lamniformes; family Lamnidae; genus Carcharodon; species Carcharodon carcharias. The sequence continues at coordinate 149,679,092 of NC_054474.1, read as the reverse complement.
TCCGCTCTCTCTCTCTCCTCTGTCCCGCTCTTCTCTCTCCTCTGTCCCCGCTCTCTCTCTCTCCTCTGTCCCGCTCTCTCTCTCCTCTGTCCCGCTCTCTCTCTCTCCTCTGTCCCGCTCTCTCTCTCCTCTGTCCCGCTCTCTCTCTCCCTCTGCACCCGCTCTCTCTCTCCTCTGTCCGCTCTCTCTCTCCTCTGTCCCGCTCTCTCTCTCCTCTGTCCCGCTCTCTCTCTCCTCTGTCCCCGCTCTCTCTCTCCTCTGTCCCGCTCACTCTCTCTCCTCTGTCCCGCTCTCTCTCTCCTCTGTCCCGCTCTCTCTCTCTCCTGTCCCTCTCTCTCTCTTCTGTACCTCTCTCTCTCACTTCTGTCCCCGCTCTCTCTCTCCTCTGTCCCGCTCTCTCTCTCCTCTGTCCCGCTCTCTCTCTCCCCTCTGTCCCCGCTCTCTCCTCCTCCTCTGTCCCGCTCGTCTCTCTCCTCTGTCCCGCCCTCGCTCTCTTCCTCTGTCCCGCTCCTCTGCTCTCTCCTCTGTCCCCCGCTCGTCTCTCTCCTCTGTCCGCTCTCTCTCTCCTCTGTCCCGCTCTCGTCTCTCTCTCTGTCCCGCTCTCTCTCTTCGCCTCAGTCCCGCTCTGTCTCTCTCTCTGTCCCCCCGCTCTGTCTCTCTCCTCTGTCCAGCTCTGCTCTCTCCTCTGTCCCGCTCTGTCTCGCTCCTCTGTCCCGCTCTGTCTCTCTCCTCTGTCCCGCTCTGCTCTCTCTCCTCTCTGTCCCACTCTTTCTCTTCTCTGTACCACTCTCTCTCTTCTCTGTCCCACTCTCTCCTCTTCTCTCTCTCTCCTCTGTCCACTCTCTCTCTCTCTCTGTCCCACTCTCTCTCTCTCCTCTGTCCCACTCTCTCTCTCTCTCTGTCCCACTCTCTCTCTCTCCTCTGTCCACTCTCTCTCTCTCCTCTGTCCCACTCTCTCTCTCTCCTCTGTCCCCTCTCTCTCTCTCTCTGTCCCACTCTCTCTCTCTCCTCTGTCCACTCTCTCTCTCTCCTCTGTCCCTCTCTCTCTCTCCTCTGTCCCACTCTCTCTCTCTCCTCTGTCCCACTCTCTCTCTTCCTCTGTCCCACTCTCTCTCTCTCCTCTGTCCCTCTCTCTCTCTCCTCTGTCCCCTCTCTCTCTCCTCTGTCCCACTCTCTCTCTCTCCTCTGTCCCACTCTCTCTCTCTCCTCTGTCCACTTCTCTCTCTCCTCTGTCCCACTCTCTCTCTCTCCTCTGTCCCACTCTCTCTCTCTCCTCTGTCCCACTCTCTCTCTCTCCTCTGTCCACTCTCTCTCTCTCCTCTGTCCCACTCTCTCTCTCTCCTCTGTCCCACTCTCTCTCTCTCCTCTGTCCCACTCTCTCTCTCTCCTCTGTCCCACTCTCTCTCTCTCTCTGTCCCACTCTCTCTCTCTCCTCTGTCCACTCTCTCTCTCTCCTCTGCCCACTCTCTCTCTCTCCTCTGTCCCACTCTCTCTCTCTCCTCTGTCCCACTCTCTCTCTCTCCTCTGTCCCACTCTCTCTCTCTCTTCTGTCCCACTCTCTCTCTCCTCTGTCCACTCTCTCTCTCCTCTGTCCACTTTCTCTCTTCTGTCCACTCTCTCTCTCTCCTCTGTCCCACTCTCTCTTCCTCTGTCCCACTCTCTCTCTTCCTCTGTCCCACTCTCTCTCTCCTCTGTCCCACTCTCTCTCTCCTCTGTCCCACTCTCTCTCTCCTCTGTCCCACTCTCTCTCTCCTCTGTCCCACTCTCTGTCTCCTCTGTCCCTCTCTCTCTCTCCTCTGTCCCACTCTCTCTCTCTCCTCTGTCCCACTCTCTCTCTCTCCTCTGTCCCACTCTCTCTCTCTCCTCTGTCCCTCCCTCTCTCTTCACTGTCCCTCCCTCTCTCTTCACTGTCCCTCTCTCTCTCTCTCTCTGTCCTTTGTCCCTCTCTCTCTCTCTACCCTTTGTCCTCCTCTCTCTCTGTCCTTTGTCCCCCTCTCTCTCTCCTCTGTCCCCCTCTCTCTCTATCCTTTGTCCACTCTCTCTCTCTCTCCTTTGTCCCCCTCTCTCTCTCTCTCTGTCCCACTCTCTTCTCTCCTCTGTCCACTCTCTCTCTTCCTCTGTCCCACTCTCTCTCTCTCCTCTGTCCCACTCTCTCTCTCTCCTCTGTCCCACTCTCTCTCTCTCCTCTGTCCCACTCTCTCTCACTCTCTGTCCCCACACTCTCTCTCTCCCTCTGTCACACTCTCTCTCTCTCCTCTGTCCACTCTCTCTCTCTCCTCTGTCCCACTCTCTCTCTCTCCTCTGTCCCACTCTCTCTCTTCCTCTGTCCACTCTCTCCTCTCTGTCCCACTCTCTCTCTCCTCTGTCCCACTCTCTCTCTCCTCTGTCCACTCTCTCTCTCCTCTGTCCACTCTCTCTCTCCTCTGTCCCACTCTCTCTCTCCTCTGTCCCACTCTCTCTCTCTCCTCTGTCCCACTCTCTCTCTCTCCTCTGTCCCACTCTCTCTCTCTCTTGTCACTCTTCTCTCCTCTGTCCCACTCTCTCTCTCTCTCTGTCCCACTCTCTCTCTCCCTCTGTCCACTCTCTCTCTCTCCTCTGTCCCACTCTCTCTCTTCCTCTGTCCCACTCTCTCTCCTCTGTTCCCCTCTCTCTCTCTCCTCTGTCCCACTCTCTCTCTCCTCTGTCCCACTCTCTCTCTCCTCTGTCCCACTCTCTCTCTCCTCTGTCCCACTCTCTCTCTCCTCTGTTCCACTCTCTCTTCTCTGTCCCTCTCTCTTCTCTCTGTCCCCTCTTCTCTCTCCTCTGTCCCACTCTCTCTCTCCTCTGTCCACTCTCTCTCTCTCTGTCCCACTCTCTCTCTCCTCTGTCCCACTCTCTCTCTCTCCTCTGTCCCTCTCTCTCTCTCCTCTGTCCCTCTCTCTCTCTCCTCTGTCCCACTCTTCTCTCTCTGTCCCTCTCTCTCTCTCCTCTGTCCCCTCTCTCTCTCTCTCTGTCCCACTCTCTCTCTCCTCTGTCCCACTCTCTCTCTCCTCTGTCCACTCT